>NC_134241.1:18224101-18849101 GCF_965152275.1 Natator depressus
AGTGTGTAGCTCTGAGTAGATAATTGACAATAAAACAAGGGATCATCGTCTCCTTTTCGCGATTTCCTGGAATGTATTCAATATCCAAAAGTATTCAAGAATTTTATTATATTTGTACATTTATTTTAATTCATTGCTTGATTGCAATCAATGACCTGTGACTGTTTGACTATTGCTTTGTTGGTCAATTGTGATTTCTCACATAAGCCACGTGCTATTCTTTCTCTTCCTTGATTGGAGGAATGCATAAGAACTTCCAGCACAAATAATCATGTGCTACTTTAAAATTAATTTCCCACTAATATGCATGCATGCTGCTATAAATTTGCTTTCTTTGAAAAGTCATTGCAGTGATACTTGCTTGCATTATATGAAGTGAACACATATATGGGATGGAATCAGATCTGCCCAGCTAGGTTTATGAATTTTAACTGTTAGCAGCTAATGGAGATCTAGAGCTCCAATTTTTCCAAGTATGAAATATAAAAAAACATATTAAATGAAATAAAAAAAAATCTCATCCCACAGCAGGGCTCCTGCTGCAAGAATTGTGACCTGGTTCACATAGGGTTGCCAACTTTCTAATTGCACAAAACCAAACACCCTTTGACCCTTCTCAGAGGCCTTGACCCCCACTCATTCTATCTCCCCTCCCCCCATTGCTCACTTTCAGTGGGCTGGGGCAGGGGGTTGGGGTGCAGGAGGGAGGTGAGAGCTCTGGCTGGGGGTGCGGACTCTAGGATGGGGCCATAAATGAGGGGTTTGAAGTGTGGGAGCAGGCTCAGAGCTGGGTCAGGGTGTTGGGGTGAGGGAGAGGGTGCAGGCTCCAGCTGTGGGTGTGGGCTCTGGGTAGGGGGCCAGGGATGAGGGGTTTAGGGTGCAGGAGGGGGCTCAGAGCTGGGGCAGGGTGTGGGGGTGTGGGATGCAGGCACATGGGAATCAGGGCACAGGCTCCAACCAGGCAGTGCCTACCTCAGGCAGCTCCCGGTTGGCGGTGCAGTGGAGCTAAGGCAAGCTCCCTGCCTGCCCCAACTCCACACAGCTCCCAGAAGTGGCCAGCATGTCCCTGCAGACCCTAGGTGGAGGGGCCGGGGGCTCTGTGCACTGCCCGTTCCTGCAAGCACTGCTCCCGCCCCCCAGCTCCTATTGGCTCTGGTTCCTGGCCAATGGGAGCTGCAGAGCTGGTGCTGGGGGCGGGGGCAGCGCACAGAGCTTCCCTGAACACCCCTCCGCCTAGGGTCCGCAGGGACATTCTGGATGCCTGGAAACCCTAGGTGCACATGGTTGCAATACCACTCACTCAAATTTGGCCCAGCAGCCTCTCCATCGTGACAGCCCATGCGCCAGGTCACAATTTGCAGAGTAGGGAGCCAGGCCCAGCTCATCAGGACAGGAGCTGCCACTAGGAGGTGAGTGGAAGGCAGACTCACTCTGCAATCCACCCCCCTCAGGCCCTCCCACCCCACAGGGGCAGGACCTGACCCCTTCCCCTGCTCCCCAGATGGATAGAATGAAATAACATGGAATTCATGACAAATAAAATTATAAAGAATTTCCTGGGTCTCTAGAGATCCCCCTCCAGGTCACGTTCCAATGGCCATTGTGAAGTTTCAGATGGTCGTGGTGTCGAGCAGCAAATTCTAGAGGGCCACAGGTTGGCTATGGTATAAGCCTCTCTCTAGCACTATCAAAGCCTCATAAGAGTTTTTTGGCACTACCAATACTTTCATCTACTGAAATCAGATCAAATCAGGCTCCTGGAAACTAGCGTGGGGGGGACTGCAAGTAGCAAGCAAAAGAGACAAGTCAGATGGACAATTTCGCTCTGTTCTCTTCAGTCATCTTTGTGGGCTGGCACTTCATTAATAGCCTGCGCTAGCTAGGTCCTATTTTTGTAGCCTGATGATTTTTCCAGCAATAACGAACCAGCATTCCATTGAGGAGGAAAAGACACTTTCTTTGAATGTATACTATAAAGCCCTTGAGTAGTATATGCCCAGCATACCCTTTGCGATATGTCTATATCAGATACAAATCATATGAGCTACCAATGTCAGCTTTAGGCACTGCTGAGCTAGCTCAGTGCCGTGTATGATTGGGCCAGGAATATCAGCCTCCTAGCATTTTCTGTTGTATCAAATCAGGAAATTTCTCCTTTCAGGCATGTGCTTTGGTTTGGCTTCTGTCTACAAACCCTGTTCAATATGCCATAGCAAATATTGTCCTTGCACAAACAGAGGGAGTGAACATGAAGGAGAGATTCTTTTTGATTCATTCATTGTTTAATGAAAAAGCCGGTTCTTCTGGTTGTTCTCCTACCTGGACTGGCTGAGGATGGGGCTAAGGTTTTAATCTTATTTTACAGTGGTGTTTTACGTGAGTACTGTTTTTTGATCTAAAGCATGATGAAGCTACATCTATACTCCCCACATTAAAGAGTAGACGAGGAGATGTTTGCTAGGGTTGCCACTTTTAAAATGCTGATAACCAGACCCCCAAGGCCCCGCCTACTTCTCCGCTTCTTCCCCTCAAGGTCCTACCCCCATCGCTCGCTCCTCTCCCCCATCCCTCTCCTCGTCGCTTGATGGATTGTGTTAAGGAGCCTGCCTGCAGGAAGGCAGCAGCCCTGGATGAGCCGGGGCTGGCACCTTCCTCCAGCCCCACAGAAAGCGGACTTTTAATTCAGGTGCCATTTAGGGTTGCCAGGTCCCCTTTTCAACCAGCCTTTCCAGTTGAAAACCCTAACTGGCACCTGGGTGCAGAAGCCAAAAACCAGACCGTCGGGGTAAAACCTGGACGGGTTTCAACCCTAATGCTTCCTGAAGTCCCATAGGGCTAAATCCTGAAAAAGGTGCTTGATATATTTATGAATTTGGCCTTAGGCCCTCAGAGGCCCAGCCCAGAAATATGCACTGCATCATACATGCCAATGTAAGGCCTGCTTCTCCACTGCATTGTACTTCATGTTGACATTAAAGGCCTCGTGCAACCCCCCCCATGAAGTCAATAGGGGTTCATCTAATAGGGTTGCCAGGTGTTCAGTTTTCGACCAGAACACCCAGTCAAAAAAGGACCCTGGTGGTTCTGGTCAGCACAGCTGACCAGGCTGTTAAAAGTCCGGTTGGCATGTCCGACTCCTAGGCAAAGGCGCAGCCAGGGAGGCTCCGCGTGCTGGCCCCACCTGCAGGCAGTGCCTGCAGGCACTGCCCTGAGTGCTGGCTCTTCAGCTACAGCCAATGGGAGCTGTGGGGGTGGCGCCTGTGGGTGGGGGCAGCGTGTGGAGCCCCCTGGCTGTGCCTCTGCCTAGGAACTGGAGGAACATGTCGCTGCTTCCTGGAAGCTGCCTGACGTCAGTGCCACCCCAAACCCCCTTCTGTGCCCCAACGGCCTGCCCCAGCCCTGAGTCCCTCCCGCACCCAAACCCCCTCCCACACACTGAACCCCTCCTTTCTGGCTTCCCTGGAGCCCACCCCCCCCCAGCCCAGAGCCTGTACTCCTTCCAACACCCTGCCCCAGCCTGGAGTCCACTCCCACACTCCGAACCCCTTGGCCCCATCCCCCAGCCTGGCACCCCAAACTCCTCATCCCTGGCCCCACCCCAGAGCCTGCAACCCCAGCCAGAGACCTCACCCTAACCCCCTCCTGCACCCCTAACCCAGCGAAAATGAGTGATGGTGGGGTAAAGCAAGTGACAGAGGGAGGAGGGATGGAGTGAGTAGGGGCAGGGGAGGGACAGGGGTGGAGGCAGGGTGGCGGGGCCACGATGTTCGGTTTTCTGTAATTAGAAAGTTGGCAATCCTAACATCTACACTTCAATAAAAGACCTGCGGCATAGAAGTGGCTGGCCTGGGTCAGCTGACTCGGGCTTGCAGGGCTTGGGCTAAAAATTGCAGTGTAGACATTTGCATTTGGGCTGCAAAGGATGTGGCGGCTCAGATCTCAGGCTCCAGCCTAAGCCCGAATGTCTACACTGCAATTTTTACCCTGCAGCCTGAGCCCCATCAGCCTGTTGTGGGCTCTGAGACTCAGTACTAAGGATTTTTTTATTGGCGTGCAGATGTACCCTGGAAGTCTTCCCACTGATTTCAGGGTGTTGGATCAGGCTCCATGCAACGAGCAGAAGGGGGGTGTTTTGCATTCACTTTGCACAAGTGTAAATTGTAACATGAAGTGCAAAGCAGTGGAGAATCAGGCCTATAAATACTAGAATTGTGATCCAAAAGAAATGAATGCTGGACCACCTTTTGAACCATTTACTCTGTCCTAACTCAGTTAGAAATCTCAATAGGCCAAAGCCTGTCCTAATTTATGATCTAAGCAACCCCCTTGACTTCAAACAACATGAAAGTCAGGGCAGAATTTGCCCCATTAACATCAATGAGAATTTTGTCACAATAAGGACTAAGTGAAAACTGAATCAGGACCTGCAGGTTTAGCCTGGTGTGTTTAACTCTAAGAGCAGATTGGCTTGCAAAAACAAAGAAAAAGAATTTTTGTTAAGATGATGTGAAGGTTGCTGATGTACAACAGTGCCTTCCCACAGTACCCTTCTGGAACTTGAGACTTCAAACCTCTAACCTCAAATGTTAGTAAAACAGGAGCTATGCAGTTAAGAGTTCTCCCGTATGTCCCTTAAAATAACTTACAGCAAGTCCCCCAACACCCAAACTAGAAAATCAGGACATGCACAGCCAAGGTAATGCTTCTTGTGCAACAATCCAGACAACCTTCTCTTCCCTTGGAGGGATGGCACAAAGAACCTGCAAAGCTAGAGCACCGTATCTTTCCATAACAAATACTGTTATTTTGTGTGTGTCCAACAGAGCTCCTGCCGGAGGTGATGCGACACCAAATTCCCCAAGTATTGTTGCACACATAGATGTCATGTAGCCATATGGTGGCATCCCAAAGAGGGACAGAGTTAAGGTTGCCTGGGTATGGTTTATGGGAAATAAAGATGTAAAGAACAACAAAGGAAAGGCAAGTTAAGCCTAAATTCTGCTTCCAACGAATGAGTCTAATGCATTGTCTGCATGGTTTGAGTCTTACAGAGACAAAGGAAAAATGACACTGTTCAGGGTCTTGTTCAGTCCTCTGTCTAGCTGAAGCTACACAAAGGGCCTCTTGTTGGAGGACACCATTCACCACATCACATGTTCCACAAGCAAATTGCCCTTCTTGGAAATGCTTTATATACTGAAGAGCCATCTGAAGCCTTTTACTTGTGGAAATCTGGTGTCTGGATTCTGGAGTTCACGTACATTTTAGTACATTAAGATCATTCAGTCAAGAGGAAGGTAGATGTGCCTGTTTTGAATAACATTTAATTGACTGTATAAGCCATGCCTGTGTATTCTCTAATTACATGACCCTGTTTAAATCCTTCATCTAGACCAGCAGAGCATTAGCAGACCAAGACTCAGGAGTTTGTTGTAATGCTTTATCACATAATGAAAGTTGTCCTCATGAACAGCGTGAACTCTTCATGCATGTGATTCACTGTGAACAGCAGTCTAGTGATGTCACACCTCCTTTCCTCCTTCCGCTTTTTTGCAGTACCAAGTTTATTTCTCTGACAACTAGAGGGAAAAAAACTGTGAAAGACACAGGCATATGCAGCACAGCTGTCTTCCTTTCCCATGCTTGTTCTGTTGTACCCATTTCTAGTGTACCAGTATATAGAGCCTTCACATCAGTGAATTCAGAACAGATGACTTTTTGCTTTCAGGGCCGGAAAATAGGGAATAATTGATTATCCGTTTACAGATCAGATCAGCTTTTCAGAATTAAATGGGCACAGTTTCTGCAATAATACCACATAGCTTTTGCATAGTGCTTTTTCCATCTGTAGATCCCAAAGCACTTCACAAAGGAGGTCAGTATCATTAGCTCCATTTTACAGATAGGGAAACTGAGACTCAGAGTGGCGCAGTGATTTGCCCATGCTCAGCCAGTAGCAGAGCCAGGATTTCATCCCAGGTAACCTCAGTCCTAGGCTAGGGTTCTGTCTTGTGATTGCTTTGGCACACTTCTTCAATTAAGCCTGTACTATATCCTGGTCATGCATGTGTCCTGCTCTAATCTAATCTAAAGTCTTCATCACTGTAGTTTGCAGACACTCTTTTCTCAACCTATGTATTATATATATATTTTTAACATTAGCTTTAATAAAATTTTTATATCAGACTGTCTCCAACTATTGAACACTGGAAATAATAATCTCTCTTCCTACCCTGACTGTGCAGAAATAACTTGATTACTTAATGAGGTTACGTGGGTGGGGGGAATTTATTAAGGGAAAAATCTTCATAGAAGAAATGATATTTATATTTAGTTCTCAAAGTAAGTAGGCAAGTGGTCATACTTATTATTCACAGGATCTAGTTCCATAGCCTAGATCTAGCTCCAGCTCCTGTTGTCCAAGGCTACGCCTACACTGCAAATGTGGGTGCGATTGTAGCTCATGTTGATGCACCCTGTTAATCTAGGTAGCGTGACTAAAAATAGCAGTGAGGACACAGCAGCATGGGCGCCAGATGTACAAGCCCACTTGCCCCCATACTCACATTGGTAGCCTGTTCTGCCAATTCCTCACTGCTGTTGTCAGTGAGCTAGCTCGATTAAAGCAACGGTGGGCATGTCCGCATGAGTTGCGAATTATACCCCAGGTGACAGTATGACCTCAGGTGTGTGTGCTTTACTGTTCCAGCTGGACTGATTATCCCAATGCAGTGAGCCCATCTTAGTTTGGGCTCACTTTTAATCAACACCCACATCCTGAATCAGACTATAGAGCCCAGGTGTAATGTGCTCAACGTGGCTAACAATACATTCTGCAGTAGGTGAAGTTTTCATTTGATTTTTAAGATGAGCCTCAAGAAGATGGCACTGCAGGTCATGAAGTATATAAAACAATACTGTAGAACCTTCATGGTAAAACCATGTCCATTTCTGTAACATTTGACTTGCACTTGTATAGTGTTAAAATCACCCAATCAAATTTTATTTTGATTTCTAACTGTATTAAAATAGCCACAGAGAACTTAAAATTGCCCATTTCTTGAGAACTGAAGAATCCAATGCCATGTGAAGGATCACGAATTCTGGAATTGTTCTTGGTGACTGTATCTGACTCCATTAGTGAGGCACCCAGATACTTAGCATGTCTTGTCACATTAATCATGTAGAGTCAATCAAGTTGTAGTGCATTAGCAACAGAGAGACGGGAAATCTGAACCTCCTTCAATCATCAGCAGTCTTTACAGGGCAGGGTAATACACTACAAGCCTTCCCCTTATCACCATTATGATCAATTGAATATTGATTTCAATAGTTTTATTGGCAGGATGAGGTCCACAAGTGCTGCCAAAGCTGACATCAAAACAATCATTTAGGTGGAGTATTTCATCACTAAAGCTTCAGACTCCCTTTACAATATTATTGGTTTGTATTTCTTTAACTTTTGTTGGAGTGTTCCATCAGAGTAACATGCAGGAGGAGACACACTGTGTTTGTATTGCATATAAAATCCCTTATAAATAAAACAGGAATATATTTATAGTAATAGTAATACTTTGAACTTATTCACGGACTTTCATGTGAGGATCTAAAATGATTTTTAAAAAGGTGGGCAACTCTTTTTAATCCCCTATTTTACAGAAGGGGAACTTAGGCACATAGAAGTGTAATGTGCAGGTTCACACAGTAACTCATGGGCTTGGTCAGTAGTACCCAATGACTGGAAGATAGCTAATGTTTACTATAGCCAATATTTAAGAAGGGATCTAGAGATGATCCTGGGAATTACAGACCGGTAAGTCTAACATCAGTATCGGGCAAATTAGTTGAGACAATAGTAAAGAATAAAATTGTTAGACACATAGAAAAACAAATTGTTGCGCAAAAGTCAACGTGGTTTCTGTAAAGGGAGATTGTGTCTTACTAATCTATTAGAGTTCTTTGAGGGGGTCAACAAACATGTGGACAAGGGGGATCCAGTGGACATAGTGTACTTAGATTTCCAGAAAGCCTTTGACAAGGTCCCTCACCAAAGGCTCTTATGTAAATTAAGTTGTCGTGGGATAAGAGGGAAGATCCTTTCATGGATTGAGAACTGGTTAAAAGACAGGGAACAAAGGGTAGGAATAAATGGTAAATTTTCAGAATGGAGAGGGGTAACTAGTGGTGTTCCCCAGGGGTCAGTCCTAGGACCAATCCTATTCAACTTATTCATAAATGAACAGTGAGGTGGCAAAGTTTGCAGATGATACTAAACTGCTCAAGATAGTTAAGACCAAAGCAGACTGTGAAGAACTTCAAAAAGATCTCACAAAACTTAAGTGGTTGGGCAACAAAAGGACAAATGAAATTTAATGTGCATAAATGTACAGTAATGCACATTGGAAAAAATAACCCAACTATACATACAATATGATGGGGGCTAATTTAGCTACAGCTAATCAGGAGAAAGATCTTGGGAGTCATCGTGGATAGTTCTCTGCAGACATCTATGCAGTGTGCAGCAGCAGTCAAAAAAAGCAAACGGGATGTTAGGAATCATTAAAAAAAGGATAGAGAATAAGACGGAGAATATCTTATTGCCCTTATATAAATCCCTGGTACGCCCACATCTTGAATACTGCATATAGATGTGGTCCCCTCATCTAAAAAAAGATACACTGGCATTAGAAAAGGTTCAGAAAAGGGCAACTAAAATGATTAGGGGTTTGGAACAAGTCCCATATGAGGAGAGATTAAAGAGGCTAGGACTTTTCACTTTGGAAAAGAGGAGACAAGGGGGGGATATGATAGAGGTATATAAAATCATGAGTGGTGTGGAGAACAAGGAAAAGTTATTTACTTGCTCCCATAATATAAAAACTAGGGCCCACAAAATGAAATTAATGGGTAGAGGTTTAAAACAAATAAAAGAAAGTTCTTCTTCACTCAGCACACAGTCAACCTGTGGAACTCCTTGCCTGAGGAGGTTGTGAAGGCTAGGACTATAACAGGGTTTAAAAGAGAACTGGATAAACTCATGGGAGGTTAAGTCCATTAATGGCTATTAGCCAGGATGGGTAAGGAATGGTGTCCCTAGCCTCTGTTTGTCAGAGGGTGGAGATGGATGGCAGGGAAAGACCACTTGATCCTTACCTATTAGGTTCACTCCCTCTAGGGCACCTGGCATTGGCCACTGTCGGTAGACAGGATACTGGGCTAGATGGACCTTTGGTCTGACCCAGTGTGGCCATTCTTATGTTCTTATGTTATGTTCTTAGGAGTAGAACCCAGGTCTCCCGACTCCCAGTTCTGTTGCTCTAACCACTAAAAAATGTTGTCTCCTTATGACACAAACATAGTCGTCTGTTGTTTTCTTAAAATCTTCTAAACATTATTGTGCATTTGTCCCTAGAAAAGCCCTGACTCTGAAGTAAAACACATGATCATCATTGAATCACATTAGAGATCACAGATCCCTATAGTCACAGGCTGTGGCAAATTTGTATTGTAGAATCAATATATTTTTTACAATCAAAGCCTGTGCTGAGCCTCTAATAGTAGAGACAGCCTCCGTGAAATATTACATTGATTACACTGAAGAAGTGGAGAACAAAATAATAAACCCCCACTGGGAGAACTAGGTTTATTTATTAGAATGAGTGTCTTCAATACAATAAAATCCAAGTTTCATCCCTTAAAACACTATTATAAATACCATAAAAATGCATTTCACCTCCCGTCAACCAAGCTGCAATGGCTCATGCTATACTAAGTCCTGAATAAAGGGGAATGCCAATTGTTTTCCTTCTTATCTCGCTGTATTAAGTACTTGTCTAACTCCAGAGATGGGATTATGATGGGGTCTGAATCATCTCCCACTAATAAAATCCAATATAAAATTTTGGCATCTCTGTTGTTCAGAGAGGGTAGGCTGCAAGGTTAAGAATAATAGACCTTGTCACTTCATATAGCCTTGTTATTAGAGATATTTAGTGCTGAGGCTGAGCTGTAGGGGTAACCAGTAGGATGCGATGATGTTGCTTCCTGCATCAGCGAGCACAATATTGATTGTAAGCTGTCATCCCTTGTGCATGCTTTGTGGTATTCCAATAGTCTCAAACAGACCACAGTGCATCAGGCGAGTGTCTCACACGCTGTATTAACCAACACTGCTATAAAAGCTTGGTTACCATCCTTTAATACATCTCTAGAACATCCTGCCACCTCTTCTCTGGTTACAGCAAGCACATGTGGCTCTTCACACTGGAGCATCAAGGGCTAAATAAAATAATGCAGGGTGCAAATCCTTCACTGGTTGTTTTAGGGCCTTCTGCAGGCCAAGTATCAGTATCTCCCATTGTAGAGTTGCTGGTACTCAGCACATCTCAGGGTCAGGCCAATAGTTTTGTACATTGATCCTGGTTTCTGTAAATGGCCATAAACAACAACTGTGCCCAGAGAAATGCCCATATAACTCGGGAAATGTTTGCTGCACGAGAGAACAGAACAGGAGAGGCAAATTCAGCTGTTAACAGGTAGTGCAGGAAAACTAGCCAGAAAGCTGTACGTTTCACCGTGCACCCATTGTATTTATAATTGTAGTGGTACGGGCTGCTCATGGTGGGCATGACAGACATTGCCTGGTTGCATGCTACTGTAAATAGGTTCAGAGCATGTGCTCACTCGTCACTTTCACCTGTGCCTTTTCTGAAGTTGCCAGTCTCCACTGACTTGTACTTTAGGGCTTCTCTAAAAATTGCCATTCACCAGTTAGGTTGGGGCTGTACTGATCCTCACAGAGAGCCATGAGCATAGTTACTTTTCCTTCATAGGCAGAAACCTTGATAAGTCCTATGGCATGACCGTCGTGGCTGTGGAATTTCATCACAGAGGGGGTGTGTGTGTGTGTGTGTGTGTGAGAGAGAGAGAGAGAGAGAATAGGGACAATATAAAATACTTGGGTCCAATTCTTCTCTCACTCCATATGAGCAACTACCATTGATTTCAATGGGTACTACAGCACATCGGTGAATCAGGCCCCAGTAATTAGCAGACCCTTTTGAAGGTGTGGTTGTACATGTTTCGAGGAGTTTTAGGAGCCTCAGTTGGGGCCACATGCTGGCAGTCAATATACTCTCTGTCTCTCACCAACACACCTCTCTTGGGTGCTTACTAACAGTTAACAGTTGGCAATAATGCCAAGGCAGAAGCAGACTCATAGGGAGCTTGATATGATCAAGTTGTTCTGTCAAATCTTCTTGAGGATAGCTTGTTTTTCTGTGTTCACCTCGTTCCCTGGCTGGTCCTGAAGCCTACAGGTGTGATTAGGCTGTAAGGGATGGCTTTCCCCACTGATATGCCATCTTGGTTTAGGATTCCCTGGATCCTAGAGAGGGAGCAATCTAAGCAGGGCTGCTGTATTTAGCACCACTGTACTTGTGGTGCAGCTGCCCTGCCTACCCCTCTTCTTGCAGCCAGTAGGCGTAAGGGAATTTGGTGGTAGTGGGGGGAGAGGAATTGTTTCAATAAATGCACTTCCATTGGGGTTGTGGTGCCATGCCTTGACTCCATCCATCATCACATCCCTTCTGCCCTCTCTGAGCTCAGTGTATATGGGCCACCTCTGCTATATGGCTGCCACATTAGCTTAGCTATTTGCACTGGATGCAACTGGAGATCCACACCAACTGGGTCACCACACTGCTCAGTACTGTTGTGGATCACATCCATGCAGTAGCACAACCCCTTGTGTCACTGGCAGGATCAAGCCCGTATTATTGACCTGGGATAGAGTCCAACCAGCAAACTGGAGGTGAAAGGCTCTATTTCCCACTACCACTCTCCGAGCCACCCTGCCACCCGAATTACCCACACAGTCACTAAGACAGGAGGATTTATTAGGTCCTTCTGTCATGCCTAGCAGCACTTCCAACAGCATGATCAGAGACTGGCAGACAGCTGATTTTGAGTCTCCCCAGGAACAATCCTGGCATTAAAAGTTTAAGCTCATGCAGCATTTAGAAACCACACCAATCAGTGAAACCACACCAAAACACATTTGAGACAATTTTACTTCTGATGCCAGAGTGCAGGCTCTCTTTACAGGATTTTTTTTTTTTAAAAAGATGTTTACTTTTGCTATTTTTTTAATCATTTCATTTTAAAAAACAGGTTACTCCAGAAAGCCATTTTTTGTAATAAATTTGTAAGCCAGCATAATTTTTTTCCCTTGTAATCATTCCTTTAACCAAGGCAAACTTATCTGTTCCTGTCCTGAGAAGTCTCATGAACAGCTGACAGGCTATTAAGTAGTGAAATAATAATTAGAAGCTTGGTTCCAAGTACTTCAACAGTGACTTCCTCCTGCCCCAGAGATATTAAGTGAAGGTCCCCAGTAGCTGTGCAGTTTGTGTAATTTCCTTATGGTATTTATGTCCCTTGAGTAAGTGGCAGTCTTTCTTGTAAGGTATAGGACTTGGTAAGTCTTGAAGGACATGCTGGAAATCCAACTCATGCCTTACAAAAGAGTCTTTAAAGGGTATGCTTTGCCTTTAAAAATTCTAGTAAATTTCATTGCAACAAACACAGCTGTTGTCTCTTTTGCCCATTGTTCACAAGCCGCAAGAATGCACAGCACATTGAATAAAATTTCAGTTTTATATTGTACAATTGCTCAGATAAAGAAGGGACCTGAGTAATCCTTAGGGACAGCTTTGCCATGCAAAGAGGAAGAGCTCTTATTTTTACCATTATACCACAGAACCATGGACACCCTCTCTTCAAAGCAGTTAGGTGCAGACAGCAGTATGTGGTGGTGGTTGTATTTTTTTCCCCACAATGTCGTAAATTAGTAACTTAGAATTTGTCATTCAAATATAAATAAATAAATAATAAAAAAAAAATTAAGAGCGAGATTCAGTCATGACATGCAAGAGATTAAAACAGAACTATTAAAAATGACCAAAGCAAAACACAGGAAATGCAGACGAAAAGCCCAGATTCATTTTGGTTTGCAATAGTTGCATTTTGGAAGCATTAATTATAAAGGTATGTCATATACCAAAAAAAGGCACCACAGTATCTACAGAGCCAAATCCTTAAGAGTTTCTGTGGGATGCAAAGAAGGAAGGTAGCAGCCTTGATTAGAGTGTACAGTTGATCTTTCCCTCCTACCTCCTCCTCCCCCCCAACTTTAAACCTGTCCATTGCAAATTTGATCTTTCCATTTTATGTTTGGTTTCGCTGTCCCATGGGGGGGCAGGGAGGGGAGAAGGGGGAGGGAAGAAATGAGGGAGAAAAAAAAAAAAGATAAATTTAAAAAAACATTGGCAAGGGCAACATCATTCTGCAAGTGGAATATCTCAAATGATACTAAAAGAACCCTGGGATTACTTAATTAGAAACAACACATACACACCCCCCCCCTTCTTTTCTGACCTTAGTTGAATTTTTAAATACCATACTACAGTATTAACCTCAATTTAAACCAGCAGACGTCTAGAACCAAACAACACTAGGAACCACCAAAGAGTACTGGATGTAATAAAAGCATCAGAAATCCAAGCCAGCTATTGAAGGGATCATTACATCTGTTAGCTCTCAACTCTTAAAAAAAATAAACAAAACCATGATACCAGTACCTACTGGGTTTGCCAACCCGTTGCTTTAAGGTGAGTGGGAGGCAGGGGATATTGGAATCTGTTTGCATGCCTCTACACATTATCTGCAGAGGAATAATTAAACAAATGAACAGGGAGGAGGGAAAAGAAAAGAAACATTTTAAAACTTGTGTTTACTAATATTCTGTACATGAGATTCCTAAAGAATAACTTGTCCTCCTAGTTAACCTTGTCCTGGAATATATACAGATTATTTGTTGCGGCCACTGCAATGATATTTTCTGAAGGATGCCAAGCTGTATGCAAGATCTTTTTGCTGAAGTCCAGACTGTCCACGCTAATTTCGTCTTTCCTCCGTTTGCCCCCAACGCACACTTTGCGGGGCTTGAGTATGGCCCGGGGTTTGCTGTTTTCCCTAGAGGCCTCCAGGGTTACGTCACGCTTGGTGTTGCGGTCAAACATTCTGAAAAAATTGTTGTAGGAACCGGTCATTATGACACTGTGAAGCAAGTGGAAAGAACAGATGAGAGTTAATTATGCCATACAAGGATGGCACAGCAGCTAGAGTTTAGGGCCTCTCAAGCTTCTATGTCTTACTCTCCCTTCCCCAATCTTGAGGCATCAGATCAGATTCACTATCCTTCTGGACAATAAGGGCATGGTGAGAGAAAATGTCACTCCTGAATTAGCCATAGTGGTTTGTGATAGATTGACCTCAAGATGGCAACCTTCCTCCTTCCCCAAGGGCTAGGAATGACTTTGGTAACTTTCCTTTGAGTTTTTGTTTTTTTTCCCCATGCCTCTATATTTACTGGGCTTGGATGACGGAGAACTCTATTGATAAAGGCTATTCTTGCAGGACTTCCAACCAGCCAGAATCAGCAAGTTCTGGAGAACTCCATTCCTTTTATCAGACCAAAGATCTTTGGATATATTTGAATAAGCCCACACATCTCATCAAGTCTTTTCTCTGTACTTATTCAAAGAAAATTCCCACGGAAATCCGTGAGTTTTTCCGAAGTACAGACTGAATAAGAATCTCATAATTCGACATGAGTTTTTTCTGACCTGTACTCTGAATTTCACCCATCATTAAAGGCAAAACCCCCCAACCTTTTAAACTACTGATGGGGCAAGGAGGCATTATTTGGAACCAAATTAGATATGGGATTTGGGTTCAAGGCTCAATTAAGGCTGGGTTTATGTTTTGAGGGTGCTGAATTTGCACAAGATTTTGGTGCACAAATGCAGAAATCGTACAAGATTTCAGGTAATCTTACGTGATTTCTGCCACCTTGAATGGTGTGACTAATGTGAGAATTTCTGCAATTTTGGACCAAACTGTATCGTCATCTTCTTCAGCCAAAATCTCCACATGAACAACTGGTCTCCTGAGATTTCAGCCACATCGAAACCAGAACCAGAAGATTTGGATGATGTGGTACCAAAACTTCAGGCATAGATTCAGATTACAAGGATTTGCATCTGACAGCACCTCCCCACTTCCAGTAATGCCTGAAATTTGGAGGAATTTAACATGCGGTTCTGAGTTAGGCCAATCTCTGTTTCTATCCATATATTTATGAAAAGAACTCCAAACTGTGCACCAAACATTCATGTCACCCACAAAGAGGTCAGTGAAAGAACTATAGAGCAGAAGGGAGAGAAGAGCCAATAGTATGATGTACATGCTGGTTGTGGTTAAGGTTGCGTTACATTTTGCACTTAACACAGGAATTCAACTTCTCTGCTGTGTAAGAAAAATAAAGCATATCCTCCCAAACTGACAGCACATTTTGAGCGCAGAATGAATAATACAATGGGTGGTTTGGGGAACCGTCAGAGAAAAATCCCCTCTTATAATTCATGATGATGCGTCTCACCTGTCAGACCCATTCCACACACATTCAAATTTATCGAAGATGCAGTCATTCTCATAGAGCGAGCACAGCTTGCTTCGGAGGTAATCGTGTACCTAACAGCAAAGACACAAGGCAGCGGAATGAAAACAAGACCAGGCTCTATCAGAACTTCCACAAAGCATGAAGTCCAAAACTCATCAAAAAGCATAGCCAGTTTGTCAGCACTGCACCTTCAACATCTACTCACTGCTTGTTACTTCTGCATTTCACCTATATAGCCCAGCACCTTACAAATGTGAGGTTTGTTCCTGCTGTAGTACTTACTAATACATCCTCAAACAAAGGCATTGATGGATATATTGACTGGTTCACTGTGTTCTCTGAATGCAGCCGATGAAGTGAGCTGTAGCTCACAAAAGCTTATGCTCAAATAAATTTGTTAGTCTCTAAGGTGCCACAAGTACTCCTTTTCTTTTTGCAGATACAGGCTAACATGGCTGCTACTCTGAAACCTGTGTTCTCTAAATGGAGTTGGACAGAGTGTTTAAGTGTGTTCAGTTGTATATGCACTTTCAATCATTTTACAGTCTAGCCTATGAAAAATGAATGTTACCATTTCAAAGATGGCTCAAGTCCCCAGTGGGCTGAAGTACAGTGACAGATCTGTGTTAAGGGACCCAGCATTGGAATGGTATCGGGTGCTGCAGGTCTGGATTAAGGAAGGTCTCGTGGGGCACTTTGCACAACACCTGTCCAAAATATACCTGAAAATCAATTCCTCACCTTCACCAAACTAGTTTCACCAATCTATCCAAATCATAAAAGGAAAAAAATCAAAAAGGTTATAATTTATCAAGTCACTCAAGCTCATATTTTATAGATATGCTCCCATTGAAATCACAGGCAAAACTTCTGTGGGAGCAGGGGCAAATTCTTATACTTTGTATGTTTACCCTAACCCTTTCTATCACGAACTTGTGCACCCATCAATGAAAGGTGAAATCTGGTGCTTTCCCATTTATTCTGAATCCTTACAACTGTTCCTATTTAGTTTTAAATGTCTCTTGTCCCATCAGCCTTGAAGATGAAATACCTGGTATGTCTCAATAGGCCTGTTCTCCATGTTCAGGTCCCATACTTTGACGGTGAGATAGTCCCTGGTCATGATATACCTTCCACTGTGACTGAATTTAACATCAGAAATTGAGGAGATGATCTCAGAAAAAAATGATCTGTTACTTGGGTCTTCAGGCTCTTCAAAAACTGCAGAACAAAAGAAAAACGGCAACGTAAAACATGCTGTAAGTTGAATCCATATGATCTTAGAGGAAGACTGGTCATGCAACAATGGCACACTGGGGCTCCAAATCAGGAAAGCATGTAAGCATGTGATTAACTTATTTGGGGTCGGGAAGGAATTTTCCTCCAGGGCAGATTGGAAGAGGCCCTGGAGGTTTTTCGCCTTCCTCTGTAGCATGGGGCACGGGTCACTTGCTGGAGGATTCTCTGCTCCTTGAAGTCTTTAAACCACGATTTGAGGACTTCAATAGCTCAGACAGAGGTGAGAGGTTTTTCGCAGGAGTGGTGGGTGAAATTCTGTGGCCTGCGTTGTGCAGGAGGTCAGACTAGATGATCATAATGGTCCCTTCTGACCGAAATATCTATGAATCTATGAAAATTAAGTGCTTTCCTGAATCAGGGCCTGGGCTAGCATGGTCAGTTGGAATGTTCTAATGTGTCTGCTTGGACAGTATTTAGTGGCAAATCAGTGACTGTACCTGTATAGAAAGGACCGTAACAAAAGGATAGGAACGTAGGAATTGCCATTCTACATCAGACCTGAGGTTCATCTAACCCAGCAATCTGACAGTGGCCAGCACCTGGTGCTTCAGAGGAAGGTGCAAGAAATCCCATAACAGACATTTATTTCATGAACCAGCCCACAGGGTAAGTTTCTTCTGATATCTGTATCTGAATGTGCAACATTAAAATAATCAAGAGAAAGAAGGGAAATTTGAGCCAAACTCAGTTTTGTTCCTACTTTTTCCTAAGAACCCTTCGGCATTTGAGCCTGATCCTTCATGGTGCCGGGGGCCCTAAACTCACATTGATGCAAGTGTCAGTGCGACACAAAAATCTTGCACATTAAGCTCTTTTTTGGGGTGAAACTTCATTTTTTCCCCTTGAGTTCCACCTTTTTACATCATGATAAGGAAAACCTGGCATTGGTGTTCTGAGATCTTAGAGAGAGACATTTTCAGCACAAAGGTCTAGCACCAAAATGCAATGACCAGTGAGACTGTCATGCTTTCTCACCATTTAATTTTGTCTGACAGTTTTAAACTATACAGTACAATCTTTAGTTGCATTTCATCATTCATGTGCAAGGCACCCTACAGTGCTATTCAGAGTGTCATTATAAATCATGCACTATAAAATATTAATTTCCTAAATTAAAATGCAGCACTACAAAATGAGGCGTCACTTTGACTGCACAGCTGGAATGAATCCAAAAGGTGGAGAACACCAGAGTTGTAGGGCCAAAACTGACTCTGCTATAAGCAGATGCAACTCTATTGGAGTCAGTGGACTTGCATCCCCATTTATACTGGGTCTGGATTTGACATAAAGTAGACAAAATGCCCATATTTGAAGGATTTTACCCTGCATAGTTGAAGCTACCTCACCTTTAATAAGGGCAATGAGCAAGGAGAACCATAGGAGATCAATATATCAACAATGTAACACTAGCCCAAAACCATAAAGCCTTACAGATCATTCCTGCGTCCTGAAAATCAAAGTGATGAGCAACTTGAAGTCAATGTACAATTTCATAGCTACTGCAAGCATACAATCTTGTTACTCCCTGAATACATCACAATTTGAGCAGCTTACAAAGGAGACCAATGAAGTTCAGCGATTTGGGGCCCATTTATAAAATTATATTTCTGAATGCCATCAGCAGGACGTGTCTCTCTCAAAACCACCTGAACTGGTGGTCCTCGTCACATATGGACCCTTGTTGGTGGCATCAACAGAGGCTGAGGACTGAGTGGGCCATCTATTAGGTCTGATCCATCTCTATAGATGGTCACTACGAGTTAGGGTTGAGGCAGGGTGGCATGGTGGAAGTTTGTATTGCTGCTGCACAGGCTACCCTTGTGCTGTGGTTGGAGAGAGGACTCCAGTCTCCATCCAGTCCCTTTCACTAGAACTGAAATTCTTTTTATAAAAACCCCTCCACTGCTGTTCCATTGAAAGTTGGGCTAATATTCAGACCCACCTTCTGTCTAGAAAATAAGTGGCTTAACCTGGCTGTCAGCCTGGCTGTTTCATGTACCACAAAAAGTGCTGCCAGAGACTGACTTTCAGAAGACCATACTGAGTACAAACATTTGTTCAATGTTATTATCCCCTATCTAAGTGCTGGGCTGTGAACTCCTGAATTCTGGAGTAGGATGGGGGGAAAAAATCGCCTCAAGTGCCAGAATAAATGATCTCTCTACAAATCAGAAATGGCGTAGCTCACAGCAGGATCCAGGTTGGGCTCCTTTAATTGCCAGCAGGAATTCTGCTGACCTGCAGGTTTTAAAAAATAAATAAATGAAAAACCAACACCCCAACAACAACAGAAAATAAAAGATCTGAGCTGGTCTGCAGAGAGCATCTAAATTCCATGTCATGTCTTCGGTGTAATAATTACGGGTTTGCTCACACCCGGTGGGCTGACTTCATGAGGCTTTCTTTAATGGCTGCATCATTTCCATTCAGTGTGTACGTACGTGTATGAGCTTGTGTCAAGGCTGGAAGTGTTAAGTCTATAGCACACGAGCAGGAGGAATTTTTGCTGATGCTGTAGAACTGGGAAATGTCAAAAACTACAAACAACAAAAAAGCCCTGGAGTATCTGAAGAATACTGTGAATGAATGGGAAATACCAGCAAGAACAAGACAATAGTGGTGTTAAAAAATAACAAGGCAAATTTTTGATACATTTCACCAGAAACTGAATATTCCACAGGCTATTGTTCTTGGGAGTCAGATCCCCCCTTGGCTGAACATCAAAATCTACTCCATTGCTTTTCCCCATGCTCTTTTTGTACAGGTTGTTATTGTTGTTTCTACATTTGCCTTTTTTACTGCTCATCTTTTTAATCTCAGTCTTCAACAATCATTGTATATGCTGTGCCAACCTTGCCTTTGTGTGGGTGGGGGGGAGCGGTCCTCATTCCAGAGGTCTGAAAGTCATATGAAAAGCCACTACCAGGGGGAAAAGTGCTCTTCAGAGCAGCCCAAGGAAGTGACCAGGCGTCTATTTCTCCTGAATGCCCTGATGAGGGTCCCAGGAAATGGGGACCTCAAAAGCAGGGGGGAACGTTACTTTCACAGATGTCTCCATTGCCTTCCACCATGGGGGCACATCCATGCTGAAGAACGAGGAAATGTGCATGTAGGGCAAAGGAAGTGTCCAGTCATGGCTACAAAGGAGGCCATAATTCCCGAATGTCTTGATTCAAGTACGGGTCAAATTCTTTTATGTAAAACAGGTCCTTATGTCTGCAACGTTGGGACCCTGTCACTTCTCAGATAGGCTGGAAAATCAGAACTTCAAGAAGCAGGAAAAGATTTAGAGATGGACCCGAATGAAAATTCTGGAGCCGAAACACCCCTGAACTCTGGATCTTTGCTGAAATTCAGCCCATCTCCAGTAAGATCCGTCTTCAAACCCACTACTTGGACTGAGGTTTACTCATCAGTAAATAAGATCAACACCAACAGAGGGCTTTGTTATGCTCTTTACTCCATTTAACCTTTCATCACAATAAATTACCAATGCTGACTGGAAAACTGGAAATGTAGAAGTCTATGAATCGCATTGTTACCAGAGACCACAGGAGGCCTCACCACTCAGCACGGGCTCACAGTTTCAGATTCCATGTTGCCACAACAATTGGCTTCCTTGGCGATTTCATCAGCAACTACTGATTCAAGCCTGTCCCAGCATATTTGGCGCAATGTCAACCCTCAGTGCAGATGTAACAAGGAGTCCCATTGGAGACAACTGATTTCCATTCAGGTAAAAGATTTAATCACAAGTAAAGTAAAGACAAAGGAGAGGCAAAGCAAGTAAAGACAAAGGAGAGGCAACATCAGGAAATGCTAAACATTTCGTATGCTGTGAAAAGAAGCCAAGATGGTGCAAGAGGCTGTTTCTTTTAAATAGACAGGGCAGACGCAGGGAGGGGGGAGGGACTGGAACATACAGACACAGTGAACACTGTGATGGCAGCAAACTGCATGTTTCTTCCATGATTGTTTGGGGAAGGGGGGGGAGTTAGGAGGGCATGTAAAGGCCACAGGGCAGGGAGAAGAAGGCAAGAGGTATAGGTGTGGAGTGAAGCTGAGGTGAAAAGACTGAGGTGGAAGAGGAGGGGGAGAGTTGACCCAAACAGCCAATCATGATGGCACAGAAAGTCCAGTCAAAACTGTTTCTCCTCCTCTGGAGATTCTGCACAAGGGGCTAGTTAATTGTTTCCTTGAGGTCTTGTTGGCCTATTATTCTGTGCAATAGGAGCTCATTTTATATTACATAGAGGGATTGGGAAAGGTTCACACCTCAAGAGAGAAATACTGACTGCTCATAGTATAATTATGAAACAGCAAAGGGACCTCAATTCATGTTAAAATTCAAGGAAAAGGATGGCTCTCAGGGCCAGATTTTAAAGGTATTTAGGCACCTAAAAATTCAGGTAGGTGCCTAGTGGGATTTTCAAATGCAAATGCCTTAACACATTTTTAGAAATACACTAGAATGACAGTGATTCAATATTGCACTTCATAACTGCCAGCTGGAGAGGGCTTTTTAAGGCCTGGTCAGCGATCAGCTCAACTCTTGTTTGACCTGCATCTATGACACTGCCTAGATGAAGCCTTGTCTAAATGGGAAATACTGTTGGATGATTCCCTCCTTGGGGAAAATGATTGGGTGAGTCTCTCTCTATGGAAAAATTGTTAGATGCAGCTCTCTATGGGAGCGTGCTGCCTCTCCACAGGAAACCTGTTGCCTTGTGTCTCTCCAAAGGAAAATTGTCACCTCTTTGCTCTGCAGGAAAATTGCCAGTTTTGTCCCATTATGGTGGAAATTGTCAATCATGTCTCTATATGGGGAAAAATATCAGTTGTCTCTCTATGGGGCAGAAATATCAGCCTAGGAGAGAGATTAACAAATCTCCATACAATTCCCAATCCCTTAATACACCTCCTAGAAGGCTGAGGCTATACAAGCCTCTTCCCCATTGTTCTCACTGTGCCTTTTCTACTTGGCATCCAGCTTTCACAGTGTTTCAGATTCATTAGGATGCACAGTCCAGCTTTTGTAACACCATCAGCACTGCATAAGGTGTATGAGTTATCCACCATGCACAGACCAGTCAAGGAGAGTCTGACTGGAAAGAAAATGCAGACAAAGCACATAATGGCTCGATGAAGTCTGGTTAATCAAAGAAGATTAGGATTGGAAGAGACCTCAGGAGGTCATATAGTCTAACACCAACTAAATCATCCCAGCCAGGACTTTGTCTTATATGGCCATACAGTCTCCTACATGGGCTACTCAGAGTTTCCTTTGCATTTTTCCCTTGAGGGGCTCATGGGTGCCCTACCACTCATTCACATAGAAATTCTGTCCTAGTGCCCCCAGTAGCTGTCTGGTGATCCATATGGTACTGGTGGGCCTGTGCTCTAACCTCCCTCTGACTCCTTGGCAGTACAGACTCTGCAGAGCTTCTCTCCCAAGCCCAAGGATCTTTCATCTTGCTAATGGTAAAACTTCCCTAGGTAAGGAGTTCTTAGGGCATGGCTACACTTGCAGATGTAGAGCGCTTTGAGTTAAACCAGCCTTCGTAGCGCGCAGTAGGGAAAGCGCTGCAATCTGTTCACACTGACAGCTACAAGTGCACCGGCGTAGCCACATTAGCAGCTCTTGCAACGGCCACAGAGAGCAGTGCATTGTGGTAGCTATCCCAGCATTCAATTGGCTGCAACATACTTTTCAAATGGGGTGGGGTGGGGTGGAGTGTGACAGGGGAGTGTGTTGTGTGTACGTGGAGGGAGAGAGAGTGGATTTTTTCAGGGGCTGAGAGCATGTCAGCATGCTGTCTTGTAAGTTCAGACAGCAGCAGACCTCCTCTCTCCCCCCGCCTCTCTCTCTCACACACAACATTCCACAGTAATGGTTGCTCTGTCTCGGTGCAGATAAGCATGCCAGCTGTCAGAAATGGAGCTTTCAAAGGGCATATCCGTATTTCTACAGTGAGTTCAAAACAATGAGAAGAGTGGTCACTTTACTTAAGGGGATTTGGGACATTTCCAGAGGCTGATCAGAGCGCAGTAATGCAACACCTTGTTCACACTGACGCCCGGGTGTTTCAGCCAAGGTGCAACAAGTGTTAATCTTCTTGCCAAAGTGGAGTACCAGGAGCACTCTAGCCGTGGAGTCAGAGTGCTCTATGTGCCTTGCCAGTGTGGGCAGGTAGTGAGCTAGGGCGCCCGCGGCTGCTTTAATGCGCTCTAACTCGCAAGTGTAGCCAAGCCCTTAGAGTAGAGGAACAGTTCATTTTATCAGTCTGGGTTACTGATAAGTTTAATTAGTCTACCTCTGTATTAGCCCCTGTGGGAGTGCATGGATGAGATGCTGCTGATTGTAGCAAATAAAGCATGAAGAATGGGTCAGACCTTTCTTGGGAGAAAAGGAGTCATGAAGAGAGGACAGGGTTCAGTCTGTGAAGGCTTTAAGAGCACTAATGCTGGAAACATAAGAGCTGACTCACACCGTGAAAAACCTGGGACAAACCCCCAACAGAGAGCCTCATACAAAGAATACAAAGCAGACTTTGATCCCTTTGAGTTTCTGGTACTGTAGGGCAAGTGCTTATAAGCCACCATGCGTCCCACCAGGTGATATGAGAGGTCCGATCAGAGTTAACGCATTCATTCCATGGTGCACTTGCTATGCCGAGGATATTTTAACTCCACCATCAGAGGTATTTCGACAGCTAAACATTCATATAGAGCAGGGGTCTCAAACACACGGTCTGCGGGGCTATTTCCTGCGGCCCACCAGTTCCCCGCAGTCCCCCCGCATCCCCCAGCGTTTACCTAGAGCGGCTCTGGCCCGGCGCACACCGGAGGCAGGGCAGGCTCCCTGCCTGCCTGTCTGGCCCCCGCGCCGCTCCAGGAAGCGGCCGGGCCCTGGGGGATGGTGGGCACAGGGTTCTGTGCATTGCCCTGGCTGCTCCTCCAGGTACCTACCCCGAAGCTCCCATTGGCCGTGGTTCCCCGTTCCCGGCCAATGGGAGCTGAGGGGGGAGGTACCTGGAGGAGCGGCCAGGGCAACATACAGACCCCTGTGCCCTCCTTCCCCAGATTCCGGCCGCTTCCCAGAGCAGCACGGGGACACGGCAGGCAGGCAAGCAGCCTGCCCTGGCCCCAGTTCGTGCCGGGCTGGACTCACCCCCCCAAACCCCTCCTGCAGCCGAACTCCCTGCTCTGAGCCGCCTGCCACATGCCTCCTGCACCCCAACCCCGTGCTGAGCCCCCTGCCGCACCCCGAACCCCTCCTGGGAATGGGGGCAGGGAAGGGGGTGGGAAGAGGTAGGGCAGGGGCGGGGTCCCATGGAAGGGGTGGAGTGGGGGCGGGGTGCCAGTGATGCGGCCCTCGGGCCAATGTACTAATCCTCAGCTGTAGCGGCACAGGAGCTAGCGAACAGAGCTGTAAACAGGGGAGTTTCAGTGGGAGTTTGTAAGGGGCGTTTGTCTTGTGGTGCTTGTTTGGGGTTTGGGTTTTGCTGTGGTGGTGGTGTTTTGGTGTGGTTTGTGTTTCCCAGATTAACAGGATTTAGGTGGGAAGGCTATGACAGATACAGAGGCAGCAGTGGGAGTGACCCATGTAGTGGAAGACACAGTGAGGATGACTGGATGTGGAAGCTGCTGTATGTACATGATCCTGGAGGGGGGTGCCTGGTAAGAGTTTTGTCTGCATGAAGTGCCGTCTGATCGAGCTGATGGAGGAAAAGATCCAAGGTTTGGAGATGCAGGTGGAAAGTCTGGTTGAGTTTAGAAAGGGGTTCGAGCAGATTTATAGAGCAAAGACATGAGGTATCTGAAGGGAAAAGCTCAGACTTGCAGATGGAAGCAGGAATGGGGAATTCTGAGAGGAGACTGGGTGAGGAAAGTGGTCAGTGGAAGCATGTGACTAAAAGAACCAGGCAGCGGAAAAGACGGGCTAGTGAAGGAGAAATAGAGCTCAAGAACAGGTTTGCAGAGTTGGAAAATGAAGAAGGGGCTCAGCAGGTAGTCACTGAAGGTGGAAGGGCAAGGAAGAAGAGAAGAGCAGCTAGTCCTATAAGAAAAGGGGAAGAGTCAATGGAGACTACACCAAATATGAGCCCCAGGAGGATACAGGATGGGTTGAAGAGGATTAAAAGGGAGAATAGGAATGGAAAGAACTTGCAGCCAGAGGGAACAGTGGATAGACTGGAGAATAGCACCAAGAAAAGGCAGGTCTATGTGATCGGGGACTCTTTACTGAGAAGAATAGACAGGCCTGTAACCAGAGCTGATCGAGAGAATAGAAGGGTGTGCTGTCTTCCACGTGCTAAGATACGGGATGTAGACCTGAGGTTGAAAAAGGATCCTGAGGTTGAAAAGGGAGCGGGAAAGAATCCCCTAATTATCCTTCATGTGGGAACAAATGATACTGATAGATTTTCACTGGAACGTATGAAGGGAGACTATGGTAGGCTGGGGAAGACGCTTAAGGAAATCGAGGCTCAGGTGATCTTTAGTGGGATTCTGCCTGTTCCTAGAGAAAGGCAACAAAGGTGTGACAAGATTATGACTATCAACAGATGGCTTAGGCAGTGGTGCTATAAGGAGGGCTTTGGGATGTATGGCCACTGGGAGGCATTCATGGACAGAGAACAGTTCTCTCGGGATGGACTTCATCTGAGTAGGGAAGGAAATACACTTCTAGGATGGAGGCTGGCATAACTGATTAAGAGAGCTTTAAACTAGGAATTTGGGGGAGATGTCCAGGTAATCTCCACGTCGGATTTTAGCATTGAGAGGGAAAAAAACAAAGTAAGAAAGGATACAGCCGTGGGGAGGAGAATGTATACAAGGAGGAAGGGAAGTGTGGATACCAGTCTAATAAGTTACACTGGCTGCAGAATGACCGTGCCTAATAGGGTACAGATGTGAGCGAGGCCAAACAGCAAAAATTAAGATGTTTGTACAACAATGCGAGGAGCTTAGGTAACAAAATGGAGGAACTAGAGCTACTGGTGCAGGAAGTGAAACCAGATATTTATAGGGATAACAGAAACATGGTGGAATAGTAGTCATGAGTGGACTACAGGTATTGAAGGGTATGTGCTGTTTAGGAAAGACAGAAATAAAGGTAAAGGTGGTAGAGTAGCATTGTATATCAATGATGAGGTAGAATGTAAAGAAATAAGAAGCGATGGAATGGATAAGACAGAGTCCATCTGGGCAAAAATTACATTGGGGAAGAAAAGTACTAGAGCCTCCCCTGGGATAGTGCTTGGGGTGTGCTATAGACCTCCGGGATCTAATTTGCATATGGATAGAGCCCTCTTTAATGTTTTTAATGAAGTAAATCGCGTGATCATGGGAGACTTTAACTTCCCAGATACAGACTGGAGGACGAGTGCTAGTAATGATAATAGGGCTCAGATTTTCCTAGATGCGATAGCTGATGGATTCCTTCATCAAGTAGTTGCTGAACCGACTAGGGGGGATGCCATTTTAGATTTGTTTTTGGTGAGTAGCGAGGACCTCATAGAAGAAATGGTTGCAGGGGACAATCTTGGTTCAAGTGATCATGAGCTAATTCAGTTCAAACTGAATGGAAGGATTAACAAAAATAAATCTGCAACGAGGGTTTTTGATTTCAAAAGGGCTGACTTTCAAAAATTAAGGAAATTAGTTAGGGAAGTGGATTGGACTGAAGAATTTATGGATCTAAAGGCAGAGGAGGCCTGGGATTACTTTAAATCAAAGCTGCAGAAGCTATCGGAAGCCTGCATCCCAAGAAAGGGGAAAAAAATTCATAGGCAGGAGTTGTAGACCAAGCTGGATGAGCAAGCATCTCAGAGAGGTGATTAAGAAAAAGCAGAAAGCATACAGGGAGTGGAAGATGGGAGGGATCAGCAAGGAAAGCTACCTTATTGAGGTCAGAACATGTAGGGATAAAGTGAGAGAGGCTAAAAGTCAAGTAGAGTTGGACCTTGCAAAGGGAATTAAAACCAATAGTAAAAGGTTCTATAGCCATATAAATAAGACGAAAACAAAGAAAGAAGAAGTGGGATTGCTAAACACTGAGGATGGAGTGGAGGTCAATGATAATCTAGGCATGGCCCAATATCTAAACAAATACTTTGCCTCAGTCTTTAATAAGGCTAAAGAGGATCTTAGGGATAATGGTAGCATGACAAATGGGAATGAGGATATGGAGGTAGATATTACCATATCTGAGGTAGAAGCGAAACTCGAATGGCTTAATGGGACTAAATCGGGGGGCCCAGATAATCTTCATCCAAGGAATTGGCACATGAAATTGCAAGCCCATTAGCAAGAATTTTTAATGAATCTGTAAACTCAGGGGTTGTACCGTATGACTGGAGAATTGCTAACATAGTTCCTATGTTTAAGAAAGGGAAAAAAAAAAGTGATCTGGGTAACTACAGGCCTGTTAGTTTGACATCTGTAGTATGCAAGGTCTTGGAAAAAATTTTGAAGGAGAAAGTAGTTAAGGACATTGAGGTCAATGGTAAATGGGACAAAATACAAAATGGTTTTACAAAAGGTAGATCGTGCCAAATCAACCTGATCTCCTTCTTTGAGAAAGTAACAGATTTTTTAGACAAAGGAAACGCAGTCGATCTAATTTACCTAGATTTCAGTAAAGTGTTTGACACCGTGCCACATGGGGAAGAATTAGTTAAATTGGAAAAGATGGGGATCAATATGAAAATTGAAAGGTGGATAAGGAATTGGTTAACAGGGAGACTACAGCAGGTCCGACTGAAAGGTGAACTGTCAGACGGGAGGGAGGTTACCAGTGGAGTTCCTCAGGGATCAGTTTTGGGACCAATCTTATTTAATCTTTTTATTACTGACCTCGGCACAAAAAGTGGGAGTGTGCTAATCAAGTTTGCGGATGATACAAAGCTGGGAGGTATTGCCAATTTGGATGTCCTTGTAAACTGGAGTAATAGTAATAGGATGAAATTTAATAGTGAGAAGTGTAAGGTTATGCATTTAGGGATTAACAACAAGAATTTTAGTTATAAGCTGGGGAAGCATCAATTAGAAATAATGGAGGAGGAGAAGGACCTTGGAGTATTGGTTGATCATAGGATGACTATGAGCCGCCAATGTGATATCGCCGTGAAAAAAGCTAATGCAGTCTTGGGATGCATCAGGGGAGGTATTTCCAGTAGAGATAAGGAGGTTTTAGTACCGTTATACAAGGCACTGGTGAGACCTCACCTGGAATACTGTGTACAGTTCTGGTCTCCAGTGTTTAAGAAGGATGAATTCAAACTGGAACAGGTACAGAGAAGGGCTACTAGGATGATCCGAGGAATGGAAAACCTGTCTTATTAAAGGAGACTCAAGGAGCTGAGCTTGTTTAGCCTAACTAAAAGAAGGCTGAGGGGAGATATGATTGCTCTCTATAAATATATCAGAGGGATAAATACCAGAGAGGGATTATTTAAGCTCAGTACCAATGTGGACACAAGAACAAATGGATATAAACTGGTCATTAGGAAGTTTAGACTTGAAATTAGACAAAGGTTTCTAACCATTAGAGGAGTGAAGTTTTGGAATAGCCTTCCAAGGGAAGCGGTAGGGGCAAAAGACCTATCTGGCTTTAAGATTAGACGCGATAAATTTATGGAGGAGATGGTATGATGGGATAACATGATTTTGGCAATTAACTGATCTTTAAATATTCATGGTAAATAGGCACAATGGCCTGTGATGGGATGGGATCCTAGTTACTACAGAAAATTCTTTCCTGGGTATCTGGCTGGTGAATCTTGCCCATATGCTCCGGGTTTAGCTGATCGCCATATTTGGGGTCGAGAAGGCATTTTCCTCCAGGACAGATTGGAAGAGGTCCTGGAGGTTTCTCGCCTTCCTCTGTAGCATGGGGCACAGGTCACTTGCTGGAGGATTCTCTGCTCCTTGAAGTCTTTAAACCACGATTTGAGGACTTCAATAGCTCAGAAATAGGTGAGAGGTTTTTCGCAGGAGTGGGTGGGTGAGATTCTGTGGCCTGCATTGTGCAGGAGGTCGGACTAGATGATCATAATGGTCCCTTCTGACCATATCTATGAATCTATGTGGCCCTTGTGGTCATTTGAGTTTGACACCCCTGATACAGAGTCTGAGGCCATTAAAAGTGGAAAAGTTAAGAAGGGCGGCAAGGTGGATTTCTCCACCGTTTGCAGCTGTGAACATTTCAGGAGAGGTGGAAATGGATGGATACAAGCATGTGCATGCACGCGCACACTCTCTTTTTCTCTCTCTATGGAAATAAACTTCCCTCCTCTTCCACTGCCAGTGCAGTAGGCATTCCAGTCACCAGTTGTACTGGATGTGGCAAGGAGTTCTTCACTCAAATGACTCAGTGACCTACACACTACCCTTAGTTTCGAAGTATCCACAGTCTGATAAACTGGTTCAGTCTCTCCTGTTTTTGCCCGCCCCCGCTTCACTTCTCTCTCTTTCTCATCTGTCAACAATTTAAAGTCATACAGCAGAGAGGATGACCAGCAGCATTAAGCAATCTGACAATGGAAAGGACTTTGAGGCAATCAATCTGAATCCTACTTGAGTGGGCAAATCATATAATATAGTTATTACCCACTGAGCTTTCCGAAGGACAGTATTGAGAGTGTCCCTTGCTAAAGAGCACAGTGGGGTTTAATTGGTAGTTATGTTTAAACACAGGTCTATATTCAGCTGGGTTAGAAACAGCAAGGTTATCCAAGGGGATGGCTAAAGGTAACCACAGGATAGCATGCAAGGTGTCATCCTTGCAAGGTCTTCCCTTAATGCTCTTGCTACAATGTACAGAACCCATTATAATTAAGGCTAAGATTTAGTCATGGGTATTTTTAGTAGAAGTCATGGACGGGTCACAGGCAGTAAACAAAAATTCACTGCCCATGATCAGTCCATGACTTGTACTATATACCCCTGACTAAATCTTGGGCGCTGTGGAGGGGGGGCTCCGGTGGCACTGCGGGGGCACTGGGGCAGGGGGCAGCCCAGGGGCGTTCTGGGGTGGCCTAGGGACACCACTGGTGCAGGGGGCAGCAGTGTGCAGCCCAGGGGTGTTCAGGGGTGTGTGGCAGCGTACGGCTGAGAGGAGCAAGTAGTGGGCGGGGGGAGCCAGGGGGGTTTCGGGGCACAGTGCAAGGGGGGCAGGCCGGGGCCCCTTCTGAGCACAGGCCTGGTTCCATGGAGCCACTGGAGCCATTTTAAACCTGGCACTGGTGCAGCCCCTCCCCACTGGGTGCCCGGCCAGCTCTGCTTGCCACCGTGGAGGAGCAGGAAGATTATGGCCTACCTTCTCCCCACTCTTTTTGGAGTGGTTTGCATCTTTAGAGGCTCTACAAGGGAGCTCAGGAGACCAGCAAGATTATGAAGTTGCCTGACCCTTGTGCAGGAGTAAGAAATGGTCAGTGCACCCTAGTCCTCTTACCCACCTGCACAGAGATGTGGCCCTTGACCTGTCCAAACATGGCTAGAGGTGCAATGCATCACAAATTGCAAATCACATTGCCACCCGCAGTGATGTGCTGCTCAGAGTGAAATAGTTCTGTTCCACTGTATGCAGTAACTGTTCCCAGTACAAGCAATACGGATTTCTTCAGTGAGATTTACATTCACGGTTAAAAGAAATGGTGTTTGCTACCTATTCAACATTACCTGGGTTGGGCTTAGACAGCTCTGTGGAAAGGGAAAGGAAGGGCAAGTTCATGGAATGGCTTTAAGCAGCCATTTTTTGGCTTTAAGCAGCAATAACAGCACTTCAATTACCTCCAAGGACTGAGACTGAAACTCCTTCCAGCTGCTATTTGTGATCTTTGCCACAACCCTGCACCTGCTCAGCCAGGGTACAGCTCTGTATAAAAGGTGGACCCACAGAGTGGCATCAAATTCTGATGGAGTATCAGCTCAGAAACTATAAGCCTCAGTCTTCCTGAAAACCCAGTCCTGAAAACCCACTACTCCAGTGTGAAAACAGGTATAATTAATAAAAAAGGTAAATGAGTGATGGAGTTAGCTGGGGGTGGGCAGAGTTACTTTTGCTTCTTAGATGGAAGCTTGGCAAGGGGGTTTTCTATGTGCTGCAGAAGCAGATACGGACTGCTGAGCTCACAGAGAGGATTTCTTGGGAGCGCTTCAGCTAATTCCATGTTACAGAACAAATCTATTTTCTCTTTCACTGAGTGGTATTCCCTCTCCATCCATATTTCCTCCCAAAACACAGGGGGAAAAAAATCTATTTAAATGCTGAGCATTTCTCTGCTTTTAATACAAATGAATCCTCACTGGCATCTCCTCCATCAATTCTGTGTGGTTAAAGCAAAAATCTCAGAGGTAGTAGGAACTATTGCAAATGTAATGCCAGTTGATGGAACCTTATGGCATTAAATGGACTGAGATGCAGAGTCCAGAACAGGATAGAGATACACTTCCAAACTTCCCAAAGTTCAGTAGAGTTTGGAACTGGGACATTAGTGGACAGAGATGGGGTCAGCTGCAAAGATCATTTCCAGCTTCCAATTCCAATTCTTTATAGATGTTTGGAGGTCTGGTTTTAGTTTGGACCCCATGAGAAATGTAGTAAATGATCAGGGACTTTTTTGGTGAAGGCTTTTACCAGATCTTTATTAACTTGGATGCTTATAAAACTCAAACAAAAGATCCTCCTGGTGCAGGTCTGTGAAATCTTAAGATGAATTATTGATTAATGTAGGGCAGGTGCTTTCTTTCAACTGGGAAGAAAATGTAACCAGAAGCACAAATTACACTTCTTGTCTTAGATCAGGACAACAAGGATCTTGAATTCTATTTCTACTAACTTCCTGGGTAACCTTGGGCAAGTTACTTGACCTCTCTATGCTTTAGTTTATCCACATACTTACCTATCTCACAGTGGTATTGTGAGTCTTAATTAATACTGAAATATCCGGATAGTAGGCTTTATATAAATGTAAGGTAGTATTCTCTCCATGCACAAAGGCAACTACAAGCTACCTTGCATGGAAAGAGGTAGTGGCTTAACAGAGCTTTGACTACAAAGAGCAAATATGCTGTAAAAATAGAAACACATATGTTAAAGCTGACCCTAGGCAGTGTGTTGCACCCAAATACTTATAAAAAGGTTAATAGATATGACTGGATGTACACTGATATGGTCTGCATTTTGATTACACACGGGCAGTTATTAAATATCTCCTTTAGAGAATTCATCTCCAAAAGCCAATGTTGCTTTTTCATTTTGAACTTTGATGAACTGTCTCAATTCCGACTCTCACATCTGCTGAGCTGCAATTGACTGAAGGCCAATGCTTCTGAAGGAGAGAGGAAAATCAATATGAAATGTCAAGGGAGAGGTCAAATTGAACTGGTTTTCGCAGTTGGCTTGTATATGCGCTGAGGACTAAAAGGACATTTCAGCAACTGAACAAAGGGAGATACCAAATGCTGAAAAGTCTACTGCTGAAAAGTCAAGAAACTGAATTTTGTTTGCTTCTTAATTGTATTAGGAATCTCAGGTGGGAGCTGATGCCACAGGATAGTGAGACAGTGCAAAGAAACAGTGGAATTTAGGGAAACTGCTGTTCAAAAACTTAAGCCCTCCATATAGAAATATACAGTTTTCCTCCCAATCTACTTTTTTATAACCTAACAATATGTTGTAGATATGCAGCTATAATCATGCTCTATGAAGATCAAAAGCATTAGTTTGTACTTCATTTCTCATCACCTCAGTGAGGTTAGATCCTGAAATATGTGGAGAAAGTACTGTCTGGATCTAGTTTATTAGGGTTAGGACTCAATGGCACCACGTCTGTGCGATTTGTTCTTGCAATATTCTCACATCTTGGATGCTAGAAATCTCCTGAGATGCTTGTAAGATATGGAACTGGAAAACAGGCCCCCTCAGAACCAAAACTACAGAGTCAGCTGATTCAGATCTAGATTTTCAAAGAGGTTTGAATTCCAACTTATGGCCTGTCTCCAATAACAGTTTTATTGTTGCTTATTAGTCTATGAAAGGACACGTGAGCTTCTCAGGTCACTAAGAATTACAGTACAATATTAACCTGCTTTACATTGTCTTCCAACAACAATAAACCACAACACACTTGTTTTTAGATTCAAATAACCCTTTAAAAGTGTTGCATCCACAGGTGTTAGAATAGCCTTTGGGATCTGTGAATTCAAAAATATGTAAATCCACGGTGCTCTAAAAGGTGATGAATTCTAATCACCAGCAACTGGGTAGGATATTGGCAGATATGACTTGAGCAATAGAAGGCACAAATATCCTTGCATATTAAATCTACTGAAAGAAGATACATGCACTTACAACTTCCAGTCTAGTCCTTTTGGGGATGCTAGGAGAAGATGCTCATCCTTTGAAATATCTCTAAACTCATTAATAAAAGAGATGCCACAATGTATCGGCGTTATGGGTCTATAGTATATCATATGGGTCTATAATATATGTTTGGAGCGGTGTGAACACTGCAAAAATGTATTTTCAAAAATTCTTGTGGATAAAACACACTCATCTGCTTCGCTAGCGTTCATGACCCCTTATTTCCATAGCCACAAACATCCCAGTCATCAAGTTTTTAATTGTGGAATTATTGGTGGGAAGTGAATACTAGCCAGATATATATTTTGAGTGTCCTTCCACGAGAAATACTCCCCTGGCCATTTTGAAAAGCTCCTATTGTTTGCACAATAGCAATATCGATAGATTATAAATGTTTGCAGAGAATAAAATGTATGGCATCTAATCCAGGAAGAAAAACATCATGGGAGTCAGGTGACCAATCATAAAGCATGAATAACCAGCCCTGAATTTATTGTGCTAACTCTTCTCTTAAATGTAGCTTGTAAACTCCTTTAGGCAGGGACTGTATTTGTTATACGTTTGTACAGTAGGGCCCTGTCTCCTAAGACACTACCACAAGACAAATAACAATAACAATGTGTGTACCGATTCATTTGTAAAAAAATGATTCACTCACACGAACTATTCATTGAACAATACTGAATTACGAACAAACTCCTAACCATTTCATAGACTTTAAGGCCAGAAGGGACCATCATGACCACCTAGTCGGACCTCTTGCACATCACAGTCACAACTTATTTGTAAATAAACAATGAACAGAGAACCAGCATCAATTAGCTGGATACATTATTAGCAATTAATAATTCCACGAGCTCTGCTGAGGTGAAATGTGGCACCTGAAATCTGAGATTAGAGAAAAAGATGCGATATAAGAACATAAGAATGCCATACTGGGTCAGACCAAAGGTCCATCTAGACCAGTATCCAGTCTTCTGACAGTGGCCAGTGCCAGGTGCTTCAGAGGAATGAATGGAACAAGAAATCATCAAGTGATCCATTCCCTGTCACTCATTCCCAGCAAACAGAGGCTAGGGACACCATCCCTGCCCATCCTGGCTAATAGTCATTGATGCACCTATCCTCCATGAATGTATCTAGTTCTTTTTTGAACCCTGTTATAGTCTTGGCCTTCAAAACATCCTCTGGCAAAGAGTTCAACAGGTTGACTGTGTGTTGTGTGAAGAAATACTTCCTTTTGTTTGTTTGTATAAACTCTCACGTTCCAGGGCATAACCAACCATTAACTTGTGGGGGGTTAGGAACAAATTTCCCATGTGATCTGCTTATTCCAAATTGTCCACTCCAGGGTTTGTTTTTCTTGTTGTTGTTTTGCACCTTCTTCTGTGACAGCACACTGGCCTCATTGGACAAGAGATCTGAACTAGAGGAGGATGAGTAACAGATTTTTGGTTAATTGGCAATTTCAAAAAGTCTAAAAAAATTCATTTGGGGTTGGACGAACATTTTGTTTTGATAAAATCAAAATGTTTTGTTTGGATTCTGACCATTTTTAAATGCCACTGAATTTTTAGAAACAAAATATTTTAGAAACAAAAAGTAATTTCAAATTGAAAAAAAAAAAAGGAAACATTTTGATTTTTTTGGTACTTTTCCCAAAAAGAAAAATTCAGTGAAACTGATATGAATTAACAAAATGTTTCACTGTTGCCACATCTGCATTTTGTGCTGGAAAAAGATTTGGTCAAAAATTTTTTTGTCCAGCTCTCATCTGAACCAGTATAGCAATTTCTATGTTCCCAGATATGTGGGATTGATAAACATTGCACCCTAGGGGGTCTCAATGCAATAAATCTGATGCTGTACTGTCAAAGCAGCACAAATAATTTTTTACATCCTACCACCTGTTCCCTCACTACTCCCAAAGTCTGCAGCACTGGGTTCCAGCGAGGGGGCCTTCTTGCTTGCAGAGCTGCTAAAGATATGTATGATGCTGGAGCAAGATAGTGCAGGCCTGGAGAAAGATGTGGATTTTGTTCCCTCTGGTTTAGACATTCATTTCATATCAACCACAGCAAAAACCAAGACATGGGGGAAGGGAAGGGACGAGTAAATGACCTCACCACATCTCTACGAAGGCCAGAAAGACCCAATGAAATGATCACTCTTGACTTTATCCTATGAAAAGCAGTTTTGGGAAATACCACAGTGGAAAGTGATGTGACCTGAAGCCTGTGTGTGAACACGCAGACTGGAATCTGAATTTTCAAATGGCACCTAGTTTTATAGCAAGCTGAATCAGACCCCTCAGATGCAAACACTCCAGAACTTTGGGGAGTGTGAAGGTTGGACGTCAGACTGAATTTTGAGCCTAATTTTAAGCAAAACCATCCCATTCGCATTTAACCGCATTTTTTATTTCTTTAATTGGGTTTTTGGGGGCTTTTTTAGCTAGCATTTAGTGACCTGGTGCCACTGAGCCCTAGGTCTGGTAGAAATGAGATCCTACAATCAGAGTTCTCCTTCCTTTATTTACTCTCTCTCCCCTTCCATCACAAAACACCCCTATGCCACAATTCTGGTGAAGTGCTGGAAGTACTCACATTTGGAGTGTCGGTCACAAAGGGCAGATGCCCGCATGTCACATAGCCTTATTGTCCCTTTGCTGCTACTGTACACAAAGGTGTTGCAGTGGTGTGGATGGAATTCTGCCGCAGTGATCACCTCCGTTAGCTCCTCCATGTTGGCTGGCTTTATATCTACGATATCTGAAACAGGCAAGTCAAGGAAAAACAAACAGCAGGAGCCAGTGCTGTCAACATGCAGCCCCGGTGGTTATTAATAATTCTGGCTTTCTTTATTATGCATCGTTTAACTGGGGCACTTTGTTTTTGACAGCGAGTATGAAGACAGGGTTCAAATCTCTGCTGTTTTAATCCTGAGTGATAAAGTTCTGCACCAGGAACTCTCAGCAAAGCCTTGTATGCTAGCTCTAGAAGGGATTTTCTGTTCTCTTTCTCTATATTTCTGAATGGCTGTGGTTCCATGTTAGATTATATGTAAATAAGCAGCTCTTGGGCGCTATGCTAATATACACTTCATCATCTGAGGATCGCAATGGCATCATTATCCATTTTACAGATGGGAAAACTGAGGTTCAGAGAAGTGAAGTGACTTGCATAAGGCCTCACAGTGAATGACAGGTCTACAGTAATCTGTCTACAGCAGTGGTTCTCAACCAGGGGTACGCGTACCCCTGGGTGTTCACAGAGGTTTTCCAGGGAGTACATCAACTCATCTAGATATTTGCCTTTTTACAACAGGCTACATAAAAAGCACTAGTGAAGTCAGTAACAAGAAAAAATTCCATACAGACAATGACTTGTTTATACTGCTCTATATACTATACACTGAATTGTAAGTACAATATTTGAATTCCAATTGATTTATTTTATAATTATATGGTAAAAATGAGAAAAGCAATTTTTCAGTAATAGTGTGCTGTGACACTTTTGTATTTTTATGTCTAATTTTGTAAGCAAGTAGTTTTTAAACGAGGTGAAACTTGGGGGGAACTCAAGAAAAATCAGAGTCCTGAAAGGGGTACAGTAATCTGGAAAGGCTGAGAGCCACTAGTCCGCAGTATTGATCTAACCAATAAAATATACTCCCTCTCTCTAAGCAGATTCAGCCAGGCAAGTAGTATCTTGGCTGCTTTGATCACTACAATAACTTCCTTATTTCTTTACCACTTGGCAAATATTTTCTTTTAGCATGTGTTTGTTCTGTGCTGTATTGTACCACATATTGTACCTGCTCATGGCCTTAGAATTTAAGCTGTTTAGGGCCAGGACAATATTTGCCCAGAACATTTTAGCACTATGTACCCTTGATGTTGAGTATAAATTACATAATAAGGGATCAAGAATACCAGTCCATACATTCCCACTCCTCTTACACATATTCAGAATGCAGTGAGATACTGCTTCCCAAAAGCACTGCTCACAAGAGATACATGCTGCTACTGGAAATAAAACAGATGAAGAACTAAGGCTGAATTTTCAAAACAGCCTTAAGGAGTTAGATGCCCAAATCCTTTTGCATTCAATGCGAGTTAGGCATCTCACTCCCTTATACTCCTTTAAAAAGCTCAGCCTATATTTGCTATCTTTAGTGTGAATCTGTCTTTGACGGACATTGCTTTTCACGTCTCACCATTTGAATGAGGTCAATGTGAACACGCAGACTGAAAGAAACTAATGAACTAAAGAGAAATCTGTCTTTTGTTACTTTATCTATTTATCTAGAGACTGTAGCTGCTTGTAACACACACTGTAGTGCCCTCTTTGTTCAAAAAAACTGCAAGACTCGACTCTGGCAAATTTGTCATGGGGCAGAATAAACAGCTCTTATTACAGTTGCTGGGAAAAAAAATAACCCCATGTGATGTAACAATGCAAGAAAAACAAAAGATGATGAACAGAAAACGATTGCTCTTACAGGAAGATTTTTCATTTTAAGAAGGTTCTGCAAGTTTAGACTCAGTAAAATCCTGGACTAAAATTAAATCATCCTGACATTCAAGTTGAGCTTGAAATATCTGTAGTCAGACACACCAGATGGAGGGAGTCAGAAAGGAACCACGTCAATCACAAAGAGCCTCCTAGTGGTACAGATGAGCCTTTGATGATTGTCTCTATCAATCCGGGCCTGACACTGACTTAGTGGTCACTGGTGGCAAGCGGCTTTAGATTTCACAGTCCAATCAAAATACCCAGCATGGGACAATTTACTGACTGTGCGGGGTGCGGGGGGGGGGGGTAGAGGGGGAGGGAAGAGGGGGATTGCACCATTACTTTCATCACCCCATGGAAAGCAAATTAAGGTCCTGCTGTTAACAGCAATTTCCAGAGAGGGGGGGAAAAAATCAGATGTGAACTGCACAGGCCTGTGGGGATAGCTTCAAAACCTGACTGCAAGAAAAGTCCTTTCCTCAGTGCAGCATGGTGGGTGGGAGGGTTTAAAGAGAGGACATTTTTCCCTTTGGGGAAAAAAATGGGTGAATGTAGTGCTCCGAGACAGGAAGGGCCAATAGCACTGGCTATAACCAGGTATATATCAGTCAGGTACTCTGCCATCCATCCTCAGCTCTGCCAATGCACTTCAGTACTAATCTGTAAATGTTCTGCTATTAGACACTTTTGGAATAAAGGATGGTCTTGAGGTTAAAGTACAAACTAGGAACCAAGAGGGATCTCAGCTCAGCTGTAGATTTCCTATGTTACTATTATTTGCGTTTCAGTAGAATAGGGATGTCACCTTCTCTCTCTGTCTCAGTCTCCTCCCCTGTGAAATCAGAATATTTTGCTCTTTGTCAACTACTTTTCATGTACAAAGTGCTTTATATGAAGGCAAATATTAGTATTTTCACTGTACAGATGGGGCAGCTGAGGCAGAGACCGGCAAACTGACTTGCATATGGTCATGCTGCAGTTCAGTGACAGAACTGGAACTATAACACCAGCCAGTGCCCTATACCCTGGATTGCACAAGGGGATTGTAATACTTAGTGTCCTCACCGACTGCAGTGAGGTTAGATTTCTTAACGTTTGTGAAGCACCACGATAGTCCAAGATGAAAACTGATCTAGAAATACATGGTATCATATTTCTGAACCCTTTTGCAGCTTTGCCAACATCCTTCAGTTCTGATCTCCAACAACCCTTGCTATTACAGCCCTGGTCCCTGCTAAGCAGTGCCTTCGAACCATGTCAAATTGCACAATGGCTTTGTGATGTGCACAAAATCAGAACTGGAATGAGACACCCCCCCCCCCCAAAAAAAAAAACCACAAACCCCAAACCTCATTTTCACTTATGATTTAAGTAGGATTTGAGCTTAGGTCTCTAGTGGTGAAAAGCTAGCATGTTAATCCTGTGCATGCTGTTATCTCCAGGGATTTTTAGGCCTTATTAAACGGCACTATACTTCGTGGAACAATATATGGTGCATCACTAAGTCTGCTTTTTTAAACTAACTAAACAATTTCTCTGTTTTTTTAAGAATATACACCAACTGAGTTTTGAGACTGGCAGTTGTTGGAGCAGCTCCAAAAACAATTGTTATTAAGAGGCCAGCAATGCTAAAAACCAATTTAAAATGCGGAGGGCCCAATTGAAGTCAATGGGGTTGTGTTAGTAACTGAGAGAAGAGTTTGGCTCTGGAAATCCGCTGGCAAATTAAACTTTGCAGAGTAGTGTAATGGAATAAGGGGCCTAGCACACCCAAAGATCTCAGATTGCTCCAGATCAAATGGAAAACCCAATATTGGGTTGCCAGAATGCATCACAGGGTTTGGGGTGGAGGGTCTGGTTGGGTTGAGCTTCTTCCTCGGGGCGTTCCAACCTGGTGTACATGACGGTCTCCTGCAGGAGAGGCATTGCGTCTGGGGGTGTCTCTAGGTTGTAACAGGCCAACAAAGTTTACAAATGGGTCCTGATCCCAGGAAGGTTGAGAACCACTGCTCTAGGGGGCTAACTTTAGACAAGTAAAAAGCTAACCCCTATATACAAGATAAAAAGAAAAGCAGTTAAAAAGCCAGTTCCAAGACTGAGCAGATTCCATGTCAGTAACGCATGATTTTGAACTGAGGTAAAAAGGAGACATCAATAGCACTCCATAATCTACTAGTCACCCATTGACATTCTTTTCTCACAATAATGGCTGTTTGATTAAACGGAAATTGTAGCAAAAAATCTGTTTTCATCTAAATTTGGGGGGAGAGGGAGGTAGAAAAACTGAAATCTGGAAATTTTTGTTTTCCAGTGAAAACCTGACATTTTTATTGAGGTTTTTACACAGGGGAAAATAATAATTTACCAATCAACCTTACAATTTACTAAATTATCATCTTTTTCTTTCCTTAGAAGTAAAACCCCAAAAACATCTTTATTCACCCAATCCTAAAGTGCTGCTGGTTTGTCTCATCTCACCACATGACTCTTACCATAACCTGTAAGATTATTCCCACCACACTAGTTCCTCTGCATAGTGGGAATTTTTATGCAATGTTTTGATGCATTATTCTCGTCTCTCTTGAAACCTCTGCATAATTTTCCCAGATGGTAATAGAAGTCTTGTTCCAACGGCAACGGCTTTATCTCCATTTCTTCCTCAGAGTGGATGACCACAGCTAAGCAGGCTATCCTCAGTGTGGGAGACCTAAGTTTCTGAGGAGTCTTTTGCTTTGGCCAGTGCCTCTCAAGGAGGCCTTGTACATGATGTGCTTTGGGCTTGGAGAGGTGGCCATGAGTATCACTTACTAGGTCCAATGGAGATGTGCTCAATGGCTTGTGAAGCCATGAAAGAACCCACCTGCCTGCCCTAAAGGCCCAAGAAGGAGGAAGGATATTCAAGGAAAATTCTATTCATTTTCCAGAGCTCAAGTATCAGGCATGCCCAGGATATATAGAGCCCACAGCGTCATTTTTACGGAGCCACTTTCTTGACTACCAGTGCCCTTCAAAGATAGGTTTCAAAAGATAACACAGATCTGTGCGCTAAAGGCCATATGAAACTAGAGGATGGAGCATTCACCAGGGAAAAAAACCATTGTGGAATGAATAAATGTGGGATCCTTAAGACTATCTTACCAGCTTTCAATTAGGGTTCAAGAATGGGAAGGGAAAACGACAGGCATGCTCAGATATCTAAGCATCACCAAAACCAAACAATAAAATGAAAAAATCCAACTGCAGAAATTTCTACTTTTTTCCTAAACAAAGAATCATTGTAACTGCTTTTCTCTGCCCTTCTAGACGTGTCCGCTCCATGACTAAGCACTACCCCTGGAGCTGACTTCAGAAATAAGGATGTGTGGCATCCAAAGCACCGATCAGGAAGAATTCTAGGAAGCCACTTTCAGAGGATGTGTCATATGCTGCCATGTGGTACTAATGACTCACTGACATCTCAGAAGGACTGCTTCATTTATGAAATACCAGTTCAGCACAGATCAGTGAATGCAATCCCCCCTGGCAGAATGCACTGGAATTCAGCACAGGAAAACAAGTCTCCTGCTACAGTCCTGCCAGTAAATTTCCCAGGGAACTTTTTCTGGATGGATCAGAGACCTGTGGATAGTTCAGAGAATGAACACATCAACTGCAACAAGAAAGATGGGATAATGGTAGAGAAGAGAGCAAGGCATCCACGCTGCCAATCAATCAATCACCTGCATTATCCAAATTTATTTGGATCTCCACAGCTGTAAACAGAAGCAATGATCTCTGGATATGACAACAGTCCATTATCCAAAGGACTAACCTTCCCCTTGCTGGTCTGAACTGCTGCTTCTATGATGGAGCCATAACCCTATAGACTGTGATCCGGTCAGACTTACTAAGCTAAGCAGAATGCCAAGGAGAACTCGGATGGCTACAAGAATTATTAGTGGGGATACATCAAGGGGCATTCTTTTCTCTTGGTCAGGACTGTACCAATGCCCAAGCATGGTACTAAGGAGCAATTTGCTGCTGGAGATACCTTGTTTGAATAAGATGCATCACTGAGGTCCTGGTGAGTTGTATCAATTAAAATTCTCATGGCACTTTAGGAACAGTAGAGTATCAGCATTGGCATCTTGGCTAAATTTGACTGAGACAACTACATTCTGTCCATCTGAATTCTCTGTAGTTTCAACTGAATATGGCACTTGGCACTTTCTGTTCTAAACCATAATATACAGTTGCTGCACACAGGTCAAACACAAGCACTTTCCACCTCAGAGTGGCTGAATTTCAGTGATTGCCAAAATGATCCCCAGCTGGTAAAGTTTGCTGTGTGCTTTGGGGATTTCTCAGTGGAAAGCACTATATAAAAGTATCAGTGATTATCACCATCCCTGTTATTATTTCTGATGTGACTGCTATAGGGGTGACTGGCACGGTCTCATTTGTATGTCTGCAACTGGCAACCTGTCACACACTACAGTTTATAATGAAAACTACACTATTAATATTTCCTCTCCTTATTTCCCCCAAGGCATCGGTCTTCTAAATCACCTCAGGAAACTCCCCTCCCCCACTTACACCCTGCAGGCAAAATTCAACATATCACCCAAACTGGAAAGCAGCAGCTGTAATGATGCCCAGCTGAGCTGTGTTCAAACTTATGGCTCTTGGAATCAGACAAAACAGTGTAGTGGTTTAAAATTGGAGAGGAGAGATTGAGACCTTCTCAGTGCCAGCATTCTAGCTGCTATGGAAACATTTTGCATCCCCAGCAAGAGCAACAGAAATAAAAAGAAAAAGGAGGTCTTGGCACTTACATTTACATACTGTCCAGACTGACACACACAAACTGTAACTAACACAGCACCAATAATAGTTGGTATTTAGGTACACCTTTTATCTGAAGATCTCAGAGCACTTTACAGACACTGAAGACCAACAATGGCCTCCAGACACTTAGGGCAGGGCTACACTTAAAAGCTGCAGTGGCACAGCTGTAGTGCTTCACTGAAGATGGTACTACACCCCCGGGTGAGCTTCTCCCATCAGCGTAGTTAATCCACCTCTGCAAGAGGCAGTGGCTAAGTTGACAGGAGAAGCCCTCCCATCCCCACAGCACTATCTACACCAGATGTTAGGTCAGTATAACTGTTTCACTCAGGGGTGTGCATTTTTCACACCTCGGAGCGACATAGTTATACTAACATAAGTTTGTAGTGTAGACCTGACCTGAGTAAACTCTGCACCCACACCACATGTGGGACCAGATGGATGTAACAAACTGCATTACCTTCTCTTACCACTAGAACTGATGCATACTAGCACAGGGCACCGAGTGAGAGAAGCCGGCACGACTGCTTTCCTGCCGGTAGACAAAGCTGTCAACACCCTCTGAGCAGTGGGAGTGGTTCAGGGTTCTCTGCTTGTTGTCCTCCTCTGGATCCCTTGCTTTGACCCTGTGACCTGGACCCCCGTCCTTGCTTTTCATTTGTTTTCCCTTTTGATCTGATGATGCCTGGGTTGTGGCTCCTACCTCACCTGATGGGAGGGCCTTTCATTGCTTTGGAGAGCTCCACACCATCATCCTAGTTATTAGATAGGCCACCCCTTTCTACTCTGGGGCTCTCTGCTCAGTGTTCAGTATTTTTGTCCCCCCACTCCCAGCCTTACCCCTTTGTTTACTTTCTCCCCTGTAATTGTCCTCTGTATCTCTGTGGCCCCTTTCCTCTCCCCATAAGAGAAATGCCATTGTACTTTCAGGGTCCCGTGCAGAGGTCAAGTAGGTTCACCCTTTTCACCAGTACTAAATTCACTTCAGAAAAAAAGACAGCAGCTGCTTTCATGTCACGTCTAAGCCAGAGAACCAGACTGACTCTATGCTAGTGTGCAATACAGACAAACCTTAGATGTACATATTGTATAGGACCAAGCCCTGAGATCATCACTCAGTTTATACATGGATAGCACTCCCACAGAAGCAAGGAGCAAGGCTACCTTTGGAATTCTCTCTCCGTGGAGGAGTCTCAGAATACAAGTCTAGCAACATTTGTGGTACACATTGCAGGATATGGTGTATTCCATTTAGCTGTTCATTAACAGTTTGTTGTGTTCCTGCTTTACACTTTAATCTCTGTATGAAAAAACCTACTGACATAGGGTAACTGAATGGGATAATCTGCAATAATGAAAACAGAATTAAAATAATAATAATTATTATTAACATCCTGTTGTAAAGGAAATCAGAATGGGCTAAATTCTGAAGACCTCGCTCAGTTCTTATTCAGACCTTCCTTAGGCAAAACTTCCATGGGCTTCATTGGGAATTTTGCCTGAATAAGGAATGAATAAAACCTGCATAAGGACCTCAGCATCTGACTGACTGTGTATACACAATCATGCACAAATAACAAGATATTTGTCTAATGGTTAAAGAAGAGAAAATCTAATTCAAATATAAGAAGGATTTATAGACAATGAAAAAGAAACCCTCCAAAAGATGTAAACTCAAGGTTCAGATGAGCTCATTCTTCTCAAGTCTGGGTTCTACAAGACCATCTCCTGATTGGACAATAACTCCAGCCAGATTTATGAATCAAAGGATACTAAAACTTTGATTGGTTATTTCAAAGTTCCATAAGTTTATCCTCAGGTCATCGGCTGACATGTAGGTTTCATAGTCACTGTTTACAGATATGGAGTTGATGTGATATGTGTGCGCATTGGCAAATACTCTTCGGGGAGTGGCCTCCACCATTAGATCCATGGGCCTTAGTACAGGGACCTGGCAAGAGAAGGAACAAAGGCAAGGCATTAGAAGAACAAAATAGTTTCAGCATTAAAAGCGATCTCATTGCAACTTCCAGATCAGTAGATTCGGCTAATATTCAAACAATCTCACCTACAGCTGAGTTAATCCAGGGCACCATACATTTATGGGGAGACCGGATTGTTCAGTGACATGAATTAGTTTTTGCCTCTAGAATTTAATCTGATCTAGATCAGGGCTGTCTGATAGTGCCCATCTGATGGTTGGTTGGTGTTTTGTATGAAACACGTTGGTGGTCTCAGCCCAGTTCTTAGTGGACAATTGTGTGCATCACATAAACCACCATTTCAACTGGCACTAACTGGCACTCTTGTGTTATCTTTAGTCCCCAGGGATTTAATCCTGCCCTTTTCACTAACACAAATTCATTTAAGCCCCTCATCCCTCACAATTTTATACATTAATATATGCAGTAGAAAGACTGAACAGTAGGAAAAACAGATGTAGAAATACCTTATATAAGGTATTGTTCTGGTTAGGTTTGAGCACAGCCCTGAAAGGCAGGTACTCGAGTTCTAATCCCCACTCTGGCAATGATTCCCGCTTTGACCTTTGTCATTTAACCTTCTGCCTCAGTTTCCCCGTTTGAAAAATGGAGATATTAATACTTACTAATTCACAGGGTTGTTGTGATGATTAATGAATGTTTTGAACACCTAAAGTCTAGCATAACTGCTAAATTGTTGGGGTGTTTTTTTTGTTTTTTGTTTTTGTTTGTTTGTTGTTTTTTTTTTAAGAAAACTGTATCTAAATGCAGTACTCTGAACAGCATAATTAAGGCTGAATCCACATGGATGGACTCCTGCACTGCATTTCTGTGCTGGCACAGGGGCCCATCTGTACAGATGTATTTACAGGCTCAGACCTCCCAATATTAATACTTCCTTCCACACTACAGCTAGATTGCTGCTAAAGCCAGGCACTTATTCTTATTGCAAAATGCAAATACACAGAAAAGCAAAAAATGAAAATATCTACAGTGATTCTTTTTTATTGGTTGACTAAACCTTCCCTTCCCCCAATCAGCAATTCCTTTATTTTTTGTTATTAAAATACTGTTTTTTAAAGGAAACCCATGTCAGCACAGATTCCTGCTCCTCTCCTCACTTTATGGTAAAACAATGGAATTGGGAGATGGGAGGAGAGAGAAAAATAGAAAAGAACATTGGAGCAGATGGGGAAAAAACTAACTGATCTACTTTTACTTGTATGTTTATTAACCATAACCCTTGTAAGCCATCAGTGGATGAATAGATACAGTCAAAAACTGTGTACGCAAAGAAGGACATAAGTAATATATTTAGACATAACACTCTTAAGGCAACTTAATACAATAGAAAGGTGTCAGTCTATGCTTCCTTTTGCCAATAACCCATTCCCTCAAGCTACTTCATTACTGTGTGTATTATCTATATGCTGCCCAAAGAGATTTCCCATGGCTGCTGAGGTGGGGATAGGGGTATGACAGCCAGGATCAAGTGACACTAGAACATAGGAACTGCCAGCTCAGAGCCTGAGCTTAATGTGATGAGCCTGCTTTCTAATTCAGCCTGACATATTCAATGATGCATCATTTGCTGTTGGAGGACTTTGCTCAGCCATCTGGGGACATAGTCTAGCATTTTGCCCAGAGACTGCAGGAAGCAGGCTGTCATTCAGACTGTCAGAAACATGATGTTTGCAAAGGTACAGAGTTCAGCTGTTACACCAGGCCTCTCTGGAAACAAAAAAGTAAATAAATAAAAGGGTTTGGCATAAGAATTTCACTCAACACAACACTGATATGCAGTACAGCCACATCTTGACTGTCATGCCAACCCTCTCAAGCCACGCATGGGTTCCTATCCCCTACTCCCCTGCAGTAATCACTGCGATACCAGCGCTGGTAGGTATAGGTCTGTTTTATATGGCAGCTTTTTTCAAATAAATCAGTTTTCTTGCACCCTGAGAGTGAAGTTAACAGTATCCTCAGCCAATAAACGTCTCAGTTTTCTAGTACAGAGCCAAATTCTTGGGACTCTACTCAGTTTTTACTCAGGGTATGTCTACACTAAAAACTTAAGTCGACCTATATGAGGTCGACTTACAGCCACCGCCGTACTTACTGTGGTGGTGCATGTCCACACTACCCTCCTTGGGTCGGGATGCGGGTCCTCACCAGGAGCGCTTCCACTGGCCTAAGAGGGGCAGCGTGGGGAGCTGAGAGCCTGTTCTCTCCGCTCTGATGGTAGCTCTCTACTGGGAGCCTGGCTGCCCCCCCACCCCTCAGCTCCCAATTCCCCAGTGGGAGTGCGGGGGAGGAGGAAGAACAGCCCAGGGCTTCTCGCCTCCCTGTTTCCTGCTGGGAGTGGGGGGGAAGCAGCCTGGGGCATCTCAACACTGGGGAACAGGTTCCAGCCATCTGGGCTCCTTGCCCCGACTCCCAGCCGTGAGTGGGGTCCAGCTGCCCTGGTTCCCAGCCAGGAGTGGAATCCTGTCGCCTAGGCTCCTCACCCCAGCTCCCAGCCAGGAGCAGGGTCCAGCCGCCTGGGCTCCTTGCCCCGGCTCCCAGCCAGGAGTCCAGCTGCACAGCTCTCCAGGGGCGCAGCTGGGCTCTAGCTGCCAGGCTTTTTTGTCAATTTCATGTCTTTGCTGGAGCCATGAAATTGACAAGAGCTCTAACAACTGATGCAAGTAACAGAGTATCTACACAGACACTTGTGGAGGTGAAGCTATTATGTCAGTGTGGTAGGGCATTTACGTCTGCAGGAGCAAGGCTGTAGTGTAGACACTGACATAATTAGGTTGACGTAAATTGCCTCACGTCGACCTGTGTAGTGTAAGACCTTCAGCAGGCTGTTGTCAAGGTCTTGGTGGACCATGGTGACTATTACATTTTGTGTAAGGGATACAAGATCTGACAGACAGGATGAAGGCAGTTTTTTCAGCTGTTACAACTACAAGGATCTGCATCTGAACATGCAAAGGTCTAACTGCCCATGCACATGCCATTCAAACACACAGTTACTTGGTTTGTAGGTGCAATTGTAGGCTTCTGCTTGAGGTGAGCCAGCACTGGAACCTTGAATCTGAACCCCTTCCAAAACTGGTGCAGGATCAGTTCAGATTTGGCTCTCTGAACTCGAGCCCACCCATAAGTTTTTGCAGAAAGAGCTAAACCCCATTCAGGATGTTGATGGAGAACAGCTGGCAAGATTAGTGAGCTGAATGATCTGAAACTGAACCTAACCCTGATTCAATCTCAGATCTACTTCCCAGCCTAGTCCTAATCTGGAGCTGGATCCAAACACTGTCTCCCTGGCCATGTCTAGTTTCTGGAGACAAAGATGGTTCACATGCATATTTCAGGATGCTTAGTTGCATGGAAAATCTCACCCATAGTTTTTGGGCTCACTGAGCCAGGGCTTTCGCTGGCATAGGGGAGTTCCCAGTGGACAATGAGGCTGCATAGCTTCCCTCCCAACAGCTACTGGCACAGGTAGTATGTCAGCTGTGGGAGGGAAGTGGCTGGACTTTATTGCATTCCTGCTATCCCCAAATGGAATATGGGCCATATGGGACTGTTGCCAGATGGTACAAGTTACAGTGGCCCCCAGGGTATTATACTCTGCGATGGGGCAGAGAATCAGGGAATTGTAACTGGTTGTTGGTTCTCAACCTCTCCTTGTAACCTCTCCTGGGCTACTCTAGGTAAATATTGGGGAAAGGAGTCATCCTTTGCATACCACTTCTTTAGGCGCAGACACAGCTGAAGTGCTATTCTGCTCTCCTTGGGGTTCCGACAACCCGAGAATGGAGCTACCTCTCCTCCCTACACTCTCCTCCCTCCTCTGCAATGCAGCACACAAGCAAAGGAAGTGGTGTTCCTGGGGTGCCAGAAGCAGCAGAGGGAGGTGATGGCCATACTACTTCTTCATAGCAACAGAGCTGATTCAAGCACTTCAGCTAAGAATATCACAGGGCATGGCTGTGGGAGTGTACTTTCAATTTAGAATCAAATCCACATTTTCTTCTTAATACACCGTCCTTAAGCATTCCAACCCCTAGCTACTTGGAATTTGCAGCTGAAGACATTTTGCACAATTAAATGGTAAATTTTCTCTTTCCATCATCATTTGTGTTCAAATATTTCTTTATGCCCTTTGTTATCAATGGAGGTAAAGCAAAGAAAAAGGATTCCTGGATTTTTCAAAAGTAAAAGTGGGCTGTTCGCTTTAGCGAGGAAGCAGGTGCAGAATTGAAGTCATTTGATTTGGGGAAGTCCTAGAAAAAATAATAGTAAACCACTAACCAAAGAATCACAGATGGAAAAGATCTTCTGTCTCGTCCACCCCAGGGCTGATACAGGTTTGTTCTCGGCTATATATTTTCTAATACACTGTCTAGTCAAGGTTTTAAAGGTCTCAAGCAATACAGCTTCCAACAGTCCCCTTGGGAGACTACTCTACAGTCTAACAGAGCTCCTCATTACAATTCTGCTTAACATACAACAAATGGAGAGAAATGATGGTCTAACTTAACAGCACTGCAAACTACACTGCATTCTACAGAGGTCTGCTATGCTGAATCAGACATTGAAAAAGAGCATCAGAGTTACCAGAAACTAATGCATGAGGCAATGAATTTGCTCAGAATTACAGCACTTAGCAAGTGTTAAATGAAACTGGCTAATAAAATGACTGGTCACTTGGTAGCAATTAAAACTTTTGGTTTTTTTAAGCATACAGCCTTTCTGTTGGGTGGTTTAAGCAGAGCCTAACTCCTACTAGTATTGTCATAACAATCTTGAACAATATAGAAAACTCCTAAATGCACTTCTTATTCAATTACTGAACTAACCTGGAGGGCAATATCTGGTATTATATATACACCCATTATTAAAGGGTAATTCAGTGTAACAAACCGAATCAAGTACATACAAAGGCTGTCACATAAAATAAACCAGTAACAAATTAAATTACTCTCTGTTTTTGGGAGGGAGAATGCCAGTCCTTTTTCATTTAAAAATATATATATCTTAATTTTTCTTTTGGATTTTAAAGAAAGGACCCCCCGCCCCCAGCACACAGAGCTGATCAGACTCGTTTGATACCCGCACCACATTCAATCTTTTTCTCCTTGTCTAGAGAAGGCTTCTCCTTTCCTGAGTTAATGAAGCACTAATCCTCTCTTGAGCTGTAAAATTCATTTTCACCATGGTTCAGTGGCAGATGTGGTTCAAAAAGCATGGGAGCCAGCCTACCCTGGCTCCTTCTCACACATCAGAATTGCATTTCTTTCTTCCAGATTCAGTCTACTATCAAAAAGATCACAGCGGAGTTAATCCAATCAGTGTAATAGTCATTGTTTTGTTAGTTCCTTCCTTCGCTCTCATCAGGTTTCTGCTGTTTTGTGTGGGTGGTATAATGATGTGCACAACATTCTACTCCACTCTTGGAGAAAGGCATAGTTTTTCCTATATTTTGTGAGGATGGACATAGCTCGACTGGAATTGCTTCCATGAGTAACATTGTATCTCTCACCCTCCCTCCTCTGCAGTGTTGCCAAAGTTTGAGTCAATAATTGGTAATCATCATCTTAAAATCTCCAGTTTTAGGAGTCACATGAACACATGAAAGCTCAAAAACCAAAATGCCTACATGTTGGCATGAAATAGCTCAGAATTCTTAAGTCAAACACATGATCAGACAACAGGTGTGGTTGGCAATACTGTGACAAAGGCCCAGAAGGGGAGAGACCAAACATTTATCCACGGAAGAAACTTAAAATGCTGCAGGATTTCTTTTTCCGGGGTAAACATCTCTCCTTCAGAATTCTTTATCTTAACCAGACAACTGAGCAGATATCCAAATTATGTGGAACACAGGGAATTTTGGGGTTAAAATGAATACGGGTGTGAACTCTGCACTGGCACAAAAAGAGCTCTGGGACCCTGAAAGAGTTAATAACCTCACTGGCTGCACCTGGGAAGGGTGTGGGCCAAGTGAAGGGGATGGACTCAAAAAGAGGAGAGAGAGCAGCTCAGTGGAGAGGGGGAGACCTCTCCACTGGGGAGGATGTAGTGAGTGCCCTCTCTCTCCGTGAGGGGGCCCGATGGAAGGCTAAGAACACTGGAAGGGCAGGTCTGCTCCTGAGGTGAACCTGAAGCCTGAGGGACGATCCGGAGCTGCTGAGGGATGACAGCCTACCTGAAACCCTGGGAAGGTAAAGAACTGTGCCAGACCTAGACTGTGGGGTGGAGTGAGGCACAGGAGCTTGAGGACAGGTGTGAGGCCAACTCACTATAGTGGAGGCTGACCTGTGAGGGAGAGGGATTGGCCACGTTAGCCTGACTGGGGCTGAAGTTTCAGCTGTTCTTGTATTTTTGTTGGCCTGGTTAAAACAACTCTGTGACCCTAGAAGAAATGGACTTAAATGTGACATGGCTGGAGGGCTGAGTTGTGAAAAGAGGTAGAGGACCACAGGGCTGGAGCGAGGGTCAGCAGGGGAAACTAGAGAAGACTGAGCTAATACAGCACTCAAGCCATGAGGAGGTACTCTCGTGGTGAATCCACTCTTCTAAAGAGACCAAAACAGCAGCTCAAACCTTCAAATATAAAATTTGTGGATGATACCAGAAGGCACAATACCTCTCAGGGAGGTACTGTATTGTTCCCATTTTACAGATGGGGAAACTGAGGCAAAGAGCATTTAAGTGACTTGTGCCAAGTCAAACAGAAAGTCAGTATCATAGCCAAGAGAAGAGCCCACTGAGTCAGTGTCAGAACCAGGAGTAGAATCGTGTCTAGCCAACCTGATCGCTTTCTTTGAAAAGGTAACAATCCTTTTGGATGGGGGGGGAAGCGGTAGACGTGGTATATCTTGACTTTAGTAAAGCTTTTGATATGGTCTCGCATGACCTTCTCATAAACAAACTAAGGAAATGCAACCTACATGGAGCTTCTCTAAGGTGAGTGCAAAACTGGTTGGAAAACTGTTCCCAGAGAATAGTTATCAGTGGTTCACAGTCATGCTAGAAGGGCATATCAAGTGGGGTCGCACAGGGATCAGTTTTGGGTCCAGTTCTGTTCAATATCTTCATCAATTATTTAGATAATGGCATAGAGAGTACACTTATAAAATCTGTGGATGATACCAAGCTGGGAGGGGTTGCAAGTGCTTTGGAGGACAGGATTAAGATTCAAAATGATCTAGATAAACTGGAGAAATGGTCTGAAATAAATAGGATGAAATTCAATACGGACAAATGCCAAGTACTCCACTTGGGAAGGAACAATCAGTTGCACACATACAAAATGGGAAATGACTACCTAGGAAGGAGTATTGTGGAAAGGATCTGGGAGTCATTGTGGATCACAAGCTAAATATGAGTCAACAGTGTAACACTGTTGCAAAAAAAGCAAACATCATGCTGGGTTGTTTTAGCAGGAGTGTTGTAAGCAAGACATGAAAAATAATTCTTCTGCTCTGCCCTGATTAGGCCTCAACTGGAGTATTGTGTCCAGTTCTGGGTGCCACATTTCAGGAAAGATGTGGACAAATTGGAGAAAGTCCAGAGAAGAGCAACAAAAATGACTAAAGATCTAGAAAACATGACCTAAGAGGGAAGATTGAAAAAACTGGATTTGTTTAGTCTGGAAAAGAAGACTGAGAGGGGACATGATAACAATTTTCAAGTACATAAAAGGTTGCTACAAAGAGGAGGGAGGAAAACTGTTCTCGTTAATCTCTGAGGCTAGGACAAGAAGCCATGGGCTTAAATTGCAGCAAGGGCGATTCAGGTTGGACATTAGGAAAAAATTCTGAATTGTCAGGGTGGTTAAGCAATGAAATAAATTGCCTAGGGAGGTTGTGGAATCTCCGTCACTGGAGATTTTTAAGAGCAGGTTAGACAAACACCAGTCAGGGATGGTCTAGATCAGTGGTCCCCAACCTTTCTGTGGGAATAGCACATTTCTATTCCCAGAAGACTGGCTGGCGTCAGAGACCCTGCCGCCGAAATGCGGCAGCGAAAAAAAGTGTCGCTGCCGAAATGCCACTGAGAAACTGCAACCCTTCTCGCGGCATTTCAGCGGGCGGTTCTCCGGTGGCCACGCTCGGCAGTGCGGTGTCCTGCGGGCGCACACAACTGTCCTGGCGGGCGCCATTGCGCCCGTGGGCACCGCGTTGGGGACCCCGGTCTAGATAATACTCATTCCTGCCATGAGTGCAGGGGAGTGGACTAGATGACCTCTTGAGGTGCCTTCCAGTTCTATGATTTCCCATAAAGTAATTTCAGTACCCATTAGACAGGGTAGTTTGCCTTGTTCCTTAAATGCATTTGGTACTGGCCAACGCTTTTCTTAAATTGGAAAGTCCTCTGTGAACACAGTGATGCTCATGGGCTCAGATCTGCCTCTGAAATGGAAATCAATTATTTAGAAGCTTTAAAACAATGGGGAGGAGCACTAGTTCCCTTATGGGAGCAAATCCAAAATGGCAATGGTGGGCTGGTGGCTTGCCTCTGGCCAATCCATTTTAACGCTATGGTGGGTGTTTGAAAAATTCAGTGGTTTGCAAAAGGCCTTCCAGTCATTGTGGCAAATTTACAAAACTGCAGGAGACCAAAAAACTGGCTGGCTCATGTGCTTTGTGTAAGCAATCTGGTGGCCTAAGTCACAAACAATGAATTGCATGGCCCATCCCATGTATTTTAAGTGACCAAAAACTTGGGCCTTATTGTAGAAAAATGTGTGTACAAAGGAATAAATCACACTACTAGAGAAATCACAAAGGAAATTGCACCATCATTACACATAATATATATATTTGATATAAAGGAGCATATCTGCCACATTTGTGAGAAGTGAAATGGTTTGATGTTTCACTTCCATTCTTTTGCTATTTTCTATGGAATGAAAGACAGCCCTTGCTGACAAAGAAGCCAGTGCCTCCCTGGAAACAGTCATGAATGTGAGACAGTTTCTAACTTGCTTTAGGCTGTAGTTTCAAGAGAAGACAGGGTGGTCTAGTACTTAGGACACTGAACTGGGAGTCAGGAGACCTGCATTCTAGTTCCAGCTCTGTCATTGTCCTGCTGTGTGACCTTGGGCAAGTCACTTCACCTCTCTGTGCCTCTGTTTCCCTTCCTATCCGTTGATTGTACGTTTACAATATAAGCTTACTATGCGTTTGTACGATGCATAGCAAAATGGGGTCCCAATTTTGTCTGGGACTTCTAAGTGCGGCGGTAATATAAATAACACTCATCCACTGGAACATGTGACTTCTGCTTTTTACTAAATTCACAAATCTTCATGAAAAATGTCACTGCTCCTTGGTGAAGTTTGCTGAACTGGTATAAATTATGGGGTATGCTGATCACATTGGTAGATGGGTGATTTTAAAACCTTTCCCAGACATGAAAACAAGCTCTGTGTGGCTCGAAAACTTCTCTCTCTCACCAACCAAAGTTGGTCTCATAAAAGCTATTTACTCACCCACTTTGTCTCTCTGATTTTAAAAGTGACAGACTTCTAAATATTCGGGTTATTTATTTATGTTGGCAGAAGGTTAGGTTCCACTCTTAGTGACACAAGCGTCAATCTAGAGTAACTTCCTGGAAATCCTTATAATGCACTGGGGGTAACTCTGGATTTACACCAATAACTGTGAGCAGAATCTGGTACACCATGGTAGCCATTTAAAAAAAAAATCAATACACAATGTAGCGACTTCATTTAGGTAGCTATTTGGCCAATGGCTACCAAACCTCCTTATCTGAGCTGAAGTAATGCAGTTATTATCTGTTTTAAGTGTAAGGAAATAATGCAGCATCTCAGACACCACTGAGGAATAACTGTAATGTTCACTTCTTAGCGACACCTACTGCAGTCGACTTTGTTTGTATAATCGCGCTCACCTGTGAAGTAACCTATGATACTGAAAATAAGTCTTAGATATCAAACCATTATTTTGTTTAATAATTACATTGGATTAACTTGGATATGTGAGGGCAGCTCCCACTCAGCCAGTATTTGCTGCTAGTCTCCATGTGAAAATCAAAAGTAAGCTTATCAACTTTAGTGGGTTTACACCTGTGTTACCACGAGCAGAATTTAGCCCATTACTACAACAGGAACCTAGCCTGCAAATGAGGGCAGAATCTGGCCCCGTGAAATTAGCAAAACTAAAGTCCCTTTTGTAATGCACGCTAAACCTAACCTGTTACTTACAACAAAGAAAATATCATCCAGTCAAATGGGAGTCAGATAGCAGCACTAGTTCTTTGGGGCCAAACCCTGAGAGGTGCTGACCATACTATCAACAGCGCACCTGTGTGCATTTGGTCCTTGATTTTTATTTTGTAATTCCAAAAGGCATGTTCTGTGCGGTCAGCAGCAGAAATAGTGGGCCAACGCAGCCTGGGGATTCCTATTTTGCAGACAGAATACACATCAAAAGACTATTTTCATGGCAGACTTACAATTTCACGCTCTCTCTGACTTTGTCTTATTGAGCCTTTCTCGTGAAGTGAGAAAAGATACCTTTCCGTGTGAAGATAAACTTGCTATCTAATTACCAGTCCATGTTGCTTATAATTCTGCGGGTTTCATCTGTTTTCCCGAGACATTTCCATCTCCTCTAAACATTACATTTACACTAATGCTATTTCTTGTGTCATTTATTACTTGGGATTTTTTCATGTAATCAAATGCAAGGACAGAGACGTCCTAACACATCAAATATTCTTAGGTTTGTCAGAGAGCAGAGATCCTGCACTGAATTAAACTATACTAGGCTGTCCCAGGAGGATATGGGTCATGCTTAGGGAGGAGTGAGATGTTCAGCAGGCTTAGGAATTCTGCTAAGGGGACAGCTACTGTGAAACTCATTCATACAGGCCACTGTAAACTCCATCAACTGAAGGTGGCCTTACTGGGCCCATTCCTTTGAGGTGTGGTGCTTTAGCAAGAAATTGATGGGAGTGAGGACCGCGGGCCCAGTGCTCTTAGGAGCTGGATGCTGGAGCGAAGGCTGCTCAGCCCCTGGCAGGATCAGGAGCAGAGTATGGAGAGCAAAACTGTACACAGCAACCTGAGAATGCACAAAAAGGACAAAAATCTCTTCTCTGAAGAGCTGGCAAACCAAAGGCCAGAATGGGTGCCATGCAGTGAGCAGACCAGAACAAGGCAGTGAGCAAACAACATTTTTGATGTCACATTGTCTCCCAATGGTGCACAGGTGGGATCTCATCATTAAATAGAAGAGGAAAATCCCTCTGCCATCATACAAAATGGGTAAAACAAACAAACAAACAAAAAGAAATAGGAGAAAGAGGGTGAAACCAGGATATCAGCACCTGCCTCTCAATTTACAACATGCTATCAAATACTCAGACATAAGGTAACAATTTCCTAACATTTAATCTTTCATATTATGTTTAAAATAAAGGAGCCAGGAAATCTAAATGTCCATTCCTGGCTCTGCCACTGACTCACTCTGTGCTGTTGGGTAAGTCACTGCAGCTCTCTGCCTCAGTTCCCCCATCTATAAAATGGGGATGATGATTCCTACCTGCCTCACCTGGGTGCTAGGTGGATTAACTTTAATTCATGCTCTGAAGATACATTATTCTTCCACTTACGGATCGGGGCTGGAAGAAATTCAGATTTAGATAAAATTTTAATAGAACTTGTTCTCATTTCAAAGTGGCCACCTGAGCCTGGATGATAGATGTGAGTCTTTTGATATGCTCTTTACTCTCTATCAGATGGTAGCCACAGTAGCAGTACACACAATAAAGATGGTAAAGCCGATGCTGCCGAGCAGAAGAGGGAATATGTTTGCTTTAATGAATGTGCTTAGCGCTTCTTGACAGACCTGCCAGCAGGAGTCCTGTTGAGCCTTTCAATTACCATTTCACTATAGAGAAGACTCCTGGCATACCGAATTGCTCCAGCACCAACATGCAGGCAGGTATTCAGAGCACACCCACAGTTAATGGAATCAGAACTGGCTGGGAAGAAAAAATAAAGCAATATTTTATTGTTTGCTAAGTTCCAGCCTCCTGCGATACAGCCTAATGCTCCATCGCAGCAACAGTATAATATGCCATAGGTGGGGGGGGGGGGGGGAGGACGGGTGTGCGGTGGAAAGGCTAGGTAGGCAGATTGGCACACTTGCTCGCATGCCCTATGCAGGCTCCAAAACCTCCCACTCTTGCTTTTAGTCTGTGTTCTCTGGAGTGCTTTCTGAACAGAGTGGAAAGGATTATTTTCTTTATGCCATCGCTGTGTTACACCTACACAGAAATATAAACCCCAACAGGCAACTGCACTGGAACCGTGCTTGGAAAAATGTGTCTCACACAGAATGAAGCTACTATCCCCATGCCCTTTGGGCAAGGTACCACCAGCACCACTATCCTGATGGCTCCAGCTGAGCGAATGTTTCTAATGAGTGAGGTCTAATGCAGTTAGCAGAGTGCCAGCCATGCTCTGGACAGGACCTTTACCACTGAGCATCCTTCATACCCTAAGGTTATTTTCTTTAGCTCTAAACTTCCATGCCAGCCCCAAAGCTAGATTGCTGGTGCTCTCGAGCAGGTGCGCAATGGTTGGGAGAGAGAGCCCTTTCCACATGGCACACACCTGCGGGAGGCAGCCAGCATCATGCTGGTGTTTGTGCTCTCTAGGAGTAATCCTGCGTTATGGAAGCCAATGGGAGCATTGCCATTGATTTCCATGAAGGAAGGATCAGGGCCTCTGAGCATAAGGGAGCAGGCAGGCTAGTACAGTTAAAGGTGCCCAATATGCCAAACGAAGAAGGGGAATGGGCAGTTAGGGCACACTCCTGGCACCGCTCCCTTGTGCCCCCCTTCCTCTCTCCAGCACTGCGGGAGCTCAAGCTACTCCACATTAAACTGTGTCATAGTTACCATCTGTCTTCCCCAAGCAGAATGCCTTAAGCAATTACTGCTTGGGCACTACACTTCCCTTCCCTCACCCCCTACAGTGTTCCAGTGCCTCTCAAATGCCAGCAGAGCCCCTGACATGCCTTGAAGAGAAGCTTTCACTAAGAGCTGTTCCCCCTCACGCGTTTTCAAAGGTTTCTTCCCCTTTGGTTCGCTGTTCTTTGACCCTCATGTTTCCTTTCCCTTTGTTGTTGCTACTGCTGCTGCTTTGACTTTATGTACTATCAAAGTCTTATTTACATCCGCTGGATATGTCTACTGCTCAGTATCTGCCTTCATCCCACGTATGGGGTAAAAACCCCCTCATGTTATTTACACAAGCAGCCTCCCTGAAGACAGTTAGCAGGATTTGGCCCATAAACACTGCTCTTAATCAATATCACCCAACATACACTTTTTCTGCTTAATGCATTCCCCCCTGTGCCTAAAGAATTCTCCTGCTCAATGGTCTGTTCCATTTGGACACTGTATCTATTTTCTCACGTCTCCTGTTTTGTCTCGGGCAACACTGCATCACGTAGGCCTGAAATTCTCACAGCCTTACCTGGAGATGGCCAGAAAATAAAAAACATCCTGATTCATGAATAAAAGCATCAAGTTTGGTTTGCTGTCATTCATGGGGTCATGTGATTTTTGGCAACTGCCAGGTATTTGTGAAACTGTTTGCAAATGCCAAAAACGTCATGAATCTTAGTGTGGTAACATTCATTCATTCCAAAATTCCTACCAAAAAGTGCCATATTAGTTTTTCCCTGGTTTAAAAAAAAGTCAGTCATCCAATCAGAGAACAGCAGCAGTACCATGTGACTTAAGGGACCAATCACACAATAAAGACAAACAACTCACAGGCCGAAATTTGTCACAACTACTCAGGAAATACTTATGAATAAAAATCACACTCATGGCGATCAGGATTAGTTTGCAAACTATACACTACCTAACACAGGTTACATTCATAGCAAGTATTATTAAAACAAAACAAAAGATTTCAAACCATTCAGAATTTCTCATTTACTGTGCACAATAGTATAATTTTTTTTTAGTTCAGAGTTCTTCTTTAATTATTATAGATTATTTTTACTGTATGTTTCTTTAAGTTATGAAATGTGAGAAGTTTACAGCTACCTGGGCTAGAAAACAGAGCATTTTTATTATTTGAGAATAAAGATCTGGAATTCTCAATCTCAGCTTTATGGACTGCTTAGAATTTCATTCCCCTAAAGGGCATGATTCTTTCAAATAATCTCGTTCATATATTTTCCCATCTCAGAAAAGCCAATGTCATTTTAAACCCATCCACCAGATTTATAGCATTTCTCCCTTCTGATAATCAGGGAGAATTATGCAAAGGCACAGTTGTGTTATCAAACATGAATTCACAGCAATCTAATTCCATTGATAATTCTCCCTGGCACATTGTTTTTACAGTATGCCAAGATGTAGATACCGACAGTATAAGTGCTGTGGAAAAAAGAGATGAATAGGAAAAAATTCTGGAAGGTCAATTCTGGTCATCAGTGCTTCAAGCCAAATTTACAAATATTAAAATGGATGGATGGATGAGTCTGCACTGGAGAAGAAAGAATCCAGCTCATGACCTGGGCAAACGAGGGGGGAGGGGGAAAAGGGGGCACGCAAAGAGGCAAAATAACCTCCTTTTTTCTTTTCAGCAACCTGAGGAGTCAAACGGCCAGAGTTCTAACTAACCCCTACATGCTGCTTCCATGGTCTACTCTTGGTTCAATAAACGGATTAAGACTGGAAGGAAGCTATTACAATCTTTATTTTACAAAATTAATTCAGCTGCTAAAAACACACAAACAACCAGAACCACTCAACTCTCAAACTACAAGTATGGATTTTGGTGTCCTGGTCAAATTCTCAAACTGGGTAATTACATCTTCTACCTGCTGATACCTGAATCCCACCCTTGTGGCTTCAATTGTAAATAACACTCCTCTTTATTCCTGAGGTTACAGCTAAACAAACAAGCAGCTGAGAATCAGTGACATTGGGAATGCCGCCATGCCTCCGTTCCTCCAGCCACATCTCTTTGCAAAGTGGCTGTGCCACGCCAGAAGATCTGGCCCTGGCTTTTCATCTTTATAAACTAACAGTATTTAATGAGCAACAAAAAGTAAGTAAACCCTAAAGAGTATACTCCATAGGACAAAAGCACAATCCAAATGGTTGGCAGTGGATCAATAGCAGAGTAATGGACTGTCCTCCTTGAGACTGTATGTGTCAGTGTGAGTCTGATACCGTCCCACTAGGCCTAAAGAAATGAGACCACCAAAGATTGCATTTTGAGCTCAGCTGAGCATGCAAATACTGCACACTGAACTGTTTTAGAGCAATGTAGGTAACTAGTGCAAATGGAGAAATCTTTTTTTTCCAATTATTTTTGTTGCAGTGGTTTGACAATGATCTGATCATTTGAAATTGATTAGTTCTGCCACATGCATTTTATAGCACTTCATTATTTTTAAAAAGCCAAACGGTTCAAATTACCCTGTTTGTCATTTAAATGATAATGTTTTTGAGAATGTAAAAAGAAATACAAATCTCTGTGCTGTGGAATAAATACTCTGACACCAGAGACGTGCTAGCAGCATAACAATTTTTATCCACAGCATCATTTTTTCCTCTCTCCACATTAAACTGCAGATGCTTGAAGTTGCATACAGAGCTGTGCATGGTGTGAGGAATAAAAGTACAAATTCTCCATGAAACTGTCCCCAGAAGCCAAGGAATTTGCATACTTTTGCAAGAAGGAAATGTTATTATATAGAAGATTTTACAATAGATTTTGCGGAGGTTAAAAAAATGAAATGATAGCGATGGCTTCATCACAACAACAAAATGCCAGGAGAGTAAATGCATGTGCTGACTACAGCCATGTAGCAACTTTGAGATTAACTAATCGTAAAGGGTCTATTTTCCCATCATTGTGGATGGATATAGGAACGCAACTTTCATACATTTTTTTACGGGGGTTTATTTTAGTGCTCCTGAAAAAATGCTGGGTTGAGAGCCCTGGAGATTGAACTCAGTTTTCCACAAAAGAGGGAAAGAACAGAAATGCAGTTCGTGTGTTCTCCAAACCATAACCCAAAGTGGAGGGATCCCCTCTCAAAGGATGCAGGGGTAGTTCCACCCACATTCAGACCCTGTTCTCTCTTCTGAGATTGCTAGCAAGCATGCAGACTGTGATGGAGTTTTGAGTGGCAGAAACTTGGCCATTAGGGACTGCACCAAGACCACCCAACTCAGATCACATGCTACAGATCACTAACCGCCATCAGATAGAAATGATATTCACTCATTATTATCCTGGAGTAGACTACAGAGACCTCCAGCAACAGGCTCCTTATCAAATTAATATCCCCGACCAGCCAGCTGTTAAAACATATTGAGCCAAGTTCAAAAGCAGAGGTACAAAAATATGTGTAGGCTGCTTACAAGGATGTAAGTCCAACGGGATCCAAGGTGTAGAACATGCAAAATGAGCCGGTTTAAGCCTTGGGCACAGTGAGACTGGGGGAAGAGGAAAGAATTTGTGTAGGGCAGGGAGCAGTTACAACCACATGTGACAGGCACGTGACGAAAAAAGTTTGAACAGTTGCTCACACAAAGGAGGTTGCAATGCCGTATGGAATCCCCAGTTTGGGATTCTCAGGGAGAAATTCACTCCTGGTGTAACTCCACTAAATAAATGGAATTGCATCTTTGGACCTCCCTAGGCCACCACGGGTGGAGAGCGCTTGCAGAAGCACTGGAGGCAGTATCACGAGCAACAGTGATCCCTAGGCTCAGGTGAGTGCAACACTCAAGATTCTCCTAAGGGAATCCCATCTAATCCTCAGACAGAATCATGGTGACCTGGATGAGGGGATTTGAGTGAAGAAGGCAGTATACATCCATAGACAGAGGATGAGAGGCTGATGTGCTCTGGTAGGGAGAGAATGAGAAAACATGGCTCTGGCTATGCAGGAATGCCCTAACAAAAGATACAATAAATTGAAAAGAGGCTTTTCTTCAAGTGAAGATGCAAGTGAAACAGAAATGTGCAAGTCACTTCCCTGCTGGCAGGGGTATATCCATCTCACTGTGACAGAGCAGCCAATAGTCCCGTTTTATTTTAAATCTATTTCTTATTCACCCATCTCACACGTCTCTCTAGATTAGCTAGACCTATATTTTAATTGTTTTAATCGAACATACTTTTCATTTCTTCCATGGGCCCCAGAGGATTTCACTGGCAAAAGGGATGCTTTCTGGCATATTTTAAATGTAGGAAAGGAGATCACATTCCTTCTAGAATAGGAAAACCAAACTCCAGCATCGAGCAGAATGAAACCAAAAGGTTCCATACACTCTTTGTACAGCCACGTGGACAGCTGGTTTGTTAGAGAGCCGTCCTGCTCTGGAGAATAACATTGTGAGTAAGGATATCATAAAATAAGAATCATCCTAATAATTCTTTCAGTAGCACCATGCTGCCTGCTTTTTTTAAGGCAGAACCTTGGAATGAGAGATCTGGTCCAGAGAAAATAAGAACCAACCATGGCCCATCGTTTGTAAGGACATTTAATAGGTGTAATAAAAGAATACCCCTCAGAAGGAATGCTGCAACCAGCAGGTCCTTTTGTTTGATGCAATGATGCCTTTGCTGTTACTACTCTTAGATTAGCTGTTCACATACAGCTTGGATGGTTAGTAAATGGCAGGGAAACAAATGACGCAAAAATTATACCAATGGACACTCATCTCGGTCTTCCCTCAGGAAGGCCGGCTCTAGTCCCCCCTGCCTCAATCTTGGACAAAATCCTATTTAAAAGGGGGAACTGAAGACTTTTTAATAAGGTTCCAAACTGATAGCCAACCTCAAAGATGTCTTATTTTTTTGGTATCATATAGAAAACTGAGATAGTGATTTATACGTTTCAAGTCTTTTTGACATGTGCTGTAGGTTTCTTCAAGGCTCAGAAACTAATCAGAAGCTTATCTTTCCCTTTGTGTAATGGCAAGCTGTCAGCTTCCATGACCCTCCAAACAATTTAATAAATGACACTAAGGTTTCACTTCAGAGACAGAATGTCTTGATATTCCAGGTGTTCAGTCAGGGCCAGCCCCTACATGCAGCACACGCTGAAGTGAGACTGATAGCTACGCTTGTTGAGCTGATAGGACTCCTTTTATGTCATTAAATTAAAAAATATTAGTATGCATCAGGAAGGTCCCTTATTTCCACAGGGCACCATTGTGGCAGCTAAGATGTAAATGTTCAGGAGTATCTTCCTTCTGGCTAGCGAAAGCTTAGTGAATTACGAAGACAACCCACCCCATCTTCTTGTCACTAGCAGGCTCCACTCCACAGCCAAGTTTCAAATAGGCAATTGTGAGCCGGCAGACCAGGTGCCAGCTCATGCCAAGGCCCCAGGCCACACTGAACACTGATAAATGCACAGCTGGAAACCAGTCTGGCTTACCTGTGGGTTAGTATAGTTAAAAAGGATATTAGTGTTATAAGAATGTATTTTGCGTTTAGACTTTATGGAATGCTTGTACAAAGCTGAATATATTTGTACCCCATGCTACAAGGTAGTACTTATGAGTTGGCTCTATAACTGTATTAATGTTTGTTCTGAAGCCATGTAACTCACCAAACAGGAAAAAAGCTTCACCTACTGCAAAATGCTGGATTCCTGCAGAAGGTGTTATCTCCTGCCCATCAGGAAGGGCTACTGAATCCAAATGGGCCATTATGGAATATAGACTTTGTTGATTGCTCCCCACACCAATCCGTGAAGAATCTACGTGCAACCGTGCTCATCCCATCATCTTGGACTCTAGGGATGCGAGGATGAAAATTCCTGACTAGAAGGAATTAGGGTCTCTTTATGCTTTCTAGAGTCTGAGGGGCAAAGATTTCTAAACACAAGTAAGAGACCCCTAAGCGGCTTGGCTTGGGTTAGTTCCAAAGGACATAAAAGCTTGCTGATTATAGAAATTTCTATCACCTTTTGAATTTAAGATTCTATTTCATTTCTGTGCAGGCTTACCTTATTTTAACCTTGGAAAAAGAAATGAGAGTTATTTATTAGATAATAAACAGTATGTTACAGGATTGGCTACCAGCATTGTCTTTGGTGTGAGATACAAGTTTCAAATTGACCTGGGGTAAGTGATTGTTCCTTTGGTACTGGGAGTAATTTGAATATTTTGTGATCATTGGTGTAAAGTGACCATGTATCACAGAGTCAAGCTTGCCAGGTTGGACTATCCAGAGGACTATCTGTGACTCCTTGTTAAGGCTGTATAGTGCCTGAGGAGTTTACACTTGTTGGTTGGTGAATTCTAAGTATAGAATTCACACCCAGTGTGGAGTCTGTGCCCTGGCTTCTTAACAGTCTGCCCTGAGATTAGTATTATCACTCGTGAGCCACTCCAGACAGTGTAACAGCAATATCATACCATGACTCCATTGCTTCCTTCCTTCAGGATCTATTTCCTAATACACACCTCTCTCACATCTTCAGGGTTACTTTATGCTTTTTCCTCCCTTAGGCCTTTATTGATGTGCTATGATTTAGAAGACAGTTCTCATCCAGGATTGGATGAGGTGGTACAAACCAATACAAACAATTTTCTGTCTCCATATCCAAAAAGTAAAATCTTGGATAAAAGTGACCTGAGATCACGTTTCACTGGTTACAAAGCCATTCATCTGGCAGGCCAGCAGATATTCTGCCAAACAGACGATTGTTCATCTGCTCCTATTGCCTCCCCTCATTTCATTTAAAATCCATGCCGAGATTCAGACGGTTAGACCAGAAGGGAGCATTGTGCTCCACTAGTCTGGCCTCCTGCAAAACACAGGCCCTGGGAAGTCACCCAGAAACTCCTGCACTAAGCTCAATAACTTGTGGTAGAGCAGCTTTCTTTGCACGGCTGTCTCACTGAAGGGGAAGTGACCTTGTGTTATCTATGGCATTCATCTTTCCTTGAAATGACTGGTTGATTCCTCCTTTAGAGATGCAAGAGTCACTTGCACTTCTTCTGAACTTCTAATTGGGGTCCAGCACTCACTTGGATTATTAGACATCCACTCGCAAGACTTGATTGGAATTTCTGCCAAATCAGAGGACAGGTCACAATACTATAAGTAAGGTAATAAGATTGGAGTTCTGGGCTACAGTTGAATAAAGATAAACATAGCTTCGCTATTATGGCGGAAAGGCTTTTAATGGTTTGGTCAATGGAAGAATGGAAGAGTTTGCTGAATGAAGCCATCATGGAACACTCAGCATTATCTCTGTGCAAGTGGACAGCAAGGGAATGTCCTACAACCCCAAAGTGAAGGGAAACTGAACTGTATCCTGCAAATTTAAAGAGGTGGATAAAAAATTAGATCACAATTGTAGAGCTTTCAGCCCCATCAAAACCCACACCAACTTAGAGCTGGTCAAAATTTTTCTAACTTTGATTTTTCAATGGGAAATAGAATTGATTTTTTCAGAGGAATATTAATAATAAATTCATCCTATTTTTCCACCAACTACAGAACGTATTGAAATTAGAAAATTTTGTGAGAACAAATGGAAATTGAAGTTTTTATGAAAATGTTTATGAAAAATATCCCTTTTTCACCCAGCTGTCTGCAGTTAAACTATCAGCACAAAACTTCGCATAAACATTATTACAAATCCTCCTGCGCAGAGCAGGCCAAGGAAGATGGTACCAGAGCCTCTATGTTAGCACTCGGGTTTGTCTACATGGCGCCACAGACTGGTCTTTGTGGTGTGAATTGCAGAATGCTCTAACTGCCCCGCGTAGACCCTGCTGTTGCAAACTAAAAGATACCTAGTTCCTGTTGATGCAGTACAGTTTCATGTTTCATTTCCTCATATGCCATATGCTACCTCATGGGTCACGCACTCTGCTCAATACTCTCTTCTTTTGTCTGCCTCTTCCATTCGCAGATGTATGCCCTTTTTTGTACGGTTCACTATGCTTAAACCAGCCTCCCTCTTTTTGTGTACCAAGTGTCCTCTTGCCTTCAGATTTCTCATGTTGTAGGCTTAGCCCTGATCTACACTAGGAGTTGAGGTCAAATTTAGCAGCATTAAATCGATTTAACCCTGCACCCGTCCACATGACGAAGCGCTTTTTTTCGACTTAAAGGGCTCTTAAAATAGATTTCCTTACTCCACCCCCGACAAGGGGATTAGCGCTGAAATCGGCCTTGCTGAGTCGAATTTGGGGTACTGTGGACACAATTAGACTGTATTGGCCTCCGGGAGCTATCCCAGAGTGCTCCATTGTGACCGCTCTGGACAGCACTCTCAACTCAGATGCACTGGCCAGGTAGACAGGAAAAGACCCGCAAACTTTTGAATTTCAATTTCCTGTTTCGACAGCGTGGCAAGCTGCAGGTGACCATGCAGAGCTCATCAGCAGAGGTGACCATGATGGAGTCCCAGAATCGCAAAAGAGCTCCAGCATGGACCAAACGGGAGGAACGGGATCTGATCGCTGTATGGGGAGAGGAATCCGTGCTATCAGAACTACGTTCCAGTTTTCAAAATACCAAAACCTTTGTCAAAATCTCCCAGGGCATGAAGGACAGACGCCATAACAGGGACCCGAAGCAGTGCCACGTGAAACTTAAGGAGCTGAGGCAAGCCTACCAGAAAACCAGAGAGGCGAAAGGCCGCTCCGGGTCCGAGCCCAAAACATGCCGCTTCTATGATGAGCTGCATGCCATTTTAGGGGGTTCAGCCACCACTACCCCAGCCGTGTTGTTTGACTCCTTCAGTGGAGATGGAGGCAACATGGAAGCAGGTTTTGGGGACGAGGAAGATGATTCCCTAACTGCACATTTCCCAGGGTCACTACCCTTGATATCAGCAGATCTTTGATTGTGTTGGCTACTTGCATCACAGCAGCCCCCACAGATAGCTCACAGCAAGCAAGTGGAGAAGCCGGTTTTCCCGACAGCCAGGAACTGTTTCTCACCCTGGACCTGGAGCTAGTACCCCCGAACCTACCCAAGGCTGCCTCCCGGACCTGCCAGGCGGAGAAGGGACCTCTGGTGAATGTACCTTTTAAAATACTATACATGGTTTAAAAGCAAGCATGTTTAATGATTAATTTGCCCTGGCATTCGCAGCTCTCTAGGATGTACTCCTAAAGCCTTTGCAAAAGGTTTCTGGGGAGGGCAGCCTTATTCCGTCCACCATGTTAGGACACTTAACCACTCCAGGCCAGTAGCACGTACTCGGGAATCATTGCAGAACAAGCATTGCAGTGTATGTTTGCTGGCATTCAAACAACATCCGTTCTTTATCTCTCTGTGTTATCCTCAGGAGAGTGACATCATTCATGGTCACCTGGTTGAAATAGGGTGCTTTTCTTAAGGGGACTCCAGAGGTGCCCGTTCCTGCTGGGCTGTTTGCCTGTGGCTGAACAGAAATGTTCCCCACTGTTAGCCATGGGGAGGGAAGAGGGGCTAGCCACGCGCTGTGGGGAGGCAAAATGCGACCTTGGAACGAAAGCACATGTGCTACGTATGTAATGTTAACAGCAAGGTTTACCGTGAAAGAGTGTAGCCATTGTTCTAGAAAATGTGTCTTTTTAAATACCACTGTCCCTCTTTTTCTCCACCAGCTGCATGTGTTTCAAGGATCACAGGATCTTCTCCTTCCCAGAGGCTAGCGAAGATTAGAAGGCGAAAAAAAATGCACTCGCGATGAAATGTTCTCCGAGCTCATGCTGTCCTCCCACACTGATACAGCACAGATGAATGCATGGAGGCAGACAATGTCAGAGTGCAGGAAAGCACAAAATGACCGGGAGGAGAGGTGGCGGGCTGAAGAGAGTAAGTGGCGGGCTGAAGAGAGGGCTGAAGCTGAAAGGTGGTGGCAGCGTGATGAGAGGAGGCAGGATTTAATGCTGAGGCTGCTGGAGGATCAAACTAATATGCTCCAGCATATGGTTGAGCTGCAGGAAAGGCAGCAGGAGCACAGATCGCTGCTACAGCCCCTGTTTAACCAACCGCTCTCCTCCCCAAGTTCCATAGCCTCCTCACCCAGATGCCCAAGAACGCGGTGGGGGTCCTCCGGCCACCCAGCCACTCCACCCCAGAGGATTGCCCAAGCAACAGAAGGCTGGCATTCAATAAGTTTTAAAAAAAGTGTTAAACTTTTAAAGTGCTGTGTGGCCTTGTCCTTCCCTCCTCCACCACCCCTCCTGGGCTACCTTGGTAGTTATCCCCCTATTTGTGTGATGAATGAATAAAGAATGCATGAATGTGAAGCAACAATGACTTTATTGCCTCTGCAAGCAGTGATCGAAGGGAGGAGGGGAGGGTGGTTAGCTTACAGGGAAGTAGAATGAACCAAGGGGCGGGGGGGGGGTTTCATCAAGGAGAAACAAACAGAAGTTTCACACCGTAGCCTGGCCAGTCATGAAACTGGTTTTCAAAGCTTCTCTGATGCGCCCAGCTGTACTCTTCTAATAGCCCTGGTGTCTGGCTTGTGTAATTGGCTGCCAGGCGATTTGCCTCAACCTCCCACCCCACCATAAATGTCTCCCCCTTACTCTCACAGATATTGTGGAGCACACAGCAAGCAGTAATAACAGTGGGAATATTGGTTTCGCCGAGGTCTAACTGAGTCAGTGGACTGCGCCAGCGTGCTTTTAAACTTCCAAATGCAAATTCTACCACCATTCTGCACTTGTTCAGCCTGTAGTTGAACAGCTCCTGACTACTGTCCAGGCTGCCTGTGTATGGCTTCATGAGCCATGGCATTAAGGGGTAGGCTGGGTCCCCAAGGATAACTATAGGCGTTTCAACATCCCCAACGGTTATTTTCTGGTCTGGGAATAAAGTCCCTTCCTGCAGCTTTTGAAACAGACCAGAGTTCCTGAAGATGCGAACGTCATGTACCTTTCCCAGCCATCCCACGTTGATGTTGGTGAAACGTCCCTTGTGATCCACCAGTGCTTGCAGTACTATTGAAAAGTACCCCTTGCGGTTTATGTACTCGCCGGCTTGGTGCTCCGGTACCAAGATAGGGATATGGGTTCCGTCTATGGCCCCACCACAGTTAGGGAATCACAGCAGCCCCCACAGTAGATTTGCCCACTCCAAATTGATTCCTGACTGACTGGTAGCTGTCTGGCGTTGCAAGCTTCCACAGGGCTATTGCCACTCGCTTTTTCAACTGCGTGGGCTGCTCTCATCTTAGTATTCTTGCGCCTCAGGGCAGGGGAAAGCAAGTCACAAAGTTCCAATGAAAGTGCCCTTATGCATGCGAAAGTTTTGCAGCCACTGGGAATCGTCCCAGACCTGCAACACTGTGCCATCCCATCAGTCTGTGCTCGTTTCCCGAGCCCAAAATCAGCATTTCACCGCATGAACCTGCCCCATTAGCACCATGATGCCCACATTGCCAAGGCCTGTGCTTTGAGAGAAATCTGTGTCCATGTCCTCGTCACTCTCGTCACCACGCTGACGTCACCTACTCGCCCGGTTTCGCTTTCCCAGGTTCTGGTGCTGCATATACTGCTGGATAATGCGTGTGGTGTTTAATGTGCTCCTAATTGCCAAAATGATCTGAGCGGGCTCCATGCTTGCTGTGGTGTGGCGTCTGCACAAAAAAAAGGCGCGGAACGATTGTCTGCCGTTGCCCTGATGGAGGGAGGAGCAACTGATGACATGGCTTACAGGGTTGGGAATTAAAAATCAACAAAGGGGGTGGCTTTGCGAGAAACAGAATGGCCCCTTCAAGGATAGAACTCAAAACTGGGTTTAGCAGCCTGTTGATTTCACGGAGGGAGGGAGGAGAAAAAGAATACAACACAAATCTGGTCTATTTCTTGTTTTGAGCCACTTCATCTATCTTTATACATCTTGCTGGCAGCAGACTGTGCAGTACCACTAGCCATCGTCATCTCCTGGGTGCTCGGCAGAAGACGATGCAGTATGACTGCTGGCCATCATCTTCTGCTGGCTGCTGATTAAAAGACAGTGCACTGCCGGTAGGACTCAATCGCCATGAGATGAAACTTAAAAGGGAAATGACCTGGCTGAGTCACTCCCATGTTTGCCCAGGCGCCCCGACCTCATCGAGGTCGGTTAAAAGAGCACCCAGGACTACATCGACGACGGCTACCAGTCATACTGCACTGTCTGCTGCCAAAAGGCAATAAACTGCTGCTGTGTAGCAATGCAGTACCACGTCTGCCAGCACGCAGGAAACATATGGTGATGGTTAGCTGAGCTGGCTCCATGCTTGCCGTGGTATGGCGTCTGTACAGGTAACTCACGAAAAAAGGCGCACAACGATTGTCTGCCCTTGCTTTCACGGGAGGGAGGGAGGGAAGAGGGGCCTGACGATATGTACCCAGAACCACCAGCGACAATGTTTTAGCCCCATCAGGCACTGGGATTTCTACCCAGAATTCAAATGGGTGGCGGAGGCTGCGGGAACTGTGGGATAGGTACCCACAGTGCAACGCTCCAGAAGTCGACGGTTGCCTCGGTACTGTGGACACACTCCGCCGATTACATGCACTTAGAGCATTTGTGTGGGGGCACACACAATCGATTGTATAAAAATGCTTTCTACAAAATCAACTTCTATAAATTTGACCTAATTTCGTAGTGTAGACATACTAACTCTCTTCCCTCATCTTGACTCTCTCTTCCCACCCTCACTCCTAATCGTCAATAGAGTACTGTGTCAGCACAAATTAGAACAAAAGTTCCTTGAGGCAGGGACCTTGTCTATTTCTTTGCTTGCATAGCAGCATAAATGCTGACAGGTTAGCACATTATAAATTAATGTTGTTAATAAATAAATAAATAAATAAATAAAAATAATGAGAGCAATCTGCTGCTGGTTGAATTCCAACTCTAATCTTAACATACACATTTGGGCAAATTATCCATTCCCTGCATCCCTCTCCCCAAGTAAGCATAGTTCACACTAGACCACTTGAGACTGACACTTAACTACTAGTCTCAATCAAAAAATGATAAAAATTCAAGCTGAAAAACAGCTATTATGTACCACCTTTGCCATTCCCCATGGCCAATGCAGGACCACAACCCCACAATACACTCTTAAATGCTTAGAACAGCCATGGTTTAAATTTGTGCAGTGACGGGTTTTCTACTAAATGTATTGAGAGGCTATTCCACAGCTTAATATACCTTGCTCTTAGAAAACGTTCTGAAATATTCTTGCTTCAATTTTCCATGTTTAAATTTCATCCCATAACAACCCCTCTTCCTACCCATCAGAATAATTCTTCCCTAGATTGGGGGGAGAGAGCAAAATGGGATGAAATTTAAACATGTAAAATTGAAGCAGAATACTTCAAAACTTTTTCTAAGAGCGAGGGTAACAGCCCTGGTATTTGCTGAATAGTAATTGGCCAGACCATTCAATGATCCTGACATTTTCTCTAAGGCCCCAATCCCACAGTTCCATCCATGTGGGCAGAGCTTCCCCCCTCCCCGAGCTTCAGTGAAATCCTAGCACTCTGCATGGATGAAGGAGTCTACCTGTGCACATGCAGGATCAGGACTGTTGTTAGATTCAAAACAACAACTAACTAGCCTTTTTGTGGAATGCACACACATTTTGTATACAAAACACACGATCCTCCTAAACACTTATCTGACTGGCACACTGAAAAATGCCAGCAGTCTAAGGGTTAACTAGCAAGACACTAACTGCAGCATTTTAAACCAAAAAATGAAATATTAAGGCAGCATAAAAAACGCAGCCTGCTGCCTTTTCAGTTTTTCCCGAACATCAGATCGTCTGTACCACAAAATGAAGCCTAGGAGCTGTTTCTGCCCCAGATAATTTCCCCCCCAGTTTTGTTCATCAAAGGAGACAGAAAGTCTCTCACTGAGCACAGCATCCTGGGGGATATTTGCAACCTTCTCCTTTCTAGCACAAAGGATAGTTAAAAGTGTGAAAATTCTTATACAGAAGCTTCAGTTGAAGCTTGATTTGCAGTGTGAGAAGATCAAAGCACACACATGCCCAATTTAAAGAGAGATTTAAGTCCTGGATATTATTTGTGTTAATTTTTTTTTTTGCAAACATCCCATAGCATCGGTACAAATGTATATATAGGGCCACTTTAGAGAGTTCTTTGATGATGCAAAATCAGATCCCCACTCAGGCTTTGTCTACACTGCCAATTGAACAACAAAACTTTTGTTGTTCACAGGTGCTTAAAAAAGCCCCCCCCCCCCGACAAGTTTTGCTGCAGCAAGTGGCAGTGTAAATGGCTCATTGTCAGCAGGAGCCCTCTCCTGTTGATAACACAAACCCCGGTCATGGGGGATGGAAGTATTTTGTCGGCAAAAGTGCTGACAAACAGCATTTATGCTGCCCGACTTTTAGCGACACGGACATATTACTAAAAGCTGTGTAGTGTAGACAAAGCCTCAGTGGCCAAAGGGCTCTACACCTATTAAACCAGGGTGTATAGCTAAATAAGCAGGGCTCTTTATAAAAACAAAAAAGGCCCCTTACAGTCTGAGTGCAGTTTCATTCTTTCTGGTACATTATATGGGTTGGAAAGCCCATATAAATAACAATAATTCCTCAGAGAGCAACACCCTCAAATAAACTGAAATCTTTAGGAGGAATGGGTAAGATATAGTTGAAGCAAGATCTTTTTAAAACTTTTTTGTTGCTGGTCTCTGCTGCAGTGGGATCCAGCAGTATACTCTGAAGTGCCAGCATTCCACACTGTTGACTCACATAACTGATTATTATTAGACCGCAAGGAAACAGTTAAATCAATGTAAATATCTGTCTATATAATTATCAGCATATCAGACTCAAAGTGGAGTTTGGTTGATGACTCCCCAATCTTCTACCCTTAGGGAATGATGACATTATAATAACCATAATACTTAGCACTTACATTTTGCTTTACTTCTTCAAAGTGCTGTAAAGTAGTAACTATATGTTCTCATGGGGTTTCCGGATACAGAGATCAAGAAATCATAGCAACTTACTGAAAAGCCTGCTTCTAAAGCAGCCAAAACCTCCAGCTTGCTACAGAAAAAAAAGGTACCAAGTAGAAAACTCCTGGGGAAAAAAAAAAATGAAGACTGAGGTTTGGGAAAAGGTGGGAGGGGTCAGATACAAGACAAAATAAAATTAATCTCGTCATGACTTGACTACAGGAAAAACAATACAATTTCATGTTGCCCTGGCATCACTCACTATTGGCCAATCTCCACTCCTCAGTGAGGCATGGCATAAACAGGCCGCTTGAAAATGGTGAGTGTCTGTGCGCATGTGGGGGTGTTTATTTTCAACAGCAAGAGTCTCAGAAATCAGCACTGCATGATGGTACTTTTGTACATACTCGGCTCCTATGACAGCCATATGTGATGGAAGGCAGTGCTGGGTGAGCCAATGGAGCTAAAAAGCAATACATATCAAAAAGCTGAAATACAACTTTAGAACTCCTAGAATTAACTTATGAAACTCATTGAGGCAGGATATTTTTGAGCCAAATAGCTTAGCAGGAATCAGAAAATGGAGGCCAATATATAAATAAGACTAGCATTTGCAGTTATAGTAACCAGGATCAAAATAAGGGTTATCAATAATCCCATGTGATGGCATAAAATGACCACCACCTGGAGTCAGAAGTGGTTTTCCCCCAGTTGTATAGTTCTTGGCCAGATGCATTATTGGTTTGGGTTTTAACGTTCTCACAAGAAAACGACCAAGGCATATAGTAGAGTGAATGGACCACTGGCCTCTTCACATGTGGCAACACCTCCATTCCTCAGGACAGGGTTTCGCTGTTGCATTGGAAGTACCTGGCTTTAGTGATAGGATGTTATTAGACTCTACGGTAGCTGGTCTGTGCCTAAATACATCCAAATGTGGCACATAGTAGGAAATGGAAACACAAAGAAACTTTGCATGATACAACTTAGTGCATGCCAGATGAAATTCCAAGCACTCTAGGACAGTGGTTCTCAAAGCCAGTCCGCCGCTTGTTCAGGGAAAGCCCCTGGCACGCCGGACCAGTTTGTTTACCTGCTGCATCCGCAGGTTCGGCCGATCATGGCTCCTACTGGCCGCGGTTCGCTGTTCCTGGCCAATGGGGGCTGCGGGAAGGGTGGCCAGCACGTTCCTTGGCCTGCGCCACTTCCCGCAGCCCCCATTGGCCTGGAGTGGAAAACCGCGGCCAGTGGGAGCTGCGATTGGCTGAACCTGCGGACACAGCAGGTAAACAAACCGGTCCGGGGTGCCAGGGGCTTTCCCTGAACAAGCGGCGGACCGGCTTTGAGAACCACTGCTCTAGGAGGACCATCATCAGAGAGCATTAAGAGAAATCATTGACAGCTCCTGCTTTCCTCTGTCTGACACGTGGTGTGAATGGTTCACAATAACTAAAAGAAAACCATATGACATAAAATTTACTATCCAGAGAAAATTCACTTGGGTCAGGGAGGGTTTAATTTTTGACAGTGATAAAATACTGACTTCAAAACCATGAAAAATCCCAGCACCGTATTTCTCCCTTCCTACCCCTAGTCTCTGACCTTTACAGATCTCAAACCTCCAGATAATTTAATGGCAGTTAAAGGAAGGTTATGAAAATAGAAAGGTCATAACAGAGGAAACTGGGGCTTGCCACGATATCTGGGGAAAACCCATAACTCCAGCAACTGCTGGTGTGTTTCCTATTCACTGGAAAAGGTAAGACATTGCTCATTTCAAAAAATGTTTTCATGAGCAATTGTAATGCTGATGAGGACTATGACCAGCACATACTGCAAGGAGGGAGCCCGTAATGGCTCTCCAGTCAAAAGGCAGGGAAAAGACTGGCTTGTCTGTTCTGCACAGAATAAGATGTGATTTAGTTCACTCTAAGGGTCAAATACAAATTAATGTGACACATTAATACGAGTCTCATGGCTAAATCTCATGTAGTGTGCTGACATCGGGCCTCACCCAAAGCCCACTGATGTCAATGGGAGTCTATGTAACTTTGTCGCTTCAGCTCCCACTGAAGCCAGAGGCAAAGACTGAGCGACAGACAGGCAGACATAGAAGGTTAAATGCTTTTAAAAACAGAATTTAAGTTGATCTTTGGAGCTACTCAAGGCCACATGATCAAACATGAAAACCCCAGGATTCAGTCAAATACAATCAGATAAAGAAAATAATCAACAGTGAAGGTAAGCATTATTAATTTTCATAACCATATCATATAAGTATCCCACTGAGGCACCATTATACTGATCCCATGCCAGTATTCACTTGGCCATAGTCAATCACATGTCAGGATCTGCACCTCAGAAAGCCCGGGGGGGTGGGGAGAGAAGCTTGAGGAATTACTACGAAAACAGCTCAACAAAGTTAACCCTAATAACGTGGGCTGTTTGTGCACCACTGTGATCCTGTGTTATAGAAGAGGGTTGAGTGTGTTTTCATTACCCCAACATCTGTAACAAACATACTAAGAGTGCGGTGATGGGTAAAATAATTGCCTCTAATCCTCAGCAGCATCAACAAATTGCAAATATGACTCTCAACTATGAGCTGGCTAAGGGAGCATTGGGTGTTTGTTCTTCCTAGGAGAGGTCAGCAGTCCTGAAGTACATAACACAATGGCTGATGGCAGCTCAACAGGAGGACATTGCACTGTGTCGGTGGATGTGAGGAATTGGTCTGAAAGCAGCAGGCAGAGATTCCACTGTCCTGGGAGAGTCCTTTGAATTTTGTCTCTATGAACCTGGGCTCAGAAAAGAGACATAGATTTTTGCTTCCCCTGTAATAGAAAAGGGGGTGCTGTACCTCAAGATCAAACACTAAATTCACCTTGACCTAACCTCTGAATCAAATGTAACTTAACAGCAGTTTCATAAACTGTATGTTGATTTTTCCAAGAAGCAAGCTTCTGCCAAGAACAGTGGGAACTGAACAATGAATCTGGGCCACATATTGGCACCAAGTTCATATGTGAATGTACATGAACGTATGTGGAGCTCATGAGAATGGTAATCTCGCAAAGTATTTCTGGTTTGCAAAACCAGTTCAAATAAATTCACAAAAAACTTTCTTTGCCTCTGTAAATTAAATCGCTGTTGTGTTATTTTAAAAAACAAAATGTTTTTTTCTAGCAAACAGGAAATGGGGCTATGTACCTCTAAAAAAAACTAAACTGGGTCCCTGGGGCTAATAGAATTCCTCTCTCCTTTCTTCTGTTTTCATTCTCTCTCTCCACTTTTCCCATTGGATTTTTCTCTCTGCTCCTCTTTTCACAGCCTCTCCCAAACAGAAGGCAAAGCCAGTAAGGTGTGAGTCCAGCTTTCAGCCCCACAGCATCCAGCTGGTGTGACATTAGGCAAAATGACTTAGCCTATTTTTAAATAATAATAATCCCAGTTGCAGTAAAATACAAATTACAGGCAAATGGAATGCAGTGAACAAGCTATCTGTTGCAGAAAAGTACAGCGTGTGTTTGCTCCCTTCATAGCTTATTAAGCCTCTCAATTAGTTGCAGTTGCTTAGAAAGCACTCAGGGTGGACTGTCACCTCTGGGCATTGAGAGGTTGGGGAAGAGGAGCTGAATTGAGTGCAGCTGAGGCAGAAGCAGACAAATCTGCCATATGGAAAAGCTCCACAAAGATCTCTCTTTTGCAGATCTAGATGAAATAAAGACACTAGCTCGATGCCTCTGCGCTGCGACCCTGCCTTTCCTACACTAAGTCCATGGCTTTTCTGAGGCATTAAGACACAGAAGAAAGCAATAACGAGTAATACCCCGTAATATTGCTTTAAAACAAAAGCCGTCTCCCCAGCTCTGCATCCAGATGGGTCGGGAAGCTACAGAGTCGGACATTCAAATCTTGGAGAAATGATTCGAGTGGGCTTCCTAAGTAACAGCATAGCGGTTGGACATGCTATCTTAAACACAACAACAATATAGATAGGAAATAAAATGTTTCCTTGCTCTAGGAAAAAACAAGCAAAACGTGCCTACCAGCAAGTAGGAGCAACTCAAAATAAAAGCCATTCATTTCTCACCAAGGATTAATTAGCTGTCTGGGGTTATTAAACGTTTTCATTGGCCTGATCTGTGAGGAAACCGGGATCTATAAAAGTGAGCCAGAGGTAATCACAGCAACAAATAATATTAAAAAACAAACAAACAACCAAAACTAAACTTGCAATGCAAATTCTGACAGCGTGAATAAATTACAGACTAGTCTGGTGTGATAAACAGCACATCAGATGGACTGTTCAGGTGGAGTTTTTAGGCCTGCAGGTTAGATCTGGTATTTTTCTTTTCAATCTCCAATGACAAGCTGAGGCAAATGTGGTCTCGCTCCATGTTTAAACAGAAAACCTGCTTCAGTCTAACTGGCCCTGTGGGGAGCAGATACAAGGAGCTTCTCCCCTTCCTCTTCCAACACTCTGGGTCAGGGATCAGTCACAGTCTGGGGAGGTTGCAGAACCACCGCTCCATGCTTATGCTGCCTGCAGTGCTAGCCTCCACAGAAATGACCTGGCAGGGTGAAGTAAGGACTGGGCCCCTGGCCTTGTGACCCCATTGCTTCAGCCAGCAGACATGGCCAGGCACAGGGGAGAATGCGACTTGTACCCATGTAACAAACACCTGAGCTGCAGCTTCAGAGTGCGCGCCACGGGAGTCCTGGGAAGAATCCTGACTGAATTAGCTGAGAGGCTCCCTCAGCACCTCCCCTCCTCCCACAGTGCTGTGCCTAGAAGACACAATCTAGCTCTTAGTATGCACATTAAAGATCAGAGACTGATATCTCCTGACAATACTGCATCCCCCATGAGGAAGGCAACATTTACCAACACAAAGATGGACCAGGTGAAATTTACTACTAAGGGCTACAGCTTCCAAACACCAGTCAGTGTTACGACCCTCACAGCATCACTCCTGCCTGGTCTTATAGGGGGCTTCCCCATAGCACTCTCTGATGCAAGGCTCCTGGACTTTAGGTGTCAGCTCCAGAAAACCACATAAGACCACAGCTTGGTGCAGCACTCAGAAAGGCGAGTGGCGTTCCAGTGACTATGAAGAAAACTGGCTCAATGGATTTTGTATGTGCATCTCCCTTGTAGTAAATGGAAAATGTAGCCTTAGGTGTTTACATTTGATTTGGGAGGCTGGTTTTAATCTTCTTACATTGGGAGGAAAAACTCAATTACAGAATGTACTTACATTCCAACAACCCAAGTCAAACACTAAGGAAAAGAAAGAAATGCTTTAACTCCTTCATCGCCAGGCAGGAATACAAACGTGTGCCAGCTATGTTCAGCAGCACAAGAGGTGAAGAGTTTGCATACATGAGGCAGGGTGGGGTGTGGTACTCCAGCATGGCCAGAGGGGACAGGATTCTTTCCATTCAGACCTATAGCTCTCTCCAGTAGAGTTCTGTTATTCAGCCTGTACGTAAACTGCAGGATTTACCCCTTAATGACCCACGTGACATCATGTCCTATCATCTGACACTAAGCTGAATTCATTAAAGGCATATCAGAGATGTCTCTGTGTTCGTCTTCACATTTAAAGGAAGCAAAAGCATTTCCTATTTATCTTCATTTGTTCATTCAGAATGAATAACTCTCCTGAGAAACTGCAGGTTTCTAGATTCACAGCAGCCACCATGAATACCAGATGGTGACAAAGGATTTCTGTGAGGTGTCAGGGCAAGTGCAGGCTATATTCTGGGCTGGTGGGGCTCTGACCTATTCAGCTCATTACTGCAGCAGACTCTTAGGGAACCTCTGCGACGAGAGAGGGCTGGGCTGCTCTGAACCCAGAGCCCACAGGAGGGGGGAAGAAAAGGGAGCCTGCATTCTGCATTTCACCCTGAAGCCGCAGCCAGAGCTCTAGTCAAGGTTCCACAGCCTGCTCCAGCTCCATGGCCCTCACTCTGCCTTGCAGTCCCAGAGCTCTATTGGCCCTTCTTGTCACGCATGCAAAAGCGGCCAACTCGGCATCGCAAGCATTCCTGGCTCAAGTATCAACAAAAGCATCATCAATGTTATTGTAATAACAAATGCATCTTTACCAAGACATGGCCCACCACCACCTTGGCTACTTTTCCTATTGTGTTGTACCTCTTCCCCCCTCTCTCTGTCTTTAAACCACAAGCTCCTGGAGGCAGGGACCCCACTGAAGACATGAGGGCATTATGCATGCCACCATAAATAACCACGGTGACAATTTTCTACTCAAGTTCACACACAGAAAGATTCCTTGACCCTTAGGCATCTCAATTAACTCACCCGTAGCATTGTAATCATGGAGGGGTCTCGGAAGCGGCCATCTTCATCTTTAAGATTATAGCCCTCTGGTCTTTTATCTCGTTCACTAACTTTCCATAGCTTCACAGTTTTATCTGGAAGAGCAAAAGAGAGAAGAAGATATAGTTATGCCTGAGTAAACAGGCATCCTAAAACGAATGCCTGATGAAAATGCTAATGTCACAAAAATTGGTTTAAATGTAAAAAAGGTTACCGTTTCCTGTTCATTGTCTTATTTGAATGAGATCTAGGGACATGGAAAGAATCAGCTCTAAAGAAAGAAACTGTTTACCATCAACACTTTTTTCCAGGAATATTTGGCCTTCCTATTGCTGCAAGGCAACTGCCAACAAACTTAAGAAGATGGTTTGATTAAAACAAGCATATTAGTGGACGAATTATTTGAGAAGTGATTTCCCAGGGCTCAGCTGCAGAGGTTATGACCATAGGTCACATGATTCAGTATACAAAGTTTAGGATTTATCTAGTACATGCCACAGTGTGTCACTAGAAACTCTAACATGGGCATTGGCTACAAGAGGAGAGAGCTTTTTACATTGCTCTGAAAAGGCAGAAGTCTATGAGAAGTTTAATTTAGAACTCCCCACCTACAGACCAAATCCATATAGCGTCTTTTTCCCATTGCTGCGTATCTGTATACCTACCACCAAAGTTAATCAAGAGAACACGCTACTATATGATTTTTCCTCCTACAATTTGCCAGGTTGCATGGCAGTTATCCAGGGGAAACTGACTCCTTTCAAGTATGATTTCCAAATTAACTTGGTCCAAATGCTTGAACAAATCACTGAAAACACATTAAATGCTGATGATACACCACATCTCCATATTGTGTCCCTACTGCCCATTTTATTACTCTTTTTATTCAATCTTATTACTGCAAACTGCCATGATACATGGCAATTCCCAGATTTTAAGGTCAGAAGGGACAATTACAATCATCTACTCTGACCTCTTTCACTATATTTCATTCAATTCCTGCATCAAGCCCAATTGTCCTCTTACAAATAAAGAGAATAATATTCATGAGTGCTCTATCCATCATGTCTTTGAATATTTCCAACAGCCAGTGGAATCATTAACCATAAGCAGTGCTTGTGCAGCTATACACCAGTGTTTAGAGAACAGTGGTCATTTATGCATGAACTTTAAAATGCCCTGCATACAACGGATGTCAAATTCCATGAGTTTTGTTTTTGTCCCTGGGTGGAGACTAGCTCAGGCAAAGAAATCTAGGATGTAAAACAGTGAAATATACAGTGATTTAAAGTTCACACTGTGAACATAGTAAAAAGAACGTCCCCGGAATGAAGTAAAATCATGTCTGTAATTTACTCAAAAGTCAGTTTCAACTCCTCCTTCCACCACCTTGAACAGAAACTGGCATTTTATTATTGACTGCACATCCAATTTGCATGCCCATACTGCCATCTTTCCTTGGCTTTTTCAACTATTGACATCCCGTTTATCCTGTGCCATGAAGGCTTTTAGGTGAAAGAGCCCCAGGAACATGTGGTCTTTATTCTGAATAATGGTGTTTTCTTTTCCCTTGCCTGGCAGAGATTCTATCAGCAGTTTATCATCACTTCCACCAGCTTTAAAACACAATCTTATCATTCATCTTAATTTTCTCCTTTACACAGCAATTCCATTAGACTGCCATTAATTTTGTTTTTATTAACCCATTTAACTTCAGGGGGTTTCCCCTCTATAATGTTAGTTTAGCAACAAGAACAAAAAGATACAGAATAACATGGGAGTTTTTTTTAAAGACTCATTTTGATATTTTGCAAGCCTCTGAAACACCATCCCAAATGGAAAGATAATATCCCTGTTAATCAAAAAACTATTTAAAAACTCAATTAACAGAACATTATGCTCTATAATTAATCTTCATTGCATTTCAATGATTCTTCCCCCCCCCCCCCCCGCACAAATGAGTTTAATAAGTCTTTGAATTTTATTACAATGATCAATAGAGTAAATTCCACAATACAAAGTAAGTTGGCTACGGGAGATAATTAGACCCCTCCTTTTCCCCTGAAGTAATTAAGTCACATCCATCTTAAGGTCCCATTCATCCCAAATAATATCATTGGATCCTCCTGATATTTATCTGAGCATAACAGGAAGCTGCTCAGCTGAACACAGCTGCAAATTGAAACAAATCAGCTGCAGTTTTTCTTAAAAAAAGATTCCAGGATCCAAAAACTTAATGAACATAATAAATAGAGGGAAGAAAACTCCCTGTTTAGTGTCAAATGAACAAGTGTGAACTGACTGCAGAACCCTGTGTGAGGGAAATACACATGAAACATGCATTGACAGCAAATTCTAGCTGGGCTCCTGTTATCCCTATTTAAAGTCATGTTTTATAACAGAATCATTCTTGATTTTTTTAAATAAGATTTTGCCAGAACAAACAACAACAACAACGGAGACATTTTCTGACTATTATCTGCGTTGCCACCAGTCACAGATACCAATTCCCTGTGCTTGTGCTCCCTCAAAGTCAAACTCCCAAGGGTGAGCAAACCAAGAGAAAAAGGGACCAGAGGCAGAAAAATGACTTCAAGGATTTTTAAGCTCTTCTGCCCAGTAGGCTGAAGAATTTTCTCACCGAGGTTGGGCTTCAAATGCTGATCTCAGTCATGCTAGTTAAAATCCAGAGTCACATCACTGGTCAGACATTAGTGTACGTTAGACCAGAGTGCAGCCCACTGAATGTATTGAATTCCCAACCTGAATACTCCTGTCCTTCCTAATTCTTGCTTCTCCTCCTCCTCCTTTTACTTTACATGTGTGGATTATGTGGACATCACAGGCCTGATATTGAGAGGCGCTGAGACCCAGCAACTCCAGCTGAAATCAGGGGGATATGGTACAAGTACAGACCCCAATAACTGTTTTAAATAACTCCACTTCTCTGTTGTTCTCTCCAGGATCCCAGAAGAATGGTATTTCAATAGGATGTCTCCTCCGTGTAAGTCCTACTCAGCATGAGTAAAGGTTGCAAAATCATTCCTCCTTGGGTTTTTTTTTTTTTTTTTTTGAAACTACTACAAAAAAATGAGAAGATGGTTTTCCTCAGGGCAAGGTTTCCCTAATAGTGAAGTTATGGATGATAGAGTCTGTTCCAAAGGTAATGGGAGTTACATGCCTCAATGGAAGGCAGAAAGGAGTTCAAATAGGATAGGCCCCTGGACCAAAACCACAGATACAAAGGGAAGGCTGAGGTGCACTAGGGTATGCCCCATTAAATGTTAGTTCAGTGTTTGACAAGAATATAACAAAGAACTATGAGGTGAACCCGGGTTACTTACCTCAGCCTTCTCTGTTCATCTCCTCACGTGTATTTCTCTCTCCTGGGAGAGATTCTTTGGGATGAGGGGCAGCATGGGCCTGCTCCTGTGAGGAGCTGAGCACCCTTAATTCTCCATTACTTTCAAAGGGTACACTTCCCAAGATCAAGACCTAAATAAACCTAAGACCTTAGTGGTCTGTTGGTCAAAGAAGAGGGCTGGAAGCCAGGAAAACTGGGTTCTATTTCCATCTCCGTCATTGCTTCACTGTGTCACTTCAGGCAAGTCAAACTCTCCATGCTTCAGTTCCCCCCGCTCTAAAATGGGGAAAATAATATTTACCTGTCCTGCGGGGGGATTGTGAAGATTTTTTTTTCCATGCTGGCAAAGCACCATGGAATCCATGGATGAAAGGCAAAGCATTATATATTATTATTGTCACATACCATTGGTGGAGAGAAGGAAGTAGGCTGCATTTTGCTGCGGGAGCCATCGTATTTTATTGATCTTCTCCTCGATCTCTAAACTCTTCAGGTAATCGAACTCAGGTTCATGGCTCTGGAACGTGCTGTAAACATTGTATTCTCCCCTACGATGGGGCTGATTTTTACTCTGCAGGAGTGAGGAAAAAAAACGATAAAGGGAATTTTGAGAGAGAGAGAGAGAGAGAGCACGAGAGAGCGCGCGCAAAATTTCTATTGATTCTTTTGTTCTCTGCGGATTGTTAAGAGATGGGAAATGTCTGATTACAGTGACACATTACAGTTTAGATATCAAAGCCGACACAAGAGATCTTCCCGGCACAATGTATTCTCCTCTTGTGTCAGTTTCTCTGCATGCTGATGATATGAGCAGGAAATGATGCCTTTGTTTTGCTTTGTTTCTAGAATGAATGAAATCCTCCCTATCATTTCTCTCCAAGGCAAATTGGTGAGGAGAGATAATGGCTCAGATACAGGGCCAAGTCAAGTTTGACTCACTCACAAGAGCAACCCCATAGAAGCCAGTGGGGCTCTGTACTGGCATAAGGTGAGCAGGATTTGCCCCAAAGATCTATGACTATCCAGCAGAAACAAAATAACCAAGGAAAGGAAACAATCTGTGCAAGAATGAACGCTGCATAAAATGGCAACGGGCTCAGTCCTGCAAGGTTCTGGGCAAGCCTGGTAGGTGTTGTTTACCTTCAAGTCCCATGGACATCCATGGGGTGCTCGGGGTGCTCAGCACCTTGGAGCCCTGAGTGAGGCCGAGGGAGTTAAATGCTCCCAAACGCTCTCAGATACTACAGTGATGAGCACTATATAAGAACCTGAATAGAACTGAAATGCACACACTTTATTGTATGGATTGACTTTCTGCGTTCAAATAATGTACCAAGACCCTTTAACATCCTTCCAGGAATGGCATATCTCTGTAAAGCAGGAATTCAATGGAATTTACCCTGCAGCACATAATGAAGTTTAAAGTTCAAGAAATGGAGTAGAATAATACAAAGAGAATAGGAAATAAAATACTGTTGGGAATGATGATGATGGTGTGTGTATATATTATCTAAACTAAACAGCCCCTCGCAGCGTATACTGTATACATAGAAACAGTTTTGAGAGTAAGACCTTAAAATAGGCTTAAAAATGTCTTTGGATTATAAAGTTTATCATGGTCAGACCTCTGAGATCCCACTCCACCTTAACAGAACACATTGACAAAAGGGGGCTTTGCTACCATCCAGATCTGACTGTGAAGTATGCACAAGATGTGCCAGACCAATTAGCATCAGACAGCTTTGGAAATGGAGGGGAAAAAAATATTCCAGATTGTAAGGGCCTGTGACAGTTTTCATTTGCCAAACACATTCTGTGCTTCTTGGACCCACAGCATATGCAGAGATCTTTAATTGTGTGCTCAATGCCTTGTGCAAATATGGGTCCTGCAGAAATGAACCACAAATGATACATAGCTACCAAGAAGCTCTTCAGGAAGCCTTTTCTGAGGTAAGGTGTATGTCCAGGGTCACCTGGATGATTCTTATCCATCTATGCTACAGCAAAATTTTTTTTTTTTAAATTTGAAATGTTCTGTTCTCTGAGAATTTTTGGTGCTCCTGGAAGTGACAGACCCACACCAGCAAGGCCGAGAGCCCACTACAGTACAGCCAGATATTGTGCAAGCTTCCCCCCACAGCTCTTGGCACATACCCCAAATCTTGTTCTATAGCGAAGGGACTCTTGTGAGCAGTGATGGCAAATTGAGCCAAAAACTCACAGCTCGCGTGGGCTGCCCCACTGCACTATTCTTTGGGCTTTTCTGCACTGCTACTAGCTTGCCCTGTCTGCACCCACCCATTGTGAGAAACCCAGAGCAGAAGCAAATAGTGCTTCAAGAGCATTCATTTCTAGGGGAATATTGCCAGACAGAGGATCACTCCACAAAAAGCAGCTGATCCTCTTCCCTGCCCAACCTGACATCACTTCTTTCTCTGAGCCACACAGCTTCAACCAAGCAGAGTTGACAGAGGACTCTCAGGAAGAGGGCGGTGTCACAAAGTTCGTGCTTGGCCCACAAAGACTTTTCTGCCCTCTTTGACTCTTCTCTGCTCCCTCCACATCTTGCATTGAAGGGGAGTACAAGGCCCTGTGCATGTTCTTGGTGGTGTGAGCAGAGAACAACAAGGGAAATGGCAATTCTGGCTTAAAATTGTAGGGGCTCTTACACCAACTGCTAGGCTGTGCTGTGATCTCACTGATACCAGTGTAAATCAGGTGTAATTCCACTGACGTCTGGGGCCTTTTATCAGTGTAAAAAAAAAGGGTGAAACTGAGATCAGAAGGCGGCTAATTAGGTTTACAGAATTCTAACATGCTAATGCAAATTGGTACAAATCAAAACAAGGCTGAGAACATGAGAAGGTCTGCTGAATGTGCCAAGTTTGGATGAAAGGAGCAAAGTTCAAAGAGCATTATTTGCTTTGGCAAAATGACACAATTAGGACCACTGGAGTTTCTAACGTGGCAGCTTGATCCAATTTGCATTAGGTACCCAACAAGAGCAATGAAGTAAAACGATGCAGAAAATGCAACATTTTGAAGGTGCTTTCTGATATGCATATGGTCCCATTTTGGTTAATGGCCTATTTGCAGTTTTTAGTTGCCAGAAGAGAACTGGGGGGGAAGAGTGACACGTGAGGATTAGGAAGCAGCAGGAAGCTTCTTTTAAAAGGATAAAATAGGCATTTTGCATTCACTAGCACTTACCTCCTGCTCACGTTGAAATATTACAACTCGACCCCCCTTGTCCCCTGTCGCTAGTAATTCTCCTGTGTGGTTGAATTCTACTGTAGAGATAATGTCAGCTGAAAAAAAGAAGACAAAGGCAATTTAAGTAACTGCAGACTGGCTTTTCATGGGCATCTATAAGACACCATTCTCTGTGCAGTTAAGGAAAAATGTATCGTCAGTGCTTTGTCTCCCCAGAGAAGTTTCCAGAGTCCTTATATTTCTTCTTGCATATAAATATGCTCGTGGAATGTTGTAACACAGTTTACTAGGAATGGGCACAAGCTAGAACCTGATACAAATACATGGAGTTTTGGGACACTAAGAATTGGATTCATGTCTGGAAGTAAATTTTGTGACTGTTTTATGTCTCCATAGTGGTGTTACCCCAAAGCAATACCATACCCAAACTCTGGGAGACATTTGGGTCTAGATTTATATCCAGATTTTGGAATTATGACCCATTTCTACTATTTGTGTTCAATAAAAAGCCCCCAAAACATCCTGTGCAGGTTTAAGTGAATGTGTCCTCATTCAGATCCATATTTTCCTTTCTGTGTTCCCTCCACTTCCCTCTTACCTTAGGGGAGCCCTGCTAGTTTGCATCTCTGCAGAGTCAGAGGATGGGGGACCTTGCAGGCACCACTGCATTCTCCCCCATTCAAAGCCACGGGGCAAAATAGCCTTAGATGTGTGCTGTTTGCCCTGCCCACTGCAGAACCCCTGTTTTGTACTTCAGATTAAATAAAGGAAACACTCCCTCCACTCCATTGCCATCTAGTCTCCCCAAAGTGGTGCAGTCCGATGCAATAATCAGAAGAAAAGTTGTGTATGAACAGGGACATGGTCAAAATTACAGTGAGGCAAACTGTCCTAATGTGTGAGAAACAAGGAAACAGATGGGAACCAGTAACTTATATAGGGGGTCACAATCTGGTAAAGCCATGCTTTAAAGGCTTTACTCAATGTGTTTACCCCTGAGGCAAAGCAGGCAGGAGAACCACCAATGATTGGATTTATTAGGACTATTTTTAGAAGAATGTCAGAGGTTAATTCTACTGTGATTATTCCCCTACTGGTCTTCATGGGTTGTCTTTGAGTGCAGCATTCAGCAAAGGCAAAACAGTGCAGGGGGAGAAGGAATACAGTCTCAAACCTAGCAGCTGGCTAAAGGACATCTTTTAAAATGAAAGGTACTTTGTTTTAGCTTTTGGTATCCAGATCCTTTGTGTGCAAGTCAGTTTTATTGAATTTTAAATTTCTCTTTTCATACCGTATTTATCTAATCTCTCTCTCTGTGCGCACACGCGTGTGTGTGTCTAAACAATACACTTTTCATAAGCATGTATACCTACACCCCTTATATGTATGTAATGTGCACACACATTGGGTACATACACACAGACATTGTATGAATGTTTAAAGATAAGCAGGTGATTAGGTGCTGCCCTGAATAGGGATGCTAGATGGGTTGTAGATACCACACAAGCTTCTCTCACTGGATTGTTTTTCAGCATATACTTTACTGGATCAAAATCTGTGTTTTACTGTAATGCACCGAGAGGCTGAGCCAGGTGAAAAAAACATTAAATAAATAGGTCAGCACTGAATTGGACCCAAACATATAAGACACAATTAAAATATATACTAGGAAGGTACTAATATACATGGATCTCTCTCTCTCTCTCTCTCTCACACACACACACAAACACACACCTGCGAACTTCAGAAGCCACTGTGAATGCTGGTTATTGTCTATGTCTTCTACAATGTGAATCAAGATGCCATCCAGCAAAAAAAATCCTTAAGAGTTCTGGCAAACCCAGAAAGGTAGCTTTCTAAATGGTATCTCAGACAGGCAAGTTTTCCCCCTTCCAGGTTGTAATTGTCCTAAATTGCTCAATCAGCTTAAATATTGCACCCCCTGATCTCAAGTCAGAGATGTTAGTTGCATCAGTTCTTTTCCTAATCTTGTCCCCAGACTGGTGCCACTGCACCCACATAAACTGCCTCTGCTCTTTGCCAGTCTCTGGACCAAACTGCTTCCGATTTATGGCCTGACACACCACAATGGCTTCAATGTACACCAGGTGAAATCTGGCCCATTTTAAACAAGTTTAGTGCTATTTACCCCATTTCACTAGAATCCAGTTTGTTTGGCTATTTCCCCCTTATTCCTCTACCGGATCTGGCTGGTGCCTGGTGGCTTAACTCAAACTGGGAAACCATTTCCAATGGGACTCTTAGATGGCTGACAAAATGATTCTTCTCCTCCCCAAAGAGCATCAAAGTCCACCTCAGCCATGCATTAAGTTTCTACCAGACTAAATTGAAACGGTGACTCCAGGATGTTCCCCCACCCCAACCAACATGTTCTTAAAAAACCAACAACATTCAGATTAACTCTGGGGCCTGAAGATTCACCTGTAGCTCTAGTGACTCCAGTGCTTTAATCACAAACCTCTGTCATTGCAAAACATAAGTATAACTTAGATCTCCACAATCTGGCTAGAATGAGGAAGGGATTCCAGCAGCTGGTGTAAGAGAACAGCCACAGGTAGGGTTCGTCTCAGGCTCTAGCTTCACTACACTGACCCAATACCACCGGCCTCTGTACAAAGGCCAAATTTGGTATCTCACTCATTTATTCCATGCTATGTGCACTCACACATCCTGGTGGACTAGCCACCATTTATAGTCCTTACTGCTCAGACTGTGTTATAGTCTCCTGCCCACCTTTCTGTTCATCTCTCCTTTGCTTTTCACTATTAATGTAGGGCAGATTATGGTCCATGAGTAACAAACAGGAAAAAAGCCTTCCAGTGTGGAAGAAGGCTGGGGACACAAGACCTTCTTCTTTCTTGACACTTCCCTATTCAGGGTCAGCGACTTTTATAGCCTTCTTCCAAAACACATGAATGTACATCTAGCTGTCGTGCATACTGGTCTCTAAGGTCCACTGATATCCGGTCTATATATCAAGTCTTTGGCCTCCCCCTTGGTCATCTTCAGTCCATGATCATTGCAAAGGCCAACCTACCAATATCTTTAACTTTCGGAGCCCTTGCCCAGTTACAACAGTCAGGTAAGGCTGTTGCACGTGGCTTGTGAGGAATGACCCTGTTCTCTGAGGTACACTTGACATGGACATAAGTTCAAAAGGGCATATCTTATTGGACAAGCTTTACAGGTTGGCTGTCCAAGCTTGACACCACTGGTTTGTAATTGGAGTTTCCCTTCTAGGTGATCTGCTTATCAAGGCTACCAAATCCTACCAGCCCCAGCAAGTCTTATTTTAAGGTGGTCTTTATTCACCTTAATGTCCTCATAATAGGGCCTATGTGGCATTTTACAGAGATAGCTGTGCCACCAGTTACCCCACCATGCCCTGCTGAGAGATGCCATGACTACTTACTGGATATTCACAGCTGTCCTACGGTTTCCTATCCATCACCCAGGAATGTGCCTGATGGGAGTTCGTTGCCCCTTCTCAGTGCTGGGGACACACGGCCATCTACAATTTATTCATTGTGTCCACTGTTTTATGTCTTCATAGGGATCCCTCCATTCACTTTAGGATCCAATCACTCCCTGATAATGTGCGAGGAGCCCACCATGTCTGCTGAGCTGTGACAATCCAGATGGCAGCAGGCAGGTGAGTAATGAACTCCATGCTGCTTCTATTAATATTCACACATCTTCCCCATATTGCCCCGTCTTTCCAGCATTAAGCATAATTGCAATGACATGTGAGTGCTTTCTAAAGTTTGTCTTAATTCATTTATAACATTGGGTTGCCATGAATAGATTTAGGGATAATATTTCATTGCACACAGAGCCAGCACTGCAGCAAATAAACCCAAGAGGATTATGGAAGACAACACCGCATCCCTCCAAACACACAGAAATCTATCAAGTGGCAGGGATGGTGGCCTGGCCAGCACTGAATTGGAAAGCAGTAAGGTGAAGCATTTCTATTCCATTATATGGAGCCCTTCTGCTTCAGCCTGGAGTTGTGGGTAGTAAAATCTGTCATTAAGATTTTAACCATCTGCTACCAACTTTCACAAAAGGGATGAACCTCAATACAAAGGGGCCAAACTCTACTCTCATTTACACCAGTGGAAAGCCAAAATAACGCGATTGGACCTGGCTGGACTATTTGATCCAATCAACATTTACTACAAGTTTCATCCTTTTTTAGTAAGGGAGACGTTTGTGAATGGATCTTGATTCGCTTCAAATATGTATTATTCATACCTTAAGTATCTTAGATAAATGAGCTACAGGCCAATTCTTATCCCCATTTTACAGATATGGAAGCAAGACACAGAGAGATTTGGTCCTTAACTACCACAATTAGAGGTATGGTGGGTTTTTTTTTTAAACCAAAATAGTTATACCAGTAGAACACCTAGTGTGGATGCAGTTATACTGGTAATAGCTTATTCCCATCCCCTATGAGAATAAACTGTATGGCATCTTATCCCAGTATAACGGTCCACACTATAGGGATTATATCACTTTAACTATACCAGAATAAAGTGATACAAATTGTGTGTGTAGACAAACCCCAAGTGACTTGCTCCTGGTCACACAGGAAGCCGGGGGGGGGGGGGGGGAGGATCAGGATTTGAATGTATATCTCCCCAGTTGAGTCCTGTAGCCTAACTGCAAGACCATCCTCCTTTCTACACTTGTACAGTTCCAGCAAAAGTCCCTAAAACACAGGTTTATAATCTATTACTGTATTTAATGTTGATGCTACAGGGGGACTGGATGGCCCAGGGAACGGATAATAAAGTACACAGCCTTTGACTTTAGATCACCAGCTCATATTCAACCCAGATTGGAAGTGACCAAATTCCATCTGTATGGTGCCCTAACACTTCCCTACACAGTGTGTAGCTCCCCTTTCCAGCACAGCGTCTTGACTAACAATAAAATACACAACAAAATTACTTACACACGAGCAGCATGACCTCCCTGAACCTCCTGAGTGATTCTCTCATCATTACTTAGTTTTGATGGATAGAAACAGGCGAGTCAAGGTTAAAAAAAAAATGCCTTGCCTAGACCTGTCAAAGATTTATAGGGAACCTGGGAGTGGTGAGATAGATGCAACAGTGCCAGGAATGTCCAGGTTACTTGAACACGTTATGCACTGTGGAGCTGATTTAGAGGGAAATTTTTTTTCTGGCCTTGGGTTTACATTCTTGTATAATGACTTTTATGGATATTGGTAGTTTTCAGGATGTGTAACAATGTAGAGGAAATTCCCTGTCACTCAACCCTGCCCCTTGGCACTGATAGGGGATCTGAAAGAGCTGTGGGAGTGGAATCAGAGGGCAGGAATGCATCAGAATAAATGGTGATGGATTAATAAAATAATCAATGATATAAAAGGGCTAAATCTTTTCCTCTTTTCTACCCTCTTTTGGTTGGCCTTATGCAGGCTTTGCATTCAGATGAGGACAAGGACCCTGCTCCATAATCTCCTTGCAGTCTCTCACCCTTATGCATGCAGGGCTAGAGACCTTAATCATGCAGGGCAGGGGTTGAGCTGTAGACTATTCTACTTTATCCACAGACTTCAGCCATAGACGAGGTGCTGTGTACATGGCTCACTCTTTCATGTGTATTTCCAGCACTGGCTCAAGCTGCTTGAGAAGCTGCCCCCACAGTAGAGACACACTGAAAATTTTTGTCATTCAAAGAAAACTGCTATTAGATAAATAACACTGAGCAAAATGTAGCTCTCTATGACCTGCCAAATAACTCCATTGTTTAGCCTTACATTTGTTTAATTGATTGGCTAGGACTGGACAGTGCCATAAAAGTTGCTCACATAAGGGGGACAATGGCTAGGCTCTCCCAGAGGCAGCCGCATGGAAACAAAAAACAAGCAAAAGCCCAAAGTTCACAAAACATCCAGCTGATCTGGTTCATTTCCAGAGCGGTTAAGTTATTTACAGAAAGGTTCTAATTACTGATCAAAAAGACGAAGGAAATTAAATTGGGATCCCAACGTATGATGCAGATGATTACTAGTGATCTGCTAAATGTTTGCAATGAAAGCCCTAGGCCATGAAAATCTCACCTGGTTTCAGATTTTTTACAAATTCACAACCCAGTCCAGGTTTGCTAAGAAGTCTGAGGACCTTATTATAGAACCTGGGCCCTCTTTTGCGATACCAAACAAAGGGATTGGGAGTCTGGCCCAATATCCATTGATCTCAATGTTCCATGGATCAAGCCCTTAATTCCTACTTTAATTACAAATCTCAGCTCAAACTGCTAACGACACCGCTATGCTTTTGTGTCAAGAGCTGGTAGGAGTTTGTAATTTCCCCCCTTTAACAAGAAAATAGGATAAACTCAGTGATTTTGACCAAGTTGCACTTCAAAATTTGGGGTTTATTGAAACCTGCATATTGAAGTAAAATTTGGTTTCGGATACATGCCAAGCTGTGTGGACAGAACGTGGGGAAAATGTCTGCATGAGCCCCTGCAAAGTGAAACAGCTATATTTCCCTAATCTCTCGTATCTGATGACATCCAGAGCCAGTTCTAGACTTCACAACTGAAACATGAACACACAAACTTTGGGGAAGTTTGTGCTTGGAACCACAGTTGGATCTGTGGCGTGGACCCATCTCAGATTAGAATAGCCCTTTTCCTTTATGGTGATTTCATCTTTGGAACATATTTAAAGTCTTCAGTTTAAATAAAATGTCATAGTTATAAACATATCAATTTCTAACCATATTTTACTGCGAACCATCCTGTCCAGTGTTTTTACTCTTTTCCTAATTTATGTGCTTCTCACGGAAGTTAGCAACTCTAATGCATTAAAATATGGGCAGAAAGTCAAGCCTCGCATTTCCCTAGGAGTGTTCCAGATGAAAAAAAAACTGAATAAAGTGTAAATTAGATCCATACTCAAAGCAAGCACCATCAGTCAGATCTCTTCTCTGGAAAAAAAGTCAGGAACTTTTTGCCTGGGAAAGTTCAAGCTAAGTACTAGTCTGGAACACAGTAACATACATAATTGTGCCCTAATCATACAGTGAGTGATCAAATATGTGCACAGTAATAAAGATAAGATGTCCGAACCCAGGTCTCTAGGGCAATAACAAACACATACAGCGGATGTTCCTCAATACTTTCTAGTTTTTCACTGATCATCAACTGACAACTATGGTATTCATGGCATTCCCTATCCTTAGTATAGGGGTTAGCTGGGGAAAATGCTGTGAATAGCATGGGAACATTAGCTATATGAAGGCAACTGGAGAAATTTTAGAGGTGACCACAGGAACAAGTTAACCAGGCCCTTGCATCCAGATGTTTTTCCCTTCTAAAACGACCCACTTGGAACTGTATTTGTTTTTCACCATTTAAATTTTCTCCATCAACTGCTGCTGATTACATTTAAGCCATTTAGTTTTTAATGAATTAAAAACTTTCAATGCTGCAGCAAGAAATTTTTCAGACAGCATCCAGCTACCTAATGGATTACTCTGTCAGCAGAACCATTTAAAACATCTGGGGCCAGAATCTATGAAAAATCCATACTCAGCTCCTGGGGCATAAGAAATCACCCTGGCCACTTTGTTGCTTTATTCTGGGGGAGCGGAGCAGAGGGAGTTCTTGGCCATAGAATTTGCTGGACTTTTCTTGGTTTATCCGTTTACTTGCACACCTGCTGCTTGGATTTCACGCATATTTAAATAATGGTCCATGGCTCACAACACAGCTTTATCACCTAAAAACCCCAATAATGAATAAAAAAAATCATAATCCCTCTTTTATAACTGTCCAAATTCATACTTGGTGTAACTCCACTGATTTCAATAGAGTTACACCAGCCAAGGTTTTTGGCCCAATATGCATTTCATTCTATATAATTAAACATCTGTGGCATTCTTCATAGTAAACTGGGAAGAAGGTGGCAGGAGCTTCCATTCTGTGTGACTAGTTGCTTTCACTTCGATGCAAAGATGACAGGCACACCTTAGATAGTCAAATCTATCATGGCCTGATACAGAACCCACTGAAATCAACAGGAGTTTATCCATGGACTTCAGCAGGGTTTAGATCAGGCTCTGTCCTAGGTATTTCCAAGTGAAAAATCATTATAGTGTTCAATATGAAAATATCTTCCATTCCTTCAACAAGCAGAGTATAGCATGTTAGCTGTTTTTTAAAGATGTTTCCTGGTGAACTTGTGATGCTCTTAAGCAATCCTCTCCGATTCAACTGCCTGCCTGCTATTACACCCCAAACTTCATTGAAAAGCCAGCACAGTGTAATTGTTAATTTGAATTCATATATATTCATGTGATCAATAATTCATAGCTGTTCCTCCTAAGACTCCTACAGCAGTTTTGTGACAACAGAAGGCATATAAGGGTTTTTTTTCCTTCCTCTTCTTTTCCTTGCTTCCTACATGTTCGGTGCCTGGAGTGCATGGAATTTGAAGAAAACAGTTTCCATGGTGATCCTTCCTTCTCCAAGCAGCAGGCTATACCAGCCTGCAGTTCTCTCCTTTCTGAAGTGCATTAATGTTCCTTATTGCTTTCATGCTAAATATACTGAAGATTGGATTTGATTTCCTCAGCAGCGAAACAATTTTATCAGAAAAATGGGAGATTTTTATATATACACACATATATATACATATATCTCCCATTTTTCTGATAAAATTGTATTGCTGCTTTATATATATATATATATAAAACCAGTTATTAAAGACAACCCCCAGGAAGATGGAGGCTAATGGGAAGATTTGAATTCTCAGAGCAGCCCAGTTTGAAATGGAGCAGTTTGGCCAGGTCTTCCACAGTGTAACAGAGACTAGGAAGGAACCTCTGTTTCGCTGGAGGAAAGTGTGGACCACAAATGCCATAGCGTTAATTCTCATCTGCATAGCATACCCAGAATCCTTGCTTAGGGCCAGATGCTGCTCTCCATGAAACGAATGGCAAAACTCCCAGTGGTTTGAAATGGGAGCAAGACGAGGCTGTTCTTGAGATGCAGGCTGGCTTGTGTGCTGTTACTGTCCCAACGTGGAGCCCAGTCCTGCATCCAATTTCTGTAACTAGGAGCTGGTGAATTAACTCCCATCGGTGGGAGCTAAGCGTGCTCAACACCTCTCAGAAGGCCTGATCCAGTAAGAGGACAAGCATCTCCAGCTCCCATTGAACTCAATGGAACCAGAGAGTGCTTATCAGCACATTAAAGCAGGCCCATGAACTCCAAGATGGCAGCACTGAATTGGTTTCTTTTGATTGCTAGGGTAATTAAGGTTCTGACCCTGGAATAACTCAGGATCTGGTACCAAAACCCAGAGGAATGTATTCTCACGTGCTAGTTCTTTTCCAGATGGGCTCTGCACAGGCCTTCTGTGTCTCCTCCTCTGGTCTCACTGCTGGAAGAAAGAATTGGGAGGAGAGTCTCCTTCCTCTCTGATCCTAGTTGCCAGAGAGGACAATCAAGCTAAGCTTTCTGAGGCTACTGGAAGGGTGAGACACTCATGCTTGTGGTTCAGGCAGACCTTGCCCCCAGCCATGATCAGGGCCTCTGAGACTAATGCCCATATACCCTTTTGTATGCAATGTAGAGCTGCTTCTAAACTCTGTGCTGATCACTGCAAATCCCTGCATCATATTAGTTCACAGCAGATATTAAGGACAATATGGATTAATCACCCAACAACAGAAGATGTGACTGCTGCAGCATGTCTCCTGAGCAACAGAGGCTATGGAGAGGCTACCTTTCCTGCACTCTCTACGTCACCTTCCCATCGAATTTCAAATCAAGATCAAGATCTCATCCTTATCTTCAAAGCACTCTGTGGCCTGGACCCAGGATACCTAAAAGACTGTCTATAGCTCCAGGATGAAGGCCGTGGTCAACAACTTAACTCTTCTGCATAACACAACCCTTCACAATAAGAGTGAAGCTCAGCTCTGGGGGAGACAGAACCTTCTCTGAGCTTGGTCTGACATGGTGGACTGAGCTCCCCCAGGAACTAAGGGCTCTCAGAAGCCTGACCACTTTTTGCACCAAGGGCAAGGCGCATTTCTTTGTCCTTGCTTTGATTAATGTAAACACCCAGCAACAGGTATATTTAATGTACTTAAAAAATCCCCCCAAAACAAAACAAGACACTCCATTCCACTCGCTTCTCTGGGGAGAAGATGAGAGAACAAACAACAAGTGACCAATGTGTAGTCACGTATCTTAATGCACTACTGGAGGGCACACAGATACTATGGTGAGGAGTGTGATATAAAAGCCTATGCAGAATACAATGGAATTAGAACTGGTCATTTTTTCTATATGCCAGGTATTGTGGAGCCACAATTTAAGGACCTGATCCTGTTTTCATTTAAGCCAATGTCAAAACTCCCACTGGATTTCACTAGGAGCCTTAGGGAGATATAGTACAGACTAATGTATGTCCACAGATAGGTGTGCGCAAATTCCACTGAGGTTGGTAAGAGTTGCACATCTATATGTGGATTTTCCCACATAAAAAGAAAAATAAAGGAACATTCTGCACAACTAACAATAAAGCTCATTATGCCGTGAGCTCAAATAAAAAGGGATTCACAGTGTACATTGGGGGGGGGGGGGGAAATCGCTGATGAGAGCATCCTTTCCAATTGAGCTTACATGTATTATAGCAGCTGGCTCATTCACCAGCCTTCATCTTTATTGGATAATGCAATGATCAGATTTTGTTAATCAGCTCATTGAAAAAAAATTACACACTATTGCAAAGACATGCTGGTGGCAAACTGGGTTAGGAGGCAAAATTAGGATGAACTGCCAGGAAGGAAGGGAGGATTGACAAGTACAGAAACTGGAATTACTGCTTGTTAATAGTATTGCACTGCATACTCAGATCAGCAATAATGCCTGTTTCACAATGCCCTAACCTTCGACTGATATTACGAGAGATGGTGGTTGGGCCTTGTAGTTTTTCCAAGGGCAGTCCCATTGTAACTACCTGATAGGTCTGATCAATACAACACTGTCATGTTAAAAGAGAGGGAGCATAATAAGAACATAAGAACAGCCATACTGGGTCAGACCAAAGGTCCATCCAACCCAGTATCCTGAATTCTGACAGTGGACAATGCCAGGTGCCCCAGAAGGAATGAACAGAACAGGTAATCATCAAGTGATCCATCCCCTGTCACTCATTCCCAGCTTCTGGGAAACAGAGGTTGGGGCACAACCCCTGCCCATCCTGGCTAATAGCCATTGATGGACCTATCCTTCATGAACTTATCTCGTTCTTTTTTGAACCCTGTTGTAGTCTTGGCCTTCACAACACCCTCTGGCAAGGAGTTCCACAGGTTGACTGTTATTGTGTGAAAAAATACTTCCTTTCGTTTGTTTTAAACCTGCTGCCTATTAATTTCATTTGGTGACCACTAGTTCTTGTGTTATGAGGAGTAAATAACACTTCCTTATTTGCTTTCTCCACACCAGTCATGATTTTATAGACCTCTACCATATCGCCCCTTAGTCGTCTTTTTTCCAAGCTGAAAAGTCCCAGTCTTATTAATCTTTCTTCATACGGAAGCCGTTCCATACCCCTAATAATTTTTGTTGCCCTTTTCTGAACCTTTTCCAATTCCAATAGATCTTTCTGAGATAGGGAGACCATATCCACACACGGTGTTCAAGATGTGGGCTACCATGGATTTATATAGAGGCAATATGATATTTTCTGTCTTATTATCTAACCCTTTTTTAATCATTCCCAACATTCTGTTCACTTTTTTGACTGCTGCTGCACATTGAGTGGATGTTTTCAGAGGAACTATCCACAGTGACTCCAAGATCTTTCTTGAATGGTAACAGATAATTCAGACCCAATCATTTTATATGCATAGCTGGGATTATGTTTTCTAACATGCATTACTTTGCATTTATTAATATTGATCTAATGATTAGGACTGTGAAACATTTTCTGGTTTACTCTGGCACTGACATATTGCGTGACTTTGGGAAAGTCACTCAGCCCCCTCGGTGCATCCGTTTCCTCCATCTGTAAAACAGGGGATTATAATATCTATGTTATGTTTTGTGAAGCTGAATTAATATTTCCGAAGTTCTTTGAGATCCGCAGATGACAGATACTCTACTGTGCACCCATATTATAATCATCAAACTGGAATTGTTGCAGTGGGGGACAGGTAACAGCAACTTTCATCTCCGAGACCCGCAGCTGAGTCAGTGTTACGACTGCAAAATTAGCCATTTCCCATCAAACATGGCCCAAAGACAACATCCTCTGAGCTGGTATGCACAGTATCACCCCAAAAGCCTTTAACCAGTTATCATTTCAATGAACACCCAGTGCAGACTGTTCATCTCTGAGTCATTCTTACTCTCTGCAACCCTGATGCTGAGTCACCCATTACTCAGTGATGGGGGAAGGAAGCCACTGGCATCACGTGTCCCTTATGCCGCTTTACTCTGTGTTGAAACTTTGGATGGCATCACCCTATATACTGGGCTGTGTTAACTTCTGGTTTCCAACCACCATTCTTATAGACCTTGCCCAGACTACATTTAAGGCACAAAATCACAGCATTTCTTTAGGTATAATCCCCCCCCTCAGACTCTCACTCCTTCTAAGAAACAGGCAACAAATGAATACTCTTACTGGCACGTAAATTTCATGGGCCAAATTCACACTTCGGTGTAAATTGATGTAGCCCTTTTGACTGCATTGATTTACACTAGCTGTGGATTTGGCCCATGAAATGTAAGCACTACTAGGTGTGCCCATTTGTCGACTGTTTCCTGGAAGGAGTGAGAATCTGGGGGATAATACTTGTTCTGGTGGTACAACCAGAGCTTTGGGGCCAACAAATTCCATCTGGTCCCATGAGCCAGCATCCTCAGACCAAGGCCTATGATTTATACATGGAATTTAATTTGGCCAGTTCTCCCCCTCATTCCGTAAGGCCTGTTGGGTTGTTGTTGTTGTTTGTTATTTAACCAGCCCGGACCTTTTAACCAAACAAAGACTCTGTGGATGGATGTGTGTCTGGACCTTTAATGCACTTTTTCCTCCTTCGATCTTACCAGAGATGGTTCTGATGTGGGAAGCATTTGAGAAAGTATTTCACAGAGGGAGGGGGGCAATGGGGTTAATGCCTACGAGATGGATTCATACAGAACAGCAGAACCATGAAAGGAACTCAGGACTGGAGTTCAGCACTGGGAGCCCCCCATCTTTCTATTATTTGTATAAATCACTCAGCTGATGGCACTACAAGTCTGCAGATGATAATAAATTGGGAAGCACCATAAATAATAGCAAACCAGGCTGCCAAATGAAGGATTTAGATCATTCAAATCCCGAGCTAGGAGTTGTCAAATCCAGTTTAATGCTGATAAGTGTGGGATAATAATTCACTGCAAACATGCCTCCCCCCTCCATAAGTCCCTCAAACAGAGAGAGGACATGGATGGATTTGTTCAATGGAATGGGGATGCTACACATTGACCAGGAATGGGACTGAGTTATTGTACAATAATCCCCAATGCCCTCAGCCTGCTGTGGGGCTGTAATAAAGAAAGAAGAAGGGATGCTGCAGGATTCCATTAACTGGAGAAAATGGTCTGAATCAAAGAGATTTTATGCTGTTAAAGTGGATGAAATGAACACGGGAAGGTAATGGAAAAATTAAAGGGATAAGGGGGAGGGGAACGACTTACGGTCTGGTTGTATCTACTAACGGGGCTGCTGGACACTTGACATAGATCTAGCCAATTAACAGATCCTCGGCATCTCTCTTTTTGATAATCACCATCTCAGGGCCCACTGAGTCTGCCGAAGCTTCGAGTGCGAAAGGATTTAAACAATCAAACCTTCAAGTTCGTACTTTGACTAACATAGTATAAAACGTCAATATAAAAACAGTTTTGGAGGCTTACTGGCTCAAAAGCTCAGCAATAGCCTAAAGGTCTTAGCTAGTTCAGGAAATTGTTAGATTTTGAACTTTATTGCTCAAAAGGAGTTCTTTTCATTTCTCTCTTTTTAAATGACATCTGAAATGCATGAATCAGCAGCAATATGGAATACAGGCCGTAAGTCAAAGGCGTAAGTAGGGACAGTCACACTTTTGTAGCAAGACCATGGAAATACCAATGCCAAGGTTAAAATACTCTCAGGCTTAATCTTTAAAAGAAGTCTCAAGCTGGTCTCAATTTTTCAGGTGCAGTTTTGCTTCCACAATCACTCACAAGTGCAAAGGCACGCTCCTTATACTTCAGCCAATCAGGGTGCCACCTGGCAGGCACAACTCATTTCTCTGTGCGGGTTCTTTTCTAAATGAGCAGCGGAGCCAACCCAGTGGCTCTTGGAGTGGATCTCATTTAAGAATGCAGTACTGAGAAAGAAAGGCAATAGTGGAGGAGCTATGGTCACGATGTAAACAATCAGGGAACTCCTAAATTATACAAAAGGTGCCCAGACACTTTGGTGAAGGTCATCTTTGAAATGCTTGCAATGAAATAAAACACAATACTTCAGCCCCCGGAGCTACTGGGATGTTAACGCTGACTTTGGGGGAGCTAATCCTCCGGACATAAAACTCATCTCTCAGATCTGTGCACCACATTGAGGCTCCGTTACTCATTGTGAACAGCACCTTAGTCCACCCATTCATTTCAATAGTGATTTCAGCAGGACTATATGGCTCTATGCACCGTGAGTAACAGAATCAGGTCCTGTGTACACAGAAATAAGAGGTCTTCTAAAAGATCTGAATCACAGATTATTCCCCCAAACAGTTTGATTTAGACCCATGATGAAATGTTAACCAGAACCAGGATGGATAAAATTGCCTCACCCCACCCACAAAAAAGGGGTGGGTGAGAAACTAATTCCCTACATTTCATCAGACAGAGCACAGAGTGGCTCAGAGGGTCATGCACAGATGATCTGACGCAATCAATCTTCTTCCAAACTGTGTGGTCCACAGTGGGGGGTGAGGGCAGACTACAGAGGTTAAACTGGGATCTAATGGCATGCAAAATCATACGTGATTGATCTGCATTGATTTTTCCCCACTGAGGGGAATGATAGGTTAGCAAACAGAAATCAATTCCACTGCATTAAGCTCAGTAAGAATCTGATCTCATCAGCAAAATGCCTTGAAACATTATTGCGCAACCACACAGAGAACCATATTGCTGTTCTATTGCAGAGGATTTCCTTGTGCAGACACCCCAGGCCTGCCTGGTCTCCCGATTCAAAATAGCAAGCTTGGAAGTGTTTTAATAGCATCACAGCCTCAACATGCTATCTCCCACAAAACCCCAAAAGTGAACACCTACAAATTCGTCAGAAAATCTGGGCACACATCCGTTTCATGGCTATGTCGTCAATAATGGGCTGAACAAAAATCTGGGATCTGAATTTCTTAACTCCGTTGTGCTTTGTGAAAGTTCATATCTGAAGCTAAATTTCATGGTTTGGGTCCATTTCTTGTCACGATGTTGCCACATTACACGACATGCAAAGGCTGATATCCCAAAATGAAACAAACCTCCTCGATCTAACTGCTACCAATATTGGCAGGTACAAAACTCCCTGCCCATGGTACAGCAAAGAATGCTTTAATGCTACAGACCTTGGTTAAAGAGTTTCCATCTTCTGGCTTCTGTAGCCCAGCTCTGCAGCTTTGCCCCATGTTGCTGTGTATTTCAAAACACCTTAATCAAAGCACAGGAATATAGGTCTGCCTACTGTCTGGGAAAGATTTAGTTTGCTGTAACTGTTTGAATTGAGAATTCAGAAGAGAATCATTTCAGGGAAGTAGTCACCCTTAAGCACGGCACAATTTAGGTTGTATAGTGCTTTAGAGATTTTCTTTTTAAAACCCACATCTTCCCTGCCCTGGAGAACTTGCATTCAAAGGATCAGATTGTGTCTCTTTACCACATGGCAGTGCAGGGGAATAAGATCCGCCCCCCCCATCTCCATGGCCATGTTTGGGATCCCTGCCACCCTTCATCGCAGGTTGGCGGGGGAAGGTAGGAGCAGCTGGTATTCCCCCTCCCCTCTCAGCAAATGACTAGGGAGGGCCGGGTATATCAAGCTCCACCTCCAGCATGCCTGCAGGCCAATGCGAGCCAGCACGAAGGGAGAAGGAAGTTGCACTTTTTTCAGGGCTCATGCCCTGAGGAGTTAAGGGAGAGAAGGGGAGGAATTGTGACTCTCAGAGTCACTACTTCTTCCTTGGGCTCATACTGGGTGTGGCGGCACCACTTACACATAGTTCTACTCTACCACATTAGATCAGACCAACCTAAAACCTAAACCTTGGCAAAGGAAGGAACCGGAGAAAGGGGAGATGGGGTAGAACAAACAACAGTGTGCTCCATACTGCTCTTGCAAACTGCTTAGTGGGGAGCAGTAACTCACATGCCTTCCCACTGAAGTCAGTGGCATTGCTTGTCCATGTCATTACTCACCCCTGGGAATAAGGAGTTCAAGATCTGGCCCAGAGATATTTTGGTGTTTTTAACATCACAAACTGAGGGCAAGAAGGGATGAGAAATCAGCAATGGAAAGGGAGATGGAAAGAGGGGGGTTTGCAAAGGAATCTGCAGGAGGAGAGTGCTCTCTCTTGGCCACAGGAAGAGGAAGGGCATTTCAGGCTGAGGGAGAAAAAGGAGTTTTCCCTGGAAAATAACCAGCCACACTGAACTGAACTGTAAGGAGAAAAAGCCCCTGGTCTGGTCTCTTTCCTCCCCAATGCCCTTTAGCTAGGATAATATTTGTACATCACCACCGCTCTTGTCCATTATCCTGCTGAGCCACTTGCCCCTGCACACCAGCATTCGAGCCTTTTAAACCAACTGCCATCATCAGGATTCATGGGGTGTGTGTCTCCAGGCCATACACGTGTCCCTTCATTAAATGTACCTGGTCTGTGCTAAACAGATCAAGGAGGTTAACAGGGCACGGGTCGAAGCTACAGAATTCATTTTCAATTAGACTCCCCTTCCCCGCTCTCCCTTGTAAATGAATCACTGAACCCTATAATTATTAAGAGGCAAGCTGCACAGCGATGGGTGGAAATTCTCTGTACAATATGAATTCAGAACTGTTATCACCCCACATGGATCTTGGATTTAAACTTGCAATGGAAAACTCATCTTGTCTTTCAGCATTAAGATGCACAACTCGTTAGCTCTTGGATTAATGACAATTTTTAATTGGCCAAGCTATGAAAACCTTATAGAGCTATTATACCTTACACCTGTAATAACTGAACAGCATGTTAATCAAGACAATTAGTATGAGACCCAGAGAATCCCTCTGCCACTGTGAATAATCCTTCTCACTTTGAGAGGAAAATTAACAGCTGCTTTATGGTGTCTCAAATTATCTCACTTTGTATAAGATCTGCAATCAGAGCCACATCAAGTGAGTGGCATATATCATTCATGCCAGGACAACAAAACATCTGTTGTGACATTAAACCCTAGTATTAACGCTGACTTTGAAGCATCTCTGATGTTGGGGTGGTGGAAGGCAGCACACATTTTTCATGGGATAAAATGGCAGTAGCAAACACTGGAAGTTTGATATCTCTAAAGAGAGATTTCCAAGAGAAGTAGTAAGAAGGGAGAAATAGAACAGCTCAGCTTAAAAGCATTATATTACCTTCAGAGGAAAGGAGAGCCAATGAGGGTTTTCCTTCTAGGTTAAAGTAATTTGAACAGGCTTCTCAGTGGCTCCACAGACAACCCAATCTACCGTATTTAGCTTTTCCCCGCACCACCTTCAAGTCCTCGCAAGGTGAGGATAATTTTACTCCTTGTGCAAAGTTGAAAATGCACTCATAATTTTCATCCTCTGAATGTTCCTGTCCTACTGCCATGCAGCCAGTGACAGACTGGTCTCAAGTTGGTGCTAAGATGCAGAGATGTTATAATGGGGAAGATTACAGAGGACTCCCCCCCCCCCACCTTGTTAGGCCACTGCAGTGGAGTGAGCATTCAATTCCTTGGACTTCTTGGCCATGCCCTTCACTCTTAAGAGAGACCCTGTGTGGTGACTAAGAAGCTCAAGGTGTATCAACCACTGTGGAAGCCAGAGAGAACCACAGAGTCTGCCTGTGTCCAGCAGCCTCATTAAAGAATCCCCTTTATATCCATTGCAAATAAGTCACACCTCCTCTCTACCATGAAAAAGTACAGTGACCTGTTTGAATCCTGCCCCAGGTCAGGACTGAGAGAAGGTCAGTACTAACTGATGGCTGCTTGGTAGCCTATGTGATACAAATCGATGAGTCTTAATCCAGTTCCTAGTGGAGAAGCATCTATCTGATAACAGCCCAACTGGCTCCCCTGTTGGTAGCCACAGCAAAGAGAGCAAGGACTGAATAAAACCCTAAGAGGTGGTCTCTCTCTGTGCAAGAATTAGGTACATGGTACAGTAGGAAGGATGAAAAAGCCAGTGCTGCTAGTGCCTATGTCCTACCCAATCTGTAGGTAAACAGCAGATGTCATTTCCCAGGCCTATTAATCTGTCCCTTTGCATCATCACTGAAATCCCCTGAACAAAGTTTTAAAATAAAAGCAAGTAGTGCGGGAAGCTCCATAACCAATTTACAAAAGACAAACATGGGCCCAGCTGTATGCATAACAGAAAGGATTAGAAGATGCTTCTTTAATAATCCTAATTGTGCTGAGACAGACTCACTGTAAGTATTCTTAGTGTAATTATGAAATATGTCTGCATAACGCAGTCAATTTGAGCAAATGAAACCTGTCATGAATCGTACAATTACTGAGATCCATCATTTTCTGTATCATTTTCCTTCTGTACATTTCTCTTTCTGTTGTTACATCTCTCTTGCACACATGCACACAGTCCTTCATTACACTTCATAGGTTTCTATTGATTAGGGAAATTAGAGGAAATGTGCTTGGCAAGTGATGAAAAGTGATAGTAGTTCCTCTGTATACATTTATACACTGTGTCTTCTCTGCCTCTGGTAACCTGGACAGGCAGTGTATTGATTCCTTTTGGTTCTGCACTTAGGAGGGTCACAAACCCATTGGCATGATCAGAGGCCTCATCTAATCCATGCTCCAATAAAGTGCAAGGCTGCTATAGAATATCAACAAGATATTGTATTACCCAGCAGGTCTGATTTTTATTTAAATTCCTGGATCTATAGGTTTTAAATTTTCACCTGTAAAAGCAGAGTGTGAAGTGGGTGCTGGAGACAGACAGAAAGGCTGTAGCTGAAGCAGCTGGTAAAAAGACTTGCATATTTTCTGTATGGAACATATCCAGGATTTAGCTGCAATATGCCTTGTGGATGACTGACCAGAAATTCAATCATACTGCAATCATTTCAAAAATCCTTTTCATGTGTCATTAAAACATGGGCTGCATATTTAAATTGGCAGCCCTTTGCCACAGGATTTTGAAGAGCACGGGAAAGAACATTTATTAAATATGGTTTAATGTGGATTCTTTGAATATTCATAGAAAAATATAAGATTTTCTCTTTTTAAAAAAGCGTTTGTAGTAAATTAGAACTTCTGGAAGGTGCCACAACATTTATCCAGTACTCGGCTTAACCACTGCCCCACAAATGTGTTTCAAAAACGTATCATGTTTAGAGAGAACAGGAGGAAGTATAGTCTATCCACTAAAACAGAGGACCAGGAATCAGAGCACCTGGATTCTATGCCCAACTCTGCTAATGTGAGCAACTCACGAGATCTATATTTTCAAATGTAGGTAAATAGTGTTAGGTTCTTAGAGAAGTTATCTGATTTTCGAAGAGATTCTGAGAGCCTTCCGTTCCCACTGAAGCTGTTGAGCTGGCTGCTTAAATCTTACCAACTAATAAAAGGAACATTAATGATCTGGAATCCTCACAAGGACTGAAGGGTGTACCGTGAAGTTTGTGTTCACCCAAGGGAGTGGAAGCAATGCTTGACATAGTCCTATTTGGATGCACAGGATTTATATATGTAACTCCTACTGACAATGTTAAGACATTAATCTCCTGTCACCATGCAACAGGAAGAGAAAATTTGCCTCTGATTTCTGCAGTGACTTGGTGTGGTCTGGTGTTTAAAGAAGGGGACTGAGAATCAGGACTCTGAGTATATTCCTGGCTATACCAGTGATTCACGGAGTGTCAGAGGGAAAGTCACGTGACTTCTGGGTCTCAGGTAAATTTACCTATGTGTAACATCATAAAAACACTTAGTGCTTTTCATCCATAGACCATAAGGGGATGACAGAGGTACCAAATCAAGCAGGTACTTCGTGAGACAACTCATTACTGTTTATTTTGAGATCACTGGATAAGAATACTACTGTATTATTTTATTTAAATCTATAGTTCAGTTACCTCATTTTTCCCCACCCATGCTGGACCCCATCCCAGCCGCCATCACAGTGGTCACCATTTTGCACCAGCCAATAATTGTGCCTCCAGTTAACTGCAAGTGCAAATCCTGGGAGTTAGAGGTCTATTTGACTGGCAGGTATACAAAAGTAGTTTGATGTTTAGCTTCTATTACTTGCACCTGTGATGATGAACAGCTGGTAGAATTATTTGCTGGTGCAACAAACAGTGTCTTCAAAAACCAGAGGCCATCTCTGAAGAGAAGGCTCTTATAGCTTATAGTAAAATTGTGCCGACCATGACACCCAGCTGACTCTGACCATAGTATTTTACATAGGTGTCCTTACATACTGCCTTGCTAAAAACTATGTATAACTGCTGTTAAATCAGCACTGCAGCAAAAAGGGTCAGTCTATAGCCATCGGAATCTATACTGAACCAGAGCTTACAGTTTGCCACGGATGCTGCTTTTTGGTCATCTTGCCAAAGCCATCTGTTAGCTTATCAGGCAAAACCTATTGATTTTCTAAAAATTTTAATTTGAAGTAACTAAATGTCAGCTCAGTGAGTTAAATTTGGAAGGAGCAAGCTTGCCTCTCATACACAGCAGCTGTTTTCAGCTTATGATTGAAATTTATCATCTTGCACTGATATCATTTTCTTTTTCCATGATATTTCATTCTGCCAATTCAATGTATATGGCATAAGCTTCTAGGATAAATGCAGACATTACAGAAATAACTTTTACAGAGATTTTCCTCCGAGTAGAGTGTTCTACTAAGACATTGATAACAAACATTCAATAACAGCACTTGTCAGTTAGAGACCTCTCCATTAATGATCTCAAAATACTTAACAAAAACATTGACCCTCACAATATGCCAATTATGCAGACCGATATCATTATCCCCATTTTACACCTGGGTAAACTAAGGCACAGTTTAGTTACTTGCCTAAGTCATGGCCCATTTTTTAATCTTTTTTCTCAGTTTCCTCCGAGGGCTGTTCCGTTTAGAACCTAGGGCTCCTCTCTCTGAAAGCTCCTTCCACCCACCCTGTCATAAATATGAAGGGAAGGGTAACCACCTTTCTGCATACAGTGCTATAAAGTCCCTCCTGGCCAGAGGCAAAGTCCTTTTACCTGTAAAGGGTCAAGAAGCTACGATAACCTCGCTGGCACCTGACCAAAATGACCAATGAGGAGACAAGATACTTTAAAATCTGGAGGGGGGTGTGTGGGGGGGCAAAGAATCTGTGTGTGTGTGTGTGTGTGTGTGTGTGTGTGATGCTTTTGCCGGGAACAGAAAAGGAATGGAGTCTTAGAACTTAGTAAATAATCTAACTAGATATGCATTAGATTTCTGTTTTGTTTAAATGGCTGGTAAATAAGTTGTGCTGAATGGAATGTAGATTCCTGTTTTTGTGTCTTTTTGTAACTTAAGGTTTTGCCTAGAGGGAATCTCTATGTTTTGAATCTAATTACCCTGTAAGGTATTTACCATCCTGATTACAGAGGTGATTCTTTTACCTTTTCTTTAATTAAAATTCTTCTGTTAAGAACCTGATTGCTTTTTCATTGTTCTTAAGATCCAAGGGTTTGGGTCTGTGTTCACCTATACAAACTGGAGAGGGTTTTTATCAAGCCTTCCCCAGGAAAGGGGGTGTACGGCTTGGGGGAACAGATGTTTCCAAGTGGGCTCTTTCCCTGTTCTTTGTGTAACACTTTGGTGGTGGCAGAAGAAGGTCCAAGGACAAAAGGTAAAAGTTTGTACCTTGGGGAAGTTTTAACCTAAGCTGGTAAAAATAAGCTTAGGGAGTCTTTCGTGCAGGTCCCCACATCTGTACCCTAGAGTTCAAAGTGGGGAAGGAACCTTGACACTCTCTTATATTTGAGTGGATTAATGAGCCACATGCAACACAGAGTCAGCAAAACCCACTTAACATTTTCTTCCAGAATGCTGACTTGCTAAGAAGGTGACGTTTTTACACAAACATTGCCTATCTGTGTTTCATGTAACTTTTCCAGGTCTTTGAAATAACAGGGCTCCTCCTGTCATGAAGTCCCAGAACAGGTTAGCTGAATATTTTCAAGTTTTTAGACTACTATGAACTGTTTCTGTAACATGTGCAATGATTAATAGATGCTCAAGATAGCTGCTAACTGTTGAGTTTCAAAAATACTTAAATATTTGAATGAATGTAACAGGAACTATTACAGATCTTAATGCCTCCAGGCTGAGATTCTACATCACTTTGATATCAGTTAATCTTTCACCTTCTCATCAGCTTTGGAATTCTCAGTGGCTGTGCGACTTCTATTTACTCTGTCCTCCGGGGATGACAGGTAATGTAAGGTCTCATCCTTGAACTACCAGTGCTGGCATACTTTACAAGTCTGCTTTTTTGCACAATGTATGAGGATGCAGTCATGGATAACAAGCGGGAGATTCCAGCCTTCTGACATACATGAAAAATGTCACCAAGAAGCTCTAACACACCTTGGTGGACCATAACGAACAAAGCTATGCAACTGAGAGTATAACTGGATGAGGCACTATTTATATAGCTCTGGAATGAATGAAAAAGGTGGAAAAAATAAAAACACACTAATTGGGGCACACAGTTTAAATAGCATGGTCCAAGAGACATGTCCCAATGGTAACAGTTTGTGAAGGCATATAAAAAGAGAGAGCATTTGTGTTCCACAGCGCCAAGTATGTGCAAGGGATGAGGGGGAGGGCAGCACAGGAGAACAGAATCCAATGAATTAGTGATAAAGTGTGGGCGGTGTCATTACACATGCAGATAAATGGAAAGGGAAGTATGGAATTTATTTGACAAAAGATAAACACTTTTTTACACCGACACCAGCTGAGCCAATATGACAATCTACTTTTAAAAAACCAATACACAGAAACCACAACCTCAAAATAATGCTAATATTTGAGAGGATATGCTTAATACCCCTAAACATAGATTTGTGGTAAGTAAACACCATGTTCTAAAGCTACGTACAGACAGTCCTTGCAGTCTGTTGTGTAGATTTGAATTTAATCAGCCAAGGATGGTTTATCCAACATCTGGAGCCATATTAAGGAGGAAGACACCAAAAAGGGATTTATTTTATTTTGGGATCAAACAGCTGTAGCACAGTGGCACCTGTTAACAGGTACAGATTTTTATGTAGTGCTTTGAACAACTAAAAGCCCTACAAAACAAGACAATGTAAAAGAGAGCAACACACCATACATGAATGCTCTCCCCAGGACATTTCTCCCTGTCCTCTTGTTGCATCATTACTCTCCTATTTCCCACACTTTCTCCCACCAATTGTTATCATCCATCTGATGACAAGGTACTGAGAAACCTCAGCTGCCATCAGCTTTAACAGGAATTGAGGGTGATCAACACCTTGCAGAACGGAGCACATGGCAGACTGTAACCTCTTTGAGGCAGGGACCTTATTTTCTTAGTGAAGTGCCATGATCATTGATGATGCTTTACAGTTAACAACACACAATCCATACTTAGTTATGCACTTACACCCTGCATCTGCCATAGCAGCAATTTCAGTGAATGTGGATTAACCCTTTCTCTCCATGGCAAGTGCCTGGCTGCCAATATTCCGTGGACAGTGACAGTGTCTCAGGTCAGACAGACCTTACCTAGAGCCATCAGCTGCAGAGAAGGTGCATCCTGCTTCTTTAAGGGGTTACATAAGAGACCTGCATTGGACTGTCAACTCCATTCTTTCTGCACTCATGGCCCAATCAAGCTCCCATCAAAGTCAATGGAAAAATTCTCACTCACTTCAGTGAGAGCTGGATCAGGCCCCAGTATAGGACTGTCCCCTACCCAGACAGTACATTTTACCCATTCCATTTTAACAGTCATAATAGAACTCCAGGATTTCTAGCGTGTCTACCATTTATTTCAATGGAAGTTGATAGCAATCAGCACCATGCTGGATCAGGCCCCGAGAGGTCTGATTTTTCAGGAAATTTCCCCCCTGATTATTTTTTCTTAATTTAACAGACTCTCATTATATGATCTTTTGACCTACTATCTTGACTTGTTTTTAATTACTTTGTACAGCACCCAGAATATTAGCTAGGGGATTACAACTATAAAAGGAATACATCACTTGAATCCAAAATTGTTTTTCCTTTTAGGCACATGTGTAATATTTCAGGATTTTTTTTTTTTTGCAATGATACCAAAAAAGTTAACAGTGGAAGTCTCACTGTAATCAAATATGTTGCAGAATAACTTAAATACACAGCAAAAATGAGTTAAGAACATGCCTAGATAGTGTTAACTGTTCAGTAAAACCATACAGCTTTCAGACCACTAAATCCTCAGCTTTAACCTTGAGAGTTTCTTCTCCTATACCTGAAGAAAGCTTTGTGCCTCTTACTAGAAAGTAGTAAATAGCAGAGGGTACAATAATATTTATTTTACAAATCTTGAGAGCACCCCGACACACATTTCTTCCAAAACTGATCAGGAATTTCAAGCACAAACCTGCCTGCACTGCTGTTGTCCTGATATAGATAAAAACCTAATGCACAGAGAGGAAATGATCAAGTTTACTTCACTGAGTGATAAATCTCCATTCAGTCTCTATCTCAAATGGAGAAGTCATGGGTCACATTACTGTTAGGATCTGCTAGGGTATGATAACAGGAATCCATCTTTAACAACATGATAGACCTAATATCTCCATGCTTAAAGATATCTACAGCTAGTATCCCAGCTATGCTGTTCACCAGCATCATTATAAAGAAAAATATACTGCTGAAGCACAGAACTAGAAAGGTATAAATAAATACACAGGCAAGTGGTACCTTGTTGCCTTTGGTGACGTCCATTTTGCTCTACCATCAGGTAACTAAGCAAGGAATTGGAGCTTTATAGGGTTAACAGAGCAAATGCCTTATGGAACAGTTCACAGAGCTCAGTAGCTCCCCATGTTTTTCTGCTGACATGCCCCATGCCAATTTACCTCAAGACTCTGTGCTGATAGATACACTCAGCAATATGAGCCAGTACAGTGGAACCTGCATAAGGGCTTGAACCTAAACCCATTGAAAAGAATGGAAATACTCCCAGTGGGTTTTGGATTCGGTCTTCAGAGTTCACCCTTATTAGGCACTCTGCTATCTCATGAGACCATCCCAAAGTTTCCTCAAATATAAGGACTACAGATCTGCTCCACCTTTATTAGAAGGCTGCCTATTAAGAAATATTTGCTTAATAGTCACTTCAAACAGATTTCTCTATATTTCCTCAGTAAATAGGCTTCATTGTGACCTACATGTCATGTGACTTGAGTAAGGTGTTCTGCTCAAGGTACCCAGTATCTGCTTTAGGACCCCTTGAGCCTAAGTCTGTCAAGCCTGCAAATCCAAACAGAGCTCATTTGCTTTCTGTTTAGCAAATTGCAATACCATAGATTACATCTGGAGCAGACTGTTTCTTACCCCTTTCCTTTTTCAGAGCTTCACATACACTGAAGAGGTCAGACAGGATTTAGCAGAAGCGGGTGGATGAAGTCTCATGTTTTTGGGGGAAACCTTGGAATGGACCTTGGGATATAACAAGCTTCCAAATTTAGATGCAGACGTTCACTAAATCAAATTGAAAAAAAACAAAACAACTCTCGATCAAAGGGGATTTAATTAAGTTGATTCTGACAAAGAATTAAAAAAGCTTTGCTGGAAGCTCTATTTCTGGTGTTGGGGGCTCCATCTTTGAAGCTAAGCACAGAGGATACATCTACATTGCAATAAAACACCCGCGGCTTCCCAAGTCAGCTGGCTCTGGCTTCTAGGGCTTGGGCTGCAGGGCTATAAAACTGCAGCGTAGACATCTGGGCTCGCGCTGGAGCCCAGGCTCTGGGACCCTTCCCCCTTGCAGGGTTCCAGAGCCTGGGCTCCAGTGTGAGCCCGGACATCTACACTGCAATTTTATAGCCCTGCAGCCCAAGCACGTGTCAGCTGGCCCAAGGCAACTGTGGTGTTTTATTGCAGTGTACACACACGCAGAGCTTCCTCAGGCAGTATTAGCACAAAAGAATCTGGACAAAACCATTAGACCAAGATAATCCTGTCCTTGTTTGTTTGCCACAATACACGCATCAAAGTATCAGCTTAACCTTGTCGTCTCTGGTGAAGTCTTATTATTAGCACACGAACCACATCAAAAGTTAGAGTGCACTGAAAAATGTCTTATGTATTCTAAACTTCTAACATCAAGGAAAAAATACAGAGGGTGATGCTATTATATTAAATGGCTAAAGAGCAGTCATTTGTATAAGAACACAGGCTTTTTCCTCAGCTCCCTGCTGCTATTTCAGAATAGCTATATGGAATGAAACAGAAATGCTGGCTGTATTTTTTTAGTAAAATATTATATTTCCCACTCAGTCCAAAGATTTTCTGTCAAAGTACGAACAATTCTGTTTAAACAGATTACTGGTCCTCTTAAGGAATGAGATGTGGCTATTAGGATTTGATTTTAGCATCTAATCCCCCGCCCCCACATAAGAAAGGGGGGTGGAAAGAGCTTTGCCAACTGGCTTGATCTGAATCAGTGCTCTGGCTTTTCCTCTACCCAGGTGTTTCCACTCTAAGAAGTGGTTTGGAGTTTGTTCCTCACAGTTTTTTCCTATACATTAGGCCTTTAGAGCCCAATCCAGCTCCTACTAAAGTCAATTTCCCATTGACTTCACTGAGAGTTGGATCAAGCCCTTTAGGGAATATTTGGCTGCCTTTAGTCTGCTAGGGTGGATTATTTTCTTCGTGGTGTTGGGTGATGATTCTCAAAGGACTTGTATCTTCTGTTGGCAATATCTGTGTGCCAAATAGTTGCTTCCCTCTCAAAAGAGGCAGGTCCCTGAAACCTGCCCATGACTAATTTCACTCTTAGCTCATCAGAGTTCAGTTCGAGCACTAGAGATAAATCACGAATGACATAGAATCATAGAATCATAGAATATCAGGGTTGGAAGGGACCCCAGAAGGTCATCTAGTCCAACCCCCTGCTCGAAGCAGGACCAATTCCCAGTTAAATCATCCCAGCCAGGGCTTTGTCAAGCCTGACCTTAAAAACCTCTAAGGAAGGAGATTCTACCACCTCCCTAGGTAACGCATTCCAGTGTTTCACCACCCTCTTAGTGAAAAAGTTTTTCCTAATATCCAATCTAAACCTCCCCCATTGCAACTTGAGACCATTACTCCTCGTTCTGTCATCTGCTACCATTGAGAACAGTCTAGAGCCATCCTCTTTGGAACCCCCTTTCAGGTAGTTGAAAGCAGCTATCAAATCCCCCCTCATTCTTCTCTTCTGCAGACTAAACAATCCCAGCTCCCTCAGCCTCTCCTCATAAGTCATGTGCTCTAGACCCCTAATCATTTTTGTTGCCCTTCGCTGGACTCTCTCCAATTTATCCACATCCTTCTTGTAGTGTGGGGCCCAAAACTGGACACAGTACTCCAGATGAGGCCTCACCAGTGTCGAATAGAGGGGAACGATCACGTCCCTCGATCTGCTCGCTATGCCCCTACTTATACATCCCAAAATGCCATTGGCCTTCTTGGCAACAAGGGCACACTGCTGACTCATATCCAGCTTCTCGTCCACTGTCACCCCTAGGTCCTTTTCCGCAGAACTGCTGCCTAGCCATTCGGTCCCTAGTCTGTAGCGGTGCATTGGATTCTTCCATCCTAAGTGCAGGACCCTGCACTTATCCTTATTGAACCTCATCAGATTTCTTTTGGCCCAATCCTCCAATTTGTCTAGGTCCTTCTGTATCCTATCCCTCCCCTCCAGCGTATCTACCACTCCTCCCAGTTTAGTATCATCCGCAAATTTGCTGAGAGTGCAATCCACACCATCCTCCAGATCATTTATGAAGATATTGAACAAAACATCATCAGGCACTTCCTGTAAAATTTTACTCTCTGATATTCTCCTTCTCTCCCCTCCTCCCAGATTTTTTTTAGGGCAGGCAGGAAGTGGATCAGTCTCTCTCTTTCTGAAGATGATCCAGAAAAATGATTCACATAGGAAGACTTCACTCCTTTTTAAAACTAATCTCCTTTTCTCTCGTCTTGTTTGATACTATGGACTAACCAAGGTTACCATCTGATTTATTTCTTGTGCACGTATACCTTCAAACCTTGGCAGTCTTTTCCCTATGTATTGTGTTGTAAAGGAGATAGTGTGAATAAGATAGTAGTGCATCAAGGTTTCACTCAAGCCGGATTAGTTGGCAGATAACATCAAATGAAGAAGGGGGAGGAAGAGGAGGTTGAACAGCTATTCTTACATCTCAAATCTCAAGCTCCCACTACTCATATTTCTGGGAGAAGACTTAATTCAATAGACTGGGCTCCATCAATGAAGAAGAAGATTGAAAGAGCGAGTTAAACACTTATTTAATACGTATTCATCACTCCTTGCACCAGCATAGAGATTGGGTACATCTCAAAGGCTATGATTAAGTGACCTGAAAACCTGGAAGCTGATAAGGTATTTTCCTCTACTAGTAAAACACAATGCATCCTCTTGAACAGGTGACAGTTTAAGTTTCTTAGAGAATGCAACTTATTCCAGGCTTCATTTTAATGCCAGTTTCATTTTGGTTTCTTGACCCACAGAGGTGCAGGACTTAGATCTTGCTTAGCAGATATTTTTCCCTAAATTAAAAATCCACAGAATACAATTGCAGGCCTTCTCTTTCAATTTGGTCCAGAGATAGATGCTCTGCATCAGATAGGAACTTCCTTCCAAGTTTATCTTCTAAGTACCAGGTCTGACCTGAAGCGCCAGCTCCTTTCAACTTTTAAACACCACAAAGATTTAAAGCAATTGTAAATGAACTGGAAGGCTCCATCTGATCAGAGACTTTTGCAGAACAAAAAAAAAAAAAAAATCAGTTATCTTCTGAGTCATCTTTTTTGTGCTTTACAAACAGAGTCAGCTCCCAACAAAGAACTTTTGTCCCTGGAAATGAACTCTGACTTGAATAGACTAGTTCTGATTTTCTTATGTTCGAGGCTGCCAAAAAACAGGCATTTTCAAAGTGAACAAAAGAAGAAAAACCCACACCATATTATGTGCAACACCACCTCCATTATCAATTACTTACTTGGTCTAACTCCAAGTGATTGCTCTAGAAAAGGTAGCAAAGCTGGCAGCTATCAACAGATGCTGCCATATGCAATGGTGCTAACAGGTGAAAAGGAAGGCTCCTGAGAGAAGGGGAAAGTGGCAAAATAGCAACACGGCATTAGTAAGACCTACTGTGTAGAAAACCCTCCCCTGCAACACAGGTGGGGAGTCCCCGCAATGCTGGACTTCAATCCATCCCAAAAGCAGAACCTATATATATATATATAGAATGGCCCAGTGGTTAGGAGGCTGCCCCAGTGGTTCTGGCACTAGCCTGGGACCTGGGTTCAAGTCCCTGCTCTAACACAGGTTTCTTGTGTGCCTCTGTTCCCCATTTGTAAAAGGGATTGCTGTACTTTCCTGTGTCACAGGGGACTTACGAGTGCACTCCACAATGTGAGGTGCTCAGATACGATGGTAATGGGGGCCACATAAGTACCTAGGGTACATCTACTCTGCAATTTGACTGTCAGGCTAAGGGGGCTGTTCAACTGTGGTGTAGATGTTCAGGCTCGGGCTACAGCCAGAGCTCTGGGACCCTCAGTCTGGCAAGGTCCTCGATCCCGGGCTCCAACCTGAGTCTGAACATCTGCATTGCAATTAAACAGCCCCTAAACCCGAGTCCCACAACCCTGAGTCAGCTGGCACAGGCCGGGGAAGGTTTTTATAACTGCAGTGCAGACATACCCTTAGCTACAGAAACTAAAGGCAAAATGCAGGCAGGCACTTGCATGTGTATCTGCGTCAAAGCACCCGATATGCAGCACCCCTACTATTCCACTGCTGAAACCCCTGAGTAAGGTCTGTTAATCACTCTGACTTGTGCTAGGATTTGTGATGCAGATACGTATGGCTCACCAAGGATAGGAATAGTTAGAGTAACCTGCTATCTGCAAGCAAAAGTAAGTGACCGAGAACTGAATACTGCAGAGCCAGGACCAAATAAATACTTTTGATCAGTGGTAGAGTTGGGATTAATCTACCAACGAGCTGAGCAACTTCTAAAGAGATCTGCTGAGTAAAAAGCATGAAATAAGAAGTAGGTATCATCATCATGTACCGAACACCTCAAGTCCTGTTGAAGTCAACAGAAGTTGAAGCACTCAGCACTTTGCAGGGGGCAATCCCACCAGATAAAATCCTGTCAAGGCTATATCTACTTTTTACCTTAGTCGACTAACAAACATGCTATCTCCCATTACTGAGAGATGGATGTGAATCAGGACAGCATTAATATAAAACCTCAGGTATAGCGGACAAATGCTTACCCAGACCTAACACAGGCATTATGCTGGGCTAATCCAGACTCAGTTAGCGGTTTCATTTGCAGCAGCCCATTGTCCAAAAGCTTCTGGCCCAGGGCTATTGTTTAGAGACAAGAGAAAGATTTTAGCTCTTCACTGGGGTACCCATTGGTCTTGTGCAAGCATCTGAACTCAGCCAGGGTCAGGGAACACTCTCCTCTGAAAGGAGCTTACTGATATAGCTGGGTTTGTTTTATATTTATTTTTTTAATAGACTGTGCAAACTCCTAAAGACCTCTGTAATAGCAAAGATAAAGTTAATCCAGTAATGCTTTTACCATAGTAAAAAAACCCAGAACAGAAACACATTACTGTCCTCTGATGGAATTTTAAATCAGTGTAAGGGATTAAACAGTATTATCAAGCTGATGATAGTGACTTGGAAAAACAGAAGGGATTATGGATAACGACTGTGTACGCCACTATTTGTGTTTAGCTCTCAGCAGATTAGGACCCAATCCTGCAAGCCCTTACTCATGTAAGTAGCCCTTGTTCATGACAGTAGGTGGCTCCAATGGAATGGCGTAGATGAGTAAGACCTGCTTGTGTGATTAAGGGTTTGCAGGATCCACCCCTTAACTTGTCGCAGATGCTGAATACAGTTAAATACGTATTTAGTTTTGATGATTATAGTTTTCAGAAGGAAAGCCAGGCATCTAGGCCATCAGTCTGAACCCAGAGTTTTACTGAGTTGCAAGAGGAGTATTTGCAACACTGGAAAATTCCTTTATCTTCCCCTTATTATTCTGCTCACTGAGCAACTCTTCGGTGAGATACAGAGGATGTTGTTCTCTTAATGAGACATCAAAGTTGGTAAGTGGAACTGGGTCAGGGAACAGGTGCAAGACAGTGGCATCAATTTAACGGATAGCTCAGTGGTTTGAGCATTGGCCTGCTAAACCCAGGGTTGTGAGTTCAATCCTTGAGGAGGCCATTTGGGGATCTGGGGCAAAAATAAGGGACAGTACTTGGTCCTGCTGTGAAGGCAGGGGACTGGACTCCATGACCCTTCAAGGTCCCTTCCAGCTCTATCAGAGAGGTCTCCATATTAAAGAGCATGGCCCTACCATCAGCCCAGTGAAGTTTTGCTATGAAAATATTGAACCACCCCTCCTAGGAAACAATTCTGAAGTCCTGGGGCAGAGACCTGCTGGTGCCAATAGTAACCACAGAAAACGCACAAAGATTGACGATGTCATTGTGACAGCTCCACTGGCAATACAGCAACAGAGGCTAATAAAGCCATGAAGAGCTTGCAATGTCACTTACACAAAGAGAGACTGCTCAAGCTTGAGACTACCAACACATTATGGGAGATGAGAGGGGCAGATGTGTTGCCAATCAGTGTGTGCATTTATTGTACCAATTGTCTTTGGTGTGGAACAGCAACATGACTTCTAACAGAAGACGTTGGAATGAACTGGCTAATGCCACTACTCCCTTTTACAGAATGGAATGGGAACTGCTTGGCTGTCTTTCATATGCCCTGTACTGTAAAAGCTAACAGAGATTCTCCTGTAGCTTAAGTCACATGGGACTGTGCTTTTGGAGCAGGAGGATCAGAGTCCTAGCTTTTCTGTTGCTGTGGTATTCCACATGACCACCCTGTGCAATAATACAGTGTCAATTGTGTAGTTCCAGATGACAATATTTTCCAACAGCTCTACTCACATGCATAAACCAGCACATGAGTCAGTGCATATTTCTGGATTGTCAGTCTGGTTAATGTAATGAAGTATTCTGACAAACCCTTGCTGAACCAGTTATATTAGGTGTCATCAGATAATTTCTGTGTTCCACTGGGTTGCTCTATAAATTGCCATATCATGCAGCAGTCCAGCAACTCCACAGACAAGACCAGAGTTACTATCTGATAAGTTACAATACATCTGGGTGCAACTTACCAAGTCAGTGCTGTTGCCATTGTTGCGATTAGGGGGCCTACACATTTACCCTAATTGTGAGCTCAACTATACAAAGCATGTGGAAAGTTCATAAAATGTCACAATAACCTATAACAATGAATGTTGATGGGAGAAGATACGAAGGTTGACACAAAGACTTACTCAGTCCAAACGAAAAGGCCTACTAATACAACTCAAGGCCTGTGTTAAAGTCATGCTGGTAGGCAAGAAAAGTGTGCAACAGGAAATTAACGAACCAAAATTGGTCTGTCATGAATTAGACCTAGCTGACAGACAAAATAATGAAGGAATAGGCTATTCTGCCCATCACTCCCTTTTGGGATCCACAGAAAGAGACTTGGAGGGGAAAAGCTGGGTACCATGACTCTGGCTGACTGAAAGACAAGAAACGGGGAAGGAGCGAGCTATACCATCATGACTGCTGCCCCCATAGTCTCCTGGGACACTGGACCTTCTTTGTCTAATCCGGACATAGGTCCTGACCAGACTGAGCTAGGGAGAGACCGTGATGACATCCCCACCTCCACCAGCCCAGCCACCACTAGGGATGTGAGACTTTGACACTGCCACCCCCCTTATGTTTTTTTCCTTCCTCACCTTATCTCCCTCTTTTGCCTTCTGTTTTAATAAGAGTCTGGCTTTGCAGGCCAAGACTGTATATTTTGCAACATTGCTGTAAACCTGTGACCAAAAAGGTAGCTGAATGTAATGCACACAACAGCCCTATGCTCATACAAGTTTGCCGGGTCCCAGAACAACTGAAAATACTGTAGGCTGTGCCTGTGTTTTCACTCACTATCTCACTAAGGGAAAAGTCAACACCAGAGACAGAAGCTGCATTGTCTGTCTTTGCTGTTCTTCCCTCATGTGCGTTGGTCTCGTTTTGTCTTCTAGGAAATGGGATCGGACTTCACCAACAGCTATCACGGGTCCAGCCCATCTCAGTTAAATTCCTTTGTTCTCCAAAAAGGCCAGTTATTGACAGACACCTTTAATGCCCCCAAAAGGCTCAGACAGGGGGTTTTCCCTCTAAAAATTCTTTACAGCCAAAGGAAAAGGGGACAAGGGATGTTGTTAAAGTGAAAGCCTTACTTAATATTTCACGTTTCAAATAAAAAGAAAAGGAGTACTTGTGGCACCTTAGAGGCTAACCAATTTATTTGAGCATAAGCTTTCGTGAGCTACAGCTCACTTCATCGGATGCATACTGTGGAAAGTATAGAAGATCTTTTTATACACACAAAGCATGAAAATGGGTGTTTTTTCATGCTTTGTGTTTTTAAACACCCATTTTTTCATGCTCTGTGTGTGTATAAAAAGATCTTCTATACTTTCCACAGTATGCATCCGATGAAGTGAGCTGTAGCTCACGAAAGCTTATGCTCAAATAAATTGGTTAGTCTCTAAGGTGCCACAAGTACTCCTTTTCTTTTTGCAAATACAGACTAACACGGCTGTTACTCTGACACATTTCAAATGTAACTGTTTTTCCTTCTTTTTCTGGATCTTTAATAAGAGGTTAAAAAGATGCGTAATGGTTTGTTTGCCATGGCACTAAACAGGCTGAGGTCTCTGTATGCCAAACCCTGAACCTTCTTCAAAACTGTTTAATGTTGGATAGTTACAGGGCCATGTTAACATCTTTGACTCTTTGGGCCCATACATTCCATCTATATTGATACAACACCATTGCACCTCCAGTCGTGGGTGTGCATCAAAGCTGATGAGGATTTGTCACTGACATAATGATTGGCATACAGACAAATGTGTTTAATTCTACCGACAGCAAAAGGCGCCTCCTTTTGCTCCCCGGAATCAGTGAGTCAGAAGTGGCAAATGCCTTGCAGAAGAGCAAGGCCCCAATATGACTGCTTGAGAACTGGGCAAAACTATACAGTAGACAATAAGAATCTCAAACATCAGACATAACTGGTCACCAAGGATTTTAGAGTAGAGCAGAGAAATGTTTTCTGGCTACACAATCCATGGCAAAGCTCAGCGATCTATAGAGTTCTTGGCTAGACCAAAAATAAGTATTTTTATTGAGGGCTCAATCGTGCCACTTAGGAGCTAAACCCACTTTAGGGAAAGACACAGTCTGGCCATGAATTATTAAAAGCAGTTACACAAAAGCCTGACCCTTTAGAGGCATTCTGCATCTGTGTCCCAGCTTTTACCTCATTACTTACAGTGTGCTAAATTGAGGAGTGGCTCAATCTTTTGGGTGAAATCCTGGTTTGACGACTTCAACAGGGCCGGGATTTAATCCTTTGTGTTTAGCAAGAATGATACGGTACTTCCTCTGAATGGAATTTCCAGTACAAGTGGGAGAAGGGCGGGATTGTTATATTGTCTGAGTTATATCTGCTGACTTAAAAGACCAAAGAAAACCTTATAGTACTATGAACACTTCAGGGTACGAAATCAACTAGAGTAAAACCTTATGCACCACATTCTGCCTCATGCATCATCAACAAATGTGATGATATAGATTTGAATAAGGATTCCCTGTGATTGTGCAGAGGCAGAAAGAACTGAGAATTGGCGCTTGCATCACTGGCAGGAAGGAAAAACCTTCTCCTGACTTGGAAATCAAGCAGTCATGTGATGTGGAAGTCACTACATGGAAATAAATGTTCAACCTCACAGTGAGCCAAGTCCTCACTCAATCCAGCACTTCTCCTGACACTAATGGGGAGTTTTGTTTGATTAAGAACCCAGTAAAAGGTGAGACAATGATCTCAGATCTTTAAAAATAAAGACATTTTTAAAAATAAGTGGCTGTAACCTCACTTTAACTCAGCTAAACTGGAAAAGAATTTAGAAGGTGAGAAAAATCCATCTAGTTCTCTTTGGGATTAGAGCAGTGAGACACCAATTCCTTCTCCTCGGTTGATTCTATGAGAGAGGTTTCTGCTCCTTCCTGAATAATACATACAGTAGGCTGCACCTCCGATACTCTCAGTAGGAGCTTATTCTAAAGCTAATTATGAGAAAATGTATTACTGCACATTCTATTGATTCTTGGTTGTCTTCTTATCATAAGATCTGAAACCTGGGCCTGATGCACAGTGAGGCATGCTATTGGCATTTTCAGAAAACTTGACATGTTGCATCATTGCATTATGATATCTGACACACAAAGGAGCACATTAAATGACTGCTCAGCCTGTGATAAGCACACAATTATTACTGCAAGATGGTTTCCTCAGGTCTAAAGATTCATAGTGGTAGCATTGAAGCGTGCAGAAAAGAAGATAAAATTTAATTAATAATTTCCATGGAGGCCAACAGCCTATTATAAGTATGTTCCTTGCTGTTTTCCACAGTGACCTTATGGCTCATAAACATTACAGACCGTGACTGGTCATAGGCTCATACCAAGCTTTAATTTATGGCAGTGGTTGCAAGTCATAATTAGCTGGATTTAAATGGAGTCATTACCGGGGCTTCCACTGGAAACAGTATGTACTTTGCATAAAGAAGGGGTTTTTCTTTCATTTTGTTTTTTGCCATGCACTGTGCACAGAATATAAAATGTGCTTTCCCCTGGGTTAAGGTCATGCCACAGAAGAAGGTAGATAAAGATTTTTCTATTCTCTGTGTTTTGTTTCAATAAAGCATTTGTCAGTGCTATTGTTAGCAATGAACAACATCAATCTATAGCATATCTATCATAAAGTTGGTTACCAAGTGCATAAAGATCTTTAACATAGAATAGCAACAGGACATGTTGGGGGTGGGAGGAGTGTGAAAATTAGCTCTAATATACCAAGCAAAGGTTATTGACTTGAAATGTTGCCAACTTAAGCTCACATGGTCAACACTGAAGAGACATGTAATTATTCACCCTCCAATAAGACTTCCACCTCAAAGCCACGATAATAATACACTGCCTTTCTATAGCACCTTTCCGGAAAGGATTTCTATGCTTTGAAATTATTATTTACGCATCACAACACCTGTGTGAGGTAAGTACTACATTTTTCCTATAAATCAATTAGTAATACGGTGGCACAGAGAGTTCATGATTTCACGAAGGAACTTAGCTATAGACACCTTAGGTGGAAACCTTTGGCCTAAAATGTCTCGCCGAATATCACTCATGAGGTGTGTGGTGGGATGGGCATGTAGCCTAGGTATCTTGAAGCCCAGACTCCTACTTTAGCCAGTAAACAAGAGTAAAATGAACGATAACGACAAAGGATGAAATCCTGGCTCCACCAAATCAGTGGCCCTTCACCAAAGTCAATGGCAAACCTCTCATTCATTTCAAAGGAGCCAGGATTTCACCCAGTGTTTGAGACTTTTAAAATGTACCATACAGTTCTTTCTGCAGCTCACAACAGCCTCTTTTCAAATTTCACTTCAGGTCAGCCCAGCTCTCCAAAACAAAGCCAAAGCCAAAGTCTATGTTTAAATGACAGAGTGAGCCGGAGTCAGACTTGGTGTGAGTGAGTGACTTCAAACAAGTTGCGAACACTGGAGCTTAATTCTCTCTGCTGGGTGCAGCAGAGGTGGAGGAGCAGCCAAGGAACCACTTGCAGCTCTCTGTTCCTGGAGTAGATCAAGAGTCTGCCTGCCTGCCAGACCACTGAATGATCTGGCCACTCATTCCACGCCTGGCACATCTCCTACATCAGGTGCAGGAAGGAGGTTTAGACCTGGCTACATCAGTATTATCACATTGGGGAGTTTAGACAGTAGGAGAATCATTAACCGGCTGCTTAAGCTAGCCAGCCATAGCAGGGCTCAGGACTGAGTCCTAGAGGTTTATGCATTTGGTCTAATATGTCTATTTAATTAAATCCTACTAAAAAATGTAGTGTTTCAAGGTAACTGGTTTCAAGGCCTGAGTCATCAAGAACACAGGTGCCAGTGGCATGGTTAATATCCACCTTGTTACTCTACTATTCAGTACAAAGTCTTCTTGCCAGAAGTAAATGCCACATCATGGACTGCACATACCATTTCCTGTATCTCACAGGCAGTTTGTATTGGTCCACTGCCAGAGCGGAACTGCAGGGGTTTTGTTACAATACTTTCGGAACACTCACTATTGGACATATTTTCAGCAGGCTCAGTCCTGGTCTCCTGTTTGCAGGTACAATTTACACACAAAATTTGTGGGTGCAAGTTTGATCACTTCTGACTCTTGGGTCTACAGCCACAAAGAGGTACAAGTGATCAGGTTTGCACCCACAATTCAATTGTGGGCACAACAATGAAAGTTCAAATTTTGTCAGTGCCCCTTCTGCCTGAGAGGCGGAGCACCTAAAACCCCAGAACCTGTTTTACCCTGGGATTTTTAACTCCCATTTCTACTTTATTATTCTTTGAGCACCAACTATTTCTCCTCACCACCTTTTCTTTTTTGCTATCAATTTCCTAACAAAGTAACAGGTTTTCTTCAAAGAGCAGAGTGGTGATTTGTTCTGTTCTACCTTTCATATGAGTAAGAGAAGAGATAAAGGGATGAGACACATCTGGACTGCGTGTGACCGAGCATGTGATCTCCTGTCACTATCTGACCCCAGCTGGAGGAATGAAACAACCAGAGGCTGCTGTGAAGTCAAATGATGAAGGATACTGGGTAAACCTGCAAGAATGAGAAGACCTTCCACGGGCAAAGAGATGTGCTCCATGCACTGCTATTTAACACAATGCAACTAAGCAGGCAGACACTCAAAAGGCATGAGGGAAAATGTTTAAATTGTCAGAAGAGAACTGGGAATGTCTAGAGCAACTGAAAAGGATTTTTTCCAAGCGACAGCAACTTAGCCTTTAAAATTGCATCCAAAATATTTTCCCCATGCAAGCCATTCTGTAAGGTCTTGTGTATTAATCATTGTATTTGCACAATATGGGCCTGATTCTGATCTCAGACTAGCATAAATCAGAAGTAACTCCACTCAAGTCATTGCAGTTACACGAGCATAAACTCAATGAAAGAGAGAACAGAATCAGATACAGTCAGGGGGGCTGTATAGTGGGGGTGCTGAGAGCTATTGAACCAAAAACTGTAAACCATGTGATATGATGGAAACCACTTCAAGCCAAGGGATGTGGCAGCATCCCCAGTACCCCTAATTCCAGCACCTATGGATATAGTGTGTTCAAATCTAATTACCTGATTTGTGGGGTCACATAATTTCTAGCTCATATCAAAGTTTCTGCACATGCAAAAGTGTGTGCATCAAAATTTGCATGCACGAAATTACAGGTTCAATTTTAGATGTCACTATTGAACATTTGGGCCTTTGATTGTGCACTTTTGTTGGCCCAATGCCTTAATTGTGTCCTCTACCCCTTAGACAGTCTTTTCTGCTGAATTAACAGATATCCCCCTGTAAATCTCATATTAATTATAAGTGCCACAGGATATATTATTTGCATACCGTGACATGTCCCCAAAATGTCAGTAACTTGCTTCGCCCAGCTGGAGGTACACTGATCTAGTCATGGCTCAGAAGCCAGTGTTGAATATGGTGTGCACATTTATGTCCTTATATTGTCCATCATCAGAGTGCACACAGGTAGCCTCTGTTCAAAATCTGGCCCTCATTTATCCAGCCACCCCACATTATTCAGTAAGGGTCTGACCCAGCACTGTGCTGAGCACCTTCCACTGACTGTGCCAGAAACTGGAGTTGAAGGGACTCAGCAAGTTGTATTCAAGATCATTTCCATGTTGTTTTCCTTTCAGAAAACCAAACCTATACAAAGGCCCCTGATCCAACAGGGTGCGCCATTCCCCGCCCAAGCCTCAAATCCTACTCCCAGTAAATGACCATACACCAGATGCGTTACGGTGGCAAAGTATCCCTCTCTTTCACTCTCTGCTCAGCTTTGGCTGGCAAGTGAAGACCTAGATGGAAAGCCTGGTTTCCAGCTGGCTACCCAACCCCTCCAACCACAACAGAAGCCTCAGGCTGTTGCGCTGGAACTCTGCAGTTGCCTCAGGTGCTGTCATGTGGTTAATCTGCAGTCAGGCTTCCAGGCACGATGGTTTTTGGATTTTTTTTTTTATAAGAGACAGAATGCCTGGGGCTCAATGGACCGTGTTGCTTTCAGAAACACAAAAACCCACCATTCCCCACTAGGCAAACATGAAAGCAAAAGGTTAGGACACGTGGTTATTTATACATTGTCCTAGGTGTGCTTCATGCTTTACAGACAAGTAATGGACACCGGGCGTCATTCTCCTCTCACATTGGTAACTGCAGTGAAGTCAACTCAATTACATCAGCAGGAGGTGTGCATAAGAGTATAATTACATTTACACAAAACACATACAGCCTAATAGGTCCCTGGCTCTGTCCTCACACGCTATCCAGCCCCGCAAACAGGCAGTAGCCTGGAGCTGCAGCCTGGTACAATGGCGTGGCACATGTGGGAGCTGCTGGGGACCTGATCCAGCCTTCCTCATATGGCTAAGAGCACAAGAACTCCCTACTCAGCAAACCCGAACAGGCCCATCAGGTGGAGAAGGCAGGGAAATGCTCGTGTTCCTCTCTCTCTCTCTCTCTCTTCCACTTACTCCTAACCCATCTTCAGCCTCCGGCATAGGAAGTATGGCTGCAGCACACTAGTCTGTGCTGAACTCAGCAGGGACTGGAGCCATTATAAATCTAATCCCAGCACTGAGGAGCCATAATTAGTTCCTGAAGGTTCTTCCCACATCCAACACAGACTGGATTCAAGAAAGGATCTGGGCCAGTGTGTTAAGTTTGGGGGACTAAAAAAAAATCATATAGAAAGGTGTAAAAGAGGGATTTTAAGTGGAAACCTCAAGACAACCTTAACAACGGAGTCACCAAACACCTCTGTAACGTTAGATACCCTAGGACTACATTCAACATGTACAGGAGTCGACACAATTCCACTGATGTCACTGGAGCTGTGCCTGCCTATGTCACTGGTGAACTTGGCCGTATGTGTATATATATGTATTGCAGATCAGAGTCACAGTACACTCAAATGCAGCCACCTCAGGGTAGAATGATGCAGCTGTTTAACAGTATGGAGCCCTTCCCAGCAATTTAGGTCAGACGGGAAGACGCGCGCACTCAGTTTCTGGCAGTGAGGTGAAAATAAATGTTGAACGTGTAGAGGCATCAATACAGCGTTACGTGTTAAAGTGATGATCTTGATCTGCTGGGCCAACTCAAAACACATCATAATTATATGCAGACTCCCAGTGAGGCAATGATGGAAGAGCTGTTGAATTAACAAAATGTCTTTCTCTCCTAGTCAAAAATTCCTCGACTGGAGTCAGATAGCTGGATTCAAGAATAGTACCTTTGTCCAGGAGGCCAACCCAAGCAGGAGGTAGGAGAGAGAAGTACCAGTATACAGGCTGAAATTCCAAAGAGATTTCTAGCACAGCAAAAGTGACCTTGGAATGCCTAACACTTGAGGCTTTCCCTCCCAACACCCCCAGGCTCAAGCAGAGGGCAATGAAGTGGATTCTAGCAATTGCAATGGGAAACCATTCCACACTATAATGGAAAACTAGGGATTACTTAGTTCAAGACAGAAAATGCAAATGGCGCTGTGGGGTTTGAGCACTCGCCCAGATGTCCTCAGAAGGGGTAAAAATGAAAATGCTAATTAGCTCCAGTTGTTGGAAGAATACCCTGAAGAAATGTGACTCAGAATGGGCTGCAAATCATAAAATAATAATAATAATAAAGCCACAATGCTCTGGGGACATTAAGCGATTACAGAGAGTTGTTATTTGGCAGATTTTCACACTTCATTAGTATATGCATAATTTAACAAGTGAATGTGCTGAGGGTTGGCATGACATAAGAGCCACTTTCTTGAAACATGAACTGTAAATTGGGGTGGCCCTATTTAGACATTTTAATCATGGTGGAAAAATAACAGGGATCAATTCGGCAGATCAAATAGAAATGAACTCTACTTTAGGAACACAGGATCAAATTCAGAGCTGGTGTAAAGGGATAAAAATCCACAATCTTCAGAGGGAGTTTTTCGTTTGGTAGATCGCACTCAATTTTATATTGCACCTTTCATAAGTCAAGATATTTTAAAAGCCATTTAATACATAATGAGTTAAATGCGAGTGAAGGACACACAATGAATTTGGAACAATCTGCCCAAGAGGGTATAGCAAGTTAACAGGGAATGAGTTATCTAGTAACTGTGCCAACATATCAGGTGCTTAGATGTCCAAGTGCTATAAAATGCACCCACAATTATTTGCACTTGCAAAATAATACTAAATAATATCATGCTCTTATAAAGCACTTTTCACCCATAAGATACCAAAGTGCTTTACAAAAGAGGTCACTGTCATCATCCCCATTTTAAAGATAGGGAAACTGAGGCTCAGAAAGGAAACGGGACTTGCCCAAGTTCAACCAGTTGGCCGCTGGCAGAGCTGGTAATAGAACCCGAGACTCCTGTGTTCCAGCCCAGTGCATACTGCCTTCTTAGCACTTGCAATTATTTCCAAGACCGTAATTGGGGATAGAGCTGGTTGACATTTTTTTGCTGGGTTGTTTGGATTTTTTTGGTCATAAAATGGGGGTTTGACAACAACAAAAATTGTCACTGAATTTGAGTCCAGATCTGCAACTGAACTTTCCAACTTAGGGAGGTCTGTATCATGTCCCAAATTCAAATAAGGAAATCAAACATATCTGAACTTTGAGGACCTTCAGATCTGGATCCACATTTTGTGACTCATACCATCTCGGCTTGTCAGATGGTTTCTCCCAGCTTTTTGATAACCATGGTTTCTTTTTAAAAATTCAGTGGATAAAATCATTACAGATGGCAAACTATAGACCATCTTAGTTCTGAGCAGCCCACCACACCCACACAAGGAGACAAGGAAAACCAGAACGTTCCTCCTGTATCCCAGGAGCTGAGATGATGGGATATACTGAATTATAACATTGTATAGCTGTGCTTCAAAATGCAGCACTCAGCAATGAACATCTGAGCTAACTTCTGAATGCCCCAAATACCCCAGATTACTCCCATGGCATAATTACGTCTATTAATTAATGTGTTGTTCTTTGGCCTGTCAGTCACAGAGAGCATTTCTGCCGTAATTACTGGCAGAGAGGAAATCTGTTTGACACCCTAGGCCCCATACCTGGAACTCAGTTTGCATCATCTTGGCAAAGATGCAAGTTAACCCTTTTGCTGTTGGCCTCTTCCACACTTGTTGTGCTACTCAAGGGAACGTCAAGGTCTGGCACAATGAGCAGCAGAGCAGGGGACATACACAGAACATTCTGCAGTCACCAAATTGTTAAGATTCTCCAAAACCCATTTAATGGTGTTTGAATGGTTACTGCATGCTCAATAGGTAGTGAGTACTAAATGATATATTACAAGGAAGTATTTGTTACAGAGAGATTCATTCTCACCTTATAATCACGCTATGCTTTTGGTATTTATTTAAGGGACTCATTTTTGGAGGCATTCACTGCTCAGCCTCAACTGGAGTCAGGCCCTTAGTGTACCCCAAATGCTTTAGTCAAGACACAGTGTGGTTCACTAGGATGGGGTAAACAGCCAGGGCTTGGCCCACGCAATGGTGAGCAAGGAAGTGAGAGGGTGCAAGCAGCAGCACACTGGGCCCAGTTTTCAGAAGCACCGAGTAGCCATAACTCCAGCTGAAGTCAATGGGAGTGGCAAGTTCTCAGCACCTCTTGACATCAGGCCCAGTGCCAGCATTAGCCTCTGCTGTGTGGGCACGGAGGAGACAAAACCCTGGAAGATCTTCTGCAGAAGGGAGCATGTGCAGTGACTAAGTCAAAGGTGACACAGTGGCTGCACTGCCCCAGATGGATGTGTTGTGTGGATCTTCCATCCTTCTTCCCCAAACGAGAGCAGTGGCTGCAGAGCAGTTCACCTGCATTTCTTCTCCTGTGGAGAGGCGCTCTCTATCAATGAAGATGCCCCGCTGGATTACTCAGGCTGGCACAAGAAGAAAGGAATTGGACCTGAGTGCATTTTTGGGCTGGATTCTCCCTTCATACTGGTGTAACTCAACAGTAACTCCCCTGAAGTCAGTGGAACTCCACTGATGTAAAAGCAGTGACAACAGGATCAAGCTCTTCATTTTAAAGCAGCCCAGGGGTTTACTGCGAGTTTGTTTCAGTCTTGACAGTTTAGCTGGCAAGCACAAAATAGAAGCAATTCTAATTCTAAAAAGATACTGTCTGAGGAGCCCAACTCCATCGGTGACCCTTAGGTCTGCAGAGAGCACTAACCCCATGGTTAGTGGTGCCGGGGACTCTACCACGAATGTGGAAGAGCATAAAACGTACAAGGTGATTGAACAGCCTCCATGTCCGGAGCCCCCTTCTCGCTATTCTCCCTGCCCACACACTGGCCCAGGGCCAAATTCATTGCAGCCCCCTAGCCATTTTATTAACATGCATTTTTAGTCTTCTCCACTTAATCAACCCTCTTTCTTAAGGGCTCAGTTTCTCTGCCTTTGAGCCGTTAATTGGCTTTCACCGTCTGATCCCTTTATGCCACCTCGATATGCAAACTGGCCCTTTCACTGCCTAATTCACCCCAACTTTTTTACACTCTGCTGGCTCTCTCTCATTCCATCCCTTCACCTGTAGCTCATCCCTCACCTCCCAATTTGTCACACAAGTGAAAGGAAGCCTCGGGGTATCACTGATTAGTCTGTCCTTGCTTTGTTTCCAGTGGGGGCGTTGTGCCTTTTTCCAGGCATCTGCCAGAATTTTGTCCCTGCACCATGCATCTGCCAAGATATTTTTGCCCCAAAGAGCAAATCCTGCTTCTCATCTTCAAGTCCTTAGAGGGTCCTGTGTATGTGGAAAGAGTAGTAGAACTCTGGGGGGAGTGGGAGAGGGGTGTAAAAGGTTTGTGGAGGCTTGTTCAGGGGAGCTGCACTTTCTGCAGACTACAGCACACACTGGCTCCCTTGTAACCCAGCACAGAGGGAGCAAGGGATCTGTTAGTACAGGACTCTACCAACCAGTCCCTGACTCCATGGCACAGAGTGGGAGCATCAGCCACTGGGCTGCTGCTGCTCTGTGGCCTGATGTGGGCTTCTTCCTCTCCTGCCTTCACCTCCCAGCACCTCCTCATCCAACCTGTCTACTTGGGCTGTGCACCAGGATAGGGGATCACCCTAAAGGGCAGGCCTTATTTCATTCAGCAGATAGAGGGCTCATGGAACCCAGCACTGGCTGCTATTAATCAGTCCCCTCTAGGCTATAGATCAATATGAAGATGTATCAACTATACCTCCCATGCAGTGTGTTACATTAAGCTTTTCTGTATAATTACAGAGGTAGCTAATACAACCTAGTAGAGTCTTTGGGAGGCCGCTTAGCTTCTGTGGTTAAAAAGGGGACAAAGAAATAGTTTCCCCTTCCAGCCCTGTTTTTCCTAACGGTAGCATAGGCATGTCTGCTACTGTTCACTCAGAAGTATTTGCATTAGGAAGTTGCAGAGCCAGCACTTAAGCAGATGATAAAGGGCACACTTTCCCAGAGTTACCAAGAGAGTAGATAATCTTCCAGCACATTTATCAAAGTGCCTGCAGTTCTCATTTCAATGCAGGAGAAACAAAGAAAAGTTCATCTGCACCAAAGATCATTGCATTTAAATGAAAAAGGAAAACACCAAAGCATACCATCAGTCCAGGCCATGGGTTCCTGCTGGCTCTTGGTTACATAGCAATGACACACAGGCCTATTTATCAGCTAAGACTTTACTTGGGGAGGTTAATTGTACCTGAAGGTGATGCCAACATCAACAAACAAACTTTCAACTTGGACAAGTAGCCAAATGCATTTACGGTGTATTAGCATCCAAGGGCAATAAGGAAAGCATGAAACCGATTAGGGCTCCTATGCCTCAGGCTGCTTAAGACTGAATGTGCTGAATAGTAGATGTCTTCTAGGGCATTGGGGGGTGCGGGGAAGAGTAGGGGATGCCAACTTACCACCACTAGTCTTGCGCTTCTCTTAGCTGCATTACAGCCAGCACAGGATCAGAGCAACTTGTCCAGAACAACGAGAGAGAAAGGAACAAAAGGAGATTTGGAAGGTAAAACAAAAAGAAGATGTGAACCAGAGAGAGAGACGAGGCTTTTGCAAAACCAGAGCAATAACTCTCTGCATCCCTAACAATCTGCAACAGCTACATTTGTAAACGATCATTTGCAGCTGTAATTTCTCCATATTTTAACAGATGTTCTATTTATGAAACTGCAATAGGATTTGGGACGTATGAATATTGCTGTGGGGCCCAAGAGATTTTTTTGTATGATTAACTGACCACAGGCCATTTGTTTTACAACAAAGATGCTCAATGATCCATACATGCTGATTTATTCAGACCCTGTACATAGTAATGTTTGATGTCTCCCTGGTTCTCGTCATTAGCATCCAAAACACAATTGGAGGAATGGAGATTATGAGAGCAGTTTCCCGTCGCTCTACAAGATAGTTCATTAGCTGGGGTGGAATTGACCAGCAGAAGAACTAGGATCATGATAAGAGGAAATCTCAGTTATTAAAACAATTAAGTCAGATTTCAGAAGTAAATAAGGTTTCAGCTTTAGGGCATGAGTAGCACTGTAGTTGAGGGTCATGCAAGGTGGGAAGTTTTCTATCTGTAAAGATAAACAATAGTTCTCAACATGCCATTTGCTGGTTAACACTTACATTACACTGAAATTTTCTAGAGTAGAGCAAAGCAAAGTGGCAATGCTTCCCCAATGCAGCTCCTCTGGTGGATGTGCTAGTATAAACCAGCAGCATCTAACCCTTAGCATATGTATTATCCAGTTAAGGCAGACATACCCAGGCTAGCTCTGATCCAGCTAATGCGTTAAAAACAGCAGTGTAGCTTCAGCTCCACAGGCAGAGACACAGGCTAGCCACCCTGAATCCCATTCCACCTGAAATCCTAGGTACATACTCAGGGCAGCTACCCCGCACTGCCGCCCATGCTGCTGTGGCTATTTTTAGCACACTAGCTTGATCAGAACTAGCACAGGTATGTCTGCCCAAGCTGGAAGTTACACCTTCCAGCTCGATCAGCGCTAGTGAGGGTATCTACCCAAGCTGGGAATTATACCTCCAGCTCTGGCTTAAACATAACCTTAGTGGCTTAGACATAACCTTACTAGCTTAGACAAATACACAGTGGTAAAAATGCCCGAGCCCTGTATCTTCCACTACAGTGTATCTACCACTAGTGGCAAGTTACAGCTACGAAGTGTGCTGGCATAAATACAGCTTTAGAATATAAAAATGAAGGGACAGGAAAGGGGTAACCTCAGCTCCTCTCTCTCCCCTCCTCTCGCTGTCCTGCTTCCCTCTCCTAACCCCATCTCATTCTCACACCTTCCCACAGCCTCCTCCTGCAAATGCTGAAAGAGAACACATACCCTGCTGCCCTGTGGATGGCAAGGAATCTCATGCTCCCTGCCTGCTCCCACTCCACAGCCAGATACCCCTTTAGAACAGAATCATCTCCAGGCTAGTAAGTGACACTGGTCGGAAAACTGATCAATATTTTCACAAAAATGTCATCCTATTCTTACCGCCAACACCCCAGTGAAATTCATGATTTTTATATTGGGGAAGGGGAGAAGGAGAAATCACTAAAATTGCAAAATTCCAAAAATGTTCCATCTTGTCTTAATACTCACCCCAGGCAATTACTCCTGGGCTGCCTGCCCCACATGAGGCAGGAGTAGGTAGGGCCAGGTAGAAGTGGGGCAAGTCTTCCATTTAAGCCAAAGGCAGTAGGGGAATTCCAGACCAAGGGAGGAGGGTGTATTAGGCCTGATTTCACCAAAGTATTTTGACTAGGTTCATTCTCCTAGTGGTCTCCTTCTTCCTACCACACTGTGCACAGTGGTTCTTTCTTTCCCCAAGAAAGTGGCTAGTCTTGAGGGTCTAACACATCTTTAGGACTGGCCAGGCTCCTGAAGGTTAAAATGTCAATGGAAGCAGTGGTTGCTCATGCCTGTGGTACCTCTCATTGTCTCAGGATGTGGAGTCCTTTGCACTTTGCCCATGAAATGCACATATATTTGTATGTTTTAAGACAACAGGAAGATTCCTTTTCTATGTTCAGGGGAACCCTCACCCCTCCCCTGGTATTCCCTTTCATTGCATTGCCCACCTCCACTTTGCATTCCCATCTTGGTCTGACTTGTCCTAACAACAGTTTGATATAGTGCACTCCTGAGTCTGCCACTCCTAAATTGCTAGACAACAATGATAGATGACCGGCACCCAGAAGAGATTGAACACTGTGTGGTCTCCCCTTTCGGTCCCATTGCTAATGGCTAATGAGCTGTGGATACCAAAGTGCCAGAGTGGAGTGCAGAGTGCCAGATGGTCTCCTGTTTAAAAACAGGCCAAGGGCTGACGTGCTGCCCCAGAGTCTACAGGGGTAGAAAGTGTCCTTCCAATGTTGTTTTCCATATAAATAATTAATACCACATATTACTGCTATCCTGCTGTCCAGACATTCCCTGGCACTGTTCGCAGCCCCAGCATCGCTGCGTTGTGCCAGTGAAAAAGAACTGGCAAGTGAAACTCACTATAAATACAAGTGAAATTGACAAGTCGATCTTCATTGTCCAAGCTGAATCACTGAAGGTAAACATCCAGCATCGCCAGGTTTGAGAAAAGCAAAAAAAAAAAAAAAAAAAAGCACTTTTTTACGGGGTTTCAGTTTTACCAATCTAAAGTCCAGGAGAGGAAAATGGTGGAGGGGTATTTAAGAGAAGATCTTTATCCCAACAGTGCCCCTTTACAAGTGTGTGAGAAATTTCATGAACAGGCAAGAATTGGAAACAACTACTGATCGGACAGGAACAAGGCAATGCTTAGAGGGTACTTAATGATTTTTTTGCTGCACATAAATAATTACAAGTGGAGATAAGGTACTTTGAAGTTGAACTTATTGTATGAGCAAAACCACAGCGAGAACTATAAATTAGGCAAAACTATTTGTGCTTGGAATTTTCATATCCCAAGGTGATGCAAATAGGCATTTTTTGAACCTCCTCTTAAAATCCAAAGAAGCCTTGGGACCCAAACATATGGTTCAAGTTAGTTACCAAGAGGAAGCTGAATGCTAGGGTTTGGTCAATTCGTTTATTAATATGTTTATGAAACCATGACAAGCAAGAGTTGAGGGAAATCTCCCCAAATTTTCACTTGCTTAGAATTCCTTTCTACAGTCTGTTTTGCAAGTAGTTTTGCCACTGGGCCATTTGAGCAGTGCCCTTCTGAGAAATTAAATCAAAAGCTAAATACATGGACCGTCATCCTACTCCTAGGCGCCATTCATATATTTAACATAGCAGAGGAACTGCGAGACTATCTGGGATTTTTTATTGTGCTGAAAACCTACAGTAATTTTATTGTATTGGAATAGAATAGCACCGACTGAGGAATTGTTTAGATATCGTAGGGTCTCATTCCTATTCAGTGTTTATGGGTGTGAACTGGGATTAACTCTATTAAAGCCAGTGGAGCCAACCCAGTATAACATCAGAACAATGCCCTTAATTTTACTTGGGCTTTTCTCCTATCCCAGAGGAAGAAGGGATAACAAGTGCCCAGAACTCAGAAGATAAACCTGTCTCAGTCTTGCTAATCAGCACTACATTTATCTGCCAAGCCTTACATCCCACACGGTCCTCCCTCCCGCATCCCAACATGCACTTTATAAGAATCCTTACATGCCATAGTTGGCACAGGGCTCCACAAAACTTGGGGCCAGCTCCCAAACTTTTGACTCTGCTCCCAAAGCTCAAATATCAGCATCACAATGAAATAACTGAGGCCAAAGAGCATTCTGGGAACTGGCATGTGTCCAACTTGGCTTCTTGCTGCAGATAAATTCCACTTTAGTCATCATTGATAATATTAACAAGATGTTTGTGCAGCTAAAAGCAAAGCCACAAAACACATCTGCACAAGCATCAGGAGAAGGCCAAGGACAAAAAAGGGCAGGGGTTATGCATATGGATTACCACTCTCAACTTTCAAACAGGGAACACTTACACAAGGGCCACAGGTGGAAAGATGTGGAAGTACATGTCTCACACACTGTCCATTGTCCCAAGATCCACCCACAATCCTAGAGCATTTTCTAAAATGAGGTCCAAGTCTCTGAACTGCTAGAGAGCTGTGCATGCTCAGCAACTCACGGGAAGCTCTCGGCAGCTTGCAATGTCAGTCCCACAAATAGTGAAAAAGTTAATGTTCAAGTGATATAAATGAATAAGTCAGCCCCCTTTCAAGATGCATGAGGTCACTCCCCGCTGTTCCATTTTGGAGGTGGAGAAACACTTTTTCCCCCATCATTTTTTCTAGTAGGAATGAAAAAAAATGGGGTTCCCCCCCCCAACAAAATTTTTTTTGTCAAAAAACAAAATTTCAGCCAAAACAAAAAGTATTTTGCAAAAATGTTTGATCAAGTCTACTCCAAACACTCGTGAAAGACTATCCCTGCTCCAAAGCATTTTCAGCCTGAGGAAATCTGTTCTAATCTGTGCCAGAGGATCAGCTGACCGAGGATTTGAGTAGCTTCAGTCTTCAAAACTGAGGAGGCCCTCTGAGCAGTGCTGCTTTGTCTAGTACCACCGGCTATTTGCCTAATCTGACTCCTGCTTCTATAGCAAGAACTCGATAGTCTTGGTCATTGACAAACCTAAAAGATTCATTCCACTGCAAAGATATCTAGACTTGCAACAAGATCGTTCCAAATCAAGTATCACTTCCGGAGGGAAGGAAGGGACAAATTGCAATGGCTCCAGCTAATATTATCTAGCATGAGTTACCCCCCATACAAATGAGTGGGGGGGTTTAGATAAAGAGTTATTAATATTTAAACAGATCATTAAATTTACTATTATAAGGGAGAGTGACAAATTTTAATTAGGCATTTAATTAAAATTTAGCATTATGATCCATTTTTCAGGTTTGCCAGACTGAAGGTCACAGACTTAGTGGCTAATCAATATTATATTTTGGGATACAGCTCAGGCCTACTTCAGAGCCAACACAGAATGGTCCAACAAACAGGATTATCCAGAGACAGACAGACAAAGGGGCAATTCCAAGGGCAAGGACTCAGTACAGTGGACCTGTAAATTACTTTCTCTTCAAGCAGTCACCATCCTAAACACCCTCAGTGTTCTACAGCAGTGGTTCTCAACCAGGGGTCATTGAGCCATTTTAGGGGGTCTGTGAGCCCCGAGGGCCCCCCCCCGTCCCAAGGGGCAGAAGCCCCGAGCCCTGTTGCCCTGCAGGACAGAAGCCCTGAACCCCCCCAGAAGCTGGAGCCCCCCACCCTCAGGGTTGAAGCTCCGACACCTCCACAGCCAAAGCTCAGAGCCACCCCCGCTGGGGCCTGGAATTTTTATAGCATGTTAGGGGGGGCCTCCAAAAAAAAAATGTTGAGAACCCCTGTTTATAGCACCTGGATTTTGCACAGCTCTGAGAGGGAACAATGCTGGAGGTGCTAAGGTCTTAATTTCATCAGCATCATGCAGGACCAGGCTCAAAATCAGGAAGATTCCTGACTGAACATTTCATTAATAAAAATCATACTAAATTGCACTTCTTTGCTTTGAGTCTCAGCATCCTGAACGGATGCCCCTCTGTTGTAGTGCAGTCACCAGGGGAGTATGCACACTGATTTTCGTGGGTGCCACCAACAATAGCTATTGTTTGTGTTCAGTTTTTCACTGAAGGGGTGACAGATTAAGAAATAACAGATCTTTAGGATGAGCTGGGCTTCCCTCTCAGATTCCAACAGCTTAAAAATGAACTGTAGTAAAAATCTGGAATCTAAAAACCAAACGAGAGAGAGAGAGAGAGAGAGAGAGAGAGAGAGATTCTTTGAAGCACGTTCTAGGGCATAATGAACACTAGCCTATTAGTTGAAATAATTATTTCTCCAAGCAGAATTAGAAGCTGATAATGACAAAGTTGCCACAAAAACTGGCTAACGAAATAAAAATGCAGATGGGGCACGTAGGGATTTGAACCTTCATATGACGGGTGGGAAATGATCGCATACAGCAGTTCACATGTGAAGTGTCTCTTTCTCTTCAGGAACAAGAGTCACGAAATAAGAACTGCCTGATTTTCAAATCTTCAAGAAAAGGAAGTATAGTCTAGTGATTAGAATGGGGATGAAGATTTGGAGTATTTACGTGCCTCACTCAGGTGTTTAGAAACCCAGTTATTTAAAAAACTATGGGGACAGATCAGTTACACAGGCCAACCTGGGTCAATTGGTAAGGCAGGCTCATTTGAACAGCATGTGTTTTAACACCACCACACACAAGGTCATACACCCAGGAACAAAGATGGGAGGCTGGGTCCTGGAATGCAGGGACACTGAAAAGAACTTGAGGGTCGACTGGTAGATAACCAATTGAACAGGAGCTCCTAGTGCAACCATTTAGCTAAGAGGGCAAACTCAATCCTGAGATGTATTAGCAGGAAAGTATCAAGTAGGATTAGTGAGGTGGTATTACCTCTGTATCTGGCATTAGTGAGACAGTTACTGGAATACTGTGTCCAGTACCTCTTGTGTTTGCAAGTCAAAATATTGGAAAGGGTTGAGAAAAAAAGCTACAAGAATGATTTGAGGTCTGGAACACACGCTTTACACTGAGACATTAAGAAGCTCAACCTATTTAAATTTATCCAAGAGAAGGCTAAGAGGTGACTTGATCACGGTCTACAAGTACCTACTTGGGGAAGAGATATCTGGCAGTAGATGGTTCTTTCCTTTTGCAGAAAAAGGGATAACAAGTTCCAGTGGTAGGAAACAGAAGCTAGACAAATTCACACCCAAAAATAAGGCACAAACTTCTGACAGTGAAGGTAATTAACCATTGCAACAACTTGCCTAGGGGGTCATGGATTCTCCATCACTCACAGTTTTTAAATCAAATCAAGAGTGGATGTCTTACTAAAAAATATCTATCGTTCAAACAGAAGTTATGGACTTGATGCAGAGATTAACGGCGGACGTCATTTGCCCTGTGATATGCACGGGGGCAGACGAGAAGATCATAATGGTCCCATCTAGGCTTAAAATCTATGAAATCTTCAGAAGAAAGTTGCTGTATCAGTACAATGTATTATTATTAATGGATCCTTCACTCAGGAATGGGAATTTTTGGTTCTACTATGGAATGAAACCTTTAGGCCTAGAAAAAGAGGTCTATGAACAACTGCAATTCTGCCAGTTCAAGCTGTGGGTCAGGTTTTACGTGCATTGAGAAGATTAACTTTATTGCTAATGAAGTATTTAGTTACAGGATATGATTAGCCAAATTTTCTTGGCCAATACAACCGGGCACAAACAGTGCTCAGAAGTGTTCGAGTTTTCTAATACATGGAAATCCAAAGAGTGGAAAAATTGCTTTTGTATCAGAAGCCATTGGGGTTTTAAGTGATACCAAGAAGAATCTAGATCTAAGCCAGAGAGGCTGTTTTCTCCACAGAGCAATTACAACATGCTGACTCAAGCAACATTCAGCAGGTGATGTGGAGGGAGGAAAAAGCTGATTAAAAAGACAGCTGGAACCTGAATCTCTGTTTTAAAATACAGGATTAAAAAAACATTTTGTAGGCTTCTTGTTTTCTAATTGCGATACTCTTGCCAGAAGACATTCGATTCCCAAACAGACAGATTTCCAGTCTAGTTTGCCACATCTTTGAGTAGAACTTCATTTTCATACCAGCTGAAATTCAGTAAAGCAGAAGAGGAAAAACCAAACAATTGTAAAGTAAATCTTGCAGCTTCCAAAAGAGAAATAGGACTGATATACAGTAATGTTAAAACTCTATCAATCCACCGAGTTGTTTTTAAGGTGCTTATAGTGAAGGTAACCAAGCCCAGTTTTTAAGGCAAGTCTGTTTTTAAAAAGGTACCAGCATTAAATGACAAATTTCTTTGTTGTATGGTTTAGGCAGCAGTCCACACAGTCTTAGCGCTGGTAGCCAGAAAGATACTGCTGAAAGAAGAGCTAAAAAATTGTCCTAAAGCCGAGGAGGACTGGCATCTAAGACCAGCAAGTGCTAATGTGAACATTATACATTTAACCCCATAAAGTAATGTTAACCTCACAGAAGTAAAAGGCCTATCAAGCCCTGTGTCAATACAGGATTTTTCGTTATAGTACCTTCTCAAGAGTTGCGTCCAGATTAACTATAAATATCAAGTGACAGGACTTCTGCCACTTCCCTTGAGAGAGTATTCCACAGTCTAATGGATCTGATCATATTCAATTACCTTAACTTGCATTAGAAACTCAAGTTAATGGAGTTATATTTGTAGTGTGCACAACGGTACATAACACTCTTTAGTCCCCAAACGCCCCCCTATTCTCTCCCCAAAAAGGTTCTGGCTAATCTTTGCTGGGTATATTTCTTATCACTTAAAACGGTCATGTTTCTCACCCAATTAGCCGGACACAAAAAAATCACGTAATGTGGCATGTTTTAAAACAAACTTACCTTGGGGTTGAGCTTTTAAAACATTACTGAGAATCATATTTATTTCTGCCTTTTTGAGGCAGTAAAACTGTTTCAGGTTTGTTTTTAGCCAATAAGTTATGACTCTCCGAGCACAGCAGTGAGCAATAGCAAGTACTTGATGAAGGACTGGAACTAGCAAGGATCATATCCTAAACCTAAGCCATTTTTCCATGGTCCCAGGTATCACTTGCACCCCATCTGGAGACCAGCTCACAGACCGAAGAGAGAGACACAGTCCCAGGGCTTGAGTAATATTTTCAATTTTGCATATCTTAGAGTTATGGAAGGGCCCTTTTAAATATTAATTTGAATCAATAAATACTGTTCATCACCATGCTGGTAAGTGGGGGGGGGGGGAACGACACCTTCATTTGAAGGACTGAAGGTTGCATATGCAGAAAACAGCATTTATTTTTTGCAAGATCTAGTCCACTGGATTTCACTGCCTGGATTTCAATGATTTGCCACACTATCAGTAGCAGATGAAAATGAATGGGAAGGTTCAGTTACACAGAGATTTTAAAATAAAGAAAAAAGATACAGCTGGAATTAAAAGCACAGGGTGCCATGAGGACACAGCAATTCAGTTTTAAATTATACAGTAGGACTTTGAACCAAGCCAGCTTCCATATACGGGTTCGCATTGAACATTTATATCCATTTAAGTGAACATCTGCAGGTTTCTCAGACTAGTTTTATCATTACCTAGCAAATGTAAAAACCATGAAGCAGAAAAGACAGCTGCTGTACTCTCTCTCTTAAGAGAGGAACACAGGTGCTGTCTATATTTATGGTGATGAATACTTAGTCTCCAAACTACAGCACATAAGCACTCTACAGATTTTCAGCAAGATTACAAATTGTATGGGGCTGGTGGCAGTAACCCTTACAAAGATCTGTTCACTGAATGCAGAGAGAGAGAGAGAGAGAGAGAGAGACTTACTTCAGTGTTCTGCTCCCTTAGTCCTAATCTCTCCTACTGGACAGTGAATTTTTTCAAGGGCCAGATTCTTCTCCCAGCTATACCAATGCAAGTCACAAGTAAGTCCACTAACACAAGTAAGCCAATGGACTTCCTTCCTATTTAGGGTCAGTGAAATGAGTCAGAATCAGATCCAACGCTATCACACAAATAAAATAAAAAATAAGGCAATGTTTAGTCTATGATAATACAAGGTGGGGATTTAAAACATGTTTTAAAAAAAAAAAATCTCTACCTTTTATCCTAGTCTAGATATACCCCAAAGTCATCAGCTGCAGATATAGCCTGGGACAGACTTCTATGAAACTGGGTCAGTTTCTGATCTGTTACTGGGGTAAATCTTTACTCTGGTGTAAAACTCTCACTTCAGTGGGAGTTGCTGAGTTGCCAATTGCTCCAAATTGGCCAGCCGTTACTCTGGTAGGGGTTTAAAGTGCCTAACTTTAGGTACCCATTTTGGAAAATATTTGCTCAAGGAACCTGACTAATTTGACACAGCCTGTCGGTGTCAGAGTTGTGAATAGGACCCAGGAGTCCTGACTCCCAGTTCCTTGCTCTAACCAACCACTACATAACACTTCTAGTGCCCCTTCACGTTTTTCACCCCACCTCATGGGAGAGTTGTGAGAATTATTTGTTAATGTCCATGTAACTTTTTGAAAAATATAAAGCTAAGAATATTAAGTGCTAAGAACTTTCAGGTTTGGCTCTAAGCCTACAGAAACAGATAGTTTAAACCCCTTCTACCTTAAAAGTAGGCAAGATGAAACAGGTAAACAAGTGGCCAAGCTTTATTCCACACACTCCTTTTAGTTTTAATCACAGAGCTGGGATAAAATTCTACAAGTGACATGTTAACCTTGGCCAGGTTTTGTTTATGCCTTTATTGAACGAAGAGATTTGGTGGACTGAGGTCATACCTCAGTCACTCAGACACAGATACATTGACAAATACTGCTTAAAATAAGTCTGATGTGAGGACTAAATAGTAAATTATTAATGAAGACTAGTTGTTGAGACGGTCGCCGAATATCCTTGCTGCTGCTGGCTGGGATGCTAGTTCAATCAGTAACTGGAGAAATATGACGTGATCAGAGGAGCAAATTAGTGGTTCTCAGGATACCACATACACAGCAGAAACACTGATCTTGAGTCCAAGGTGTTTATTAAGTGCCCTTAAAGCTTAGTAACTTTTTTTTTTAAATCCTTTCTAATATACATTTTATTTAGAAATAGAGTCTGATGCCTCTCGAATGTTCCATATGGACAGCCTTGCATGTTCTACCTATAGAACAGACAATAGTTCAAGGCTCCACCACTTGGCCCCACAAAGTACTAAGGACCTGACCATGAGGGAGCACATCTAGGAGGAGTAGGTAGTTCAGCCTTCATGGCTCATTTGCAAACCTTTGACCTTCTGTTGACAATACGATGCCATTCAGTGATGGTTCTGGGACATGGACACCCATCCAACAGAATTGTACTGAGATTACCAGCTCTTTCACATCAGATGCCAGAGAGCCACCTGAATGCAATGTCATTCAGTTACTGCTGTCCTGGAATAGATCTGAAATGAAAATCCTAGAGATGAAAGCCTCTGTAGCCCATTACCAATCCCTTGAGTTAAGCTGCTTGGGATGAGGCAACATAATTCTCCATGAAGGGAGAGTGTGCTAGATTCTACTCTTGTTACACTGTAGTAAATCCAGAGTAAATGACTTCATTGGAGTTAATTCAGATTTGCACCAGCATATCAGAGAGGAGAAAATCTGGCCCACAACTATGCCTTTTGTATTCCAGGGACAAAGTAGGGCTAGGAATAGTAATGCAACCACAGGAATCTTTGTACCTGGAGCAATTTCTGATGTTAAGAGTTAGATTATGGCTAAACTAGATTAAAAACAAAAGAATAATAGTGTGCCACGGGAAGCAAACTGAAAGGAACTTGATGCACATCAAAACTGCACTCCCTATTAGAACTTTTTCCTTGTTTCATTAGAAGAGAAGTGATCAGTAATTTGCCTCTTGCGGTGTCTCTTTTTTTGTGTCAAGCCCTGAAAAAGGAACTCAAGACCACATCTGAATACCATAGGAACAAAATGCCAGGCCCAGTTTATCCCTGATATAATTCCATTGAAAGTTGATGAAGCCAAACCAGGGATGAATTTGATCCATGGCGATTAACTATACAAAAGTAGGGGGGAAGATTAATTCCCATGACCAGGTGTGATGGATTGCAGGTGAGGGACATGTTGTAGATGGTGGAGTTAATTCTGAAGTTAAATTAGCAATAATATCTTGCCTGACCTAATCTTCCAGGTATGGCACATGATTCAAGTGGTGGTAGCTCATCACATATTTCAGTATTTAAAGTAACGGGGTGGAAGGTTAATAGCTACATCATAAGGAGCTTATATAGATCTGTTCCACCCTCAGTGAACACCCTTTACTACCATGAATATATTAGGCATGCATATACTAAGAAGAAAATATGCACTTTTTAGGGTAAATTTTCAAGGGAACGGAGGCCCAGTATCTCATTCGCTGGTGCAAATATACCCCCACAGTGAATTGGGAATGCAAATCTGAATATTTGCATCTCTTACGTGATTGGTGCCTGCAATTCAGCTGTCAGTGCTAAAGTTGCAAATGCTGCATCTGGGGAAATTCTATGCAGTCCAAAAGTCTGTCCATATAGGGGCTGGACCCAGCCTAGTCCTTACACTTGAATTGTGCTGGGCAAATGCTGCTGCTGCCGCCATTACCCACTCCAAAATGAATTTGAAGGGGCAGGCCTGTGCCAGTCACACAAACCAACAGAGCTGGCCAGACACAAAAGAATGAACAGGGTACCCCTTCAAGAGTGGCTCAGAGACCATGGACCCAAAGCTCCTCTGAGTACCTCAGGTATAACGTCTCCTGGAGCTCCCACTGGTATTGGGCACACAGAACTGAGCTCCAGAGAAACAATGGAGCCTTTTGGTCCCTCTTTCATGGTTTTTAAACCACTAGGATTCAAATGGTACCTGAGCACATTGTACTCTTTTTTGTGGCAAGGAGAGACAGAAAGGATTTGTAAGCACCAATCTTGCTGCTTTAACAATAGACTCTCCCCATGAAATCAGTGCTCTCTGTAACCAAAGAATCAAGCAGTGCCTTTTTGGAATAAAGCTCTTATGTTTCAAAAGTATAACAGGTTTCTAGGCTACATGGGTCCTTGGTGAGTAGGAATGCACCAGATGTGAGGGCAGTAACTGGCAGTTTCTCTCTCTAACAGCAATAATACAGTTCTTGGCTAACTCTCTTTTCCCACTTCAAAAACAAAAACAAAAACAAACAAACAAACAAACAAAGCCAGCCACCCCACCCCACCCCACCCCACCGCCATTTCCCCTCAGTTCTGTTCTGCTGCTTCTCTGGTTATTAGAAATTCCACTGCTGAATGCGCCCAACCCATGAGGAAATGGGAAGCCAGAAGGAGACAGAGTTAGTTGGAGAAGAAGGGCTGAATATAGAAGATAAGATGAGGGGAACAGGAATCAGGATTAAAGGAGAAGAGAGATTTGAAGGACAAAGGGAGAAAGAGGACAGGAAAATGCAAGCAAAAGAAAGATGGGACTTCGAAATGTTTGTAGAAAAAGGCCTGGCGGGCACGCAAGAGGAAAGGAATTGGAGATGAGGGGAGGAAAGGAAACTGGATGGACTAATAAAATATACATATTTGAAGGATACAGAACAGGATATAAAACCCCTAGAGAGGATGGAATGAAGAACCTGGGGCTGCAAAAGGTAAGACACTAGGAGATGCAGGGGGAGGCTGTAACAGCCCCAGTGTGGGAAACATATTCCCTTTTGCTGCTGGTTGATAGAGGAGCCCACATGATAAATCACTGGAAAGGATTTCAGGGAGGGTAGGAGAAAGGGCCTGTGGGTGGGAAATGAGGAATTAACCTGGGTTGTTTTAGATAAAGCTCCACTCACAGGGACCTGTATCAAGGCTTCCAACATGGAGCAAGCACTCTGGGATCTTTCCCAGGTCCTGCAAGGAGGAGGACATGACTTGGCTTGGTTGCAACAGCACAATGTATCTCCATCCCAGAGACCTGGCTGCCCACCATCTTGTTTCTCCACCAGCACCACTGGACTCCATGGAATAAAAAAAGAGAGAAATGGACACACGAAGGAGCATGCCTGGTACTGCAGGTCTTTGTTCTCCTTCATTGTAGGAGCCAGAGGATAGTACAGAACAAAAAAAATCAAGGCTCTGATGATTTCACTGTGTGGTTTGCTCTGCTACCTAAGTGTGATCACACTTTCTCGCAGCTCATCTGCCCACACAATCCTAGCTCCCATCTGCTGCTTCTCTTCTGTGCTCTGCACTCCTGACTCTCTTCCTCTCGCCATGATACTGATATATTTGCAGACTGACAATGCTTTCATCTCCCTAAGTGCTGTAAGTTAAAGTTAACTCTGAAGTTGGTTAGCTAGGTCTGGAAATTTATACTCGACGAGCCGACGCCATATGCACCTCCTTCTCCTAATCCACACCCTGCTTGCCAGTCAAACTGCTCATTTTCATTTCTGGATTGTAATCCCTTACACACACACACACCCCATTAGAATCTGCACCAGAAAGGAGAGACAATGGAGCAGAGTGTAAACACATTCAGCACTAGCTAAGGTCCAAAGAGACTCAGCTGTTGACAGCAGAATTTTTTAGAAAAGTTTTCCTGGATCTCTCTTAGGATTTAGGACTTTAACCTGGGCTTCCTCCCAGGCTCTAGTCACTTTGGTTGGCAGATGGGGGCAGGATGTTGAAGGAATCTTTCCCTGGCTGTTCTGCAGCCACAACTGGCAGATCCACAGGTACAGGCCCTACACCTAGGTGCTCACGGCCTCTAAAATTCCTATGTGTGAGGTTAAGCTGTGTGGCAGGACCCCTTCACTGGCTCTTCCCCAGTGCAGTGGAACCAAATCAGTTCCACAGTGTATGAGGCCATCTGATGCTATGAAGGAGGGACACAGTTTGCCCCTAAAAGCCAAGAACAATGGCTGGAATTGCAAAAGAAAAAACCAACAGACATAAGATGCAGTCTAAAGACCACCATGCCCCAGGTCACATGTACTCCATCACAAACTGGTCCAAGAGTCTCCAGCAAGATCCCTGAATTCAGCAACACTCTGGTACAGGAGACTGGAAGTTCTGCAGCAGCTCCATTTGAATGGAGGCTTTTATTAAATTAAAGGTGAATGAATAGGAATAATTCAATCAGCGTTCATTCTGATCACAGAGCCTTTTCATTTGAGTAGGCCTGACTGTTATAAAAAGCCAGTCAGCTGCGAACCAGCTGAGCAGTGAATAACGGAGGGGTGAACAGAGGAAGTTTGCCTGGGGAGAGCCCACTGAGGCTTTCATCTTGCAGGCTTCTCTGAGTAGTTACTACAGCACCTGAGGAAGCTCGTAGAAGGAAGGTAATATGGATGGGGAGCATTCAGCTGTTGTTACCTGCACAGGTTATGCCATGTTTGTCTTTCTTCTACAGGACAGAAGCGACTTTGTCTGTACAAAGTGCAAGCTGGTCTCCATATTGGAGAGAAGGTTCAAGGTCTGGAGAAACAAGTAATCGACCCTGCGTTGCATAAGAGAAACTGAAGATTTCCTGGACAGACGTCAGGATATGCATCTACGGACACAACATTCTGAAGATTCAGAGCAGGCTGCGCAACGGGGACAGAAGAATGGTGAAGAAATTTGGCAGCATGTGACCTCCAGAAGAAGAAAGGGGAGCGTCCATGTACCAACAATACAGATACAGGTAAGCAACTGTTTTCATGTTTTCTCCACAGGTACTAATGCGGAGAGTGGACTAGAGGATATATCTGAGGGAAGGGAGCAGAAGGAGATTCCGCCGATTGGAAGGCATGAGATGCATTGTCCTAGGAATGGGGGTTCCACGACCACTGCTCCCAAGAGAAGGAGGCGGTTGGTAGTGGTCGGGGACTCCCTCCTCAAGGGGACTGAGTCATCTATCTGCCGCCCCGACCGGGAAAACCGAGAAGTCTGCTGCTTGCCAGGAGCTAGGATTCACGATGTGACGGAGAGACTGCCGAGACTCATCAAGCCCTTGGATTGCTACCCCTTCCTACTTCTCCACATGGGCACCAATGATACTGCCAGGAATGACCTTGAGCGGATCACTGCAGACTATGTGGCTCTGGGAAGAAAGATAAAGGAGTTTGAGGCGCAAGTGGTGTTCTCATCCATCCTCCCTGTGGAAAGGAAAGGCCCAGGTAGAGACCGTCGAATTGTGGAAGTCAACGAATGGCTACGTAGGTGGTGGTGGAGAGAAGGCTTTGGATTCTTTGACCATGGGATGGTGTTCCAAGAAGGAGGAGTGCTAGGCAGAGACGGGCTCCACCTAACAAACAGAGAGAAGAGCATCTTCGCAAGCAGGCTAGCTAACCTAGTGAGGAGGGCTTTAAACTAAGTTCACCGGGGGAAGGAGACCAAAGCCCTGAGGTAAGTGGGGAAGTGGGATACGGGGAGGAAGCACGAGCAGGAGAGCGCAAGAGGGGAGGACTCCGGCCTCATACTAAGAAAGCAGGACAAACAGCAAGTTATCTCAAGTGCCTATACACAAATGCAAGAAGCCTGGGAAACAAGCAGGGAGAACTGGAAGTCCTGGCACAGTCAAGGAATTATGATGTGATTGGAACAACAGAGATTTGGTGGGATAATTCAAATGACTGGAGTACTGTCATGGATGGATATAAACTGTTCAGAAAGGACAGGAAGGGCAGAAAAGGTGGGGGAGTTGCATTGTATGTAAGAGAGCAGTATGACTGCTCAGAGCTCCGGTATGAAACTGCAGAAAAACCTGAGAGTCTCTGGATTAAGTTTAGAAGTGTGAACAACAAGGGTGATGTCGTGGTGGGAGTCTGCTATAGACCACCAGATCAGGGGGATGAGGTAGACGAGGCTTTCTTCTGGCAAGTAACAGAAGTTACTAGATTGCAGGCCCTGGTTCCATGGGAGACTTCAATCACCCTGATATCTGCTGGGAGAGCAATACAGCGGTGCACAGACATCCAGGAAGTGTCGGGGACAATTTCCTGGTGCAAGTGCTGGAGAAACCAAACAGGAGCAGAGCTCTTGACCTGCTGCTCACAAACCGGGAAGAATTAGTAGGGGAAGCTAAAGTGGATGGGAACCTGGGAGGCCGTGACCATGAGATGGTCAAGTTCAGGATCCTGACACAAGGAAGAAAGGAGAGCAGCAGAATACGGACCCTGGACTTCAGAAAAGCAGACTTTGACAAACTCAGGGAAATGATGGGCAGGATCCCCTGGGAGAACAACATGAGGGGGAATGGAGTCCAGGAGAGCTGGCTGTATTTTAAAGACTCCTTATTGAGGTTACAGGGACAAACCATCCCAATGTGTAGAAAGAATAGTAAATATGGCAGGCGACCAGCTTGGCTTAACAGTGAAATCCTTGCTGATCTTAAACACAAAAAGAAGCTCACAAGAAGTGGAAGATTGGACAAATGACCAGGGAGGAGTATAAAAATATTGCTCGGGCATGCAGGAGTGAAATCAGAAAGGCAAAAATCACACCTGGAGTTGCAGCTAGCAAGAGATGTTAAGAGTAACAAGAAGGGTTTCTTCAGGTATGTTAGCAACAAGAAGAAAGTCAAGGAAAGTGTGGGCCCCTTACTGAGTGAGGGAAGCAACCTAGCGACAGAGGATGTGGAAAAAGCTAATGTACTCAATGCTTTTTTTGCCTCTGTCTTCACGAACAAGGTCAGCTCCCAGACCGCTGCACTGGGCAGCAAACCATGGGGAAGTGGTGTCCAGCCCTCCGTGGAGAAAGAAGTGGTTTGGGACTATTTAGAAAAGCTGGATGAGCACAAATCCATGGGGCCGGATGTGCTGCATCCAAGAGTGCTAAAGGAGTTGGCGGATGTGATTGCAGAGCCATTGGCCATTATCTTTGAAAACTCATGGTGATCAGGGGAGGTCCCAGATGACTGAAAAAAGGCTAATGTAGTGCCCATCTTTAAAAAAGGGAAGGAGGAGGATTCGAGGAACTACAGGCCAGTTAACCTCACCTCAGTCCCTGGAAAAATCATGGAGCAAGTCCTCAAGGAATCAATTCTGAAGCACTGAGAGGAGACGAAAGTGATCAGGAACAGTCAGCATGGATTCACCAAGGACAAGTCATGCTTGACTAATCTAATTACCTTCTATGATGAGCTAACTGGCTCTGTGGATGAGGGAAAAGCAGTCAACATGTTGTTCCTTGACTTTAACAAAGCTTTTGACATGGTCTCCCACAGTATTCTTGCCAGCAAGTTAAAGAAGTATGGGCTGGATGAATGGACTAAAAGGTGCATAGAAAGCTGGCTGGATTATCGGGCTCAACGGGTAGTGATCAATAGCTCCATGTCTAGTTTGCAGCTGGTATCAAGCGGAGTGCCTCAAGGGTCGGTCCTGGGGCTGGTTTTGTTCAATATCTTCATTAATGATCTGGAGGATGGCATGGACTGCACCCTCAGCAAGTGTGCAGATGTCACTAAACTGGGAAGAGAGGTAGATATGCCTGAGGATAGAGATAGGATACAGAGGGACCTAGACAAATTAGAGGATTGGGCCAAAAGAAATCTGATGAGGTTCAACAAGGACAAGTGCAGAGTCCTGCACTTAGGAGGGAAGAATCCCATGCACCGCTACAGACTAGGGACCGAATGGCTAGGCAGCAGTTCTGCAGAGAAGGACCTAGGGGTTACAGTGGACGAGAAGCTGGATATGAATCAACAGTGTGCCCTTGTTGCCAAAAAGGCTAACGGCACTTTGGGCTGTGTAAGTAGGGGCATTGCCAGCAGATCGAGGGACGTGATCATTCCCCCTCTATTCAGCATTGGTGAGGCCTCATCTGGAGTACTGTGTCCAGTTTTGGGCCCCACACTACAAGAAGGATGTGGAAAAATTGGAAAACATCCAGCGGAGGGCAACAAAAATGATTAGGGGACTGGAACACATGACTTATGAGGAGAGGCTGAGGGAACTGGGACTGTTTAGTCTGCAGAAGAGAAGAATGACGGGGGATTTGATAGCTGCTTTCAACTACCTGAAAGGGGGTTCCAAAGAGGATGGATCTAGACTGTTCTCAGTGGTAGCAGATGACAGAACGAGGAGTAATGGTCTCAAGTTGCAGTGTGGAAGGTTTAGGTTGGATATTAGGAAAAACTTTTTCACTAGGAGGGTGGTGAAACACTGGAATGCGTTACCTAGGGAGGTGGCGGAATCTCCTTCATTTGAGGTTTTTAAGCCCTGGCTGGGATGATTTAGTTGGGGATTGGTCCTGCTTTGAGCAGGGGGTTGGGACTAGATGACCTCCTGAGGTCCTTTCCAACCCTGATATTCTATGATTCTACATTCTGCTCACATTTCTAATATCCAGCAGATTTTTGTACTGACAGCATATAATGGCATCATCAGGGGAGAAGCTGGATATTTTGGCAGTTAAGAAGGATACAGCTGGGGTTTTTGGCATCTGAGAAAACAAGCTTCTATACTTGAAGTGGTTTTGGATTAAAGTAGGGCGTGAATTTAAAGTTCAATAGCTATTCTATAATAACTTCTGGAATAAGACTTCCTGTGCCTCCTAACTCACCTTGAATAGCTACTCCTGCGTAATTCCATGTGTAGGCAAGCCCGAGTGTAAATTTCAGCATACCTTTCAATTCTTGAGTTTGGATTAGCACAGTTAACCCCAAATTTACTGCGTATTTGTTTCAATGGATAGCTGCTGTAATGGTAAATCAATCTTAGTTCTTTTAATTGGCTTTGAAACGTCAGTTGTGTTTTAAGCACATTTGCAATTAATTACACACTTTTGAAATTAAGGCTCTTGGGTCTAGTAGGTGAAAGCTTCTTGAAATGTGTAATCAACTATTCCTAAGTGATTCTGACTCTTCTGTCAGATGCAAAACAAGATGAACTTCTCTATAGCAGAACAAGCTTTTCAAAATGAAACAGCATCCATTATAATCAGACATCTCAAGACCTTTCCATTCAGGAACCTCAGCACCAGAACACCCAGGTGAAGTAGGGAAATATGGTTTTGCAAATGGACACAGAGAGATAAAGTAACTTTCCCACGGTCGTTCAGTTGGGTAGTGGCAGAGCCTTATTCAGAATCCAGGTTGTCTTCTTACTCCAGCACACAATGACTGAAATACAAAACTGTGTAGTTATCCAGAAATGGATATCAAAGCTCTTCTTAGTGTATATAGGAACTTACATCTCCAAGATCCTTCCCCGATTCAAACATTTCAGAAACATTGATTAATTAAGCCTTGCAATGCTCCTGTGAAGGGTTACCTCCAATTTACAGATGAGGATACCGAGGCACAAAAAAGGTTAAGTGAATTGCCCAAGGGCACTTAATACTGAACTCCAACATAGCATGCAACTAGGAGTAATGGATTCTCATGCTACTCTGCACTACATTTTGACTATGTCCTGGACAATCACAAAACACCTCTAATGCACCTTAAGCCTGAACTACAGCACCTGTTATTCCTGCTCTGGGCCTCTTCTGCTCAGTGACTTCCTACCTGTGAAACTGTGTTTTGAGATGTGCTCACATGAAAAACAGGTGATCTTCATTTGCCTGCCAAGGGAAAGGGCATCCTGTTGCACAAACCTGAAGGAGAGCAGACAGGTCACTTCCCTTTTGGATTTTACCTGGAGTAGGAATGGCGCTAACTTCAGCTTGCGCAAAATCCAGCTGTGATGACAGGAAATGGTAAACAAGTTTTTATTTTGCAAGCATCTGGACTGCCAATCCTTTTCATGAGCTGCCATGGTGAATGCAATGCAAAGCGGGTTTTGGATTTGCTATATCAAAGCACTCTCCGCCCACCACACAAAATCTTCATCTAAAACCCAGGACATCAATAGTTTGTACCCTATTTTTATCTCAGAGGGTCTCAAAATTAAGTCCTCAAGAATCCAAGTTTGCCCTTACAATCGATGGAGACTGGCAACAAAAACCAGAAAGCATTTGGATCCAAAACCTTGCTGTAGAGTTATGTGGTTCATTACCTTAGATAAATCCTTTGCTTCCAAGTGGGTATGGTCTGAAAATGCTGTGGAGACAATGGGCAAAATCCTAGCCTCATTGAAAAAATCAACAGGAGTTTTGCCATTGACTTCAGTGGAGACAGGATTTCATAAAATATATTTAGTCTTGTAGGAGAGAGTTTCCTTTGTGTTCCTCGTTAGCAAATCCCTTTGGCTAACCAAATAAGCAGCAGCATTAACTGACTCAGCCCTTTTCTCCAGAGCTAGGATCAACAGAATATAGAAACAGCGAGGGTGGCAGAGAATCTGCAGAGAGGGAAGGAATATACATATCCTCCAGGCTCCGGGGTGGCCCAGGGAGATGTGAAATTCAAGCAACTGATGTCTGAACAATCTAGAGAGTAATGTCATGGTTTTATAACACCAGTAATAGATTTACACAATTCTGAAAGCTGAAGGCAACAATGCAATTTGAGTAAGATAATTAACAAAAGCTACCACAGCTACAGTTGGATGGAAAATAATACAGACATCCAGAGTTTTGAATGCCACATTAACAGCAATGATGAAACCTCTAAATAAGCATTTAAAGCAATTTCACTGCTATTTTTAACTATGTTCCTCACTGAGCAAACATTACAAGGTCAAGTCGCCACCTGGGGAAGGGGGTGGGGGATTTTCAGTCCTGACACTATCAAATGGATGCCTGCCATGTGCTGTATGTGGGCCAGTGATCACACTGAGCTGTCCATGGTGCTGAAACACAACCTCTCATCTTTGTAAGAGTCAACTTAAATGGACAGTACTCTTAAAAACGAGTCTATTTACACACAGAGACACCCCCCACACATCGAAAGTCATTTCAGGTCCTATGTCTGGCCCCCACCTGCAAGGAAGCCTGTCAATATATCTGGTTTTATAATTGTTTTTTAAATATATCTTCTCCCCTCTGATATTGTGAGAGAGACCTGGACAAACTATTTGGGAATAGTAAAACAGATGGTACACAGAGTGCTGTCAAATGCAAAAAATAAACCAATTCACTCTGGAAATAATTTAAGCTAAATTAAATTAAGGACACTTTAATACTGAATAAGAATATCCACACAGGGTTTTAATGCAGTTTAATTAATCCACTTTTAATCTGAACTAACTAAAAGAGTGATTTACTTTCCCGAATGTCCCTGTGTAGACCAGCACTAAATTCCCACTCTCCCTTTCCCACTGGTAAAAGCAAAATTGTAAGTAGATAGGAGGAGAATGCTTTGCTTATTTTAACAAGTAAATTTAAGTGGGTGTAGTTGAGTGAGAGAGAGAGAGAGAGAGAGAGCATGCTACTGAGTCAAAGTCATGGGGTTTGCATTTGGTTTTAAGCTCCAAGATCTATGGTCATTCTTATCACTTGTGGGAGTGAGTTCCACACAACAGGTGTGAACTTTCTGTCTTCCAGTTAGCTAACATGCTTAACTACCATGCTCTAAAATCCATCTGTAGACAAAGCGAGTTGTATTTTAACAGGTAGTAGTCAGTCAAGGTGAAATCTAACCCTTGACCAGCTCACGTTATCCAATGCAGACAAGACCTAGACTGACAGTTTCTTTGGTCCAGTGGAATGCAGCTGTTGCAAGAAATTATCATCACAAAGGGAGAGGCATTTCCTCAGGTGACTCAGCTGAGACTAATGAAAGGTTTGAATATCAGGACAAAAACCTTGAACTGGACTCCATATTTAAAGGGAAAAACAGTGCCGGGAACAAAGCACCATGGTTCTTTATTTATCACATCCTATTTTTATGCAGACAGATATACTGGGAAATTGTTACATGCATCATCATCTAAATGGATACAAATTAAGACTGGTCTGGATCTGCAAGCACAAGGCTTAATGACACCAATAGCCATTCCTCACGTAGACAACAAGGGCAGTACATAGCCCTGAGAATCTATCTTATTTATAGGAAGCCTAATTGCATTAAGTACCATAGCACGTATTGCTTTATTTGTAATGAGTTTTAGGCTTCAGAAGCTCAGAATCCCATCTGTGACAGCAGACTGTTGCAGGATTCAGCTATTAATAGCTGCTGGTACACACTTACTTCCATGTGAAGGGCACAAGGGAGGAGGAGCCAACCAGATGGAGATAACGTATTAGGGCAACTTACAGCCAAAAATGAAGATTCATTCAACACCCCCCCTCCCCCCAATCACACAGCCAGACATTAGGGGTTTTTTACAGGAGTTGATGAGTGAGGTTCTGTGGCCTGCAACATGCAGGAGGTCAGACTAGATCAGCAGTTTTCAACCGGTGGTCCACGGACCCCTGGGGGTCTGCAGACTATTTCTAAGATTTCCAAAGGGGTCTGCACCTCCCTCAAAATTTTTAGGAGTTCACAAATGAAAAAAAGGTCGAAAACCACTAGATCACATGATCATGATGGTCCCTTTTGACCTTAAAGTCTATGAGCAGAAAACAGTCACATTTAATTACTCACCAAACATACTAATCAGAAGTTCTTACATGCGGTCAGAAGTCCTAACATGACGGACCAAATTCTTCTCTCCTAACACCAATGTTCATTCAAAGTAACTGCACTGATTTCATTGGACTTGCTCTGGATTTACATCAATTAACTGAGGGTATGTCTACACTACGAAATTAGGTCGATCTTAAAGAAAGCAATTTTTAGAAATTGATTTTATACAGTCGATTGTGTACGTCCACACTAAGCGCGTTAAGTCGGTGGAGTGCGTCCACAATACTGTGGCTAGCGTTGACTTTTGGAGCGTTGCACTGTGGGTAGCTATCCCACAGTTCCCGCAGCCTCCGCTGCCCATTGGAATTCTGGGGTAAGCTCCCAATGCCTGATGGGGCAAAAACATTGTCGCGGGTGGTTTTGGGTACACATAGTCAGTCGCCCCTCCCTCTGTGAAAGCAATGGCAGACAATCGTGCCTTTTTTCCCTGTGCAGACGCCATACTGCTGTCAGTAGACGGTGCAGTAGGACTGCTAACTGTCGCCATCCACCGCTTCCGCTGCAACTCTGCTCTGCTGCTTTTGTCTTAATAGCGAATTTCTCCACGTTGTCTGTGCTTCCGGGTACTTGTGTTCTTCCCCGGGAAATGTGCATGGCACTAACCATCGTCATCCACCGCTTCCGCTGCAACTCTGCTCTCCTGCTCACCCCATACCACAGCAAGCATGGAGCCCTCTCAGCTCACCGCTGCTGTTGTGAGCATTGCAAACACCTCACCCATTATCCTGCAGTATGTGCACAACCTGCAAAAGCAGGCGAGGAGGCGACGACAGCACGATCACGATAGTGATGAGGACACAGACGTCTCTCAAAGCACAGGCCCTGGCAATTTGGACACCATGGTGGTAATGGGGCAGGTTCATGCTGTAGAACGCCAATTCTGGGCCCGGGAAACAAGCACAGACTGGAGGGACCGCACAGTGTTGCGGGTTTGGGACAATTCCCCGTGGCTCCAAAACTTTCACACGCATAAGGGCACTTTCATGGAACTTTGTGACTTGCTTTCCCCTGCCCTGAGGCGCAAGAATACCAAGATGAGAGCAGCCCTCACAGTTTGCAAGCGAGTGGCGATAGCCCTGTGGAAGCTTGCAACACCAGACAGCTACCGGTCAGTCGGGAATCAATTTGGAGTGGGCAAATCTACTGTGGGGGCTGCTGTGCTGCAAGTAGCCAACACAATCACTGAGCTGCTGCTATCAAGGGTAGTGACTCTGGGAAATGTGCAGGTCATAGTGGATAGCTTTGCTGCAATGGGGTTCCCTAACTGTGGTGGGGCCAGAGATGGAACTCATATCCCTATCTTGGGACCAGACTACCTTGTCAGCCAATATGTAAACCGCAAGGGGTACTTTTCAATGGTGCTGCAAGCACTGGTGGATCAGAAGGGAAGTTTCACCAACGTCAACGTGGGATGGCCAGGAAAGGTACATGACGCTCGCATCTTCAGGAACTCTGATCTGTTTGAACAGCTGCAGGAAGGAACTTACTTCCCAGACCAGAAAATTACCATTGGGGATGTTGAAATGCCTATAGTTATCCTTGAGTACCCAGCCTACCCCTTAATGCCATGGCTCTTGAAGCCATACACAGGCACCCTGGACAGTAGTAAGAAGCAGTTCAACTATAGGCTGAGCAAGTGCAGAATGGTGGTAGAATGTGCATTTGGACGTTTATGGCAGGATGGAAGGTTGAGGCAAATCTCCTGGCAGCCAATTACACGCAGCCAGACACCAGGGCTATTAGAAGAGGACAGCTGGGCGCCCTGCGCATCCGATAAGCTTTGAAAACCAGTTTCATGACTGGCCAGGCTAAATATGACAGTTCTGTTTGTTTCTCCTTGATGAAAACCCGCCCCCTTGGTTGACTCTACTTCCCTGTAAGCCAACTGACCTACCCCTTCGATCACTGCTTTCAGAAGCAATAAAGTCATTATTGTTTCAAAATCATGCATTCTTTATTAATTCATCACACAAATAGGGGAAAAACTCGCAAGGTAGCCCGGGAGGGGTGAGTGAGGAGGGCACCACCAGGCGGGGTGGTGGATGAGGGGGAGGAGGGAAGGACAAGGCCACACTACAGTTCAAAACTTATTGAATGCCAGGCTTCTGTTGCTTGGGCAATCCTCTGGGGTGGAGTGGCTGGGTTCCTGTAGCCTCCCTTCCCCCCACCCCGCGTTCTTGAGCGTCTGGGTGAGGAGGATATGGAACTTGGGGAGGAGGGCAGGTGGTTATACAGGGGCTGCTGCAGCGGTGGTCTGTGCTCCTGCTGCCTTTCCTGCAGCTCCACTAAACATCTGAGCATGTCAATTTGCTCCCCCATTAGACTCAGCATTGCATCCTGCCTCCTCTCAGCGTGCTCCTGCCTCCGCTCATTGCGTTCATTTAACACTTTCCTGGACTCTGCCATTGTTTGCCTCCACGCATTCTGCTGAGCTCTTTCAGTGCGGCAGGACTGCATGAGCTCTGAGAACATTTCATCATGAGTGCATTTTTTTCGCCTTCTAATCTGCGCTAGCCTCTGGGACGAAGATGATAGGGGGAGTGTAAAAACATTTGCAGCTGCGGGAGATAAAAAAGGGAGAGTAGTATTTAAAAAGATACATTTTAGAGAACAAAGGGAAGACTATTTCACACTGAATCAAGCAATTCACATTACATAGCACATGTGCTTTTGGTACAAGGTCGCATTTTGCCTCTTATATTGAGTGCCTGCCGGTTTGGTGCGAGACATCACACATGCTCAGCTGGGAAAACAGAATTCGGCTTGCAGGCAGCCATGGTAAGGTAAAGGGTTTCAGCTTCTTCAACCTTCATAACAGCAGCGCCCTCCTTTCCATACCAAGCAAAGCCCGTTGGGTTGGCCATTTAAAAAGAGAGTCTGCGGTTTTAGGGTGAATGTGCAGCACAACCCACCCACCCCCCAATTCTCTGGGATGATCACTTCACCACCCTCCCCCCACGTGGCTAGTATCAGATAAGATCCCTGCCAGCCAAACGCAAACAGCTCAGCATGAACGGGCCTCCCCTCACCACATGGCTAACTGCGGGGATGATTTCTTTTCAGCCAAAGGCAAACAGTCCAGCAGGAACGGACACCTCTGAATGTCCCCTTAAACAAATTTCATGTATTTGAACCAGGTGACCATGAATTATATCACTCTGAGGCTAACACAAAGAAATAAAGAACAGATGTTGCTTGAATGCCACCAAAGCCCGGGCCCATTCGCTGCAATGCTTGGTTCTGCAAGGATTCCAGACTACTTGCTACTGGCTTGGAATGGTAAAAGTATCCTACCATGGGGGACGGAATAAGGCAGACCTCCCCAGAAACCTTCTGCAAAGGCTTTTAGAGTACCTCCAGGAGAGCTTCATGGAGATGTCCCTGGAGGATTTCCGCTCCATCCCCTGACACATTAACAGACTTTTCCAGTAGCTGTACTGGCTGCAAATGCATCCCAAGTCTTCAGGGCAACTCAGTCATTAAACACGCTTGCTTTTAAGCCCTGTATTACATTTACAAAAGTACACTCACCAGAGGTGCCTTCTCCAGCTTCATGGTCCGGGAGCCCGCCTTGGGAGGGTATTGGCTCCAGGGTGATGAATAGTTCCTGGCTGCCAGGGAGAAGGGATTCTCTGCTTGCCTGCTGTGCGCTATCCTCAACCTCCTCCTCCACAAAATCCTCATCCCTGTTGCGTGAGACTCCCCCCTTGCAGGTGTCCACGGACAGTGGTGGGATAGTGGTAGAGACGCTCCCTAGAATTGCATGCAGCTCATCATAGAAATGGCATGTATGGGGGTCTGACCCGGAGTGATCATTTGCATCCTTTGTTTTTTGGTAGGCTTGCCTCAGCTCCTTAACTGTCACGCGGCACTGCTGTGTGTCCCTGTTGTAGCCTCTATCCATGATACCCTTGGAGATTTTGGCAAATATATTGGCATTTTCATCTTTTGGAACAGAGTTCTGCCTGCACGGATTCTTCTCCCCATACAGCGATCAGATCCAGTATCTCCCGTTCGGTCCATGCTGAAGCTCTTTTGCAATTCTGGGACTCCATGGTCACCTGTGCTGATGAACTCTGTATGGTCACGTGTGCTGATCAGCTCGCCATGCTGGCCAAACAGGAAATGAAATTCAAAAGTTCCTGGGGCTTTTCCTGTCTACCTGGCCAGTGCATCTGAGTTGAGAGTGTTGTCCAGAGCAGTCATAATGGAGCACTCTGGGATAGCTCCCGGAGGCCAATACCATCGAATTACGTCCACACTACCCCAAATTCGACCCAGCGAGGTCAATTTTAGCGCTACTCCCCTCGCTGGGGAGGAGTATAGAAATCGATTTTAAGAGCCCTTTAAGTCGACAAAACAGGCTTGGTCATGTGGACGGGTGCAAGGTTAAATCGACCTTATGCTGCAAATTCGACCTAAACTCGTAGTGGAGACCAGGGCTCAGATCAGAATCCAGCCTTGCTGCACTGTGCTCATGTTTAAGAATCAGCCAATGAAACTGGCTGGCACAAGCAGAGAAGCCAAGCTAAATGAAATGCAAAAGAGAAACAGTGGCACTGCTGAAAAAACTAACTATCAGAGCCTTAATGTATCCAAATTACAACAATAAAAGTTACTTAAAAATTTAAAAAGCCACACACAAAGAAAAAACAAACAAACAAACACACACCATTAGACTCAGTCAGTGTCTTGTCCAAAGGTCTCTCTCCCTTCTGAATAGCAGGTAGCTATTTTCCACACAGTGGTTCCTTCTGCAGTGTCTGATTCGGCCTTCAGTCTCATCACTGCCTCATTACTTCACCTTGAACACCTGTGTGGAATCTGAGCCAAAAAGCATCTCCTGCTTGCTAGAAACTCCATCACAAACATGAAATGCTACATTCTGACCCTCTTTGAAACCTTCAAGTGAAACCACTGTCTTCAACTGACAAACCGCAACTGCTGGGTTCTCTCTGCACGGCTCAATGAATAGAATCTTAAGCAAATATAAATAGTTCTCGGTTCTAATTGCCGATTTTAGATTTTATTTTTATGCCCGATGACTACTAAAGGGATGTTTCTACATTACTTTCACTTTTAAGAATGTCTTAATGACCAGCTATTAGCCAGAGACACGTTAGTAATATTAAGTTGCTGTATCTGGTAGTGCTTTTAATGAAAGCATTACATCAAGTTGTCAAGTAGCACTATGAAACAGGATCCATAACCAAAATGGCCAGTTTGTGAGGAAACTCAAGCTCAGCTGACAATAATGAGGGTTCATTTTCCAGCTGTACTTTGCATGAGTTGTGACAAACCAGCGTCTAACTTCAGAGTGTGCATGTGTCATGAAGTTTTGACATCTCGCCAACTGCTGGAATGACATGCGGAGATAGTTCCTTCTCCCCCCGCCACCACACCAGGAACGCATACACCCAAGCAGCCTAAAGAGTATCTGATCTGGTGAATGAAAAATAAGACCATCTACAGTGCGGGCTGGGTTGATCTCTAAACACAGCAGGTCCAGGCCTAGACCCCTGGTTCTGGGATCATAGCAAGCGACCACAGGAAAGCATGGGGAGCAGATTGCCTGCTATATGACACCCCCACAGATCCTTTCCAGGGGCTCAGGTAAGCCACTGGGGGTACACATTGTTACTTCTCTTTGGGTGTCTCGGGGGGGTAGGGGATATTAAGTAAGAGGAGAGAGAATCCCAGCAGTTATTGCTGCTTCTTCTCAGGCAGAGGCCTGACAACCCACACCCACAGAGTAGAGTCTCTTGTGAGGCGGGGACTCTGCTGTCCCCATTCTAGAGGGATCTACTGGGATGTAGGTAACAGTGGAGGTTTCCCCACATACAGAGCCCTCTGCTGGTTTGCCCAAGTACCCACACAAGGCCTTCTGCTGGAGTGGGTGAGGAGTTCACATATAAAAGCTTTCTATCAGGGTGATAAGCAAGGGGGCCGGTCACCACTGGTCTTCAGACTGGCTGAGGAATCCCTCTTCAGCCTGCTGCACCCGGTCCTCACACAGGTTGGATCTGGCTCAGTAGGAGGGGTGTCTCAGACCCTTCCACCCCAGCAGAGGGGTGTGGGTGGTATAAAGGTGAGGGGTACTTTGCTTTCCACCTCTCCTGCCAGCACAGGACCTTTCTAACAATGAAGGTAAAACACAATGGAGACAAAATGTCTCATGTAAAATCTACCAGAGAAATGCAACACCACCAGGTGTAGCTCAAGAAAGGTCATAAAACCACAGCAGGTAGGATGTTGCCTGGATGTAGTGTTGCCAACTCTCTCCACTTCACTCGAAGGCTTGCAACGTTTGCTATTTTTCATAAAGACTCAGCTGTTGGAATTAAAATTACCTGAGAATCTCAGCTTTCATAAGGAAAGGAACTCATGGTGCACCAAACATGAGGCCTAAATGCTCCAACTCCAGAAAGCAAATAAAAGGAAGCCCACATTTATTATTTTGTAAATCTCATGATTTTGGAATGCTTGGGACTGGCAATAGCATGCATGCCATTCAGCAGCTGGAACAAGGGGAATGAAGATTTGCTCACACAGTCTCTCCTGCTGTTAGCAACTTTCCTTTGAGCCAGTAAGCGCTACATTTGCGTGCAAAATTATGGCAGCTGCTTGTGCAAACTGCGTATTTATGTATACAAAAGATGATCTAAATGAAACTGCAGTAATTGTACAAATGTACATGTGTTTTTGCATATGACTCCTGTTCAAAAGTGAGCATGGAAAACAAAGTCTTATTTAATTGAACTGAATACAATTGATGCAGAATACAGTTTTTTCCCCTCTGCTACATACTCAATAGGCCCATTTTTGCTCTTAGTTACAATGATATAACTCAGAACCAAGTCCACTGCATCCAGTGGAGTTATTCTAGTGTAAATCTGGTGCAAGTGAGAGAAGAATCAGGCCTTTTATTTCCCACACAGGATGGCCACAAAAAAAAAAAAAAAAAAAAAAAATCGAGACAATGGAAGCGCAATTCGTTAAAAATGCATGGCCCATTTCAGTGGCTAGCTGCTCTGGGACAGTCAGTCAGTTGGGAAAGGCATACACTGGGGAAGGCAATTTGCTACATTTTCCTGCAATGTATTCAGCATTCTCTCTTTTACACCTAATGACCTGCTTCTGCAGCAGCTCTTCACACTGAGCTTCCCCTGGGAGTTCTGCACATGGAGCAGACGGCTATTTAAGCTGTAGGTGGTGACTCTCTGCACTGTCAAAGTGCCCAGTTCCTGAAGTGGTGGTGGTGGTGGTGGTATCTTTGACAGAGCTGCCAAGCTCAAAAAACATGGGTCTGCAGGCACATAGGGGTTTGGGGTAGCAGAACGCAGTGGATGCCCAAGGGGACAGTATCTGGTGGCATTAGGGATACCAATTTTTACACAAGTTTCCATTGAGTTACTCCTTATTTTCACCAAGCTATGGTACGCATGAGCAAAATAAAGCCTATGTATTTATAAAGGCAGGGGCACAATTTTCAGCTTTTGCATCTCCTGCATTCTCTCTTCTGGTCCGAGCTTCGAAAGCCTTCCGTTTTGGGGATGTTTGCCAGCCCTCGTGTTCTGCAACCCCGTTCTACGCACACCTGTATGGCGTTAAAGGCTATGCCAGGCCCTGAGGGAAATCGTATGACAACTAGACAGACTATCAATTAATTGGAGACTAATGCACAGTTGCACCTCACTCTGAATGGAATTCTGAGCCAAAAAATTGTGGGCCCTGCCTCTGAGGCCAGAAGGTGTGCAAGGAAAGTTGGGGAAAAAAGGGCCCAAGGCACAATCATTTGCAGAGTCCCAGCCACCCTACCCATACTTCCTCCCAGCTCTCTCCCCACCTCATCATATGGCTCTGCCAAGTGTCGCGCATCTCATCTCATCTGCCAGCAATGCCCCTCTGCCATGTACATTGGCCAAACTGGACAGTCTCTACACAAAAGAATAAATGGACACAAATCAAACGTCAAGAATAACAACATTCAAAAACCAGTTGGAGAACACTTCAACCTCCCTGGACACTCAACAACAGACTTAAAAAGTAGCAATTCTTAAACAACAACCACCACCTTCAAAAACAGACTCCAGCGAGAAACTGCAGAACTGGAATTAAATTTGCAAACTGGACACCATCAAATTAGGCTTGAATAAAGACTGGGAGTGGATGAGTCACTACAAGAACTAAAAAGTTTCCCCCTACTGTTACTCACACCTTCTTGTCAACTGTTTGAAATGACCCACCCTGATTACCACTACAAAAAAAGTGATTTTTTTGTCCTGTTGATAATAGCCCACTTTAATTGAATTGTCTTGACCTGCCCCCCCACTTGGTAAGGCAACTCCCATCTTCTCATGTATTGTTATATAGGTCTTCCTACTGTATTTTCAACTCCATGCGTCTGATGAAGTAGGTTTTAACCCATGAAAGCTTATGGCCAAATAAATTTATTAGTCTCTAAGGTGCCACAAGGACTCCTCGTTCTTGCTGATACAGACTATCACAGCTACCTCTCTAAAAGCATCTCATCTGATGCAATTGGAGGAGGAGGATTCTATGTCTGTTGGCTTGGTTCATACTGTCCTGCCTAGTAACCTCCAGGCCTAATCCCTTCCTCATCCACACAGAGCATGCATTCCCTAGCCCAGTACCAGTGCCTGCACTGCATGAACTTCAGTAGGAGCAGAAACTGCCTTGGGGGGCAGGGAGAGAAGAGACACGTGATCACAGCTGCCTGAGCAGCTGGAAAGACGCTGTGTAACAGCATTGCAACCCCCCCCCCCACACACACACACACACACACTTCCTACAAACACATTCTCACTTTCCTCCTCCAACCCCATGCCTCCATGATGCTGACCAGGGCCTATTCCCAAAGCACACAACAGTCCCAGCCAAACTGCAACCATTGGCAGCTACATAGAATGGTAAATGTATTTGTTGTGTGTGTTATATAACTCACCACAACAACACTGTGGTGGGTGCAGTATTTAACAAATTTAACGGAACTACGCCCATCTGGACATGTGTACTAGGTACACAACAACAGGCTGACAAACACTGATCCAAAGAGATTTGCCCCACTTCCATAGCCTCAAACCACCTTACACAGTCACCCTCTTCTAGCAGTTGGATGCCGAGCCTGATTTCTGCATAACAGACTAAAATAATCTTTTCTCGGCTGCATGGATTGAGAAATGCCCACGGCTGTGGATTACACCCGATGCCGAAAGCAAAGATAACTTCCCCAAAGCAGCGGCAAATTCATTCGTTAGAGGAGAACATATTCCCGCTCAGTGGAATCTTATCAGAAGAGTCTCACAATGGACTTTTGGACAGATAATTGCTTTGGAGATGGTCACAAAGATTTAGGTGGGCCCATTCAGTGGGCCTCTGGCTGCTGCCAAAAAAATAAAAAAGAACCCTAGATAACTGCAATTATTTGCATTCTCCAGCTGCGAGAGTTACCCCTGAACCGTTCTTCAGGACCAGAAGCAATCAAAAGCAGACATCTGGCACACCATTCCTGCTAGCCAGAAGTTTACAGTACGGAACAGGTTATAAAGCCATGCCACTCCTGCTGTTATAATTAAGGGTCAGCCAGCTGCATGACAGGCCAAGTTTATTTAGGTATTTACAGGGAGGTATTTTAGAATCCCCCCTCTTATTCTATCCCCTTGTCATTTCCACTACCCACTGCAGACACATCTCAGCTTCAGCCTTCCACTCAGAAGACAAGATAGGATCCCAATTATCTACTGACATCGGTCTTGGCAGACTAGATCAGACCAATGGTCCACCTAGTCCAGTATCTTGTGTCTCTGATAGTGGCTAGTTCCACTAGATGGTTCTCAAAGGAAGGCGCAAGAATCCTGAAATTGGCAATTATGGAATAACCTGCCCACTGGAGAAGTTTCTTCCTACCTCCAGACAGTTAGGGATTTGCCCTGATATATGGAGAGGCAAAATCTGATCTATTTTTCCTTTTATTTTAATCCTAACATCCAAACCTTTTTGAACTCCTCTAAACCTCACTGACACCATCTGGCAATGAGTTCCACAGGGTAATATTACATTGTGTATAAAAGTATTTCTTGTTATCAGATTTAGATTAGTAGCCTTCCAGATCCACAGATGGTCCTTTTTATTTCATTGAATAAACGTAAATTCTTGATAATCCAGCACGACATCATGAGAGGCAGTCTCCCCATTCCTACAATATACTCACCACTGCTAGCATCAAGCATGCTGTGTTCTAGCACACCCAGGACCTGCCAACGCTATCACTTGAGAGAGGCCAAGGCTGAGAATCAAACAGAAGCTCTCTTGCCTGGTAGCTCAGAAATCTGATATGAAACTTCATGTCAGATTTTCCCCCCTTTTTACTGTTACCATTCATACTATTTTTTAGTTTGTTTTCTTTCATTTCTGCCAAAATGGCTACAGAAAATCTGTACGCCAAAATTCTGCACTGATCTAGGCCTTCCCTGACAACCCCACTGAACTCAGAATTGACCTTAAAGCACAGTAATACTTCCCTACAGCACTACCCACATCCTTTGAAGCAACATCACATGGATTCTCTAGGGTTACCCACCTTAAAGCTCGTTTGCCTTATACAAAACGCCCAGCTGTTCTAAGCGTCTTTTACTTCTAAGTGGTTCCCAGCACAAAGCTTGCATCACAATATTCAAATAGCTCATGAAGGCTGCAGCACAATGAACTGCATTTAAAGGATATATTTGAGCACTTATTTTAAGAGGAAATGATTAAATAGGAGAGAGAAATCCTCCAGCCCAGGCACCAGGGAGTCAGGGGCACATGAGGAAGATTCAAGTAGCATCTGAATGCCTGGTTGTTTCTCAACAGTAATGTGCAGTTCTTAAAATTGCCAAACTAGAGCTTCGGCACAGAACCGTGTCTCAGTGCATTCCCTAAGATCCTGGAAAGCAGGTGGAGAACCAGCAAAGATGTGGAAATGTGGTAAAGGAGGGGTTGGGTCTCTCAGAGCACCATCAAAATAAGCATCTCAGACACTTCTAATGCAAATGCAACATTAACACCTGAGCTATGACTAAATCTCAAATGAGAGAATTGTTACTTATATTCAGATAGCAACTATAGACCCAACATGCATCTGATTTTAAGGTCAAGGTGTATGATTGTAGAGTCCTACAACACAGCTGCTGAGTTAGGGTCCCAAAGTACATAAAAAGCAGAGTTCAAAAGGTTTTCCCTGTTCATTTTAAATCAGCTTAATGCTTGGGAAAGATACTGGACAGACAGCCCAAAAACCTGAAGTCATCCATCTGCAGGGTATTCACAGTCACAGCATGGTGGCTGGGTGTAGACTTCTCTATGCTCAGGTACTGAAATGGCAGGCTTAGCGATGTGCACTCTCTCTTCTTGCAAACAGGTTTATTCACCAGCTATGTCATCAAAAACTCAAGTACAAGCAGTTAGTGTTCTGCACTGTGTTTGAGGGAGTTTAATGGTTAGGTGCCAGGTGTTAACAAGTTATTGCTTCCTCAAGACATTGGAAACTGCATCTGGAGCCTATCATTCTGAGCACTGTGTTCAGCCAGATTCATCATTATTCTGCATAAACAAAGCAAGGTATGAGGACCTTCTCCCTTTTTCTCAGTAGTATTTATCTAGACCTCCTGTCAGAACAATTTATCATGTCTATTGATATGCTACTCTTCAGTTGTTTGCTACTGAAACATTGTTAGTACCCAGTAGATAAAATTTGACCAAATAGTAGATATTTGTTAGATACAAGGGGTGGGGAAGAGAGAGAATGAACCAGAATATATCATTAACAAAGCTCTTGCAAAACAAAGACAAGGTGAAAACTCAGTCATGCCTCATAAGTAGAGCTATGAAAACTGCACTATTCACTTCAGGGTGGCAGCTTTGACATTTAATTTCCTGTTACTCACCTCAAACTGTGGAATGACACATCCAAATTGAGAGGAAGTTATACAGAGATTGTCTAAAGTTTAGTGCACTGTTACCAAGAGTTACATCATGCCATCACTTCTGAGGCAGGTTTTATCTGATTTCAATGCATAGTTCTACTTTAAAAAAAATCAAAAGGCATGATACAATACTAGAGTCCAATTATGCAAGGTGCAAAGTGTCACAAGCTCCCATTAACTCTAATGGTACACGTAGTACTAAACATATAATACAGCTGAAGTTGAGGTCATTCACAGCCTTGCAGAATGGGGTCTTCTGATAGTAAATGCAGGTCAAGAGCTATGCTACCATTGTGTTTCATTACTTTATTTTTCAGAAATAAGTTGTGTAGAAAGGTCAGAATATCACAATCAAGATCCACTGTGATCTGATCGCAGAATTTTGTTCAAAGTGACGAGACTGAAACCACTCTTGCTTGTAATATATTTATGCAGCTAGCTGGACTCTGATAGGGTCCACTGACACACTGCTTATATATAAACAAAGTGCAGGAGTTCTTTATATTAACTATGAAAACATCAAGACGATGTTTGAAAGAAACTGGTAACATATCTTCCTCCACTTCTACAATGTCCTTCAAAAACCTCAGCACCGACAGCAAAAATCCATAATTATAAGCCACATTCACGACTGGATTCTCCGAGGACACAGATAAAACAATTACCTTTTTAAGATTCCCACACTTTTCCTGACCAGGTTTTTTAGTTTCCACAAACATCAGGCATCATACCTCTAACTTCTGTTTTTTTGTTACTGTTGGTCTACTGTACAAACAGGTCTCACTTCCATATCCATCCATTAAAATGAGTTGCAAGATCACAGCACACTGGGAACATCCACACAAGTCCAGAAGATTATTTAAAATTCCATTTGAAGATGCCATCATGGGGTTAACACCCACCCATCTTAGACATAATACAGCAGTGATAAAATATAATGTTCCCTATGATACTTGATTTTTTTTATTTTTATTTTTTTTTGCTGAACAGGCTGGGCATATATAAATCTATGCGCTTTTAACATTTCAGATTGTTATTCCGATGACAAAATAGACTCAAGGGAGATAAGTCTTTATCTCTCCATTAACGTTATTGTTATTCACAGAATACAGATTGGGACTAATTCAAACATAGGAAAGTCACAGTAATTTGTTCGCCTATTTAGAGGACGTAGGTAATACTTGTGTTTTATGACTGTGCAGCAGGGTGAGGGGGAAATCAAGTCAAATACTGTAAAACCTGGGAGATGTTGATATTGGTGTTTCATTCTTGGTTAGTTTTCTACCCAAAACATCTGCTTTAGCACAGCATTAGTAAAGTAGTGTCCGCAGCATGTTGTTATCTAACAGCACGCTTACTGCAGATCAGTAAGTGGAGAAACAGGTTCAAAACAAATTAAAGGCTGAATATGAATTCTTTGCAACATAGCTTAATACAATAGGACAATAGCCAGGAAGGTCATGGGTCTGTTTCAGGTGTTGAGCTCATGATTTTATTGCACGTCTTGCAATAACTGCTGCTTTTCTTAAAGCCCCACCTTCCTGACTCATGATTCCATGAAAATCTCAGGTTTCATTATAGAAACAGGCCTGATTTACAAAAGGTAGTTACGTGTCTAAAGAAACAGACATGCCCCTAACCCCACAACTTTCAATGGGAGTTAGGTGCTTTACCTGCTTAAGTACGTTTGTAAAATCCATTAGGTGCCTATCTATAACGTTAGTTACCTAAATACCTTTGTAAATCTGCCCCCCATAACAAAGTCAATTTCTAGTCTTTGCAGTAGCAGTGAAAAGCCTGGGAACCCTAAAGGCTCGAAAACTAGAGGGCATATAAAGAAAACCCAAAACACTTAAAAAAAATTAACGAGATTTTAGTCAGTCGGTCTTATTATTTTGGGGGCCTGACATCTAGGGTTACCCACCTTACCCTGACATCTAGGGTTACCCACCTTAAACCTTACCCTGACATCTAGGGTTACCCACCTTAAAGCTCCTTGCAGAGTTGCATGACTGCAGCTGCTCCAAGAAAACAAACCCTTTCAATCACAAGAATTACAGCTCCTTCAAAATGTTTCCTCTCCAGAAATCAAGCTCACAGAAATCAAGGCCCACCAAATCTATTGCTGGAATAAAATCCTTGAATTCAGAGGCAGAATGGATTTGGCTCCTAAAGGGCTAAATTTACCCTTGTTGCGCTGCAAGAAGGATTCACTCCTGGGGGAGTGATTATGACTGTTCCAGTGGGGCACTCTCTCACAGGTTATACCAGAGGATATACAGGAACCCCACTAGTAGATGCAGCAGGGATGAGCTGGAGCCTTTCCCAGCTGCCTCTCCCTGACATGTGGCTACGCATTGCAGCATGGATGCGGCTTGCTTTTCATGGTGGGGTGTAGGATATGTATTGTAGATGTAGCCACAGATATCATTAAAACCCAGAAGAAGTCGCAAGGCACTTAAATCCCTCACGTCATCAGTTAGACAGACAGACTCGGCTACCTTCTACATCTCAAAATCTTGCAGCAGCCATACACGTAGCTGTAAGCCTCAGACCAGCTCTGTGGTTCTGCACTGGCCCACGTACGTAGTGGTGGTGATGCTCATGCAGTGCCTAAGCCCTGAACATAGCTGGGAGTTTTGGACCTGCTGAGCATGCTGGTATAAGCTCTTTCACTTCAGTCATGCAACCAAGACCAAGAGGAAAAAGAGTTTTTATTTTTAAACAACCTAATCAGCATCCTGTCACACCAACCGAAACCTCACCTCTTCTCTATGTGCCCTGCCCTGTCTGACCTCTGCTAGCACTCAGAACACACAGGATTCATTCAGGCGAATGGCGTGACTAGCACATTTTGGCACACTGGCAGTGCTGTCAACAGGCTAGACTTTTTAGTTTCTAAAGACAGCTTCCATGTCACTCTGCAGAGCCCTATCAGGGTCCCGTTGGGAGAGGTGCAGAGCCACTTTAATTCCCAGATTTTCAAGCCCAAGAGACAGTTCGTGATCATTTAGTCTAACCTCCTGCATAAACACATTCAATTAAGTTTCATCCACCATCCACTGGCAGCGTTGGCAGAGTTCCCTTTTCAGGCATTTTTGGGGTTGTGCTGGCCCCTTACAGACCTGCTTCTCCATTTAAGTGAGACTGTGATTGCTGCTTTCCATCACTGCAACCTGGATGCTCAGAAATTCTTCTATCAGAGCTCTCTACCAGGGTCTACACTGGTATAAAACTCAGAAAGAATTTAACCTTCCATGTGTAATCACACCCACCACTCATGGAGGGAAGTAGGACCAAGTGATTATGCCAAATGGTCTAACTCCTTGCATTATCTTTCAGTCTCCTTACTACCAACAGGCCACATAACAGGGTACCCCTGTAATGAAGATGCCAGCTGGTGTTCCCAGTATAAACCTGATTGGATCTCAAGGATATAGTCATAAAAAACTTTTGTATAGCAATCTTTATATGGGAAAAAGGCATTATCCGGGGATCTGGCTTTCTTTTTACACTCCAATGGATTTAGAATGACAGGAGTGAGTACACTAAAGAAAAGTGTCAAGATGCTGGCTCAGTAGAAAAGGATGGTCTTGTGTCCAAAGCAAATGGATGAAAGTCAGATGATCCGATATCGTGTTCCCAGCACTTTCACAGTCATTTCACTTGTGTCTTGGATCATCATCTATAAAACAACAGTATCAATGTCCTCTCGAACAAACGTAGTCTAAGACCTAATTCATGAGCATTTGTAAAGTGCTTTGAGATCCTCTGACAGAAGGGCAAAATACCGTTTCCCTTGATTTTCTATTATTCTTACTTATATTACCCTACCGTGATACAAAAATTCAGTGACAAAACGGCCCGGGATACAGAGTCTTTTCATTGATTGTAATGGGGGGCTGGATTGGATCTATAGGGCTAGACTGTGATATTTAGCTACTGGCTCTTGCTAAGAGTGGTGCAAAGCTCCTTGGAGGCACAGAGGGAAAGTCCCTGGGCTATCGCTCAGTCCCATGGACCGTAGCTGTCCTAGTCTGCACAGGGTGTGTGTGGGAAAAGAATCTAACCTACCCCCTTCCTCTGCACAATGGGAAGATGAGTGCAGCAGATGTTCTATCACTGTGACCAGAGTGGCTCCCTGGGATAGGTCACAATGTGATCTGATTCGCATGATTAACTGCCCCCAGCCACGCCAGTAATCCATGTCTTATGGTGTCCCCAAGTAGGTCTATTCTGTTATTAATCCACAGATTAAAGTAACTCCCAGTCAGCTTTGAAGCAATACACCACAAATGGCTGAATTCTAAGGGTCTCATTTTCAGTGTGGATTAGATAAAGAGTCCAGATCGGGACTCCCTCAGACCCAGTAGGAGTGGAGAAGGTCAGGGGAGAAAAAGAGGAGCTTTAAAAAAAAAAAAAAAAAAAAAAAAAAAAAAAAAAAAACCCTCAATGCAGGTAGAGGAAAGGGTTAAGTTTCATATTCAAAAATATCTATAGGTTATAAAAACTTTAATGAGGTTCCTAGGTTAATTACCTGCCCCATCAAACAATAATATGGATCATTCCATGTGAACAGATATTGGACAATGCTCACCTTTAATGCAGTGCAGGAGAAAAAGTGGGGGTGAGGAAGCTGCTATTTCAAGAAGGTGACTGTAGATTTTTTTTTAAGTTGCTGTCATGGCCAGAGAGAGCTCTTATCAAGTTGACACTGAAAGTAAAAAGCTTTTAGGTTCCCAGCATAGCAAAAACCAGCCCCAGTAAGCAGACTAATCTTTTTAAAAATTCTGTCAGTGTAGGGAAAATGCATTAATTTGCACTCTGCAGAATGTCCTGGAATGCCTGCCAGCAGCATTAGATACAACACAAATGAATCAAAGACCAATGTGGTTGCTGGGCAATTGGAGGAAGGCGGGGGGAAGCATATGGGCAATGATCTCGGATCCAGCTATATGAGGAAATTAGCAACAGAAATTGTGTGTCTTTAATTGCAATGAAAGCTTGTGGATTCCCTCCCCCCCCCGCAGAAGAAAATAAAAGAAACGAAACCTGCCCTTTGCAACACATGACAGGTGATTTATGCATCTGACAACTCCAAGATATCTTACGGCCTTGTCAAGATACTGGTGAGATGGCTTCTAAGTACATGTTTTTTTGTAAAGGTTGGGTTAGTCTTCATTTTGCAGGGCGGAGTGGGGGGATTACATGTTCTAAAAGCTACTTCTTCAAAACCAGAACACAGTGCAGATATGACTGGTCCATGGTAATAATGTAGACAGAAAAGAGGGCAAAGATAATTTAGAGTTGGAAAAGGGGGCTACAACTACATGAAACAATTAAATTAAGAAAAGGAAAATGTAGGCCGATTTCTTAACAGTAAAATCTATTCAATCATGGAACAATCTTGCAAAGGGAGCCCAAGCACTGGGGCATTCAGCAAGGCAATGGAAAGGTGGATGTCAGGAACAACCGTTCACTAGCCATGGGGATGGGTTAGTTAGCCCGAGAGTATTTTCCCCTTTGGAATTTTCCCCTGGAATCTTCGATACCCAGAGGCCTGACTCTCACATCACTGTACCTCCACTGAAGTCAAATGGAGTTACTCCTGATTTGCACCAGTGTAAATGCAAGGGGAACCAGGACATGATTCCAGTTCCATCCACCAAAAAATGTTCCATACTTCAGTCAATATGCCAAGTAGTGCGAGAATTGTGGAAGGAGGGAGAGAAAACGAGGGGAAAGATTTCATGTGGCTTTTTCTATTCCGATCAGTTTCTGTGTGTGAAGACTACAAATGAAGCACATTTGCATTTTTGCTTGATTCCTAGGGCATATAGAATTAATGTCTGGGGGGATCCTACACTTTGAAAAGGCTCAGTACACACTATTTAAGATATGAAGACTAGCTTCCTGTTAGGGAGCCACCTAGTGATTGTTTCAGTAAAGTCCTTATTTACTCATTGATAGACTCACTGTGTGGTTCCCTTCCCTGGAAAAGAGCTAGTCTAAGGCCCAGATCCTCAAAGGGACTTCCACTGATTGCAATGAAGTATGGAAGCCTAAGTATCTTTGAGGATCTGAGCCTACATTACTTCTGTGAGGAGTCGAGATGCCACTGGAGAACCCTTTGACCCACCTCATGACCAGGTGACCACTGCAGGTGCTATCATGTTGGCAGGAACTGAAAGAGTTTGATTTGAGATGCAAAACCTGGGGAGCAAGCAAAGGGGGGGGGGGGGGGAAGAAACTATTTCCAGATGTTAAAAATAATAAAATAATACTAATAAAAAAAAAAAAAAAAAAAAACCAGAGATGGGATTTCCTGGCATTCAGATGCAGATAGGATCATGAGTTCTCACACACACAGATGTGCAGCTGTCTTCCTGATTGATAGCATAATGTCTAATATTCAGTCCACGTCGGTTTCAAAACCAAAAGGGTCATAGCCTCAGGCCCTTTTTATCTTAACTCCGGACAGATCTCTCACTGAAGTCAGGGGGAGGAGGATTTTAGAATTTGGCCCCCAAACTGCAAAAGTTAGTCTTGAGTCCGATGTCTCTGGCCCACTAGCCGTCCTTACCAAGTCTTTCATACAAGTAATGAACAGCAGTAATCCAAGCAAGATTGCCAATAGGATGGGATTAGTCATGTCATTTAACCCTTCAGTCACGGATCCGAAACCTCAGAACTTGCTCTTACAAGAAACCATTCCACTGCATTGATTGAGCATATGTAATTAAGCCCTCTGCTGCTCTGTCCTCATTTCCTTCTTCAGGTATCCCCACCCACCCCAACAGTTTTCCCTCCAATGATTCTCTCCTCATTGCAGGCTTCTCAGACAACCTGGCTTCCTCCTGACCCCAAAATCACAATAGCTACATTTCATGCCCATTCCCAGCAGCCTCAGGGGAGAATCCAGTCACTGCAAGGGCTGCTAGTACTTCCAAAACAAGATACCCGAGGGGACTCTTTCCCCTGCCCATGTCAAGGCCATTGCAGCACAAGTCTCATAGTCCAGGTGGGCTGAGGAAATGGGAGTTTGTGGGCAAGGAAGCATAACAGTCAGCCTGCACATGACTGACATGGGTGACCCAATTTTGCAGCCAGGTTTTTACTACTGAGATCTCTTCGCTGGCCCCTGGGCAAAAGAGGAAGGAACCTCATTTAGTAAATGTGGGAGTAGTACGTGGGGCTGAGGAGGAAAAGGTGGGGCTCAAAGAAGTAAGGCTGCAGAGGAAGAAGGGGGCTGTGAATGAATAAGAAGGTTCTGGAAGAAGAGGAACTTGGGATGGGAAGTCTGAAGAAGGCTGCTGAGAGAAAGAGCTTTTCAGGTGGAACCTAAATGATTTGAATAGGTAAACTCTTTGTGGATCCAGGTTTCAATTAGCCTTAACCCACATCCATAAGCTTCTTGATAGTAAAAGTGCCAGTCTGGGACTCTTGGACAACTCTCCAGTAGCTCTCTGCACAGCTCTGCATTATCACAAGTGCAAGATCATTGGAAATGTGGGTGGAGCACTGCTGAGTGATTATTCCACATCTCACATTGCTGCAATTCTCAGACAAGTCACAAACATGGCAAACTTGGATCCCATATGTGCAATGCAGGCAAGTTAAGAATATTAGGGGGATTTTAGCTTTTGCATTTCCTGACTGCGGAGTATTTACAATTTTAAACATTAGAATACAAAACAGATTCTACTGCACTATATCTGACATTTGCAATTTGAAGGAAACACCTGCTTAACCCTCTTCTTTGGAGGTGGTTAACAGATGTCTGGAATGGCAAGGGCACCTGTCGAGTCTCATAAAATTAAGTTTTATGTATCCTACAAAACTAGAAGGAATGGAGACTTCTGTAAGCTTTAGTGGCAAAGTCGGCCAAATGTAGTAGCTGCCACTAAAAAGACCAATCTTGAAATTTCTCCGCTCTTAGAATGCATGCTGACATCAATGGGAATCATCAGACACAGACGGCTTGCAAGACTCAGCTTAAAAAATGATGTCCCTTTTACTGAAGTGTTATTTTACTAGATACAAGTGGTAATAGCTGCAGTTCCCTTTGCACTGGAAATTGCAGAGTACAAGCAACTCATCATGAACCCAGCACTTTTTATTCAACGTTAGAAGCATAAAAGAACCATATTGATATTATTCACATTTTTTTTAATCAGTACTTTTCTGTCCTGCAAGCCACCTAGAGGGTTTCAGAGAAGTGTTGGGTAAATAGCAGGGCTATGCAAAATAATCACATTGAAATCTGAAGACTTAAACATATAACGGATTCACCTTTTGGTTCAAGCTAAGGAAAGTGGTCCAATGGGGGGGGAGGGAGGGAAGGGCTTTTAAATCAAACATTTTGCTCAAAAAATGGAACCTCTGTGGAGCAAAAACAGGTTGCTTTTCACTCAGGACAAATTAAGACCTTTTATCTATTTTCAAACAAAGATTCTGCATTTTTAATTTTAAAATTGCTGTTCACATAAAGGTTGATTTATGCACTGAAAAAGCAAAAAAGTATATCTGGAGCATTTTATGGAATATTTCCCATTCTGAAAATTTTATATCATTTCTGGGTCATAACGTGACCTAGAATGGAATGGCAATTCCTCCGCCATGAAATTTTTTGTAATGTTTTTTGTAAAGGTTGGGCTAGTCTTTTTTCCATCATTGTCTTATAACTCTGGTGAATTTCATGATAACAGTTGCCAGTAATTTTACACAGATTCTGTTTATTATATTCAATAGCTTGGCAATTCTTGGCAACTGTAAAGCTGAGTTTTAATAGCACTGATTTTTTCCCTCCATTACTGGTAGGTCTTAGCATTGCTCAAAGATAAGGCATTCAAGTGAATGCATTTGAAATACCACACTTATCCTGCATTTGCATAAAAATATCAAAGCGATTTAAGTAGCAACAACACTTCATTAACCCAAATTACATAACCCCGTTTACCTTTTCAGTTAAGCACCCTGTGGGCAACCTCATTTCAAAAGCAAGTCTTCACATACTGCAGAGGCATTGTAAGCATTTTTACTAGAAGAAATGTTATCAATCAAATCTTTTTAGACATATGCAACTTTTGTCACATGGGGGGGTGGGGGGGGGGTGGAAGAGAGGACAACACAATTCCAGTGATCTTTTTCTACTTACACCACGCACTAAAGAGCTATAGCATTTCACAGCACACTGAGCCTCTTTCTAATAGAAATATTTCAAGAGGAATCAGAAGTCCATCAAAGCATGATAGGTGCAAAAGAAACTACCAGCTGATATTCAGCTATGAAATATTTTCATCTACTTCTTAAAGTCCAGCAACAGATATTTTATTCTGACCTGGTATGTTACCCTATTAGATGAACAGGGGTATAATTAAGGTTCCTCAATTTCATTTTTAGGGAGAGGAGGCACTATGGTTCTCTAGTTTGTTGCATTAAGCTGTTCTTCTTCCTGGAATTCTGTGGCACAACTTGGAGGAATTTGCCATGCAACAGCTGGAAGGAATAGCTTTAAAGTTTAAGCATCAGGTTTGAAATACTCAGACTTCTTAGCATTAGTTTAAATCACTGCAGGTTCAACTCAGCCAGTCATCTTTCCACTCATCCTGATTTTCAAGCAGGTAACAATGTGGAAATCAAATGGCACTTAATGTGTCAGCTGTAGCAGCTGCCCCAAGAGGGTGATGTTTGCACCGCCCCTCTCCCCTTATATCAAGAAAGGGCTGTCAGCATGCCTCCCACAAATCCTCACCAAATTACCTTTCTGGATGTTTTGGCCTGTGCCATCCCTGTCCAGGCTGCACTGGGTGCTGCACCCCTTTGACTGACCAGGTACATTTCAGCTGCCCAAAAGGCAGGAAACTGACCAGTACATTTCAATTGCCCACAAGCAGTGCTACCTTGTACATACATGATCAGTGTTTTAAACAGTGGATCACTAGGTGTCCCAGGCTTTTGAACAATCTATTTTCCCATCTAATGGCACATCCAAATTAAAAAAAAAACAAAACTCATTCTCCTGTCATACATTTGATTTTCTCTGTGTACGTCCTATCAGTGTCACATTTCAGGAGAATGAAGCAGTAAAGAGCCTAGTCTGGACTCCTGGTTGAAGGGATTTTTTGTTTAAGGGGTTCCCTGTAAGGTTTCACTGGATTCATTTTTCTTTTTGAACAATAGCTGCATTTTGTCTGACAAGCAAGAGAGTTTTGAGATTGCAGGTTTTCAGGAATCAGAAATACTAACAGAGGCAAGCAGGTCCTTCTCCTATCCATCCTTCCTAGGCATTACCCATTGGTGGAGGCTGCCTCTTTGTGGCAGAATGCAGTGTGAAATGTGACATCTTCTGTATTTTCCACAGTATGCATCCGATGAAGTGAACTGTAGCTCACGAAAGCTTATGCTCAAATAAATTGGTTAGTCTCTAAGGTGCCACAAGTACTCCTTTTCATCTTGCATTCTGTTACTCTAATTTACAAGGCCATGTGATCTCCCACCCCCACCATACCAGAATAGGAAAGCCACATTCAAATGTACCAGTGGCCAAACCTGAAATGCTTAGCAGGAGATGAGGTACTGTATGTACTGTTTTTGGCAGAATTCCAAAAGCCAATTCACCTTTTTGTAACACGCTACTCAGGTTATACTTCTTCATGTGGAAACCTTACAGGAAATAAGTCTCAAGAGGAACATCTAATTTTTGTGGAAATAATTATAACCCCAATAAAATATTTTCATTCACATTATATATTGTATTTCCCAGAATTTAAAATTAAAAAAAACAAAAAAACATTAACTCAGACTCTGAAGATGCCAGTGATATTGTCAGAATATAACGTACCATGTTCTCAAATTGTAATTCAACGTCTATTTGATATTCCACAAATCTTTCCATTTATCACAGCAGTAATTAAAAATACTTTGTATTTAAATACCACTTTTAACAGGCAAGGTGTTAATTAGCTTCCACAACACCCCTGCAAAATAGAGTTATGCATTATCCCCATTTGACAGATAGGAAAACTGCGGCACAAGGATGCCGTGACTTGCCAAAGTCATCCAATGGCAGTAAGGATTAGAGCTCAGAATCATCTGACCTGTAATTCCACACTCACTCCTTCAAGCCATGTTACCTCCCAAAAGACAGATAGGAAATAAGGGAAAGGGCAAATTAATACAATTTCCAAATTTAAAACTAAACAGATATTGTTTCCTCAATGAGAGGGTTGGTCTAGGGATCTGTATAACATGTCAGGAGACAGGAAGTTCTGAGATCTAACCCAGCTGTGGCAGTGACTTCTTTTACAACAGTGTGCAAATCATTCTCTCTCTTTGCCTCAGTTTCCCCATCTGTAAAAATAAGGACGCTAGTACTTATTTGCCTTGCATGCGTGTGTTGAGACGACTAATGTTTTCTGAATACTCTGAAGGTGAAAAGGGGTAAAAAAAACTATTAATAAGACAGCATGATACCAGTAAGGCAGTTTGCTACAAATATGTAATTAGTTCATTCTCACACAAGTGCAGGAGCAGTGGGCAGGATTTTAATCTCAGCTATACCAGCATCAACCTGGAGAAATACCACAGATTTCCACTAGATTCATCCCAGTATTGCAGAGATGTTTCTATCATTATTCATCTGCAAAGCTGGGGTCCAGTCCTGCATTCCTTCCACACCCAAACCTCCCATTGGTTTCAGTGGGAGGTAGAACTGCATCCTTAATAGTGAAAATCTACAAGACACAGCCCTGCCTAGCCTCTTTAATGGGTTAACTGAAGGACACCGAATAAAGAAGGCACCTCTTCCTTCTGTTTCCCTTCAAGGCAAATCCCAGATGTTGAACACTTTAAACCCCCTCCACTTCCGCTCACTGTTGATTCAGCAGAAACCACTGCTGCAGAATTAATAACTAAATGGACACCCATTGCATTCTGAACGCGTGTGTCGGAACCTGGCTGGCTGCTCTCAGCCCTTCCGTTTGACACGATTTATTCATCACACATCAGCAGTTTTTGGGGGCCTTCGGTTGCGTGGGGCTTTTTACCTTCCTCTGGATGCGTAACAAAATCCTGAAGAGGAATGAACGGGCAGGCCCTGCCCTGTGGCAAGCAGGAGTTAAATTTCGTTTTGTAACATGGCATCATGAACGCAAAAGAGGGAGGCTGGTGACATCTGGGAGTGGGTAGGCGAGGCTGACACAGAAAGATGTGAGCAGAGCCGAATCCCAGTGAAGCTCACCCTGGGTGTGACTCAGAGGGGAGAACACAGCATCGGCCCTGCCCGCACCCCCACAGAGCCCCTCTGGCCTTTCCCTAAGGGAGGTGCTGTCCGGATCCACCTGCTGCTCCATGCCCAAGCCCCTCCTCACTCCCCCGGTGGCAACCCGCTGCCATTCCAGCGACACCCTCTCGCCCTCTTCGTGCCATGGCGACCAGCTCTGCTACACCCTTGCCTTTCCCCCGGGGCCGCGCTCTTCAGATGCGGAGGCCGATCTGCGGCCGGATCTGCCCTGGGTCTAAGTTGAGCCCCACCAAGGCATCTCCCCTGCCCGTCCCCAGCGGAACGCGGCGCTCCGCGCGGTCGGCTCCCCAGCATGCACTTACCTTCTGTGGCATAGCTGTGATCGCGCAGGAAACTGTTGTTTATCTTGCGGGTATCAATGTCCTCCTCCATTTACAGCAGGCTTACTTTCGTGAGAAGTGAGAACAAGCGGGCAAGTATCCATCATCGCCCCACCACGGCCAGGCTCAGCGGAGAGGAGAGGAGGGGAGTTGCATTGAGCACAGCATGGTCCTACCCTACGGGGTGGGGGGGTCGGGGGGGGGGGGCAGGAAAACCACCCCAGCGAGCTTTCACCTCCTCCTCCTCCTGCTGCAGCAAAGGTCCAGACCTCCTTCTCCGCCCAGGGACGGTGCAAACCCCGGGTTCCTACACCACCCGGGGGGGGCGGATGCTGTTGCAGCACCAGGTCCAAATTCCCTCCTCCTCTCAGGGACGGCGGCTGCAGGAGCAGCCGGGCGAATTGCAGGGGAGCCGCCGCAAGCCCCCGTTCCCGTGCGAAGTGCCGCAGCTGGGCTCTGGCGGTGCCCAACAGGTTCCCCTGGCGCCGGGCGAGCTCCCTTCCGCATGCAGCAGTCCCCGGCTCGCCCAGTCAGGAAGCCGCTAGCCACAAAATGGTGTCCGCTTCTGCAAAGCTCGCGGCTCCGGGGTTGGGTGTTTTTTGGGGGGGGGGGGGGTTAGGGAAACGGACCTTGCAGAGCTGCGGCCCTGCTGGGTGTTTCCCTAGCGGGGGTAAGGCTAGCAACTGGGTCGGCAAGCCTTGCGGGGTTCGCCCCACTCGCAGCCGCAGGCTCCAGGCGAGGGGCCGCTGCAGGAGGCGGCTGAAGGGAAGCTCGTGCGGCGGCGGCTGCTGGGTGCTGGAGCCTTATGGTGCATTAAAGCCCAAGCTCCTCCCATACAGCTCGGCTCCGTCCAACCGCGTCGGCAGCCTGGGGACTCTCCCCCGCCGGCAGCAGCCGCCGCCGCCGCCGTGCACCTTTCTGCTGCAGTGGAGCAGAGGCACCGAGGCGCCCGGGGAGTGGCTGACCTGGCGCCTCCCAGGGGGTCGCTGCTCTCCGCCCTCTACCCCAGGCAGGACGCGCTGCAGCAGCCGGGGCACCCTTTGATCAGCCCGCTAGGAAGGGCCGAGGAGGAAGGCTGCGAAACGGATCCTGTTGCGCTCACAGTGCTCAGCCGCTGAAGCAGCGGGTTTGGGTTGGGGTCGCAGGCACGTTTGCACCGGCCTGGGCTCCAATGCGGTGTAAAGGCGCCAGCTTTCGGTGCATGGGCGTTTACTGTTTTAGGCCAGGGCTGATGGAGCAGAGGGCTAGGAGATCTATCCCAGGCATTGCCTCTGAGAGATGTGTGACCTTGGGCACATCAGGTAGGGCTGGGGTGGGAGAAAACACCAACACTATCTTTCACTGACTTCAATGGCAGTAAGGGTTATGCAGGATCAGACTCTTAGGACCAGCTCCTCAAAAGTGTTTAGGTGCCTAACTCCCACTGATTTCAATGGCAGCTAGGTGCCTAAATACCTCTCAATGCCTGCAGGTTTACTCATATGTAAAATGGGTGCGATAATGCTTATCACCATGGACCAGGGGAACCTTGTGGGTATTGCAAGAGCGCAAGCATAAGGCAGAATTAAAAGGATGCTGCAATTTAGGCCCAAATGTTGCATTTCATTAGCAAAGGGTTTCAAAAAACCTGAGAATTGGGTTATAAAAGTGTGTTTCCAGCTCTGCTGCTGTGTGACCTTGAGCAAGTCACTTCTCTCTGGGCCTCTGCTTTCCTTCCCAGCCTTCCCTTTTTTAATGTATTGAGATTGGAAGTTCTTGAGGGCAGGGACTACCTGTTACCATGCATTTGTAAATTACTTAGCACAATGGGGCCCAATCTTGGTTGAGGCCTCCAGGCTCTGCCATAATGCTAATAATTAATAGAAATACCGTGAAGTTATATCTATATTTCTAGTCCAACAGAAGCCTTTTTTGTGTTTGAACATAAAGATTCCTCTGCAGTTTTGCAGCCTAAGGGTCTGATCCTGCAGTACTTACGTAGGTAAAACTGTTAGTGACTCCACCTGAAGTTTTGCCTGTGATAGGATTACCAGATAGCCCTTAAATATTTCAGTATGGTACTAGTCAGTGCATGAGAACCAGAAAGCAAAAATGATTGGTCAACAATCCTTGTCCAAGATGAGTGAAATACAAGAACATCATAAGATGTGAAGAGTAAATTCAACTTTTTTACATTCTAGAGATTTAAAATTTTACTGAGACAATCCCTGCCCCAAAATCTTGCAGTCTTTTTGCTCTGTTTGTACAGCACCTAGCACAATGCAACCTTCATCTATGGGGCTCCTAGGTGCTAATAATATAAATACATCTAATTAAAGTTTGAATAATATAAGCTGTCAATAATAAAAACAAGCAATTTTTGTTTGAAAACATAGGGGGTCTAAACCTGCACTATTTAATTCATTGGGAACTTTGTCATTTTGTCAATGAGTACAGGATCAAATGCACACTTCTTAACATGATTTGTCCCCAAATGGGTAAATCAAGTTAATAAAATCTTTTTAGAAAAAGATAATTCCTTCTCTGTTACTAATGACACTTTGGGATAACATGAGAATTCAAACCTACCTTTCACCATTTATGATATTTGGGTGAATTTCAGAGGGCCTACTTAAGACACTGTACGCTACTTAAAGCTATTCATTGCCATTCCAGCAGTGATAATTCACATAAAGGGGAGCATTTTGCTAGATCCAGTAACAGCATGGCACCCACCTCTCATGAGCGCCCTCTTCTGGTCAGAGTGTGTCTGTGGTCTTTAAACAGTTCTGGCCTTGATTTCAGGCCAAACCCCCAGGGCTTCTTCCGTGGAGCCTATGTTTTTTCCCCTCTCCAGCTGGGCCTCTTGACAGTTCAGATCCCCTTCTAGAGGGTTATTGCTGTCCAGTTGTAGGCCCACTTTCCCAATAGCCTATGGAGGGACCCAGGCCCACCCACTACTCCAGATCCCAGCCCAGGGATCCTAAGAATAGCAGCCACATGCTGCTGTGTCCCTCTAGGACAACTTCCTTCAGTTCTATGAGCCACTTCCTCACAGCCCCAGCCTTCACCACCACCTTCGCTCAGGGCCCTTCTAAGTTCAGACCCAGCCAGGTGCTCTTCCTCACTCCCCCAGTCCCTACTAGCACTGAGCTGTCCATTGTGCTACCGTTCCCTTTGGCCAACCAGGAGCATCACTTGTACTCCTCTCACTGGGGCAAGAAACTGCCTGTCCCTGGTGCTGCAGCTCCTTTTAATAGGGCCCTCCTGGGCCCTGATTAGCCACTCCCTGCAGCCTCTCTGATTGGCTGCTTCCCCTGCAACCACTCTAGCCTGTTTGGAGGACCTCTCCATTGCTCCTTTCCTGGGACTAGTGTGCCAGGACTCTGAAGCCTCCAGCAGGGGGACTCTGGGCCTAGTCCACCCCCTCACAGTGCCATACAAAGACAACGTAGAGTGACAGACCCTGCCTGAAAGAGCTCAGAGTCTAGTTTAAGACAAAATTCAACTGTGGGTAAAACAAACAGTAGGACAACAGCAGTGGGAGAGGGACAATGAGGAAAAGAGCAATAAGGGCCGGTGTTAACGTACGTCAGCTTACATACACAGGAAACCTCCCATCCTGCAATCACATCCATGTGGGAAGACCCATGTGCCTGTTCAAAGCTCCAGTGATTTCAATTAAAGGGGATGGGAGTGTTGTTCTGTAAGAGTTGTAGGTACACTGGGTTATAAAAGGCAGTGTAGTAAAAGATTTTTGTACCCAGAGTTCACAGTTGCCAATGGAGCTGGTCAGAAAAACTTTGACCGAACCATTTACTGTCTAAAAATGCAGTTCTATCAAAATCTAAATTCTTTGCAAAATCATGATTTAACCAACATTTTATTTTGAAGAAAATATGGGGTGAGGAGCGGGACAGGGAGAAAATATTCCAAGAGTGTCAAAACATCCCATTTCAACATTTTTGGAATGAAACATTTTGATTTTTCAATTTGAAATTACTTTTTGATTCAATTTTTTTATTTTGTACTATAAAATAAGAGTCAAATTGAAACACAACATCTCAATAGGATTTTGTCAAAACAAAACACTTCAATGAATCGGAAATAAAAAAAAAATTCAGACTTTTCCTTTACAGAGAATTTGAAAAATTTTGAGTTTCATTCCAATTAAAAACAAAACCAGATTTCAAACCCCTCCAAATACTTCACAAAGTGGCTTTTCTGTTCTCTGCATAGATCCAGCTGCCTATTCTCAAGATTTTATCATGAGTCCCATGATCGTTGGTGTATTTCTTAATGCCTTAGTTTCCAGAGTCATGTAAATATATGCAAATCTCAGCTTTCATTTAGAAAATGAAAGCTTCTAACCCTCCTGGTTGCAGAGAAGAGCCTGAGAATCTGACTCAATTGCACCCTAAAGGTTCATAATCCAGAAGGTAAATAAAAACAATCTCTAGTCTATTATTATTATATTTAAAGCTCATGATTTTTAAGCCAGTCTCACAATTTGGGGGGGGGGGGGCTGACTCATGATTTTTGGATACTTGAGGTTGCCAGCACCGAATTCAGTTTGACAATCAAATAGGCACAGAATTTTGATACGTTTAATACCTACACGTGGGGTTTTATATTAAAGTTCATGTCCAGCCACTATCTTCTAATCAGATGGGACTTTACAAGGACATTCTTGTTAAAATCACTATGGTAGCCATAATCCCTTGGAAACTTGAAAATGGAACCTCTCCCCTTATTGTAAGGTCCTTGCGGCAGATACTGTCTATCTTGTTCTGAATTTGCACAGTGCCTAGACACTTCCACAGTACAAATAATGAATACTAATGATCAGAATGTTTTTTTCTCTGTCCCATATGTATAATGTGGTTTGTTGTCATAGCGTTTCTCATGAAAGATGGACTATGCACAGAGGTGTGCTATTGCAGGGTTGCTTATCAGTACAGTTCACAAGAGATCACATAGAGCAGAGCCTCTGAAGGTTTGAGGCTTTATCCAAAGCCTTAAGCCTCCCTTTGACAGAAATTGCTGGGGAGCCAAGATCAGGACAGACAGTCGCCATGCCTGGCTCCCCTTGGTATGGGTTTTCTGGGAGGTGCCCATGGCAAGCACCAGCCAGAATTTTACCGAGATTTTGACTAGCCCTGTGAGGGCATTTTGGGGGAAGGAAGAGACAATGCAGAAGTTTCCCTTCCATTTGTGCATCCACAGGCTGTGTCCTTGTATTCCTGCCATGAGATATTTTGCACTGACACCAATGCTAGACACCACAAAGAGGATATGAGGAAGGGACATGACCGCTCCTGCCTTCTGAAGAGACAAGTGGAGCAGTACGGGTAGGGTTAGCACATACTGCAACCTTTTAAAGGGGGTGCTGCTCTTATCCCAGCATCTGCTCCCCACCCAGACAATTTTGCTGAATGAGCCAAAATGATCCTGGGGGCTCCCTTTTGCTGCCTGACTTCTCCCCCACACACACACACAAACACCCTGACTCCTACTGAAGGCTATTGCTTAAAAATCATAATATATCCCAGAATAAATAGCAGATATAATGGCAATAAAATGCAACATGAACTTACTTTAGTGGTTACTAAATGGACAACTGGTCAGTTAAGTTCACCCTGCTTCTGTGCAAGTCAAATGAGAGTGCCAGTGCCAGAAAAATAACTTCCATAGCTGGGCATCTGGACCTTGTTACTGCCATCAAAAGAGGAGAAGAATATTGATATATATTTTCATATACCTGAAGTTTGAATAGAGTGTATAAAATGTAATTTGACACCATTCTAATGTACGGAACAGAGACTTGGCCAGCCCCAAGAAAAGACATCCATGTGCTCTCCACTATGGAAATGAAGATGTTGAGATGGTCAGATGGTTAGGCAGCAAAATGAGGTTATGAGGGACCTAATATGAGTTGCCCCAACAGAAGACAAGTTGAGGGAGGTTAGACTACGTTGGTATGGATATGTCCAGCAGAGACCGGGCAGCTATATCGGTAGGATGGCCCTTGCAGTTATCATGGATGGAAGATGACCCAAGAGCAGGCCAAAGACTCAGTCCATGGACCAGATATCAGCAGACCTTAGAAAGACCAATTTGCACAACGGCCAGGCATACAGTAATGAGGGGAAGTGGCGAAGAAGACAATGACCTGAAGTTTTAATAGTTTTAATGTCCTGCTATGGAGGGCAGGACATTTTCATCATTGCACGTACTGTGCCCTATTATTGCAGTGGGCACAAAGGATGCATGTAATGGATCAACAGTTGTGTTATAGTTTTTCAGGCCACCATTTACATGCCTAAGGAGACCTGACTGTAATCATTTTGGTGCCAGTATCAATAGTAAATTAGAGTCTGGTATTTGTCTTTAATGCTGAGCCCCAAGGGGACTGGAGTCTCCTCTCACTTACAGGGCTGTAAATTACATGTAACCTGCACTGAAGCAAATGGAGTTTGGCCAGTGTAAAAATGGTGAAAGTGCAGAATCAGACCCATTATCTCTTCCAGCACAATGCTATATTAGTGTTAAAGTGGTTAGATTCTTGTGGTTAGATTGTAAACCCTTTGGGACAGGGACTTTTTATTCATATTTATATTTTTCATACAGTGTCCAGCACAATGGATTGGATGTGATACATTATTATTTAATGTATTATATTATTATTAGTCCAACACCTAGCACAATGGGGTCCTGGCCCATGATTAGGGCTCCTAGTCACTACCACAACACAACTAAATAAATAAGTAATATAGACAGGAGATGAATTATAAGTGATCTAGTGGCTAGAGTAGGAGACTGACGACTACTGGATTCTATTGCAGTTCTGCCATTGAGTATGTACTCAAATAAGCAAGTCACTTAACTTCTTGGTGCCTCAGTTTCCTGTCAAGTAAAATGAGGATATTAATAGTTCCAACCCTCACTGGTTTCTTGCTGTGAGCATTAATGTGTGTAAAATGCTCTGAGATCTTCCGTGGAATGCCACCAGAGTTGAAAATGAGTTATTTACGGTGTTCTTATCAGGGAGTTTTGGATTATTCTCTTCTGAACATATGTTTGGAAGTACATGTCATGTACTGTACATGCCATCTGGTGCAGTCCAAAGGCAAAACAATTCTTCAGAATATTCTTTATGATCCAGGGAAAAAGTAAACCCTGGCACTGATTTAGTAGTAGCTACAGACAGGGAAGAAACCCATCAGAAGCAGGAAAATTCTCCCAACTCCTCCAATCCCCACTTAAATAATTGAAAACAGTAGAAGTGCAAATTATTATTATTACTTCGATGTACAAGACATTTTCATCATGCAAGGGATCTGTGTCTTGGGAATCAGTTTGAAGGAATGAGCATCAAGATGGAAGTCAGGAGGCCCCAAATTCTAATCCCGTCTCTTAGACAGGACACTTAATCTTTGTCTGTAAAATTGAGACAATAACACCTTCCCACTCACTACCCCCAGATGTAGTGAGGATTAATTAATTGTTATAACGGATTCTGAACATATAAAGCCAGATTCTCCATTGAGATACTGCCCCTTTGTGCCACTCAAGTGGCATAAAGGGGATATAATCTGGCCACAAGTTCCCAGTACCACAAATTCAGAGGGGCACTCTTTGCTGGGCACATGCGTCGGCTCTGGGTCTGTCCCTCTGATCCCATCCCTCCTCCAGACATTCAGGTGTGTCAGGAGTTGAGAGGGGACACAGCAGAGCTCTGCTCCATTATTCCAATCCTCCACTGATGTGCACTTTACATCAGTGGTGCAATTTACAGGTGCCAACAGCAATGCTAAATGGTCGGGGCCACCCCTGAGGATCAGGGAGGCGTGATGCTCGCCCCTCTTGCCAACTCCAAGCACGGCTTTGATGCAGGAGAGAATCTATCTGGCTAATAAAGTGCTATGTGAATGGTGAGCATTGTTATTACTGTGATCGAAGAGGCACCATGAATGTGCAGTGAATGGAGAAAGACATTGGATATCATTGTAATACACGGGTTTGCTGCAGTTTGATTGCCTTTCCTGATTATAGTATCATAATTAAAATCTCATTGGAAGTGTACAAAATTCTATATTCTTCATTATTCAGCTGAGATTGCACTGATTTCTTTGAAGATGCTTGTTTCAGTGGAAGTGCAAAAGATAGTATCTGTTAATGAGGGCTAAAGGACTCCTGCATACAGGGCTCATTGACAGGACAGTCTATTCAAAGCCATTGTATCATGCCTTTTGAATGGGTGTGTGGATCCCTTTAAGATGAACACGATTGGCAAGCTAGCGCAATAGCTCCCTCTGTGTAATGTCATGACCTCGTTAGGGAAAGGTGAATTCTTAGATTCTTCATTCCATGGTTCCCTCGGTGGATTTTTGTCACAATGTAGTGGAATGGTTGATGCAAAACAGTGTAAAATTGTGCCCAGGCCAACTCAGGAGCTCAGTTATGCACATATCATTTCAGAGATTGATCAGCTTGTCATGTCATAGGGCATTCATTGACATGGGGATTAGTGACCTGACAAGCCATAAACATTCCATTGGAGGTGTAATGCCTCACAGAGCCATCTGCAGAAAGTTCACCTACCAAAAATCCTTGTCAAATTGTTGCTGAAAACAAGTTCCTGCGTATGCTCAGACAGTTAGTTTTAAATTAGGCGACTTCAGCATATTTCAGGCTAGATTCTGCTCATAGTTACACTAGGCTAAATCCATAGTTACTCCAGATTTACCTCAGTGCTACTGAGAGTAGAACCTGGCCCCATTTTTAGTACCAAAGTACACAAATATATGACTGGAATACTGCTGTAAAATGCTGGCCTGCAAAACTGTAAAGGGTATAACACATAAATCACATATTGAAAAGCAAAATTTTTTTACTTGTGTCACTTATAACTCAAACTATATGAGAAGGTAGTGTGGCCTAGAGGATACAGTACTGGATTAGGAGTTAGGAGACCTTAGTTCAAATCCTGGATCTGGTCTTCTGATGACTTTGGGCAAGTCGATGCACCTTTCTGTACCTCAGCTTTCCCATCTGTAAAATGGGGAGACTAGACTGTGCACCCCATGTTCTTAAAAAAAAATCCAGCTGTTTTCCCCTTCAAATTTTATGATTTACAATTTTTTCTCTCACACTCAGACCTAAAATCACAAGTTGCAATTGAAAGCAAATGTTTAGCCAAATGTTTAACAAACCCCTGGAATTGTTGAGAATATTGCTAAATAAACACAAATCAACAACAAACCCTCATTTTCTCTTCAGCAGCCTTCTCTCTGTCTCCCAATTATTCTAATTTCAATGAGTGTCAACACCTTTTTCCTTTATTGAATGGACGTATTGTTCTCCCCATTGTGCATTACTTATATTTGTACAATCATAAATCCTGCAAATTTTCTCAGCATATAATTTAAATACTTCCACAATCCACCTGTTTGTTATGCAACGTTCATAGTGCTGCTCTGCTGAATTCATTTATTCTCAGCTCTCTAAAAGCCAGGAACAAGCCTTTACAATAACTAGAAGCATTAGCTGTCCTACGCAGGAACCCATTTGCAGATTAAATTCACTAAAGGTCATCTTGTAGTTGTCACTGTTCTCCAAACCCCCACGTGTCTACCATGTTACATACTTTGACATACCTTGAAGAGTCAGGGCACTTTCCACTTCACTGACTTTTTGTTTCAATTAGAATAGCTCTAAGAGCCCCTATGCACTGGTTTCTAGGGGACCTAACGAGTATATTAATAATAATTCAATCAAACCTCCAATTTTATTCTTATCATAAAAACTCAGATGAAGAACTTCTTCCAGCTAATTTATTTTTACCTTCACATCCGTGAGCACTAGATCCATTTTCATAATTACTGGTATAGGTTAGATTGCTAGCCTCATTTTTTAAACTTCTAAATGTATCACTAGATGAGAAAAAATATTCTAAACTTGGTTTTTATTAATTTTCCTCTTGCTGCCTATATACACTTTTCATTTAACACTATACTAATATTCTATTCTTTATGTTAATTTCCTCCATTTGACTAAAGCAATCTCTGAAAATGTGATAGCTCCTTGCAGTCTGGTGAAGTCATTTGCAGTTGGAAGTTCAATATCTATTATTAGATTATTTCATTTCTTTTAAGCAAATCTCTTTGTTCCCACCCTATACTAGGTATTCTGAGAGGGGCTATCATTTACACAGCCTCATCTTCTAACCTTTGGTGGGAAAATCATCTTGTTAAGATATGTTGATGATTTGGTCTAATAGGTAACAGGGGGAAAGGTATGAAGTTTTATTAATTATTATTAGTACTGCATTAGTAGGAGTACTGCAGAAATGCCTCAGAGTCATAGCCAAGGATCAGAGCCCATCTGAACTAGGTCCTGTATGAAACACAAAAGTTGGTTCCTGCTAGAGAGCTTACAATCTAAGTAGCAGATGCGAGACAACAGGTGGATACAATAAACAGACCAGAGACGCACAAGGCAGTCATCAGATGAGTGGTCCCCAAACTTTTTACCTCTTGCCCCTCTTCCCCCTCCTGCACACTCTGCCCTTCCCTTCCCCCCCAAAGCTGGGGCTGGGAGAGGGTCCACAGGTTCGGGGGGGGGAATGCAGATAGGCATAAGGGGACCAAGACTGGGGCGGGGACTGAGCTGAGGCTGCAGGTCAAGGCCGGCAGCCAGGGCACCAAGTGCAGAGCCCTGGGCATGGGGCCGGCAGCCAGGTCCCCAGGCACAAGACCAGGAGCGGAGCTGGGTGGCACTCCCTCCCTGCCCCCTGTGGGAGTTGGCCCAGGGTCCCCCAAAGGTTCCTCCGTGCCCTCCTAAGAGGGCATGCCCCACAGTTTGGGGACTTCTGCATTAGATGATAATGAACAATGTGCTCAGCAATTGTCACAGCATTCTGACCACCCGAGTTAACTGCTGTTTTGTGTAGGCATCCCAGCAGAAGTGAGTTTTAAGGGAGGTATTTGAAGGAGAGCAAGATTTTTTTAATACTTGTACTTACTGGAGAATCTTCAGAATTGTATTTGCAAATATTGGTTTAAGTTACAATATAGCCACTTCTATTAAATACCAGTCGATTATGTTACCAAGTAGGAGATCCGCACATGTGGAAAATATATGGAAATCCTTTCATTGAAATCAGAGTCTGAAGCCCAAATTTGGAGGTGATGTGTAAGGGCAAGAGGTGTGTGTTGTGTTGGTAAGTGGCTAGGCATCCAAGTGAGAAAATCTACAGGGTGGTAAATTGATATAACATGCATGGGAAGTGGGCAGGAAGATTTAGGTTAAATCAATTTAGACTCTCTAGGGGCCTATTCTGCTCCAGTTCAAGTCATGGCAAAATTCCCATGAGAGCAGGAGCAGGCCCTTGGTCCTTAGTACTTTTCCGGTGCCACTCCATCAGAAGGAAAGAGTGATAGATAGCTCTTTGAAGACTGAACTGCTGGGTGGTTTCCTGGCACTACTGTGAGCTGCAGTTCACAGAAACAAATAGATATTAGATATCCCAGCAAGTTCACCTATTTCTTTGAACAAATGGACTTGGTGCCACTATGGTGAGTTACACATGATCTGTAATGAACTTGACATACGGTGGTGAGCAGGTTGTATTAGGGAGAGGTATTAACTATGTATGTATGAAATCACAACAGGAAAACACATTTAATTTCATATGCTTGAAAGAGAAATAAGGTCTTTTGTGACAGTGGACTTTAATGCATATGTAAATTAATTAGAATTAATAACATTGCAGCAATCATTATTTCATAAAGTGGTTCAATCATTTCAAACCAATATTGAGTTTTCCAATGCTACTGTAGTTCTGAAGATTTAGCTGAATGTATGTATGTTTTTATAACAGGGATGACTTTCTCCCTGGGAGAGCCTGCAAACTTCACAAATGAAAGGCACAATGCCAGTGCTAACCACCCTAGTTTATTTTAACCAGGTTTGCATAACTTAGGCTCACGAGAGCATGCCTTGAGTGAGAGGCCATTGCCACGCAGCTGGGGAAGACAAGTACTAACATGGCATGGAGTTTACTCAGCTGTCCCACTGGAATGAATGTTGGGACCTAATTTTCAGTCTGGGTGAAGGTCATGTCATACTGGGAGGAAAAGCACTTGAAGCTCTCATCCCATTTCTAGTATTGTGTCAACTTCCAAAATGCATTTATAACTGTGCTCAGAATCTCCCTGCTTGCAGATTCCAAGAGAGAGAGTACTTCAAATCTGAGAACCTAATTAAGCAGCAAAAAAATAGGCTAATTATACTCCTATTATCCTACATGTAATTGTTGTCAGCCAATCCAGGTGCTGGATGGCTGGCCATTATTTAAGGGATAAAGACCCCTATGCTAAATAACCGCTGAAAGACATATGCTAACTAGAGAACAAAAAATAAAATGCTTATTTTGGCAGTAATAGCCATCAAATCTCATAATCTAAGCATCTCTGGACCAGGCCCATGTTTTTTCTGGGAAACCTCTGTAGGTGCTGTAGAAGATGGTATCTGTGAGGCACTAGGTGACTCTTCTTTCTGAACCAGAGTTAATCTAGAATCCAGTCTTCCATCTGTCAAAGTCAATAGATTTGCCACTGACTTCCAACAGAGAAGGATTGGGTATGTTAATGCCCCAGTGGGTTCATCTACACAGTAGCTGGGAGGTGCGATCCCCAGCTTGGGTAGACAGACATGCGCTAGCTCTGCTCAAACTAGCGCCTAAAAATGGTAGCATGGCCTTAGTGGCACAGGTAGCGGCTCGGACTAGCTGCCTGAGTACAATCCTGCCCAATAATCCCCTGATTAAGTACTTGGGTAGACAACCCAAGCTGCTTTCTGTGCCATTAGGGCCACACTGCTATTTTTAGTTGTTTCCTCCAGCAGAGCTAGTGCGCATAAGTCTTCCTGAGCTAGACGTTACACCTCTGCGGTGCTGTGCAGATGTATCCAATATGATGTTAGGGACAATGTGTTGCTGAAGGTCCTGTCTTTCAGATGAGGTCCTGAACACTTGTGGTCATTAAAGATCTGTTGGCCCTTTAATTTCTAAAATGCAGCCAACGTTGCATCTCAGGGTGCATGTGCATTATGTAAGAAAACATACATTACTTGCACCAGAATAAAGGATAAAAGACATTCCTGAAAGTAAACAGACAGCAGAGAAAGGCCCTGCCATAAAGGTTAACAAACACAGTCTCTGATGGGAGGATAAATCAGGAGTTGAAGGCCCTACATGGAAAATGCTTGGCCATCAGTAACCAGTGGTTATAAGGTGTGACTGTTCGCCTGAGCACACCAGCAGACTTCAGAGGCAGCAGGGGAACATGAAGCGAGATGCAGCCTTTCGGATCACTGGAACCAAACCACTGGGATTTTATAAATCCAAGTCAGTACCTTCAAATGGCACCTAAAAACATATATGGGGTCAGTGCAGTAGTCACTACCAAGCAAACAGCTGCTTTCTGCAGTGGCGGTAGCTCCTGGTTTCTCTTCAGGTGTAACCCCCAGGTAGAGCACACTGCAATAGTCTAGTCTGGAAAAGCCAAACACCTGGCATCCAGATCCAAGACAAATAGTTACATTAATACCTTTCATTTTCCATAGGATCAGAAGATCTCAAAGCTCTTTATGGAAGGTTACAGATCCCCAGTGAATCAGATAATTATTATCCTCACTGTGCAGACGGATAAACCAAGGAAAATAGAGAATAAGTGACTTGCGCTCGGATTCGTGGAGTAAGTAAAAGGTTGGAAACAGAACCCACTCTCAATCTCTTGCCTTAGCCAATAATAAGCATTCCCTCCTGATTCAGCAGTGGATGGTGCAAAGTAGGTAAAATGTGTTTGGGTGGAATGGTTTGTGTGCACCACAAATCCTATTATTTATTAACAGGATTTCTGAGCCTACCATGACTTCCCTATATGCTGCTTTGAAGCTGTGCCCTTGTGTGTCTGATTCTCACACAGTACACTGGAAACCCTGGCCATGACTTTGTTAATGTCGTTGTTTGAAACTACGACTTGTCTTTAGCAGTTTGGACCATGGGAAAGCTAAATGAGGAAAAGTGGGAAGCCAAAACCCTCAAGTATGAGGGCCCCAATCATGTGAACCCTAATCATGTAAACCACAGGATTAAGCCCAAGGTGAGGAAAACTTAGGAAGTCAAGTCATATAAAAAGGGTAAGTAACAGCACTCCCTCTTCACAGAAAGAGAATAAGGGTCAGGACCCTGAGACAGAAAGGGAAAGAACCAGTTAATTGAATGCAAAGTAGGTACAGGCTTCTACCTCCCACAGGTCACATGATAAATAGATCTACTTCATGTTCACACTTGCTGCATATTATTACTGTTACCAGTTCAAGTTGCGTATGATTAACAGCACACCAATAATGAGCATCACTACGGACTCACCACTATTCTGGCTCAGTGGGTCCTTATTCTTGGAGAGTTTATTTTCAATTAGACTGACCAGCGTTCTGTGACATTTCTGCATGCCTCTCTTAGTTTCTGCTCATTCACTACCGTACATTCTCCAATACAGTCTGAGAACAAATAGCTTCTTTCATATAATTTATTATTCAGGCTAGCTGTCCCCTCCTGTGTTAATTTTGCCCATATTTTTTTTTTCTTAGCTGGAACTTTGCTTTGTTACATGATGCATTGTTTTATGCAGTAGCCACCACCTTAAAAGCTGCTTTGTTGGTCTGTTAGAATCACATGTATAAACTCTTTTTATTATTTTTCACTTTCATATTTCTTTATTTTTTTTCAAGATTATGTTTATCCCTAACCTCATGTAGTACATTTATTATGTTCTTACCGCTACATGGAAATGAGTGTTCATCTCTCTTATGTGGAACTTTGAGTACTAGAGATGAAACCCATTAATATATGAGCTAAGTGCTACTACTATTTATTATTATTCTTAATATTTCCATAGCACCTAGTAACTATAATAAAAAACAGCTTGATCTTCACGAGAGCCCCTGACCAGCCTCCATTTGTGTGCGTGCAACTTTGTACATGTAACACATGAATACACTCTTCTAGCACCAAGGTGAATGGATTTTGCTCATTTAAGTTCTGTCACTTGACTGTATAGATGACTCTATATACTGGGTACACACATGTCAATGCAAGAAAGCTGTGTGGGTGTGTAGCAGAATTCCATCCTCTTCTCCGTCATGGTCTGGGTTTAAAAGGAAGGGCAATAAAGCCCATTTAGTGTTTCCTCTGATTTGACTTGATAAGATGCCACTCAATAAACAAATATGCTTGGACCACTTACGTTCATGCTGTTTCCAATCATTACATTCCCTCACCCCCTTTGGCATTTTAGCTGTGACCAAAACAATGACGGTGAATAACAGGCCTGATTCTGATCTCACTTACAGTGGCATAAATCAGAAGTAACTCATCTGAAGTCAACAGAAACTTGATGTGACATCAAAATCAGACTCCGTATCCTCTCATAGGTTAGACAGCATCTGCCACAGATCCAACTAATTTACTGTATTAGCTGAAGAGTCTCGAGCCTAATTTTATTCTTGCTTATATTTGTGCAACTCAAGAGCAATTCTCCATTGAGAGGAGTATTTGGCTCACAAGCTCTTTTGCTGCTCTCCTGAAATTCTCACTATCCTACATACCAATAGGTTCCATTATTATGATGTTATGGTTAGTGTTATGACTGCAGGAGAACAAATCCCCTAAAAAATCTGAGTCCTGCTCTGACAGGTTCGGTCACAGAGACCCCTTGGGATGGTAACCTGATGTGCTGAAATTACCTCTGAGCCCGTTTTCCCTGCCAGCTTGGGACTTCCAGAACCCTGTCTTGTTGAGTCAGACACACTAGCCTGCTGCAACACAGACCCACGGTCTGATCCATGCCTCCAAAGCTGCAGACTTAACTGAAAACAGCTCAGCGGGTTACCTATCTTCAGCACCCAGACACCCAGTTCCCAATGGGATCCAAACCTCAAATAAATCTCAAATAAATAAAGTGTATACAGGGTAAATTCATAAATTGTCCGCCCTCTATAACACTGATAGAGAGATATGCACAGCTGTTTGCTCCCCCAGGTATTAATCACTTAGTCTGGGTTTATTAATAAACAAAACTGATTTTATTAAGTATAAAAAGTAGGATTTAAGTGGTTTCAAGTAATAACAGACAGAACAAAGTTAGTCACCAAGCAAAATAAAGCAAAAACAGGCAAGTCTAAGCCTAATACATTAAGAAACTGATTAGAGGTAATATCTCACCCTCAGAGATGTTCCAATAAGCTTCTTTCACAGACTAGACTCCTTCCTAGTCTGGGCCCAATCCTTTCCCCGGTACAGTCCTTGTTAGTTCCAGCAGACATCTCAGGTGGTAAGCAGGGGTTCTCCCATGACTGGGAGCCCCCTTTGTCCTGCTCCACCCCCTTTTATAGCTTTGGAACAAGGCAGGGATCTTTTGTCTCTCTGGGTCCCTACCCCTCCTTCTAAATGGAAAAGTACCAGATTTAAGATGGATTTCATTATCAGATGACATGGTCACATGTCACTGTAAGACCCCTAGTCTCCATTCTTCCTGGGTTGGCCCACACATATACAGGAAGATTTGCAGGTAAATACACCATTTACAACCAATTGTCCTAGTCAATGGGAGCCATCAAGATTCTAAACCACCATTAATGACCCACACTTTGCATAATTACAACAGGACCTCAGAGTTACACTTCATATTTCTGGCTTCAGATACAAGAATAATACATGCATACAGATAGGAGGAATATATTCAGTGGGTTATAACCTTTGTTATGATACCTTACAAGAGACCTTTTGCATAAAGCATATTCCAGTTACAATCATATTCACACTCATAAGCATATATCCATAAAACATATAGCGTGCAACGTCACACCTGCCTCTTTAATTTCTTTGGTAGGTGTTGCAACAGAAGTATAATCCTTTATACGACCCTTTTATATCTAGAAACGATAAAGTTCTTGTGTAACTAGGAGATACAGTAGTTTGATTATAGATTCAACTTTTAAAGTCCAAATTAGTTTTTTTTTTACAGTAAACCATTTATTGTAATATAACAGATTCCACAAATATGGGATGTCAGTGCAAATAAAACAAAACATCTCCAGCAAAAGCATATGAGGAGTTATTTTTTACATTAGAGAAATTATTGCATAGAAGATATAACCACAAGGTTCTAGTTTTGTGTATATTATATCTACTCAGTCTGTTGCAGAAAACAGAGTGCCCACAAATCAACAGAATGAAGCATAGAATGTTTCTTGTGGATAAAACACTTTAATGCCCTTTAAAGGGTATGATGTGAACTCCTTGTCACACGTCCCCTTACATCAGAGCAGTAATTAGCTTAAATACTTATACAGTAAATAGGATTTCCCATTTCTAAACAGCAAGACCAGATGCTACCACGTCAATGCATTTGAACTAGTTGAGCATAGCTTATACTAAGGAACATGTTTTTTTCCTTGAACACTGTCATTGTAAATACTACCTCTAATGACGCATTTTGGCTTTTTAAATTTTTTTGCTCAGCTCCCTCAGTACAAAATGGTAGAATGTCAAAAATTGATTACTGCTGTTTGTGACTCCAGGTCTGGAATGCTCTTTCTATTAGTGTACAGTTAAGAAACACGAACGCATAGGGTCTTCTAGAGACTAGTAATACTAATTATATAGCATAGCAAATGTACATGGCACTTTGTAACACATAAATACTGGCTCCTTGCCCCAAAGCACTTACAGTCTATTGCAGAGAAACATGATATGTGGGACAAACAGGGTGAAAGATGATACAGGGACAACATCCATGAGACAACCAATATAGGAAAACTAAGACTGAACAGCTAAATCAACTGGGCACAGGATGAAAAGAGGCAACATTTTTGTTTCTTGGATTTCCCAGTTGATTTATTTTTAGCTGTTGAAGAAAATAACCATGGCGCTTCTGGAATCTAATGTCTGAGCCAACTCCCATTGACTTCTGTGTAAATTGGATTAGGCCCTAATGTAGAGACAGAAAGTTTGTATTTAGACACACATTAGAGTTGGTCAAGTACTGTAAAAAGTATCTTCATGAACATCCATTTATATTCCAAATAATTGCTTGTTTCAGCCATATTTGTGCCCTTTTAACTGCATCTATTCACAAAGATTTGTGCATAGTGTTTGTTCATATGCATGCATGGGGAACAGCTGTTCAGTTCACATGCGAATGCATACAAAGGAGTATTTGTGCATGCACAAGAGTATGTGCTATTTGTTATTCATTATTCTTCCATTTCAAATATTTCAGGTCATCCAGTGAGGGAGCAGAAGCAATACCATCTAACACAGGTGACCAATCACACACCAAAAATAAAGTGAACACTTTGTAAACAACCATAGGCTAATATGTGTTTATCCATTAGCTCTTCGGCTATATGAATAACAAGTAACAAATACGGAAATCAAGATTGCTTCATGAATAGAAAAAAGCTACATTTGTCATATAGTTTATTTGTACTGAATAAGCTGTTCCTCTCTGACACATTTAGTACTGTGACATCATCAGTTAAAATGCCCATCTAGCATTTGCTTTAGCTAAGCCCACTGCTGTATACGTTGGGTTTTGTTATAAGCCCTGAGATGGATTTTGTGCAAGGGAATTTATGCTAAGGTGAGACACAAGTGCAGCTAAACCATTTTGGTCCTTAACTACTCCATTTTCTTCATTTAATCTGACTAGAGGCATAACTCCATCAAAAAGTAATGAAATCCTGCTATAAATTAAAGCGAAACTGCCCACATTTCATAATATGAGCATGGCAGATTTTACCACATTGCAAACATTGCTCTAGGATTATTATATTTAAATTATTCTGCTTGTCCAAGACTCATCTGGAAGGAGGAGTGAGGAGAATACTCTGATACAGTTTTGCCATCTTTAGGAAATTGAAACCACAAAGACTAGGATTAATTCCCTTAAGAAAATGATTCTGCGTAACGGGTTCGGCAGCAATCTTGACCTACATTAGGATTAGTTTAAGAAGGTTTCCCAACCATTGGAAGGATGGGATCTCAAAAATAGCTTTCAGGATAAGGACAATTGGGGATAGGTCACTTGATTTTTTAAATGATTGACTAAAATTTCCAGTGTGTGACAGAGTGCTGTCAACTGCACCAAGTAAAAATAAGTCAACAACAACAACAAAACCCTGAAAAAAATAGAGGGAATAGTCTCCAACTTTATTCAGTGATGATAATCTTAAGCATTCCTTGTAATAACAACTAGTACAACATTTTCAGACAAATATGATTTGGGGTGGTGTGCCTTTAAATGATTACAACCAGTGGGAGGTAGCTCTTATGAATGACTGAAGTGCAGTCGTCCTGACAATCATCCTGTGAAATGGACCTATATATAAAATATGATTTACAATATACTATGAAAGCAGCAGAGTTACTGAGTAACATACTCCATTAATATATACAATAAATATGAATGATTATAAACCATTGGAACTTTTTTCTTAGTGTTTTTTTTCCATTTCTTCATTCAGTTTATATGATTTTAAGTCATGAACCTTCCTAACCACACAGGGGAAAACTCATCTTGTAGCGAATGTCCCAACATTTACACTGGATCCACTCATTGAAATAAGAGTGATTCAGAAAATTGGTTTCAGAGTAGCAGCCGCGTTAGTCTGTATCCGCAAAAAGAAAAGGAGTACGCGTGGCACCTTAGAGACTAGCAAATTTATTTGAGCACAAGCTTTCATGAGATGAAGTGAGCTGTAGCTCACGAAAGCTTATGCTCAAATAAATTTGTTAGTCTCTAAGGTGCCACAAGTACTCCTTTTCTTTTTTCAGAAAATTGGGGAATCTAAGGTTCTGTTTAGTGAGTAATGCAGCTGTTCCTGATGTGTCTGTGTTGATAGGGACCAAGTCCAGTTCTCTCTAACTACTACAAACAATGAGCAGGGGAGCAATACTGGAACACTTTGAGGACCCATTCACTGTGTGCCGCAGCCTATAAGAAAATAGAGAACAAAAAAAACCAACCACCTAAAATACCAATGGGAACTTTAATGTATGACAGCAAATCACTGGTGGTACTTGCAAAGACGGAGCAAAAATGGCTTGTTATGGGTACTCACTTAAAAGAAGGTAAAAATACAGTAGCAATGATAGAACAACCACTGAAAGGAGTACTCCCTGTTATTTGTCAGGAGAGACCCTAGATATATTAAACCCAGCCCTTTTGCTGCTGTTAACCAACTGGCAGAAGAGTCACACAGTATTAGGCAAAAGTTTCACTTGCTCTCCATCAAAGTTAAGATGGAGCACAATCCTCTGTGAAATTTTATAATAGAGATAAAGGTCCTGATCCTGTACTTACAATGTTAACCAGAGTAAATCCACAAACATAAATGAGATTATATTGGCATAGATCTGGTGTGAGATCACCAAAGCTTGATTAGTTTTAAACATATTTTTCTGTTAGACTGTTATCAAACACATGCTATTGTCATCTCAGCCAAATGTAAGATGTTTATTTTGATCATTTAGGAATGGGGAAGTTTCAGTAGCACATACAAACCCACAAGTTAGGTTGTTTAGAGTGGCATACATTTTCAGTGTAATATAGTTCTAGGATAAGACAAGATCTGTTGCATTATCAGACACCATTGAACTGTTGGACAATATTGAAAGCATGATAACCTTGAGAGCCTCTTGCATTTTTTAAAGCAATTATTAGCTATCTAATTATTTCAAAACTCAACGGACCTTGTACATTTTCAGTGATGCATTTCTAACCCGTAAATGTTCACTACAGTTCTGCTTGCTGCTAGCAAGGGTTTTCCATAGCTGTTTTGCTAGAGAGATACAAAGTGGTCTGGCACTGCAATAATTTAAAGACAGACATTGACAGTCAAACATTGGAAAGTCAGCATAGCCTCACATACCTTTCATTTGCTTATCTTAATGCATGTGTTATTCATTAAGCTATTTTTGTACGGAAAATCACAACTAATCATAGTTCCGCCTGCCTCTTTGGTACAGAAAGGCTACAGTGTTCTAAGTATTATGAGAATGACTGAACTGTCACGAAGAATTATGACCATATTGTTTAACATGTGAGTGAATTCACTGCCAAAAAAGGTGGATGAGTAAAGAAACAAGAAAAGGAATGTACTTGAAAGGAAAGTAGCCTTAGGCTTCTGTTTCGAGTACTACAGTAAAACCCCAGAGTTATGAACATCTCAGGAAAGGGCATTTGTAACTCTAAACAAAACATGCAAAAGTTTACAACTGAATATTGACTTAATACAGCTTTGAAACTTTACTATGCAGAAGAAAAATGCTGCTTTTAACCATCTTAATTTAAATGAAACAAGTCCAGAAACAGTTTCCTTACCTTGTCATACTTTTTTTTTAAACTTTCTCTCTTTTCTTTTTAGTAGTTTATGTTTAACACAGTACTATACTATATTTGCTTTTTTATTTTTTTGGTCTCTGCTGCTGCCTGATTGCGTACTTCCTGTTCCAAATTAGCTTTGTGGTTGATCGGTCAATTCATAACTCTGGTGTTCGTAACTCTGAGGTTCTACTATATATGTAATTATGGGTGAAATTCACATCACGCCAACATCTACATATTGTCACCAACATTTAAAGTTAAGTTTTTTCATAAAGAATTTTTCAGGCTATTTTTGTGTTTGGTTTTCTAAGCTTTCAGTCACTAAAGAAAGTGTATGTTAAGTTTGGGCACTGGGTGAACTATTTCATAAAAAGGAATATTCATTATAGGTTAAGATCCTTTCTTGGTTAGCAAATTGTTCATGAAGAGATTCTGATTATCTTCAAAAATGTCCACTGCTTGTAAGTATTAGCTGAATAGTTTAGGTGAATGGTTTTCAGTACTCAGGAAGGTCAAGTAGTGTTTTGCTTCAGCTATTCATCATTTATTATGCATGTTGGCTGGGAGGTCCCAGAGTCATGTGGTATTGTTTCTGCTCCACAACTGGAACTCTTAAAACAGGAGAATGGCACATAGTGAATCATGAACAATGTACTTTCCAGTGCAGATTTTCAAATGAACAGATGTTGGTGCTAAACATTTATGTGATTTTTCCCCCCTCCAATATCTGAGTTTTACACTGATGTAATCACACTGTACTCTAGTCATGTAAATCTAGTTTAATGGAGTGCAGAATCTGGATTTGTATTTCCATTACTCTTGGCTTTAATAAACCTATGGGAGCATAATCTGCTTAAACTGTCTCACTTTTTTAAATTAAAAAAATAGTGTGGTTTGAGCCAAGTAAATAGTTCACAATAAATAATATAGTCAGCAAATGTAGCCTCTTGTCTTCATAAAATGGCAGTGAGCTGATGGTTACTTCATCAGATTTATTTGTTGAATTCACTTTCATATTATTTTCTTTCTATGGCTTGATCATGAAGAGGTCTTTGTGAGCACCTGAAACTCAAAATTCAATTTTTGGCTTGTACTGCACAACTGTGACAAAGCAAGTATGGTATTTGTTTCTGTTCCCTGATTGGATGAGCTTGCAATCACTTCCAGTGGAATACTCCTCTGGGCAAATGAGACAAGTGGTTTCCATCCACACCCCTGCATATACTTTGTAGTTTACTGTCTGTGAAGTCAGGTACCAGGCAGGCTTGCTTTTCAAATGTTCCCAAGGAGTGAAATTCACCACCATACAGAGGGCCAGTGGAAGGTCTATGAACTAAGTCCCACTTCTACGTTGGGGGGAGAATGAGGCCCATAGTATTTCCTCTGCAGTGGCGTTCCAAGCCTCAGAAACTCCACACCATTTTCCCAGCATGCTATCGTGGCAGAACTCTTGCCTTTACAGATTGAACTGGAAACGCTACTGTAAATTCTCATCCTTAACTGCACTAATTCCCACTAGTGGCTTTATTTCAACAGCCGATGAAGTGATTCCTATGTATAGTATACAGCTTTCTTATCCATTTAAGCTTGTAAAGTCTTGTTGGAATCCTCCAGACTGAAAGATGCAATATAAATATCTTATGAGGGCTTAAGTGGGATGTAAGTGGTGCTCAGGCCTTGAGCTGGATCTTTGCACGTGGGTGAATTTCACCCAGAAAGTGAATGCCGAAGGGCTACAAGGATGGTTAAAGCACATTTCTCACAGAAGAGAAATTTGCAGAATAAGGTTCTTATGGCATTGACCCACCTTTAGAGGTTATTGAACTGAACAGACCAAACTTTGTTTAAAGTACAAAATATAAAAACAAATGGTATCATTACAGTTCTGGGCTATAATTTCTAGAGAGAGTCTAAGGACAAAGAAGCTACTCCTAGAAGGCCAAAAGTTTACATGACTTCTCAAAATGCGAATTCTATAAAACCAATATTTGTATGTCACTAATATTTAGATATAAGTCTAGCTCATGTCATTTGGAAAAAACAAACCTTGAAAAGTATTAATTAATAAAAGATATCATGTCTTATTAACGTTCATATAGTAATTACCAAAATCACAAATCCATCTGTTAAGCAGTCAGCAAACAAGACAAATGGCTGCGTTCTGTTAAACAAATTATAAAATGCCTTAGGGAAGAAAATCTAATAGCCCCAACTAAATCATGAATCAAACAACAACCCATTTTACCACATGGGCTGCACATGCTCATGCCACACACGCCTATATCTATCATTCTCAATCCCTTCTCCTGTACTGTATGCATTGCAAGAAGAACAGTGGGGGAAAGCGCGACTCTCAAGCTTCAGGAGGCTAGATTTAAATATAGTGATGTGATCATTAACGTTTTTATCTTTCTTTTTTATCCTTTATGGCCAAAGCATAATATTGTATTTCTAAAATGTCACCACTACAACCAAAAGACACCAGTGTAGCAGATATTATGTAAAACAACAGTAAATCCAATTCCTTGTGTCCATATGGGAATCCAGTTAGTTTAATCCAATTTGATAAACAAAATTGATTTTATTCTTGTCATGTTTTGAATGATTATTGAACATTTAAAAAGAGGAAACACGCTTACCTTTAGAGTAATTAATCAATGAGTATGTTTCTGGACAAGCAGTATTTGAGCTGTTTTTCAAATAATTGTAGAACACTATTGGGCATGCAGAATGTATGTACAACTGCATGTCTAACTGGTATGTACAATTACCATGATCACTCAGTTCAAGTGAGCAACTGTGCATGCAAATAAAAAAATTGCATTTTCATAGCACCTTTAATCTGAGGGTTTAAAAGTCTTAAAATAATGTACAAATATTAATAAATGAAGCTACCCAACACCTCTGTAAGGCACATCAATGTTATTACAGATGGATAGAGGGAGAGGGGTTAAGTAACTTACCCAAGAACACACAGACTCAGAACATAGGCACCTATGAATCTTGATCACCTTGATCCAACCACTAGCCACACTTCCTCCCTCTTGGCCTTTCTAGTCAACCTTACCATTCCTGATAAGAAAAAGGGACTCAATCATAAGTCAGCTAAATAAAGGCCTACTCTAGATCTATCTGTGCACCATAACATGTAATGATTCCTGGTAGAATATGGTAAGGCGGTCGCAATGCTTTATTCCCACCCTCCCAAGCTTAAGAGATCAAAATTAAAAGGGGAAAAAAGGAATGTTTTGCTCCAACCCTGGAATATTACAGCCATGGCAGTCTATCAGAAACATTCTTTCTTCATTTCATACACATAAAATTTGATGTTGTGTGAGGTTTATGGCTCCTGTGTTCAGGCAACTTGGAGACTGATGTTGTGCACTGACACCCCGCAATGTCTTCGCTCTCAAGGACAACTGCCCTTGCAAAATTGCAGACTCAGCATTAAAGGGCAAAGGTATAGATTTGATTTGCAGACTAACACATAAAGGACTGTAACCTGCCATATCTATGGGCGATTCGTTAGACTTGTCTCTGTGTGTGTGTGTGTGTGTGTGTGTGTGTGTGAGAGAGAGAGAGAGAAAGAGAGAAAGAGAGAGAGAGAGAGAGAGATCAAAAAAGTGTGTGTATTTGCTTTCTGTAAATATATACAAACAGGAGATGGGAGTTAGAGAAGTTTGGATTCTCATCCAAATTCTACAAAGTTTGGGGGGTGTTCCTACAGCAAGTTTGATTCACCCCACTATAGCCCATTAGGGTATGTCTACACAGCAATTAAACACCCGTGGTTGGCTCCCAAGGCTCGGGTTGCAAAATAGCTGCCAAGTTCAGATCTGCATCCAGAGCCCGCAGAGTTTGGGGGTTGTTCACATCTAGGTTTTTTGCTTTGTTTCTGTGTATCTCTCCTATAAAAATATATTTTAAAAAAACTATTCCTCTTCCCCACAAATTCCTTTACTACCCTTTCCCATAGCCTGATCTGCACAAAGCATTCTGGGAAAACACACCCGTTACAGCAAATCTCTCTGAAGTCTATGTGACCTTGATGGGCAGGTTTCAGAAGTCACTCTTGTTTAGTTTAACGGAATGATGGTCAAGGCTGATTATCATTCAGTGCTTCTAGGCCAGTGATGATATAAACAAGAAACATTACACAGGGATGAGACTGTCTGTTGTTATTTTTACACCAAGTAACATTCCACCAAGCACCAAAACCTTGTGTGCCTCTTGCTCTTAGCTCTCTCTCACTAGAAGCATTTCTGTATTTCAAAGAATGAGATTCACTAATGAATGCTGAATATGAATGATCCTCTTTTTTATCATTTGGATTAATTTTTTTCTCTTCCAATTATTCCACTGATTAACATGTTGGACCCTGGATGGAAGCTTAAGCTGCTATTAAGTTAAATAGTCAAGTCAATTAGTCTGTTTCAATGGAATAAAAATCTTTTAATATGAGGCAGCAGGTCAAAAGCACACCTTGATGTTTTTTAATCAGGACTTAGTGCATTATTATTGTGGCCATCTGCTTCTGAATTTTTCTCATTCTTTCTTTTCAGTTGAGAAACGTAGAATTCAGAGGCTGAATTTGGATGAACATAAAAGGAAAACTTTCTTATCAAATCTGCTTTTGAAGCTATTAATGGTCATTTTGTTTTGTTCTGAAATTTCCACTTCAGGCGTGTTACTAAGAAACCAGATTAAAGAGAAATAAAGCCACCCTATGTGGGTGGGTCGGTGTGTGCACGCGCATGCCACGGTAAGGAAAAGAAAGCACTGACAAAGGGAAACTGCAAAGCTACTAAAGCGATCACTAAGAAAAATATATATCGGTGGCATCCATGTATCGTCTCACTCTTCTCCAGTCCACCTATAAAAAAACATCTCTTCGCACCTGTCAGACCATGTCACATCCTCTTATCTAAATCCCTTCACTGGCTAACACTTCCCATGTCAGATTCGAACTCCTGCCCCTCTATTACAGGGTGCTGCTCCACACCTGCTTTCATTCCTTTCCACTCTCTGCCTCTCTCTCCTTTTGCTCTGCTCAAGACTCTTGTCAAGTCTTCTACCATGCCCGACTTCATGCCTTCTGCCAGGCTTCCCCTCAGGTGGAGATCACTACAGCAGGACTGACAAACATGCACAGGGTGCCCACCTGCTCTTTATTCAATTCCTTTCTGAAAACTAAGGCTGGTTGGAAAATAGGGGGAGAAGAAGAATTTGTGGACATTTTAGAATAAATTAGCTTCTGCTTTTCATTGAAATGTTGCTTTTGTTGACATTTTCTGACCAGCGCTATGTATAACACAATCCTTCCGTGAAGGCTCTCAGTGATCATCTGCCAGAAAAAGGCAAAAGCTGCACTATTTTCAGAGTGTACCTTCCTCTACTCACCGGGGGAACATTTTCAAGAGGGCCTATGGGACTTAGAAGCATCAGTCCTATTTTCAAAAGTGGCAAAAATGGACACAAATCAGATGTCAAGAATTATAACATTCATAAACCAGTCGGAGAACACTTCAATCTCTCTGGTCACGCGATTACAGACATGAAAGTCGCTATTTTACAACAAAAAAACTTCAAATCCAGACTCCAGTGAGAAACTGCTGAATTGGAATTCATTTGCAAATTGGATACAGTTAACTTAGGCTTGAATAGAGACTGGGAGTGGCTTAGTCATTATGCAAGGTAGCCTATTTCCCCTTGTTTTTTCCTACCCTCCCCCCCCCACCCCAGACGTTCTTGTTAAACCCTGGATTTGTGCTGGAAATGGCCCACCTTGATTATCATACACAATGTAAGGAGAGTGGTCACTTTGGATAAGCTATTACCAGCAAGAGAGTGAGTTTGTGTGTGTGGGGGGGGGGGGTGGTGACAAAACCTGGATTTGTGTTGGAAATGGCCCACCTTGATTATCATACACATTGTAAGGAGAGTGGTCACTTTACATAAGCTATTACCAGCAGGAGAGTGAGTTTGTGTGGGGGGGGCGGGATGAGAAAACCTGGATTTGTGCTGGAAATGGCCCAACTTGATTATCATACACATTGTAAGGAGAGTGATCACTTTAGATAAGCTATTACCAGCAGGAGAGTGGGGTGGGAGGAGGTATTTTTTCATGCTTTGTGTGTATATAATAAGATCTTCTAAACTTTCCACAGTATGCATCCGATGAAGTGAGCTGTAGCTCACGAAAGCTTATGCTCAAATAAATTGGTTAGTCTCTAAGGTGCCACAAGTACTCCTTTTCTTTTTGCAAATACAGACTAACACGGCTGTTACTCTGAAAAATGGCATAGGCACTTAGGAGCCTGGCTCTCACTGAATTTCAGCAACTTAGGCTGCTAAGTGCCAAAGGGCCAGTTTTTAAAAGGTGCGCACAGATGCAGACAGGTGCCTAAATCCCTTTTGAAAATGGAATTTTGGATCCTACGCCAGTTAGGCACTTTTGAAACTTTTATCCCAGGTGTGTTTTGTGTCTGAACTTTGCTGTCTGTCTAGGAGATGCACCTGCCCTGTAAGGTGATGAATACTTTGTAGGAATCTCTTCAATGGAAGTAGAGGGTACTCAATACCTTGCTGAAGGCACTCAGCACCAGGCTGGTTTGGGACCCGAGACTGTACACATCTCAGGGCATGATCTTGTTTTCCTTTATGCATTGTGCAATGCCAAGCTCAGTAGCAGTGCTCAACAACTAATAAATTAATCATGAGAATTAGAGTAGTTAAGACATTTTTTTTTACCAGATAGCAGGAATAGAATATGTTCCTTATCCTGCACTCCTTATTCACTCCTTCACTTCATTAAGCATATAACCTGAGTAAGGGGTCTGACAGAAATGCAGAATCAGGCCTCAGATGTGTCAGTGTAAACGCTGCAACTAGACTGTATTTCTTAAAAAAAGTGAGAACAAGCTTCAATTTCTGTGCAGATGGGAGGGAGATGGGAGTTAGGAATCAAACTTTTCTGAAAACTTTCTGGATCAGAGTGCCACCTTGCATGGAGAACAGTAATAGTCTTCTTAGATATTTAAAAACAAATGCTATAAGACAAGTTATCTGAGGCCTGTAGTCAATATCAGATCACATGCACAGACTTACAAGTGCTAAATAAATATCAGAGTTGGCCTCAAACACAGTTTGAATTATGAACCACATTTCTCCAAGATTCAGGGGTGTTGGGATTCAGAGTTTTGCTTTGGTTCCATCTCCAAAAAATGCTATAAAACAAAGTATTTTTTAAAAAAATCTATTTTAAGCCACCCAAGACCTGACTAAAAGCACCTGTTTCTCTGAAAATAGATAACTTCATAAATGTATAAATCTTAGCAAATAATAAAGGAAGAAGAACATAACTCCATAAAGATTTAAATTCCAGGAAAGCAAGGGAAGTGTCACTCCTATAACATAACACTGTAAAAACAGGTCTCAGAGTAGCAGCTGTGTTAGTCTGTATTCGCAAAAAGAAAAGGAGTACTTGTGGCACCTTAGAGACTAACAAATTTATTTGAGCATAAGCTTTTGTGAGCTACAGCTCACTTCATCGGATGCTCACGAAAGCTTATGCTCAAATAAATTTGTTAGTCTCTAAGGTGCCACAAGTACTCCTTTTCTTTTTTACTGTAAAAACAGAGATGTGAAGTCTGGAGGCCTCAGAACAGGATTGGGAGCAGGAAACTTTTACATTTTAACCCCATAAGAACAGCCACACTGGGTAAGACCAATGGTCCATCTACCCCCATATTCTGTCTTCCAACAGTAGCCATCCCGTTGTACTCTCCCAGCTTCTGGCAATTAGAAGTTTAGGACACCCAGAATATCAAATTCCATCCCTGATCATCTTGGCTAGTAGCCATTGATGGATCTATCCTCCATAAACTTACCTAGTTCTTTTTTGTACCCAGTAATAGTTTTGGCCTTCACAGCCTCCCCTGGAAATTAGTTCTATGGGTTGACTGTGCATTGTGTGAACTAGTACTTCCTTTTGTTTATTTTAAACCTGCTGCCTATTAATTTCATTGGGTGACCTCCTGGTTCTTGTGTTATGTGAGGGGTAAATAACACTTCCTTATTTACTTTCTCCACCCCATGTACGATTTTATAGACTTCTAGCATATCCCCTTTTAATCGTCTCTTTTCCAAGCTGAAAAGTTCCAGTCTTTTTCTGTCTCCATTGTTTCATACCCTAAATAATTTTTGTTGCCCTTTTCTGCACCCTTTCCAATTCTAATGTATCTTTTCTAAGATGGGATGATCAGAACTTCACACAGTATTCCAGGGGTGGACATACCTTATAGTGTCATTATGATATTTTCTCTGGTTATTTATCCCTTTCAAAATGGTTCCTAACACTTTGTTAGCCTTTGACTGCTGCTGCACATTGAGCGGATGTTTTCAGAGAACTATCCATGATGATGCCAAAATGTCTTTCTGAAGTGGTAACAGCTAATTTAGATCCCATCATTTAGTATGTAGAGTTGGGATTATATTTTCCAATGTGCATTACTGTGTATTTATCAGCTTTGAACTTCATCTGCCATTTTGTTGCCCACTCACCCCAGTGTGACCTCTGAGAAGTCTTTTCACCATTCTGTGCCTCAACTTCCTACCTGTAAAAGGGAGGTGGTAATACTTACCACCTCACAGGGCTATCACGAGGATAAGTTAATGTTTACACAGGGCTTTGAAGAGGAACAGCTAAATATTATCACAAAGATGATTATATTCTACCAATACATCCATATGAATGGGAATACATACAACCTACTGTCTAGCAGTTGAGACTCAGGGTATGTCTACCCTGAAGTTGGTGTGTTTGCAGCTCGTGTAGCCATACCCACGATAGCTTTAATCTAGTTAGCATGGATAAAAATAGCAGTAAAGATGTGGCAGCACAAACCCCAGTGTGGGCTGGGAATACAAATACACAGTCCAGGGTAGACTTTTACAGCAGCCCGTGCCACTGCGCTAGCTAAATTACAGTTAGGTAGATATGTCTACCCGAGCTGCAATCCCATCGTCGAATGCAGCGTAGACATACCCCCAGACCAGTAGAGAGCCAGTTTCTCTTCCTGTGCAATGGTCAGTTAAGTGACACTAACAGATTCCAAAGGAAGTCCTCGTTTGACTCCCTTGGCTCTGATGGGGCAAAGAGGAAAAACACGGTAAATGGGAGAAACCCCTTTGATGCCAAAGTCTGCTTGCCAGAAACCAGAAGTCTAAAGAAATGAGAAATGTATCTAAATTAAAGAAACATAGATTTATTTTAACTGCACAGTTGTTAAAGTAAACCCAGGCCCATAATGCACAACTTTATTATTTCCTCCGCAGCCTTTTAGAATTTCTCACACAGCTGAAAGGCACAGGATTTCTGTAAAAAACGCTAAGAGGAATTATGTTTTTTTCCATAGTTGCAATAATTATGATTTTAACTTTAACAATTAAGATGCAGCAACACTTGTAGGAAGAATTTGTTGGCTTCATGGAGAGAGGAATGTGAATGCTACCATATCCACTAAGAATGGGAAATGGAGACATACAACCCTTCCCTCCATACACGCCCCCCTCAGAAATGAATGAGGAAAATGGAAAGGCATATGTTTGATCATGCCGCTTTCTGGCTCACTGGAATGTAGTTGACCTTCTGTGTTAAGAAGATGCCAGAACACTTGGGACCTAATTTTCCCTTCAGCAGTTGTTAGAATTATATTTAATAAGAGGCCTGAGGAAAAAAAGCAAACTATAATAACCAGCTTAGAAATTCTTCAAAGTGCTCCTCAAACAATGCAGAACCTCTGAACTCTATGTAGTACTTTTGATATTCAAAAGCTGGCAAGAAGACAGGCCTTTGATTGGAAAGATGAGAAGGTAGATCTTTATTTTGCTAAAAATACAATTTGGGTTTCATGTGTGTAATATTTTCAATGTATGTGTCAGCACTGGAACTAGTGGTGAAGGAACTTCTAAATACTTCATATAGACGCCTGGGAGAACAGCACAACTTTCTAAGGAAAGCTGTCTGAAGTGTGAGCTAGTGGATAGAGCGGGGGATTGAGAGTCAGGACTCCTGGGTTCTATCCTCACTTTACCTCTGTTTTGCGGTGTGACTTTAACTTCCCCATGATTCATTTTGCCCATCCGTAAAATGGGGACAAAAATCTTACCTGCTTTACAGGGGAGATGTAAAGCTTGATAAAAACTGAGAGTCAAGCAACACAGATTGTGTTCCTGACTCTGCCACTGACTTGATTGTCTGACTTTGGTCAAGTTGTCTGATCTCTCTGTGCCTCAAAGACCTCATCTTTAAAATCAGGATAAATAATAATTGGGTACTTACCCACCTTTGTAAAATGTTTTGAGATTCTCAGATGTGAGTTGGAAAGTAAATGCAAAGTGTCAGTATTCATTACACTAAGAAATTTTGGGCTGAAAGGTGCCATGTAATTACAATGTGTTATGTTATGTAGTTTTTGAATCATTATGAGAAGAGAACAAAAAATGCTTTACAAAAGAGAAGTACTATAGGTTTCATGAAATTCAGAGTTTTCTTGTTTCCTCTCATCCTTGATTTGATTTAACAACATGGAAAATGTTTGATCCCTATAAATGTTATGCCAAATTCTTACATTGAGCTTTGCTGTAAAAGTCATATTGCATAGCACATCAAGTTTACACTGTGGAGCACAAAGCACAGTGAGGAGTAGTGAATGGGGAAGATTACCAGCTGCCCATGCAGGTCTTTAATATGGTACATATTGCCACTGGCATTATCCATAAAATTTAGCACATTGGTACCTCCTTTCTGGAAGCTATATTTCTGATCACAATGCCACTGTGTACAGTAGTTAATCAATGGCCAGTAATAGCCCAAACTCATTTCAGTTTTCATAGCTCTTGATAAGAATAAATTGCTGTTTTGATCTTATGGTGTAAACAGTACTTGGACAGCCAGTAGTTTAATGACATTGTGGTATTGACTGATTTCTACTTATAGACAACAAAACGAGACGTTTCAATAGCTAAATTGGTACAGCGCATAGTCCACAAAACAGGTATCCAGGTAACCATGGTGATGCTGTCCCCAGGCAGAATGGGGGGAAGAAGAAAATAGACCCATTTCATTAACTGGTTGGAAAAAGAATTCAGGAGAGAATTTGCTGCTCGTCAAAAGTACAGGACAAGGAATTATTTAAAAATCAAGAAACTCTCTGGAAATACAGGATTGTCTCTGAACAATTGAATTAATCAAAGTCACATTGATTAAGATGAACAACAACAACAACATAACCTTTCTATTGTGCCTTTTATCTGAAGGCCTCAAAGCTCAGAATTTGCTTTGTTGCTGCTTCATTTCAGTTTAATTCTAACTGGTTACTGAAAACATTCTTAGAAAGCTGAAATTTCATCCTCATCTTCAAAAGGAACAGAGACTAATCTGTGCGTTGAAGAGCAAACAATAAAGACCACAAGCAGTGGGACTGCTCAGAGTATTGGTAATGGACTATAAATGATTTCACCTCTAGGTGACTAACTCAAAATCCAGCACAGGTAGAGACAAAGTTATTAGCATCTAATAGCTGTTTAGTAGCCCATGTGAATTGAGTTTTGTGGATCCCAATTTAGTTCCCAGTGGAGAGGTATTCACAGCACAAAAAAGCCCCACCATAATGATTTGCACTCATCCGCAATGTTGTGAGCCTATTCAGAATACGTCATATGTACTGAACTTCTATTCATACCCTACAGGTTGTTCCTAGAGCTCATGATATGAGGCATAATACTAAGGCAATGTGAAGTCAGATTGCACTGCGACTTCCTGCTCTGTGCATAAAGAGAGGATTTTGATTTCCAGAGCTATCAGCCAATATACTGTAATGCTGGTCAGCATATATATATAATTTCCTGCCTTAGTTGTACACTAAAGAAGCTTACATCTTGCCGGCTTCTCTGAGTAGTCACTACAACTCCTGAGGAAGCTCTTAGAAGGAAGGTAATATGGATGGGGAGTGTTCAGCTGTTGTTACCTGCACAGGATGTGCCATGTTTGTCTTTCTTCCACAGGACAGAAGCGACTTTGTCTGTGCAAAGTGCAAGCTGGTCTCCATATTGGAAGAGAAGGTTCAAGGTCTGGAGAAACAAGTATCAACCCTGCATTGCATAAGAGAAACTGAAGATTTTCTGGACAGATGTCAGGATATGCTTCTACAGACACAATGTTCTGAAGATTCAGAGCAGGCTGCGCAGCGGGAACAGGAGGACGGTGAACAAATTTGGCAGCATGTGACCTCCAGAAGAAGAAAGGGGAGTGTCCATGTACCAGCAATGCAGATACAGGTAAGCAACCGTTTTTATGTTCTCTCCACAGGTACTAATGCAGAGAGTGGACTAGATGATATATCTGAGGGAAGGGAACAGAAGGAGACTCCACCGATTGAAAGGCATGAGATGCACTGTCCTAGGGATGGGGGTTCCACGACCACCGCTCCTAAGAGAAGGAGGCGGGTGGTGGTGGTCGGGACTCTCTCCTCAGGGGGAATGAGTCATCTATCTGCCGCCCCGACCAGGAAAACTGAGAAGTCTGCTGCTTGCCAGGAGCTAGGATTCACGATGTGACGGAGAGACTGCCGAGACTCATCAAGCACTCGGATCGCTACCCCTTCCTGCTTCTCCACCAATGGGCACCAATGATACTGCCAAGAATGACCTTGAGCAGATCACTTCAGAATACATGGCTCTGGGAAGAAGGATAAAGGAGTTTGAGGCGCAAGTGGTGTTCTCGTCCATCCTCCCTGTGGAAGGAAAAGGCCTGGGTAGAGACCGTCAAATTGTGGAAGTCAACGAATGGCTACGCAGGTGGTGTCGGAGAGAAGGCTTTGGATTCTTTGACCATGGGATGGTGTTCCAAGAAGGAGGAGTTCTAGGCAGAGACGGGCTCCACCTAACAAACAGAGAGAAGAGCATCTTCGCAAGCAGGCTAGCTAACCTAGTGAGGAGGGGTTTAAACTAAGTTCACCGGGGGAAGGAGACCAAAGCCCTGAGGTAAGTGGGGAAGTGGGATACCGGGAGGAAGCACGAGCAGGAGAGCGCAAGAGGGGAGGACTCCGGCCTCATACTAAGAAAGCAGGACAAACAGCAAGTTATCTCAAGTGCCTATACACAAATGCAAGAAGCCTGGGAAACAAGCAGGGAGAACTGGAAGTCCTGGCACAGTCAAGGAATTATGATGTGATTGGAATAACAGAGACTTGGTGGGATAACTCACATGACTGGAGTACTGTCATGGATGGATATAAACTGTTCAGGAAGGACAGGCAGGGCAGAAAAGGTGGGGGAGTTGCATTGTATGTAAGAGAGCAGTATGACTGCTCAGAGCTCCGGTATGAAACTGCAGAAAAACCTGAGAGTCTCTGGATTAAGTTTAGAAGTGTGAACAACAAGGGTGATGTCGTGGTGAGAGTCTGCTTTAGACCACCAGAACAGAGGGATGAGGTGGACAAGGCTTTCTTCTGGCAACTAATGGAAGTTACTAGATCGCAGGCCCTGGTTCTTATGGGAGACTTCAATCACCCTGATATCTGCTGGGAGAGCAATACAGCGGTGCACAGACATCCAGGAAGTGTAGGGGACAATTTCCTGGTGCAAGTGCTGGAGGAACCAACTAGGGGCAGAGCTCTTCTTGACCTGCTGCTCACAAACCGGGAAGAATTAGTAGGGGAAGCTAAAGTGGATGGGAACCTGGGAGGCAGTGACCATGAGATGGTCAAGTTCAGGATCCTGACACAAGGAAGAAAGGAGAGTAGCAGAATACGGACCTTGGATTTCAGAAAAGCAGACTTTGACAACCTCAGGGAACTGATGGGCAGGATCCCCTGGGAGAATAACATGAGGGGGAAAGGAGTCCAGGAGAGCTGGCTGTATTTTAAAGAATCCTTATTGAGGTTACAGGGACAAACCATCCCAATGTGTAGAAAGAATAGTAAATATGGCAGGCGACCAGCTTGATTTAACAGTGAAATGCTTGCTGATCTTAAACACAAAAAGAAGCTCACAAGAAGTGGAAGATTGGACAAATGACCAGGGAGGAGTATAAAAATATTGCTTGGGCATGCAGGAGTGAAATCGGGAAGGCCAAATCGCACCTGGAGTTGCAGCTCCAAGAGTTGTTAAGAGTAACAAGAAGGGTTTCTTCAGGTATGTTAGCAACAAGAAGAAAGTCAAGGAAAGTGTGGGCCCCTTACTGAATGAGGGAGGCAACCTAGTCACAGAGGATGTGGAAAAAGCTAATGTACTCAATGCTTTTTTTGCTTCTGTCTTCACAAACAAGGTCAGCTCCCAGACTAGTGCACTGGGCAGCAAACCATGGGGAGGAGGTGTCCAGCCCTCTGTGGAGAAAGAAGTGGTTTGGGACTATTTAGAAAAGCTGGACGAGCACAAATCCATGGGGCCGGATGTGTTGCATCCAAGAGTGCTAAAGGTGTTGGTGGATGTGATTGCAGAGCCATTGGCCATTATCTTTGAAAACTCATGGCGATCAGGGGAGGTCCCGGACAACTGGAAAAAGGCTAATGTAGTGCCCATCTTTAAACAAGGGAAGGAGGAGGATCCTGGGAACTACAGGCTAGTCAGCCTCACCTCAGTCCCTGGAAAAATCATGGAGCAGGTCCTCAAGGAATCAGTTCTGAAGCACTTAGAGGAGAGGAAAGTGATCAGGAACAGTCAGCATGGATTCACCAAGGGCAAATCATGCCTGACTAATCTAATTGTCTTCTATGATGAGCTAACTGGCTCTGTGGATGAGGGGAAAGCAGTCAACGTTTTGTTCCTTGACTTTAGCAAAGCTTTTGACATGGTCTCCCACAGTATTCTTGCCAGCAAGTTAAAGAAGTATGGGCTGGATGAATGGACTATAAGGTAGATAGAAAGCTGGCTATATTGTCGGACTCAACGGGTAGTGATCAATAGCTCCATGTCTAGTTGGCAGCCAGTATCAAGTGGAGTGCCCCAGGAGTCAGTCCTCGGGCCGGTTTTGTTCAATACCTTCATTAATGATCTGGAGGATGGTGTGGATTGCACCCTCAGCAAGTTTGCAGATGACACTAAACTGGGAGGATAGGCAGATACACTGGAGGGTAGGTATAGGATACAGAGGGCCCTAGACAAATTGGAGGATTGGGCCAAAAGAAATCTGATGAGGTTCAACAAGGACAAGTGCAGAGTCCTGCACTTAGGACGGAAGAATCCCATGCACCGCTACAGACTAGGGACCGAATGACTAGGCAGCAGTTCTGCAGAAAAGGACCTAGGGGTTACAGTGGACGAGAAGCTGGATATGAGTCAACAGTGTGCCCTTGTTGCCAAGAAGGCCAATGGCATTTTGGGATGTATAAGTAGGGGCATTGCCAGCAGATCGAGGGACATGATCGTTCCCCTCTATTCAACATTGGTGAGGCCTCATCTGGAGTACTGTGTCCAGTTTTGGGCCCCACACTACAAGAAGGATGTGGAAAAATTGGAAAGCATCCAGCGGAAGGCAACAAAAATGATTAGGGGACTGGAACACATGACTTATGAGGAGAGGCTGAGGGAACTGGGATTGTTTAGTCTGCAGAAGAGAAGAATGAGGGGGGATTTGATCGCTGCTTTCAACTACCTGAAAGGGGGTTCCAAAGAGGATGGATCTAGACTGTTCTCAGTGGTAGCAGATGACAGAATGAGGAGTAATGGTCTCAAGTTGCAGTGGGGGAGGTTTAGGTTGGATATTAGGAAAAACTTTTTCACTAGGAGGGTGGTGAAACACTGGAATGCGTTACCTAGGGAGGTGGTGGAATCTCCTTCCATAGAAGTTTTTAAGGTCAGGCTTGATAAAGCCCTGGCTGGGATGATTTAGTTGGGGATTGGTCCTGCTTTGAGCAGGGGGTTGGACTGAAGTCCCTTCCAACCCTGATATTCTATGACTAAAGTTGTGCAATATTTTTGTTTAAAGGGGGAGAAGTTATCTTAAGGGAAATTCATTAGAGTAGCTGAAATGTGTATGACGTGGTAGTTTTGAACTGAGTCACTACAGGGACAAATTTTGACCTCAGTCACACTAGTGTAAATCTGGACTAACTCTGGAATTACTCCAAACTAACAGAAAGCAGAATTTGGTCTTGTGCTACTGCTGCCAAATGAATGCACCAAAGTGAGAGTGAACTCCACCCCTGTGATTTCACTGACTGGGCCCCTGTGTGACCCTCAGCTTCCAACACATGGGAGACAATCTCAAAAGGCAAAAAAAAAAAAAGATGGCTTGTGCCCACTATAGATTTTTTTTTAAATTGGGTTACCCAAACAGCCAACTATAGTACTTTCTCTCTTAGACTAGATACTGGCATGCAGTCCTGCCTTGGATTTCAGCTGTCAGACAGAATCTCTCATAATACCCAGGAGAGCGCTAGGAGAGATGTCTGGCTAAAACTCTGACTCACACATGATGTCCCCCAAGGGGGCAGGGTCTTCACAACAAGGGGCATATTTAGCCCCCTGCCCCCAACCTCCTCCTGCTAGCACATATGTTGCCTTCACAGCAGCAAACATTAGACAGCAGATGGTGGGCCATGCACATCACTCTAGCTCAGAGGAGCAGTAAAGCACACTACTCAGCAGGTTGTCCCAGGCCGCTCTTCGGAATCCTGTTCGTGCTTGGCAGGATTCCTGTTGCAGGGGATGCACCTTCTACCATCTCTGCCTACCTTTTCTGAGCTAACTAGTCAGTGCTGTGGCAAGATTTGGTTGATAAGCTTTTAGGCTTACCTTATATGCACAATTGCCATGAATGCATGAGCAACTGCAGAACTGGGAAGCACACCATCAGTTCGATATATAACTGGTCAGTTGCTTAATTATGCTTGCATGTGCAATCATGAGAAAGCTTAGAGAACAGAAGAAGAAGGGGGGAATATGATAGAGGCCTATAAATCATGAATGGCGTGGAGAAAGTAAGTGTTATTTACCCCTTCATTTAACACAATAATCAGGGGTCACCCAGTGAAATTAACAGGCAGCAGGTTTAAAACAAACACAAGGAAATTCTTCTTCACACAATGCACAGTCAACTTGTGGAACTCATTGTCAGGGGATATTGTGAAGGCCAAAAAATATAAGTGGGTTCAAAAAAGAATTAGATATGTTCATGGAGGATAGGTCCATCAATGGCTGTTAACCAAGATGGTCAGGGACACAACCCCATGCTCTGGGTGTCCGTAAACCTCTTACTGCCAGAAGCCAGGAGTGGACTACAGGAGATTGGTCACTTGAAAATTGCCCTGTTCTGTTCATTCCCTTGAAGCATCTGGTACTGGCCACTGTGAGAAGACAGGATACTGGAATAGATGGACCATTGGCTGGTCATTATTATGTTCTTAAAATATGTGTGCAATTCAGGTACACCACTGTGCACACAGACATGCAATTTTCTGAAAATATAGGGCCCAAGTCTCAAACAGTTTGGTGCAGAGAGGGCACCCAATTACATGCGTAATTTGCAGAGCCGGTAATTGCACAGGCAAATGGATAATCATGGTGACTTTTATGTGCGGGTTATCAGATTCCCGCTCACAGTCGCAATAACTATACAGGCAAATAAGGCAAGCAATCACCACACATATTTGCTCCTCCTAATTATTTTAAAATCTGATCCTTTAATCCTTAATTTATATATTTTTCATGATGGACACAGAATACATTATATATTCTACATTAGACATCTTATCAGACAGACGAGCCTGTGGAATACCTGCAGAATGCCTGAGGCCATAAGTGCTTTTAGGAGTTGGGGTACGTATGGCCAAATCCTAAGAGGTGACAAGCACTCATAATTCTCATTGACTTTGATGGAAGTTGCAGGTACTCAGCACACCTTACCAGATGGCCTTTACACAGAGTTAATGTGAAGGAAATTGCATGTCGGGAAGATTTTTTTGGCATATTTTAGGAACGGTAACTTTTTGGAGACATGTTGAGAAATAATGACTGAAAGGAAGGATCTGCTACAGAAAAAGCTCTGAGAAGGAAGGTATGCGTGCATGTTGGTTCATTGTATCAAATGCAGACAATGGTAATTGATTCATCAAATAAATAGTCATTTTGAAGTTAAAGTTATTTTTACCAAACAGTTTTTATGTTGGAACAAATCTCATTCATATTTCAGGCTAGAAACAGCAACTAAGATTACCACAACTCCTTGGTTTAGTTCCACATCAAACACATTGATTGTTCCTGTTTGTAGGGCACCCCTGCACATTTCCAGTAGGAAGCAATTTTCTGTAATAGAGGGCGCAGGATTTTTGTAAACTGTTTATGTTTTATAGAGGCAAAGTCAGGTGAGTGCCCCAGCTGGCACCTACGGCCAGATGTTCAAAGGTATTTAGGTGCAGATAGGCACCTCGTGGAATTTTCAAAAGCACCAAAGCAGGTTAGGCACCTAATTCTCTAGCCTGCGTCAGAACTTGTGAATGTCCCAGTAGGCATCTAGCTCTATTTTGAGGTTCCCAAATACCTTTGAACATCTGGCCTCTAGTACTGTTTGTACTCTTTCCACAGCTTGCAATGTATCTGAATGTCTCTGGACTGCTGAAATGTAATTATTGATCACTGCTCTGGCATACAGAAACAAGCAAAAGTCTAGGTTCTGTGGTAGCTTATTTGCAATGCCAAAATACTACAAATAACCAGGTGTGCAGGGTACAGAAAAAGAAACATGAAAAAAAAAATCCCATCTCTATTTCCATGAGTGTTCTAGTCCTAAAGCAAATCATTGCTGTGATTTATCAGGCAAGGTGGTTTCGATTACATTATTGTCAGCCCACAGGACAAGAATCCTCTTTGTACAGCAGTTTCCCTTATGGCACCCCATTTCATGGACTCCTTGTTGAAGCTGATATTGATGCAGTCTCAGGAAGTGATCAGTGGTGGGAGAGGGGTACAGTCAGACAGAGGCAGCTGCCACCCACCCTGAAAATCCAAGGTAAGTGCCTGAGCACCCTCATTTCCCAGCAAAATATATAGGAGTTGAGGACATTCAGTACTGTTCAGGACGTGCTCAGCATCTTTCCAGATAGACCTTGAGAGTCCCAAGTGCCCACTGACTTCAAGGAAGAGTACTGGTACTGGCCTCAAGACAGCAGCATGTCTCACCCCTATGGGTGCATTTTGTCTCTATTAGTAAGCGAGGAGTGAGAACCATCCAGTCATTCTCAGACTCAGCTCTCAGCAACCTTGACTACAAGGCTGGGTCCCATGAGAACCTTTCCCTGTAACTACCTACACCTTGCACAGTGATATTAAGAAAGCTGGCCTATTGCTGAACTCTCTACTATAAAAGGACATGAAAGAAAATTCTGCCAAGCAGGTGTGTTAGTGGCCTGAGAATTAGGTCTGAAACACTGACTTCACGTTTGAGTGCCAGCAGGGGCTTACTGAGCTCTGTGGGGTTTCTATGAAGGTCTTTTAGCAGAGACCTTAAAAACTGAGATCCTGTCTGCTCGGCACGGATGTCAGACGTCCCATGGCACTGTTGATATGGTAAGGAGTTCACTCCAGAATCCCAGGCTAAAATTTTCCCCAATACAACCCAAAACCTCTGTGCCACTTTTTTGATTGCTGACTTTCACAGCCAGGAGAGTTACGCTCCAGTAGAACTCCCATGTACTGTACGGATTTTACAAAGCATTTTGGGGTGAAATATGCTAAATAACTAATGAGCAAATGCTGTTCTGATTTACATCCCATGCAGGCCCACTGGTTTCAGTGATGTCAGATCATTGTAACCCCATTCAGTTATTTCTGAGGGCATTCTGTGCCAAAAACTTAAAAACTGTGCACACAATATTTTAAAATTCTGCAAGTTTTGTCAATAAATAAATGCAGAGGCTCCAGCATGGCAGTGGGGAGCACAGGTCACTGGCTGCACAAAGGTGGGAGATCACCCTGCAGCCTCCCCACCCGCCAGACACGGAGTCAGTGGTGAGGCTGCACCCAACCCTGACACAGCACAAGGCCTGGGCCTGTCCCAGAAACACTCTGGGACCCTGCCCCTCTGCGCCAGGTGCACCAGGTGTGGGTGGGCAGGCTCATCCAGGCAGGATCCAAGTGTGGAGGGGCTCAGAATGGGGGGGATCCAGGTGTGGGGTGAGAGACAATCTGGGACAATCTGGGTGCAGGCAGCTCAGTTGTGGGGGCTAGGTGTGAGGGGATCTGGATGCACAGAGGCTCGTGGGGGGGGGGGGTGGAGTTCCAGGTGCAGGGGCAAAGGGACTCTGCAGGGGCTTCCAGGTGAAAGTGGTTGGGGCTCAGCAGAGGGGTCTGGGTGTGGGGGTCTCAGCAGGGAGGTCTGGGTGCTGGGGGTGTGGGGCTTGGTGGGGTGTGGGTCTGGGTGCAGCTAGTTGGGGGCTCAGGGGTATGGGGGTCGGGCTTATCAGGATTGGGGGGTTGAGTGCAGGGAGCTCATTGGGGGTGGTCTGGGTGCAGTGGTGGCAGTCCTGAGGCAGGGAGTCTGGGGTGCGGAGGCTCCAGATGCAGGGACTGAGGTTCAATGGGGTGGGGTTTGGGTATGGAGGGCTATGGGGGTCCTGGGTGTACGGGGTGAGGTTTGGTGGTGGTGTCTGGGTATGAGAGGTCTGGATGCACGGGGGTTGGGTGTATGGGGGAGCAGCTCCCCATACAGTGACCTCTCCCACAGCGGCTGAGGAGAGATGGGGACAGGAAGCAGGGGACGATGCTGAGCTTCCTGCAGCTGAGGGAGGTTTCTGGGGGTGGTCTGACACAGTCCCAGCCACTCCTTGTAGGGGAAGAGGAAGTCCCGTCCTCTCCTGCCTCCAGCACAGGGAGTAGCAGCTGATCCCGGCTCAGGGTAGGACCCACTGGCTGGGGTGTCCCCAGCCCTGCAGTGATTTACCTCTCTGCTGGCTGCTCCGGGTGCCTGAAACAATGTACCTGTGCAGCTAGGGAGTGGTGCGTGACTGCTCTTGCAGCTTCCCTTTGCTTCCCTGTCAGAAAGTCATTTTTCTGCGGGGAAGCAAAGAAATCTGCGGGAGACATGAATTCTGTGCACGTGCAGAATTCCTCCAGGAGTATTATTCGTTTCAGTGGTGTAAAGTCTTTGCAACCCCCATGTGAGCCCATTAATTTCCGTGGCATAAGACTATTGATCTCAATAAATAAACCAGGGCAGAATTTGGTTCTAATAGGTTAATCTGATTCAATTAAGATCCTTCAGTTACAAACTCCAGGCAGCATAAATAGAAAAATAAATAAATAAATAGAGAGGAAGGAGGTGCTCAGCCTCTCAAACTCTTTTTTATATTGTTACTATTTATTGCTTTGCTTGTTTAACGAGAACAACAACCCCTCCCTTTTTATCACTAAAAATATCCCACAATACAATCTTAGTTAGATAAATAAGGGAGTACATTAGATTTATAGATGTGCACTGTACTCTGCACTGAGCCAAGAAGTCCTTATTTCCAACTCCAGCTCATAAAATAGCCTTAGGCAAGTTACTTAATTTCTCTGTGCCTCAGTTTCTCCATCTCTTAAACAAATGATGTATAGCTACTCCACAGGGCTGCTGTGAGGATTAATTAATTAATTAATTGTTTATAAAGCCTTCTGAAGCTGTTCAGTGCTAAGTGGTGTTATACTAGTGCATGGAGCATCTGGAGTGTACACAGGAGAAACAGATTGTCACTGATTTCAGCTACAATGCAGCTAATCAAGGGTAAAAAGAGGGCTGAGTTCTACTGCCCTCATGTATGCATGCACAGATCCTATTGTGAAAGCATGATATGATACTGCCTAGAGGGCTCAAGCCTGCATGGCATTGAGCACTTCCAACAGGAGCTGGGTATCCTCAACTCCCTTTAAAGTCAATAGTAGTTGAAGCTATTCAGCACCCCTCACGAGCACTCAGCACTCCACAGGATCAAGCCCATAAACATTAGAGAATAGCCTGTACCCAAAAGTCAGCTATGGTGGTTAATTGTTTTAATTGTAATTAAGTTGTTTATACTAGGACAGTGTCTGGATTCAGATCCAGATGTCGTGGCTCAGGCCCATCTTTGTACGGGATATGAACTATATGGCATCTTATCTATTAATGACATACATACGTATAGGCAAATTTTGTATCAAACCGGAACCCAGATGTGGATCACCCCGCTCACTCCGAAGAAGCTTAGATCCAAATCTGGATCCAAACTCTGCAGCTCAGGCCCAGCTCTAATACCACATTGCGATATACACTGGGTAACCAAAAAAGCAAACGCCACTGAAGATAAATCTCCATGGCGTCAAAGATGAAAGAAACGGCATGCAGGAGTCAGTAGGGAATCACTAATGTAAGTGATAAATAATATTTCTGAATATGCACTATACAAACAATAGGCGATGTACAAATACAACCAGCTGACCACTGTCAAATCACATACTAGAAAAAAGAAGGGGGAAAAAAAGAATGTTAAGCTGTATACCAGAAAATGTATTCCCAAATGCCATGAACTTGCATTTGAATGGAACTGCGCATTGTGAATAAACCTGCCATATGGCTTTTCCAACGCTGATGAAGCATTTACTCCCCAAACATAGCAAGATTAGCCTATGGCAGTTTTTTTTTTTAATTCAAATTAGAAAATCATTCAAAGTGCAGCATGGAAAGCAATTTGTTAGATGGTTATCAAATAGTAAGTGAATTAGAGTTTCATAGTAAGCACACACTTTTCAGCATGGTAATGACACCTGGCCTGTGTCATCCTCAAAATTAAAACATTTAAATAAAATTTAGTACTTTTATTTTGTAGTGACCTTACTTGAACTGAGGAGACTTAAGGACAGATCAGATAAGGAGGGGAAGTGAAAGATGAAGCCTTATCAAGCTTTTGTGTGAGTGTCTTCTAAAGCAAATGCATTTACACTTATGGCTACTACTTCAATCTTTATTGCCACAGTGATTTATTTGTGAAAATCCTACATGGGTTCAGTAGGGAACGCGCATAAAGGCCTGAAGCCACAGGCCGCTGTAGAGAGTGCATTGTTGTACATTTACCAGTTGGTATAGCCAACCACAGGAAAATATAGGCCTAGATCCAGCAAACCATTCCAATTCAGCACAGCAGCTAAGCATGTGCTTAAATTTAAGAACTTGCTTAAGTCAAAAGACTCAGGTACTTGCTCATTTGGTCTGAGAGAGAAACAGGGGGAAATGCATTCCCTGGCTCTAGAATTTTAGATTCAGAGGCCCAATTCTGCCCATCACAGGATACAAGTAACTCCCTTAAATCCTGCTGGGTAGAATTGGTCAGGGGGTGGGGGGAAGGGGAAGGGAGGCATTGAACAATTGGGAATAATTTTCCTTGCTCCACACTTACAAATAAATCAAGTAGGTAAGAGTGACCAAAGTCCTGGGAGATGTAAGTCAGGATCCTCCCCTGCTGGTATCCCCAAAATCTACTTAAAATACCTCAATTTCATTTAAGCCAAAGAAAGAGGAAACCAGGCTGTTCTGTGGGCCACCAAGGGTCCCAGCCAGCTGCTACTCTCTCTTGTTCCAGTGCCACATTTATTGTGCAGCCTTGTAAACTAACTTGGGCCTTTTTTATGGTGGTGAGGGTGGTAAAGGAGGGTAACTTTTACCTGGTTTAAGTAGCAACTAAATATAGGTAAGGCAAGAACGCTGGGCTTCTACATCTGAACTCATTTAAAGTCAAAAGTAATAGCTCTCGTGCCTTAGAAACACTGCGTTCAGTTAGCTCGTTCTTGTCATCAGCACTGGATCCACATACAAAATCACAGGAAATCTCAGCACTGGGTAGCATCTGGAGACCGTAGAGCAACTCTGAATTTATGGTCCTAACTACAGGTGGATGGGAAACAAAACTTTACTGTGAACATTTTTCAACAAAAACAAGGGGTGGTGCAATCTGTTTTGCAGCCAGTTCTAGTAATGGTCAGGACAAAATATTTTTGACAAACAATGGGGGGGAAAATGTGGACTAAAATTTCTGGTTTCATCACCACCACCACCAGCTCTAGTCATAACTTACAGGAATTTGAGAGGCTGCTTCTTGACCCTGGTGGATAACTGTTTACATAATAAATCACTTTGTGGGTGGCAGTCTGTGCTCAGGATTGAAAGAGGAGAGGGTGCTGCCAGTCAGGATTCAGGGGCATCGACAAGAGCTGCAGGTGAACCCATGATTGGTTCAGCAGAGCGTGCTACAGGTCAGGACTGAAGTGTATGGGCAGAGGTGTGTGGAGGTCCATGAATGGGGTAAGGAGTGCAACCTGAATTTTGCTGGAGGAGGCTCAGGTTACCTGCCTGGCCACCTCAACTTTGAGTGGCATTGTGACCTGTCGCACAAGGTCGCAACGCCACTCAAATTTAGCCCAATCACCCCTCTGTCATGCCAGCAGGGAAGGAGCTCTGCCATTAGGACACCCAGCTCCAGTCAAGGGCCAAGGAGGGCCCTGGGCCCCTTCCATCCAACTCCTTATTATGCCCCAACTGGGGTATTATTAGTCAGGACTCAGCCATGTTGTCAGAGATGTGGGGAGTTAGGCAAACATCTACATAAGTGAGTAACAGTTACTCACATATGTAAGTGAACTTCAGGGCCTAAGTCTGGACCATGCCTACATGCACTCTCTGGTCACTAGTCCATCATCTTCATGAGCACAAAATTCAGACAATGGGTCTGTTTTACTACTGCATGACTCCAGTTTTTACTTCCAAGTTAACTTCTTAGATTTCAGTGGAACTACACTGGCATAAACCAGGAATAAAACAGTTGTGAACCAGACTCCATGATTTTTAAAAAAAGAAATAATCCATGAAATGTTAGGGAACAGAAGCTGCCTTGATAAAACTGACTGCATCAGAAGAACATAATGTAGTTTAGGAAGCAGAAGAAAAGCCATTTCATCTCCCACGTCTGTTACACTTTGATTACTTGGATACCCCAGCATCAGAAATCCAGCGAGCTGCCTATTAACATGTTTCTACTGTTAGCGTCAATGCCTTTTCTGGCAACTTATTCTTCCACATGTTCACTACCTTTGAGTGAACAAGTTCTGCCTCAGCACCCTATCTGCTTCAGTGTCCTAATTTTCCCATTATGTGCACCAGCTGGTGAAGTCTTCTTTAGGTGAAATAAATTGCCTTGGTAAAATTTTCCCATACTCCAGAGATGAGCTTCTCTTAGCCCATCTCAGACATTTCATTCTTTCAGGGAGACTCTATCCCATGTCTTTCACTATCCCTGATCGTTTACCCTTGCCATTACAGACGGATGCCTTTCTAGATAGTACTCCCACTTCATCATAGCAAAGCTCTGCGTATTGTAAGCTATCTATACCTGCACTGGCATTACTCCAGCCAGCGGCTGTTGTGAGCTATCCCTGTGGGGGTAGGAGAGGTCACTTGAGCTCAAAGAGACACTCAGAGATTTTCAGGTTCACAACAATGGCTTATTGGTTATGGTTGCACAGTCATGCAGAAAGTTCAGCAAGAGATCTGGCTTTCACTCCATTAATTTCCTGTCTGCTTATGAATAAGAACATAAGAATGGCATACTGGGTCAGACCAATGGTCCATATAGCCCAGTTTCCTATCTTCTGACAGCGACCAATAAATAGCATCAGCAAAGTTGCTTTCATCCTTTTTTCAGCTGGGAGCTTAGACAGAAATACCCAGAGTTAAGCAGTTTGATGGGCACTCAGAATTTCAAACCAAATCCATACTCCAAATTCACACTCTGAAACTTTTCTAGCTCACCTATTCCTCACTGGGAGAGACGGGTGCAGATGGAGTTCTTTGGCTCATTTTTAACCCAGGCAAATCCAAGTATCAAATGTACCTTCCAATTGTCCCACTACAGTTAGGGAATGCCCTCTAGTGGCACTACAAGATAAGGCATCTTTTCCTCACTGTCACTAATGCATTGCTTGATTTTTGGCAAGCAATTATACTTCCCTGTGCCCCAATATCTCAGTCTGTAAAATGGAGGTGATAATATATCACAAGGATGTTGTGAAGCTAAATGAAGCTAAATGAAGTAATTAGTGTTTGCAAATAGGCCCTGAGATCCTCAGGTACTGTGCATATGTAAAATATTTTAATGGCGCAGCTAGTGTGTATGTGTAGCACTGCCATCTGCTGGCTAGAATCAGAACTGCTCTCCTGTGTCTCCTAAGCGCTATACTGCCAGCTGCTGAAGTAGATTAACATTCCGTTCAAGTGATAAAGACACAGGCTTATGGACAAGAGGCTCTGGTCTCTGTCTTCTCAGACACGGTGTGCAGTGTGGAGAGGTGGGCAGGTAGGTGGCCACCAGTCTGTTACTAAAAGGCGATTGTAGTCAGAAGTGAGAAGAAGGGGAAAGAATGGAGAATCACAATAAAAGTTGTTTGAAATCCTGGGAACTTAATCATCAGGCCAGACATTTCACCTGGGAACCTTATTAAGGACTCAATCCAACTTCCATTGAAGTAGTTGGAAAGATTCCCACTTATTTTAATGAGAGCTGGAGAAGGCCTATAGAGAGGTCTTCTTCATACGGCATATGCCCCAGTCACAACTGTGGGCAAACAAGCCTGTTCTTGAGTGTCTGAGCTTCTGATGCTAAAATAACACAGGAGGAGAGCTTATACACAATAAAATGACTTTGATCATCTGTTTGATCTGTCTCCCTTATACAAAATGTATGAATGCTGTTATTTTCCCTGAAAGAGCAATATTGACAAGTCATCGTAATGTTTCTGTTCTGAGCATTTTCTGAAAACATTTTCACAGCAGGGTGTGTTGCTTACTACAGCAGCCTTTCCAGGCCAGCTCACATGCTTAAGGTAGCCTAATTTGTTTGCATTATTAAATGAGCTGCCACATATTGTATGCTTGATAATCCTCTCTCCACACTTTCAGCTCCCTCAGAGGCACCAGGCATTTTAACAGTATGCAGCCATTAAACAGAATTCAACACTGCACAAGTTCCTGTGACAGCTGAGACATTTATCACCACAGCCAGGCCAGCCAAGTTATTGATGCCAATGTCAAGTGAGGAAGAAATGCTAATCATTTGCTCCAAAGGCTAATGTTTTAAAGATGAAAATGCATGAAGTGTGGTTAACTGATTTGAAACACAGCAGATTATTCCTAAAACTCTCCAGATTGCTAGAAATCTACTGCTCTAGATTTCCAAATGCATCAGTAGAAACACAGCAAGGCAGAAATTGACCCATCCCGCATAGAACACAAAAATCCTTAAATGTATCATGATTTTGAGAAAGGCTCATTGTAATTATTACCATTAGCAAAGAACAATTAGACCACTTGTAGTAGTGCAGGTATACCTTAGAGACTATTTAATTAGCATGGTCACTGAACATAATTGGACACCACCACCTTGTGGGTGACCTAGAAAATGCAGCCAAGGAAATGCCAAGATAAATGTTCCTTGAAATAGAGAGACAAGGTAGGTGAGTAAATATCCTTTATTGGACCTGACCAGTTTCTGTTGGTGAAAGAGACAAGCTTTCGAGCTTCACAAATCTCTTCTGCAGGTTCGGGCAAGGTACTCAGCGACCAATAAAGATATTACCTTACACACACCTTACACCCCTTGTCTCTCTAATTTCCTGGACTAACACAGCTCCAACAATACTGCAAACAACCTTGAAAGTAAAAAGAAAGAACCATTTCCTTCTGTTTACCAGCCTCCATATTGGTTTTCTGCAGGAACAAGTAAACGAGGTCAGTACATAATTCTACCATAGACAGAATTTTGAAAGAGACTCTCCTAGTTTAGAAATGCCAAGGCGTGTGCTGCATTAGTGGTCAAACTGGAGCTATAATAAAGGTCTGATCATTTTTAGAGAGTCAGAAGAGACAATACAGCCATCTTTTGTGTGTCCTTAGAAGAGGGATAACTTCCTTCTGACCCCAGAGCTTCTCTTTTCCCGTTCAAGATTTTGCATCACTGCAAACTTTCTTAGCAAAGGAGAGCTCCCTCTGAGTCCAATATGGCTACTGCTTTGTTCCTTTACAGATATCACTTACATTTCAAGGCAAGGTTCTCAGGGCCTAAGCTTGTGACCTAGGAATAGGTGACTAGGCCTAGGAACTGAACCCAGGTGTCTTACATGGCAGTGTGAAGTAAAATCCACAAGGACTTCATGCCAAAGGTGAAATCCCAGCCTTATTGAAGTCAGTGGCAAAACTCCCACTGGGTCTAATGGAGTCAAGATTTCACCTCCTGTATTTATTGATCAAACACATAGAGCTCTGATAACTAGCAATGGTTAAGGATATAACTTGATGTATATCCTGTCTACCTATTTACTTTATTCATCTGTATAATCTTAGGTTTGTTGTGTGTATATGAATGTTTCAATGCTTACTCTGTTGTGTACCTTCCTGAACTATCCCTTTGAAACACAAAATACATGGTTGTATAAAACAAAAAGAATAAAAAGATTGATGATGATGATGATGGGACTAGATGGCTCAAGAATTGGTAATTGGACGTGGTCATTTTCACCTTTAGTTACCTGGCTCCAAGCTTCCCCAGGTGAGCATAGAACCAAAGACCTTCATTACTATCTGAAGGTTGTTCAATGGCCTATGTGAAAAGAGCTGGTGGTCTCCATTCATTTCCTAGTGATCAGATGTCCACATCACCCCAATCAGCATGGTATTGACAGTCTCAGCAGAAAGATTAAGGACTGATGGACCTGGAACATGAACCTCTTGTTGCTAGAGATGGGAATGAGACACATTGGCGGGGCAGTGTGAGGAAAATTTACCATCCCATTGTCCCTGCTGAATTTGTTGTGTGTGTAATCAGGTAACATCTCCAGCCCCTTTTCTCTAGCACTAAAATTTATACACCAAATCAACGACCTTGTCTTAAAAAATATAATAAGATTTGAATGACAGTGCAGCTGTTTCATATTTTAAGCATTTCCTATGTCTGGAACATTATGGACTGTACCTAAATACCTATGAAAATCTGGCCCCAGATTTCAGCTAGTTTGAATTGGACCAGCTCCATTGACGTCATATTCTTCTTCCAGCTATCAATCATGTAAGTAAATCAAGATGGAAACTGTCTCTGATAATAGGGCAACTAAAATTGCAGCAGTTTTGGGCATTCAAATCAGGATGCTTTCTGGAGCTGATTCTCAATCCAAATCTTTATTTTTAAAAGGAGGGTTTTCCCATTCTGTGAACTTTCATAGCCCTTCTCTTAGCAACAGCTGAAAAACTAGGCTGATCTGAACTTCAAGACTGGCTCTTCTTCAGCTTTATTTTTGTAGCATGATATGCCACTGGTTCTTAATTTACACAGCCAATAATATCCCCATGTGTGTTTCCCTGTACTGCAATAGAATGAGAGGACTTCATAAAACATCAGCGCTTTAATGATTTCACAAAAGAGTCATGCTCTCTTCTGGAATCCTTAATCAGGCCACATAGACTAAGTGGGGAAAATGAGTGTGTTGTCCAAGAACAGCATCCTGTGTAGATTGTTTCTTCCCAGCTCACTCATCCCTGATCCTGTCATGTTATAATTGTGACCAATGATTCTCAGGGCCGAAGGCACTAGACATGAGAGAGTAAGAGAGAAATTCAGCCCAGACAAAAATGAGCTTGTCTCTGGCAAACAAATGGTATCTATTTAACAAAAGTAAAAAGGGAAGAAATGTGCAAATGTGAGGCCTGGAAATGAAGACTCAGAAAAAGTGCATACAATACCCTTAATGAGCAGTTTATGTAAGCAGCATACAACACTCAGAACTGCTTAGCCAAACAGTTATAATCTAGAGCAACCCCTTCAATTATATTTTAATTAAAAGTTAGTAAAGAACCAACAACTCTCCCCTTGCACTTCAGCAAATCAACCCCATAGTCAGGAACATTTCCCCAGAAGTAACGGTTTAGTGAACTCCATAACTAGCCATCAGCTCAGCTGCTGCCCTTGTTGCCTAGACAGTGGGTCACCAATGAGCCAAACTGAAGCCAAATAGAGTTGTGCCAGTTTACAATAGCATAGAATTGGGCCCAAAAATTGTAAACAGTTCACCAGGATGGTAGCCCATAGTACACAGTTACTTATGCCCTGTGCTGATGCCCTGTGCAAATTCTGATCTACACTGATTTAAATCCACTGTAGCTCCATGGATGTCAGTAGAGTTGCTATTCATTTGCCCAAGAGGAGCTGAAAGCAGGATCTGAAGAAATGAAATAACTTTGATTGCTCAGACACAACTGTTGGTAAATGCTGATTATTTTTAAATGGCATCTGCTATAGCTATGAGAATATAGGACCAAAATCTGCCCTCGCTCACAAGGGGCTGCAGGGTATAAATGAGGGCAGATTTCGCTCAGAAGATCAGTGCAGTAATTAGTAATTATGCCTGTATAGTTAAAGCAGTATAACCCCATGTGTATCAGTATAAAAGTACTTATATCAGCATAGCTCATTCCCAGAAGGAAGAGGGATAAGTTACACTGGCACAAGGCACCTTTCTACTGGTATAACTTCATCCACACTAGACGCTGTACCAGAGTAACTAGCTTGGTAAAAATCCCACCCCTAACCAAAACAGTTATACCCACAGAAAAACCGTATAGACCAGGCCTTGTTAAATTACCCTAAAAATAGTACTACTACAGTACTGCCTTTGTTTATATAGGCTTCAGATAGGACTGCTGTGGACAAAGTTCTTAGAATGCGTGGGTGCAGCTGAGGGTATGTGCCAACGAGACTCCAGCTTGCCAAATGCATTGACTTTGAATATTAAAAAGCCTGAGGTTGGTTCTTGGGCTTTCACCCTGCTCTTCATTATGGGCTGCTATTTTTCCCTCTGCCTATTCTCTGATCCCCTCCTCCTGCTACAATTTACTATATTTCATCCTCTATGGCACATTCATTTGGCAGTAAACCTGCAGTTGTCTGGGCTGGCTGTGCCCTGTAATGTGTGAGGAATCTCCATTGCTCGCTGTGATACAGTAAGAGAATGGTGTGTACTGATTGGATGAGGGGGCTCTTCATTCCCCAGCTCCGCTCCGGAATAACAGCCTGCATTACACCATGCTATACGGGAAAGTTTTGCACTCTCGGAGGAGAAAACTTGGATTTCAAATGTACAGCCTCTACCCTGGTGAAAGACACCAACAGCTTGAACAAGTAACATGTTTAAATAATAAAGCAGCAGAACCACACAGTGAGTTCTCTCATCTCTTACTCTCTGTTCCTTAAAGGGAAAAATCTAGCATACTAATAAGGAGATAGACTCCATGCTGTCTTCTTAATGATATAGTCAAAAGCACCTAATTGACATAGGAAACCAAGTCCCAATGAATATTGCACATCACACAGCTCCCATATCACACAGGTGGCTTTTGAAAACTTGCCCCCTATGCACTGAGAGTCCAGTCTTGTGAGATGCTGAGCACTTCCCTCAACATGCTGAGTGCCCCCAACTCCTGTTAAAGTCACTGGAAGTAGAGAGTGTTCACCAATTCTTAAAGAACAAATTCATCACATATTTGGCTGGCTGACTACTCAGACAATCACCTCCAGACAGGATGAGTCATTTGAAACCCTTGTGACACCACTTCCCAGACCAGTTTGAGAAGCAAGACACCTGAAATTGCTCCTCTTCTGCTGGTATAATATGCTACACTCTGATACATGGTGCTTTACTGATCATCTTCTCTGGGTCAAAAGCAAGTGACATGATTTATACCCAATGGCTGCTAAAAAATGGTACTGATGATTCAGCAGGAGCTACTCATCCATTAGAGCCTGTAATAAACCAAAATCCCAGCAACTGCACTCTTGAGGGGTTCTGTTTTCTGGATCAGATGTAAAACTGAGGTTAACACCACCTGTGGCCACATAAGATGGATCCTGTGGCACTTCTGAAAAAAGGCATGTTTTCCCATGTTCCTGGCCAAATTCCAATTTGGATACTTACTTACTACCAATCTAAATTTGCCATGCAGTTTCCACTAGAGACAATATTTTTCACTTCACTTCCCGCTTTATTAGAGCTTGTCTACACTTGAAACGCTACAGCTGTGCCACTGTAGTGCTTCACTGTAGACACGACCTATGCTAATGGGAAGGATTCTCCCATTGGCATAGGTAATTCAGCTCCTCAAGAGGTGGTAGCTAGGTCAACAGAAGAATTCTTACATCAACCTAGCTCTGTCTACACCAGGGCTTAGGTCAACTTAACTACATTGCTAAAAGGTGTGGATTTTTCACACTCCTGAGTGGTGTAGTAGGGTTGACCTAACTTTTTACTGTAGACCAGGCCTGGATTACACCAAATGGTGGATGAAGTAAATTATATTTATTCCTTACCTACCAGAGATGGATATTGTGAAGATTAATTATTTCTCTGAGAAGCTCTTTGAGATCCTTACATAGCAAGTACTATCTGAGTGTGATGTAATATTTTTTCTTCCTGACACACAGGATTTTAGATCCACAGCAGACTATAGGGGGTCCCATTCATATCCAATACCTATGCACTGGGATGAAAGTATTCCCCCAGACCAATATCTGAAATTGATTTATTTTCTTTTACTGTGTATCCTACATTACTAGGGGTTTTAAATTCTATTCTTTGGTATTATAAAACTTCATCAATTATAGTGAAGAAAGTTTAATTACATTGAGAACCTTTTCTATTTTTTTCTTTCTTTCTTGTGTTGGAAACACAGAGAACAAAATTAATCCCTCTAAGAGGATAATGAAGACGAGAATATGCTGGTTTACACAGATAAATGGAATAAAAATAAATACAAAGCAAAAGTGGGAGAGTGTAGCCAAGGAGAGACATTTCTAGCATCTGAGTTATCGCAACAAAAATGCAGGTGCACCAATCATCCTTAATGGGGAAAACTGAACCATCTGCACTACCGATATGCCTAAATACCAATAATTGAACCTGGCAGTCAAAGAACAGGGCATGTTGCCAGTTCATGCACAGTGTGACTGCTCATCATACCTTCTCTACATCAACATCAGTTTGGATGATCTTTATACTTTTTTATATTAAAACAGTCTAGACATGTGCCTGTTGCTTTATATTAGCGTGTACTGTTTTATGTTTTGTGTTGTTTCTCTGTCATTCACAAAGAATATCTAGTAACACCACTGGATGAGCTTAACCATTTAACAAGCTTCAACCTCTGAATAATAATAAAAATAATATTTAAAGAAATGGGCTCTAAATTCAATGTCAGGGGGTTAGGGGTTTTATATACGTTGTTTCAATCTCACCTCATCCCTAATATTTTGAATGAAAAATTCACTACTTTTCACCTAGCAACAACCTAAAGGGCTGTTTCTTCACACAATTAACTTCCATTAATGTTATGGGAAGAACAGATCCCCAAGTTAGGTACCTGTATTTGGTGCGAATTCTGATAAATGGGAGAATTTAGATCAGAAGGTTTCTTATATGTTCCAGGGAAAAATGGAATTAATGTGACATTGAGTGTGAGATATAAAGCAGGGAAGTTAGGAAATACAATTAATATTGAGAGCTCAACCTAAACTCCGTGCTTTACTCCATGTCCCTTGAAATAATGGTCCCACTTTATAGAATTATACATTATTTTTCAAATCAAACAATATATAATACTTGCCTATTTATACAACCTTACATACCATACACATATTGTGCATAACATACTGTACTACTAATACAGACTGATTTCATTTACATGGGTTACACCAGTGTAACTTCACTGACTACACAGTGGAGTTTCTCATGATTCCTACTGCTGTCTGCAAGATCAGATTCAGGCTGTAAACAATTAGAATGACTGAGCAGAAAAATGAACACAGTTACAGTCAGCAAAGTGTTAGGGTAGGAGGTTGTTATATTTATGCCAAATTTAAGACCCTTTTACACTGGCAGAGTGGTGTAAACAAGAACCGGGCTCATGGTTTATAACAATGAACTAAAGTTAACTTAACTAAAAAAGAATGAACAGAAAACTCCTGAAGCTTAGGGTTGAATCCAGTCCAGTGATCTTGGCTGTGGATCCCTGTGTTCCCCAAAGCATTCCATGCAGCCATTCTCATAGTCTGCCCTCCAAGTAGCTGTGCAATGTGTTGGGGAAGCTGAACTGAAGTAAACCTTCATTTCTCAAGGCTCAAGTACCCTGTCACTCGGGTGCTTTGCATTTACCTGATAAAGTGACAAATTCTGCCAAAAAATTATAAATTAAACATTAAAAATTACTCAGCTGGTTTTCTTCATGTCTGGCTTATTTAGTCCTAAAATCCCAGTGAAATCTACAATACAAGCCATGCCTGAGCTTGATTTATCCGTACAGAAATGTTCTGAATGGAACATAGGGGGAAGTGTCCTTTTTTTATTTTTTACATGCATCACTTCAAAACATTTCAAAAACTAAAAGCTTAGCCTAGAGGTGCCCTTAAGGTGAAAAACTTAGTTTTAAGGTGCCTCTCACTGAGCTTTCATCTTAAAGACCCCTAAAAGCTAAAACTTCTAGCTTAAAGGCACCTTTGAGCTAAGCTTTAAATCACCTCAAAAAGGAAGTGCTTAAGCATCCCCAGCGTTGTACACCACTCTAGCTTTTTAGCTGGTGCTTCTGAAAATGCCAGTGCAAGGGTTACACGTGATTTTAGAAGTTCAGCAAGACACAGGAATAGTAAAGGTACAAGAGGGACAGGGAAGCCACAAATATTTTGAACTCCTGCACTCCAACTGGTGAGTTATCAGAGGGGTAGATGTATTAGTCTGTATCCACAAAAACGAGGAGTCCAGTGCCACCTTAAAGACTAACAGATTTATTTGGGCATAAGCTTTCGCGGGTAAAAACAACTGGTGACTTGTTACTCACAAAAGAAGTCCTACTGAGCCAATAGACTCTCAGTGCAAATAACTGTTCATTTATGGGAATAACAAGTCCAATAACAAATCTGGCCCTTACTTTGTAAGGTATGTTACATTTTGGTCTTTGAGTGAATTTTTAGTTTCTGAGTGTATCTACCACCTGGGTTATTAAGATATAATTATTCTACCTCAGGAAGGGGTTTATTAGTTAGTATATCTTTATATTTAAAATTATATTTAGTTCTGTACTAAAAAATCCATCCCATTGGGTGCACTATTTACTTCACAGTACCTTTACTTAACTTACCATAGGGCATTTTATAAACTGAGCAAAAGACAACAGGAACATTCATCATCAATAAAACAAAAGTGAACTAAGGGCTAAAGTAATTAACTTCATTAAGAGAGCGACAGTGTGAAATTAATCCATGCTTTCTATGTACTGAAACATATGATTTGTATGACCTCCTTCAGATCAACTATTATCAAAGCACTGAAATGGATGGATACTCGGGGTAGGTGGGGACTGTCCTATGGTAAGTCCCACATTTGCAAGAGGTGTGCGCACACTTCTGCACAAGCTCGAATTATACACACAACCCCCAGTGCATGAATACAAGTGTGTAAGGTATAAGTATTTCAGAATTTTGAGCCTAAAAGATCTGCAAGGCACCTGGTGTATGAACAGTATTATGCTTTTGGTCGACTCCCACTGCAAGTAAAGTTAATGGGCCTGATTCTGATCTCCATTACCCGGCTCAGGGTAAATCAAAGTGGAGCTACTCCCAATTTACCCCAATGCAGCAGAGATCAGAACCTGTTCTCCTATCTTTCCTTGCTATCTAATTGTACTGTGTACAATCTGGACACAGACATTTAATTCTCAAGTGTGAACACAGACACAGTTCTGTTTTAATTCATTGCAGTATAAATCTAAACTGCAGGCAGAAATAAAGGTTTGCTACATCTAACACAGAGCTCCTAACGGATCCAGTATTGGTAACTACAAGCAGCAGGCACACACATTGATTGGACTCAGCTGCCAACACTACGGGTTATATCTATTTTATTTATTCTGACCTCCCTTTGTGAGCAATACCAAAGCTCTCTCTTAAACTCCGTCACGTGCAGCCATGGCATAACTCCAAGCCTGCCTACGCTTAGAAGAGAAGATGATGATGTGGGTACGAGTGTTCTCTCTCCCTGTTGCCACTGATGAGGCATCAGAGGAATGAAAGGCTGTGGCACTAAGCTACTGTTTTGTACACTCTGGTCCTCAATGGGGCACACAAAACAATCTCCTCCCTGTTTGTATTCAAGGCTTTCATTCATGTGGAGAAGTCCTAGCATACCAATGCCTGAGATTGTTCAAGTGGCTTAAAATAAATGTTTATTTTCTAACAGATACATTTACCGAATTGATTTTTATCAATTTATTAATCTGTCTTTTAGTTTTTTCTGTTCAGTTCTGCAGTGATATGGCCATAAATATTTAAATAATGGCTGCTCCACAATCAAAGCAATTCACCGGAGTAATTGTTTAGAAAGACAAATGGTTATCAGCTGAGGTCCGGCTGGCAAGTTAAGATGGAAGACGTTCAAGTTGTAAGTATTACTAGAGCAACTAATGCTTGATACCAGCAGTGGTGGAAAAACAAACAAAGAAGCCACGCTAGGGTTTCTCAGTAAAGTTTCTCAAAATGAGTCAACAGGATTGTCTGCCAACTATTATGGGGTTTTTTATATAAATATGTTATTATTTTTCCAAGTACAACAAATATACCAAAAATACCAGATTCATCATAATAAACAAAGTAAATAAAGAGTTAGGATAAAGAAAAGGGAGGTAAGCTACTATGTTCTTGATAAAAACAATGAGGAGTCCTTGTGGCACCTTACAGACTAACAAATGTATTTGGGCATAAGCTTTTGCGGGTAAAAAACCCACTTCATCAGATGCATGGAGTGAAACATACAGAAGGGAGGTATAAATACACAGCATATGAAAAGATGGGAGTTGCCTTACCAAGTGGGGGGTCAGTGCTAAAGAGCCAATTCAATTAAGGTGGAAGTGGGCTATTCTCAACAGTTGACAAGAAGGGGTGAAAAATCACTTCTGTAGTGCTAATGAGGCCAATGTATACAAGGTGGCCCATTTCAAACAGTTGACAAGAAGGTGTGAGTATCAGCAGGGGGAAATTGGTTTTTGTAGTGACCCATCCACTCCCAGTATTTATTCAGGCCTAATTTGATGGTGTCCAGTTTGCAAATTAATTCCAGTTCTGAAGTTTCTCGGAGTCTGTTTTTGAAGGTTTTTTTTGTTGCAGAATTGCCACTTTTAAGTCTATTATTGAGTGTGCAGGGAGATTGTACGTGTTCTCCTACTGGTTTTTGAATGTGATAATTCCTGATGTTAGATTTGTGTCCATTTATTCTTTTGTGTAGAGACTGTCCAGTTTGGCCAATGTACATGTTCTTGATGTGCATGCATATTTCCCAATAGTGTTAATGAGGAATTCTGTGCATATATTTAAAGGAGTCCCGGGGGCAGAGTACAATCTCAGTAACCACACTGTAAGTCTGGAGTAACTCCATTGATTTTAGTGACATTACAGCAGATTTACATTGGTGTAGCCCAGCATGTACCTTGAAAGGGAGTGTTTCTTTTACTTTAGTATCCTTTCAAATGAACATTAACATACAGATTAAAATGACAAAGCCCTGCTGAGTAGAGTTGAGTGGGAAATTATTATTTTCCCTGGGAAAAAACTGATACAAATGAAAACATTTCAATTTATTCAAAAAGCCATTTTCTGTCACAAAACTGTTCCAATGGAAATTTTTCTATCAGTTCTACTATTATGTCAGCTGGTCCATTCTGCCAATTCTGGACTGCCCTTTATTACACATTTTCTAGTGCTTTTTACAGTCTAGCTGTAAAATGTGTCAAGTGATAAGGTTCCACACTTCCCTTGGGAGATTCTTCCACTAATTTAAATAATTTATCTCCCTTCTTGGTGATTAGAGCCTTAAATATTTGTAGCATGTTCTTCATTTACCCATCCCTACTTGAGTCATTACTTGGCCAAGCTGAGATAAAACCTCTCTCTGATTCTACCAATACAGCTGGTTAGTGTTGTCTGTTTACACATTAAGATCTGAGGCAAAGATCATGGCCCTGATTCACTACTGTGTTACTCCATTTTTATGATGTTGTAACGCTGCTGGAATCAGTGGAATAACACCAGGATCTTGTTATGTGTCATGTCCACTGCCAAGCACAATATTGGCCCGTACTACATAATTATCATATGATTATGTAGCTCCAATAATCTTTCATTGTAATCTTTATCAACTCACAATTCCATTTTTACAGGTTGCTGGTTTCCTTTTAATACTGAAATGCAATAATTATCCCGAACACTCTCCTTTAAATTTTGACAGGAGATGAACAACGAAGAATACTAATAATTTGCAGCTGTATAGCTTCTTTCATATGGGCATCTCAACGATATGTACAAGGATTAAATTAAGCCTCATAACACGCTTGTTCACTACCTGAGGCACACAGAAATTCATCCCTGAAGTAACTCCATTGAATTCAGTAGAGTTACTCCAGGGATGAATTTATCCTAGAGAGTTTCAGTGACTTTCCCAAAGTCATACAGCAAGTTAGTGCCAGAGTTGGGATTAGAATCTATGAATTCTGATGACAATCACATTCTGCAACCAGTAGACCAGGGTTCCTTTGCTATATTGCTCAGTGGGACAGAGATCCTGGCTAGATCCCAGCTAGATGGGAGCAGGGTTCCTGAATGGTCCTAGTATGGAAAAAGAACTAGCCCAATGCTGCCTTTCATTTCACTGTTACAGAATAGAAAAATATATATCCACATTTCCCTCTGTTCTATTTGTGTTCTAATGCTGTGCCCATCAGCATGGTATCTGAGCAACTTGGATGAATCCAGACCTTTGCACATCAAGTTTCTCTCCAGTTACAATATTTACAAACCCCAGCTCCCAGAAGAGCAGAGATTTCTGATAAAAGTGTTGACAAACATACAGCACTGAAGCTAGCAGATGCAACCATGATAATGGCATAATATAGAAGCCAGAGATGTTATCTGATGAGATTTAGCCTCAGATAATACACTACGGTAATTGTATAGTAAATGCTTTGTTTTCCTTTCTGCAGCTGTGATTCAGGACTTTCCTTTGCACCCCCACGGCACTTATTGTTCTCTCATACATGAGTCACGTTTGAAACATTTGTTTCTCCCTTAACATCTGCATGTGAGAGCAGCTAACATTAAGTATGGCAAGGTTCCACAGGCTGCATTATCACTGGCCACTTTTTCTTGCTGTTTGTGTCGCAGAGAGAAAAGCCTATTATATGCTTATTATATTTCTAGATGATTGTCTTGACTTTGGGTACACCAGATGTGGAAGCCTTTCTGTGAGTGGACACGTTTGTTGCTGCCAGATGAGCTGTCAGCCAGCTTTTCTGGGCATTCAGCAATTTACCCACAATACATTGGGTTGTTTCTCCCCCATCTTCATAATTTTGTTCAAATGGCTACAGATTATAGGCCTGTTCCTGCAAATTCTTACTTATGTGCTACCTAGGTAGCTTACTAGGAGACTACCCTATGCAGTCACTCTGTTTAAATGCTTTGTGTGAGTTAAGGCCATCCATTCAGGTGAGTAAGAGTTTGCAAGATCAAGCCAGGTTACTGGGGTGTTCTTTAAAGCAAGAGACACTCAGATTTGTTAGTGAGGCACAAAAGCAATGAACTTTATGGATCATGCCCACTCTGCATGAGCATATTCATAGCACTGACTAAAATCCCAAGGTCATCTCCTAGCGTGAACTGAGCTTCATGTGAAATCTGGACGGATTCTCCAAGGCAGGCAATCTTTTCTTTGTTTTTATGAATTCCTGGTCAGGAGTCTGGTGGGGACTCTGGAAAATTATAGATACATCCTATTCTAGTGGGAGTTATGCTGTCTCCATTGGCTTTGTGTGTTTTACCTGAACTACATATCCACTAGAGATGGCCTGAGGTGCAGAGTTCAGCATAGCCCCTAAATGTTCCAAGCATTCTGAGGTATTTGGATCCATGATTTTCATTTGACTCATTAGAGAGAGGGATCGCCTGCAAAGTTCAGATCTGGATCCAGCCATTCCTAGAGCTCAGGATTTTTGGGTCAGGCCCATCTGTAATATCTGCCATTGCTAAATGTTGATGCTGTTTCTGTAGCCTTATAAGTCCAAGCAACCATGAATCAAGCACATGCTAAGAGCCTTCTCACATGTACACAAAAGCACAAAGACATCACCCTCAAAGCTGACAACTCCCAGTTAATTTCCAGATTCAGTCTGGGATTGCCCTCTTGGTGATTATAGCTCACGCTGCACTTTACTCCGTGACTTCTGTGACATCCATGACAAACTCACAGCCTTAACCATAGCTAAGAATTATTTGTCCAAACTATTGAGTGAGTAACAAAACACATCTACAGATATCAAGACTGTTCAAAATCAGTTTACAAAAGAGTAAAAAGGCGTACATTCATCAGATAACTTACTTGTAACTAAAAATTCAATCAGTTCTAATCGTAATCAGCAGTGATAAGAAAGAAAATACAGAAAAATAGATGACAGCTTAATGAAAAAACATACATCTTTTAAAACTTTGCTTGAATGTAGCAATGATTCTTTAAATTAAACTTTTAAAATGATCAGTCTTAAGCGTGTTCTTTTAACAATCAAAGAGGCTACTATAATGTATTGGTTTTGCTATATCCTCTGTAAATAATGTTACATGATGCTCCAGTACAGCAGAGAATAGAATATTATATCTAAGCCCGGGCAGCAATTCAGATAGTGTATATGATCTTTCACTTTTAGCATCTCAGTTCAAGTATATTCCAGGCTAGACTGAACAAATAAGCTGGAAATGCCTGTGAATAAAATGAAACTGAATGCACTTATATAGCTTGCATATTCACATCCACCCCAATGTGGCATACAGACACGCCAAAGATCCCAGCATTATATATAAGAATGGCCAAACTTGTTGGGATAAAACAAAACAAACAGAAATTCAACCAAAATTCGAACTGAACTCAAACCAATTTTCAAACTTTTTGAGAATACCCCAGCATTACTTAAGTATATTATTCAGGCCATGGGCCCATTTTTCAAATACGCGTACCATACAAGCATATCAAAATCCACATTTGGATGCTGAAATTATCTCAGGCATATAACATAACTACGATGTGCTGATTCCACTTTCCAACTGCTGGCTTTAAATATCCTGTTGAGGTACCTCCATTTTAAAATTGGGATCAGAAAGTTGGGCACAGAAAAAAAACTGAGCAAAACTTTTCTTGTTCAGCTAAGTTATGGAGGAGAAGCACGTCTAGTGGTTGTAGAATATAACTGGGAGTTTGGAAATCTGGGTTCTGTTTCTGAGTCTGCCTATACCTGCAATGTGACTTTGAAGTCACTTTGCCTCTTTGTGGCCTTGTCTAGATGAACAGCTAGTGCTCAGCAATGCAGGGTGCAAAGCTATAGTGTACTAGCGTGCTACAAACTAACCATCCGTGTGGACTCTCCTGCCACAGTGTCAAATTCCCTAGCATACTTTGATGTACTCTCTTAGTTAGTGCACAGCACACTAATGCACTGCAGCTTTACACCCGGCTTGCCACTCATCACTGTCCAGCTAGACAGGCCCTGTGTTTGTTTCCCCATCTAGAGAAAAGGATAAAATACTTTTCCAATTCAAAGGTTTGTGACTGAGCTTAATTTATTAGGTTTGTAATGCCTTTGGCACCCTTGTGTAGAAAGCGCTATAGAAGTGCCAAGCACTGTTATTACTAATGTTAAAATCATACCCAGTTGTTTTAGAACACCAAAAGATATGTTTCGTTTATGGTAAAATTGTATTTAATTCAATTTGTACAAATGTGCAAAAATTAATAAAAATAATACAGGAGCTCTGGACAAGCTTGATGCTATTTTAAAATACATTTATTATAACAACGTACCATCCCCGCAGTATCATCTAACCCTCCCGCAACAAAGAATGAATGGCAAATAACTAATAGTGAATACTCTAGGACAATTCAATGACTAAAACAGGACATGAATGTAGTTGACTCTACCAGCTGTTTTGCATTGGAATGAATATTTGCAAACAGTTTTTTTATGCAGGTCTAACCGAGGATCAAAACAGGGATAAGAATAGCTAACACTGGTATTTTAGCAAGCACTTATGGTAAATATGTGCTTAACATTAAAATAAGTGGGACTTAAGTATGTGCTTTGCTGAATAGGGATGGACTTACGCATATGAAGTTAAGCACACACATAAGTGCTTTACTGAGCTACGGTCTTAAGGATTAACTAGTTAACTGCCTTCTTAAAAACTGAAAAGTGCAAAGTTTTGGACAGCATGCCTGAATGTGAAGGGGGACTGATATTTCTGGACAGCAATGAACATCTCTTCTTACATTTAATGGCAGTGCCACATATATGTTTTAAAGGTGTTTTTAGTCTTCTTATCATGTTTAAGTGGTGAATTCACTTCCTCTTGCCAGAATATAAAAAATAAATTTTCGTGTTTGTACAAATCTTTACTCTTGTGACAAAAATTAAAGCAAATGTGTTTGATGTAAAATCGCTTTAGAGATGGAGATTTGCTCACTGAAATAACAACATCTTGCAGTTCTGGAAGACCTTTGGAGGCCCTCAAAGTGTTTTTTTACAAACCTCACTCAATTTAACATTTATTGTTATTTATTGCACACTTTTCTAATTGCAGTTCTCATATCATGCAGGTTAGGTTGGATTTATAATTATAACTAATTTTTGTGGATGGGTAAATATCACAGCACTTTGCTGGCAGATAAGGAACAGAAACCAAGAGTCCTGACTCTGAATCTGCTGATCAAAACTTTATACACAGTACTAATCTATAAAGGAGACACTATACTGAATATGCCAATTGTTGGCCTGATACTGAGTGAGTTCTCAAAGAGGCACTCAGCGCCTCAAAGAATCTTATAAAAGAAACACTTAAAGAGGAACTTTCAAACACTTCCATCCATTGGTCACTGATGTGTCATTTTTTTCTTGCAACATTTACCGTCTAAGATATTCCATTTGTTCTTTTTCTTCGGACCCATCTTCTCTTCCTATTTGATTAGTCAGTGAATATTCATATACGATAATCTCACCTCTCCACCGAAATGCTGCACTGATGACATTCCATTACTGTCCATGGCCAATGATGGAGATGTCCCAAATGCAGGATTGTGACTTTAGAGCAGGATGAAACAGAAGGAGAAACTGTGCCATGAGGAAATAAACTCTTACTCAAACAACTATCTGAAAACCATTCAAAAGCAATACAGGAAACAACTGGCTAACTCATCTCTTTCGTTACCACCATTCTTGAGTTTCAGGTTTTCCCCAGTGTAAAAGTTCCTCTCTCTGCGCTTTTCTGCATTCTTTGCTCATCTAAATCTCATCATCATGCCCACGTGACATTTGGGTGCATAGGGAACACAGAATCATTGAAGGAAGTGGAATAAAGAATAGCTATCTGATGCTAGGCTATAGCGGAAATATGTTGAGCTCCGGTCAGCAGGGGAGGATGAAGGCTTGTCATGCACTGGGAATGGCACATTTTAATGGAAAGTTCTCTAGTAGTTTAGTTCTCTCAACATGTTGTAAACCCTTTGCAAAAACAAAATATGCAAATAAATAAAATAATAATACCTTATAGATCTCAAAGTCCTTTCCAAAAGAAGTCAGTTTCCTTATTTCCATTTTACAGATGGGGAAACTGAGGCATAGCGAGGGGAAATGTTTTGTCTGTGGTCACCCAGCAGGCCAGTGGTGGAGCCAAGGACAGAACCTACCTCTTCTGAGCCCCAATACAGTGCAGTGCTCTGTCCACTAGGCCACACTGATAGGCCCCCATCCTATTTTGGTATCATATACTTCTATCTAATTATTATAATGAAAGAAAGCAAACTTTTAAATTATTTGGAACTGTACATACATTGGCTTCAGTGGGGATTCTTGTAAGAATAGAAGATAAAGCCTTGATGAGAGCAGAGTTTAATAGTCTGTTCACATGTGCAGGTGTTTTAGTCAGTCTTGAAAGATATTTTGGTGGGAGAATTGCTCACACTTCCCCATTTGCTCTCAGCCATGCAAACTAAAATACAAAGGAATTATACTAACTGCTGCCTGTGAACCACCAGTGGTCCAAAAATCCCTTCCCTGTGCTCTGCAGAACAAAGTGTTTAAAACACCAGACAATGAGTGAATGGGAGATTGGATGAGGAACTAAGTGATCAGTGGTGGGGAATCTCTCTCTTATGAAGTGGTCCATAACATGGAAGAGCTGGAGAACCAGATACGTTTACATCATTGGATGCTTTGCTATTATGGTTAGACGAGTGTCCAAATCTTGCCTATAAAGCATTCTGTAACATTGGCATTAGCATTGAATACTCCAGCAGATCACTGAGAAAGACCTCTGTGCAGCATTTGGCAGCTGAATATCTGAGAAGGAAGCTTGTGTGTTTCAGTATCTATGCCAGCTCCTCCCAGATCTGACTGAAAGGCTGATGCCATGGTCCCACCTTGTCTATAGTATTATTTTATATTACAATTTAGATCCCTGTTATTCTCTAACTACTAATAATGCTAATTAGCTCTTTTCATTTGCATATCTCACAGCACTTTACAAAGGAAGATAATGGATCATTATTCCTATTTTATGGATAGGGAAACTGAGATAGAGAGCAGTTAACGTGACTTAGCCAAGGTCACACAGTGAGCCATTGGCAGAGTCAGGAATAGAACCCAAGTCCCCTGCTTCTACTCCTATCTACTGCTCTGTACTGCTGAACAGCAGAGAGACATTTGAGCACAGATTACTATAGAGCTGATACCACTTTCCTGAACACCACAGAAAGTGGCTAGTTTGGAGCCCATTATATTTTTATATGCGAATATTGCAAGTATGCCTGCAAAGACGAAGCTACCCTTGGTTATGGGTTGAGCTGTGAGCAGGGTTGGTATCTAAATGCCCACAATTTGACCAACCCATTTGTCAGTGTTACTTTAAGAAGTGGTATTTCTTAAATGACTCAGCACAGAACTTGCAGCTCATGGGGGAAGGGTTGAGGGGCTTTAAGCAACTTTCATGCCCTCCCGCTCCTGAGCTGCTTCAGGGATTGGAGAGGCCCTTAAACCCCAGGGCAGTCTAAATTAAGGTATCTAAATAACAGCAGCCTCCCGGGGCTGCCTGGAAATTCTGCAGCACATCCAGGCCTGATACACCCTTCTACCCGCGGCCCCACCCCTGGCATACCCACTATGCCAGGGCTTGCAAGGGAGTTCTTGGTAGGCAGCATTATGGCTGTCTCCCACAGTGCCTGCACCATGGGAATCTTCCCCCGGAGCTAGAACCAGAGTTTTCAGAGCCCCCGTATGCCATCCCAGCTCTTTTACCTGCTGTAAAGGAGCCAGAATGGGGGTGAGGATCTCACTTCTGTGTTCAAGTTCCAGCTCTGCTATCGACTTATTTTTTGGCCTAGGGTAAGTCAAGTCATTTAAACTCTCTGTTACTCAGTTTCCCCTTCTGTAAAAATTTAGTTAATGAGACACATCTTTGTAAGCAGTTTAAGAAACAGCACTGTATGTGTGCTTATTATTTTTTATTTTGATTGAATAATAAAAGAGAATGCACCAGCATGGTCACCCTTTGGTGAATTTAGTTATTCCCAGTAACCTCACACGACCTATGGTGAAAGAGCTAGATCTGGTTGTCTATTGAAAATCTCACAGTGGTAGAACAATGCAGGAGCAGATTGGTCTTCAGGAAGCCAGGGACTAAATGTTACCTTTAGAGAATCCCAACGGAAGAAATCTTTGGAGGGTACTTCTTCCATAGAAGTTGTTCTGAGTTCCTTTAAACAGACAAAATAATAGGGCTAAAAAATATTCCTGCTGCTGTCTCAAGCAAAGAAAAATTCTCCATGGCCTTCTCCCTACACTAAAGTCCAGTGAAATAAGTAGCAGTGGATTATTATACTTCTCATGCCTGTATTAATGTGTGCATGTCCCCTTCAATTCTGGCCCTTCCATTCTGTGGACTGGCAGGCTGGTATTTTCATCTCTAGCCTTACTTTCACTGGATGAATCATGCTACAAATGGAGTACGGGTGGGGTAGGAGGGAAGGTGTCACTGTGATGTTCCTTGAATTAGGTCCACAGAGAGGGAAGAGTGAAGTGCATTGTCTCCATCAAAGCCATAAGCATACATCGCTTATTTCTTTGTTTGGATTTTCATGTTACTAAAGGAAGAGCTTGGTAACTTGATTCCTTGGACACTGGCTTAAATTAGCTGAATAAGTATAAATGAATGGGCACCAAGAAGGTTGTTTTGTCTTATTAAGAAATCTTCCAATGGCTCTGCTTTCATTCCATAATTTCCCAGGAGTTCTTGCCCACATTGCTTAATATATCAAGTTAAAACTCCATTTTTGCTTTTACCTGTGGTGTGCACACTCTGGTTTCCCCTTTGCCTACAGTAATTAAGTAAGATCCAAAGTATTAAACTTCCCTGCTGTAACTTGACCTTGGTGCTCAAGGGGAATCCTTCCAAAACAAGATTGACCAAAGCTCCTGAATTCTCAGATCTAGTTCGATATCATTTTCCCTCAATGGTTTTCTTCAGTGAAAGAATAACACCAGGAGACTCAAGCAGACATTTTCAATAGTATGGCACACACGTGAATAATTTGTACACCCTCAAGCTATGTCTTCACTGAAGAACTAACTCAGATGTTTATTTGGATGCCACTCATAACCCTCCTCCATCCACACACAAAACCCTCTCACATGAGTTTGGTGGTGCTAGCTGGCCCAGCTGGGGCAAAGGCTAGAGCTCAGGTGTCATTTTCACTTAGGCTGGTAATCTACCCACTGTGGAGTGAGGGTGCAGGCTAAATCATTCAAGTGCTGTCAATCTGTGGAACTCCTTGCCAGATGATGTAGTGAAGGCCAAGACTGTAACAGGGTTCAAAAGAGAACAAGATAAATTCATGGAGGATAGGTCCATCAATGGCTATTAGCCAGGATGGGCAGGGATGGTATCCCTAGCCTCTGTTTGCCAGAAGCTGGAAATGGGCAACAGGAGATGGATCACTTGATGATTACCTGTTCTGTTCATTCCCTCTGGGGCACCTGGCATTGGCCACTGTCAGAAGACAGGATACTGGGCTAGATGGACCTTTAGTCTGACCCACTATGGCCATTCTTATGTTCTTATGCTGACAGTCCTCCAGTGCCTTCGCACAATTCCACACCACCACCTCAAGTTCTCCCAAAATTCCCTGGAAAGAATCATATAGTGGCTCAGCTTACTGCAGCACAAAAAACTTTGGGACATGGCCCCAGAAGTCCTAGCGACACAAACAGGCACGTGCATCAGCAGTAAGGACACAGTAATGTAAGTATGGCTTTGCAGTGTGGCTCCTCATACCAGAGCTAGGTTAATCCAGGTGCCAATCATCTGAGTTAACTCCTCAGTGAAGACATACGCTCAGTTTCATGTTTGGAAAACTTGAATGGTGTACATGAAAATATATCACACTTTAATGATGTGGACACGTTTGTAGCATTTGATTTTAGAAGCCTGCCCTTGCTCCTACTGATGTGTTTTTAATCATCCTTTATGTCATCAATTTTCATAATGTTCAAAAGTTAGTCATCCCATATATGTCAGGGTAGGTAAAAACTGTATATAAATTACATGTAATAATCCTTATGGAAGTAATCCCATTGGCTTCAATGGGACTACTTGCACAGGATCAAGGTCCATATTAAACAAAACTCACATTCCTTACAAATTGCTATTATTTTTACATAGTATGGTAGCAAGTAGACTCATGACCATATATAACTGCACGATCATGTACTGACTTTGATATCAAGGGGATTCCATACACAGATGTCCTAGATGCACCTCAGATTATACAAGAGAGCAAAAACATTTTAAAACTGTTTAACTGTTGTAGCTCAGCATTCAATTGTCAAATATAAAGGAAAACTGAAATCACTCAATGTACAAACAACAAAGCAAAAAAACATAAACTAAGCACAAATAAATCATCACTGAAACCTTCCACCTTAAATCATTTCACTTGAAAATTATTATTTACGCAAAGAATCTCTAGATAAGTTTTGATCCTAATTAAAAAGTAAGTACATACATACCACTACCTCTATGTCCTATAATCTTGGCTCCCCATATGGAAAGAATCAGAAATTACAGAATGAAAGTAGGTGATTTGATTTCTAAAACAAACTGGGTAAGTCAATTTAGTATTGAGTCTCCTGTTGTTATCGGTCAAACTCAAGATTTTATATAGCACCGATAACAGTGTTATTTAAGCACTTATCTGAAACTTCCATTGTGCTTAACTGTTCTCTGTTACCCTTGTGTGACCGTTTAAATGCAGAATAGCGCCACTGAAATCAACAGTCTTTTTCTACTATTAAGGCCTGACTCTGCAAACATGTAATACTCAGTGTGATGCTTCTACCTTGAGTAATGCCATGGTAGTGTTTGCATTATTGAGCCCTTACACTAGTGTAACTAAAGCCTGGTCTACACTACGAGTTTATGTCGGATTTAGCAGCGTTAAATGGTATTAACCCTGCACCCGTCCACACAGCAAAGCCATTTTTTTTTAAATAAAGGGCTCTTAAAACCAATTTCTGTACTCCTCCCCAACGAGGGGATTAGCACTGAAATCGACATTGCTGTTTCGAATTAGGGTTAGTGTGGACGCAATTCGAAGGTATTGGCCTCCAGGAGCTATCCCACAGTGCACCATTGTGACTGTTCTGGACAGCACTCTGAACTCAGATGCACTGGCCAGGTATACAGGAGAAGCCCTGGGAACTTTTGAATCTCATTTCCTGTTTGGCCACGTGAGCTCATCAGCCCAGGTGACCAGTCCCAGAATCGAAAAAGAGCTCCAGCATGGGCCAAACGGGAGGCACTGTATCTGATCGCTGAATGGGGAGAGGAATCCGTGCTATCAGAACTACGTTCCAAAAGACGAAATGCCAAAACATTTCAAAAAATCTCCGAGGCCATGAGGGACAGACGCTACAACAGAGACGCAACACGGTGCCACATGAAACTTAAGGAGCTCAGACAAGCATACCAGAAAACCAAAGAATCAAACGGATGCTCCAGGACAGAGCTCCAGACATGCCGCTTCTACGCTGAGCTGCATGCAATTCTACGGGGGGCCGCCACCACTACCCCACCCCTGTCCGTGGACTCCGATGATGGGGTACTCTCCACCATGCCTGAGGATTTTGCAGATGGGGAAGATGAGGAGGAGGAGGAGGAGGAGGAGGAGCTTGAGGAGAGCACACAGCACACCGTTCTCCCCAATAGCCAGGATCTTTTTACCACCCTGACTGAAATACCCTCCCAACCTAACCAAGCCGGAGAAGGGACCTCTGGTGAGTGTACCTTTTAAAATATAATACATGTTATAAAAGCAAGCGTTTTTTAATGATTAAGTAGCCCTGAGGACTTGGGATGCATTCATGGCCAGTACAGCTACTGGAAAAGTCTGTTAATGTGTCAGGGGATGGAGCGGAAATCCTCCAGGGACATCTCCATGAAGCTCTCCTGGAGGTACTCTAAAAGCCTTTGCAGAACGTTTCTGGGGAGAGCAGCCTTATTCCGTCCTCCATGGTAGGACAAAAATAAAAAGGAGTACTTGTGGCACCTTAGAGACTAACAAATTTATTTGAGCATAAGCTTTCGTGAGCTACAGCTCACTTCATTGGATGCATTCAGTGGAAAATACAGTGGGGAGATTTATATACACAGAAAACATGAAACAATGGGTGTTACTATACAGACTGTAACGATAGTGATCAGGTAAGGTGAGCTATTACCAGCAGGAGAGTGGGGGGGGGGGGGGGCTTTTTGTAGTGATGATCAAGGTGGGCCATCTCCAGCAGTTGACAAGAATGTCTGAGGAACAGCAGGGGCGGGGGTGGAATAGTTTTACTTTGTGTAACGACCCATCCACTCCCAGTCTTTATTCAAGTCTAAGTTATTTGTATCCAGTTTGCAAATTAATTCCAATTCAGCAGTTTCTCGTTGGAGTCTGTTTCTGAAGTTTTTTTGTTGAAGAATTGCCACTTTTAGGTGTGTAATCGATTGACCAAAGATATTGAAGTGTTCTCCGACTGGTTTTTGAATGTTATAATTCTTGATGTCTGATTTGTGTCCATTTATTCTTTTACGTAGAGACTGTCCAGTTTGACCAATGTACATGGCAGAGGGGCATTGCTGGCACATGATGGCATATATCACATTGGTAGATGTGCAGGTAAACGAGCCTCTGATAGTGTGGCTGATGTGATTAGGCCCTATGATGGTGTCCCCTGAATAGATATGTGGACACAGTTGGCAACGGGCTTTGTTGTGAGGATAGGTTCCTGGGTTAGTGGTTCTGTTGTGTGGTATGTGGTTGCTGGTGAGTATTTGCTTCAGGTTGGGGGGCGGTCTGTAAACAAGGACTGGCCTGTCTCCCACGATCTGTGAGAGTGATGGGTCATCCTTCAGGATAAGTTGTAGATCCTTGATGATGCATTGGAGAGGTTTTAGTTGGGGGCTGAAGGTGATGGCTAGTGGCGTTCTGTTATTTTCTTTGTTGGGCCTGTCCTGTAGTAGGTAACTTCTGGGCGCTCTTTTCTGGCTCTGTCAATCTGTTTCTTCACTTCAGCAGGTGGGCGTTGTAGTTGTAAGAACGCTTGATAGAGATCTTGTAGGTGTTTGTCTCTGTCTGAGGGGTTGGAGCAAATGCGGTTGTATCGTAGAACTTGGATGTAGACAATGGATCGTGTGGTGTGGTCTGGATGGAAGCTGGAGGCATGTAAGTAAGTATAGCAGTCAGTAGGTTTCCGGTATAGGGTGGTGTTTATGTGACCATCGCTTATTAGCACTGTAGTGTCCAGGAATTGGATCTCTTGTGTGGACTGGTCCAGGCTGAGGTTGATGGTGGGATGGAAATTGTTGAAATCATGGTGGAATTCCTCAAGGGCTTCTTTTCCATTGGTCCAGATGATGAAGATGTCATCAATGTAGCGCAAATAGAGTAGGGGCATTAGGGGATGAGAGCTGAGGAAGCGTTGCTCTAAGTCAGCCATAAAAATGTTGGCATACTGTGGGGCCATGCGGGTACTCATAGCAGTGCTGCTGATTTGAAGGTATACATTGTCCCCAAATGTGCAATAGTTATGGGTGAGGACAAAGTCACAAAGTTCAGCCACCAGGTTTGCCGTGACATTATCGGGGATACTGTTCCTGATGGCTTGTAGTCCATCTTTGTGTGGAATGTTGGGGTAGAGGAATTCTACATCCATAGTGGCTAGGACGGTGTTTTCAGGAAGATCACCGATGGACTGTAGTTTCCTCAGGAAGTCAGTGGTGTCTCAAAGATAGCTAGGAGTGCTGGTAGCGTTGGGCCTAAGGAGGGAGTCTACATAGCCAGACAATTCTGCTGTTAGGGTGCCAATGCCTGAGATGATGGGGCGCCCAGGATTTCCAGGTTTATGGATCTTGGGTAGCAGATAGAATACCCCTGGTCGGGGTTCCAGGGGTGTGTCTGTGCGGATTTGTTCTTGTGCTTTTTCAGGGAGTTTCTTGAGCAAATGGTGTAGTTTCTTTTGGTAACCCTCAGTGGAATCAGACGGTAATGGCTTGTAGAAAGTGGTGTTGGAGAGTTGGCTAGCAGCCTCTTGTTCATATTCTGACCTATTTATGATGATGACAGCACCTCCTTTGTCAGCCTTTTGGATTATGATGTCAGAGTTGTTTCTGAGGCTGTGGATGGCATTGTGTTCTGCAAGGCTGAGGTTATGGGGCAAGTGATGCTGCTTTTCCACAATTTGAGCCCGTGCACGTCAGCAGAAGCACTCTTTGTAGAAGTCCAGTCTGTTGTTTCGACCTTCAGGAGGAGTCCACCTAGAATCCTTCTTTTTGTAGTGTTGGTAGGAAGGTCTCTGTGGGTTAGTATGTTCTTCAGAGGTGCGTTGGAAATATTCCTTGAGTCGGAGACGTCGAAAATAGGATTCTAGGTCACCACAGAACTGTATCATGTTCGTGGGGGTGGAGGGGCAGAAGGAGAGGCCCCAAGATAAGACAGATTCTTCTGCTGGGCTAATAGTACAGCTGGATAGATTAACAATATTGCTGGGTGGGTTAAGGCAATCACTGTTGTGGTCCCTTGTGGCATGTAGTAGTTTAGATAGTTTAGTGTCCTTTTTCTTTTGTAGAGAAGCAAAGTGTGTTTGGAAATGGCTTGACTAGTTTTCGGAAAGTCCAGCCACGAGGAAGTTTGTGTGGAAGGTTGGTTATTTATGAGAGTATCCAGTTTTGAGAGCTCATTCTTAATCTTTCCCGGTTTGCTGTAGAGGATGTTGATCAGGTGGTTCCGCAGTTTCTTTGAGAGTGTGTGGCACAAGCTGTCAGCATAGTCTGTGTGGTATCTAGATTGTAATGGATTTTTTACCTTCAGTCCTTTTGGTATGATGTCCATCTGTTTGCATTTGGAAAGGAAGATGATGTCTGTCTGTATCTGTATGACTTTTTTCATGAAGTTGATAGATTTCCACTTTACCATGCCTTGCTAGTAGCAAGTAACCTGGTATCATTGCATGACAAAGCCTGGCAGCGTATGGTCCTGGTGTTTGCTGGCAGTCAAGCAACATCCATTCTTTATCTCTCTGTGTTATCCTCAGGAGAGCGATATCGTTCATGGTAACCTGGTTGAAATAGGGGAATTTAATTAAGGGGACATTCAGAGGTGGCCATTCCTACTGGGCTGTTTGCCTGTGGCTGAAAAGAAATCCTCCCCACAGTTAGCCACGTGGTGGGGCATTGGCGCTGAGCTGTTCGCGTTTGGCTAGCAGGGATCTTCCCTGATACCAGCCACGTGGTGGGGTGAGGGGTAAAGTGATCATTCCAGAGAACTGGATGGGGGGGGAGGGGTTAGTTTGGTTTCTGCTGCTGCACGTTAACAGGAAAACCGCAGCACTAAATGGCTAACTCATTGTGCTTTGCTTGGTATGGGAGAGGAGGGCGCTGCTGTTATGAAGGTTGCAGAAGCCGAAAGACTATGGCTTACTATGGCCGCCTGCAAGCCGAAATCTGTTGCCCGGCACTTCGTGTGTGATCTTTAACACCAAAGCCGCAGGCACTCAATATAAGATGCAAAATGTGACCTTGTACCAAAATCACATGTGCTATGTAATGTGAATAGTGTTGTTCACCGTGAAAGAGTTTAGCCATTGTTCTGTAAAATGTACCTTTTTAAAGACTTCACTCCCTTTTTTTCCTGCAGCAGCTGGAAATGTTTCAAGCCTCCCTCCTCCGTCCCAAAGGCGATCTCAGATAAGGCGGTGAAAAAAATGCACCTGCGATGAAATGTTCTCTGAGCTCATGCAGTCGTCCGGCACTGACAGAGCTCAGCAGAATGTGTGGAGGGACACAATAGCAGAGTACAGGAAAGCGGCCGATGAACGTGAGGAGAGGTGGTGGCAGGAAGATCAGAGGAGGCATGAGGAAACGCTGGGGCGACTGCGGGATCAAACGGACATGCTCCGGCGTCTGATGGAGGTTCATGAATGGCAGCAGGATAACAGACTGCCGCTGCAGCCCCTGTTTAACCACTCTCCCTCCTCCCCAAGTTCCATAGCCTCCTCACCCAGACGCCCAAGAACGCGGGGGGTGGAGGGGAGGCTCCAGGCACCCAACCACTCCACTCCAGTGGACAGCCCAAGCAACAGAAGGCTGTCATTCAACAAGTTTTGAAGTGGCCTTTTCCTTCCCTCCTACCCTCCTTTCACACCCCACTCGGGCTACCTTGTGAGTTATCTCCCTATTTTTATAATCAATTAATAAAGAATACATGTTTTTTAAATGATAGTGACTTTATTTCCTTTGCAAGCAAGCTGTGATCGAAGAGGGAGGGTGAGGGGTTACAGGGAACTTAGAGGCACCCAAGGGGGCGGGTTTTCATCAAGGAGAAACAAAACAGAAGTGTCACACAGTACCCTGGGCCAGTCACGAAACTGGTTTTCAAAGCTTCTCTGATGCGCAGTGCTTCCTGCTGTGCTCTTCTAACCGCCCTAGTGTCTGGCTTCATGTATTCAGCAGCCAGGCGATTTGCCTTAACCTCTCACCCACCATAAATGTCTCCCCCTTACTCTCACAGAGATTGTGGAGCACACAGCAAGAGCAATAACAATGGGAATATTGTTTCGCTGAGGTCTGAGCGAGTCAGTAAACTACGCCAGCGACCCTTTAAACATCCAAATGCACACACTACCACCATTCTGCACTTGCTCAGCCTATAGTTGAACAGCTACTTACTACTGTCCAGGGTGCCTGTGTATGGCTTCATGAGCCAGGGCATTAAGGGATAGGCTGGATCCCCAAGGATAACTATAGGCATTTCAACATCCCCACCAGTAATTTTCTGGTCTGGGAAGTAAATCCTTTCCTGCAGCCGTTTAAACAGACCAGTGAGTGTCATGAACCTTTCCCGGCCATCCCACATTGATGTTCGTGAAATGTCCCTTATGATCCACCAGTGCTTGCAGCACCATTGAAAAGTACCCTTTGCAGTTTATGTACTGGCTGCCCTGGTGGTCTGGTCCCAAGATAGGGATATGTGTTCCGTCCATAGCCCCACCACAGTTAGGGAATCCCATTGCAGCAAAGCCATCTAGGATGACCTGCACATTTCCCAGAGTCACTACCCTTGACAGCAGCAGCTCAATGATTGCATTGGCTACTTGCATCACAGCAACCCCCACAGTAGATTTGCGCACTCCAAACTGATTACCGAGTGACTGGTAGCTGTCTGGGGTTGCAAGCTTCCACAGGGCTATTGCCACTCACTTGTGAACTGTGAGGGCTGCTCTCATCTTGGTATTCTTGCGCTTCAGGGCAGGGGAAGCAAGTCACAAAGTTCCATGAAAGTGCCCTTACGCATGCAAAAGTTTTGGAGCCACGGGGAATCGTCCCAAACCTGCAACACTATGCGGTCCCACCACTCTGTGCTTGTTTCCCAGGCCCAGAATCGGCATTCCACAGCATGAGCCTGCCCCAGTAACACCATGATCTCCAAATTGCCAGACCGCGATTTGAGAGAAATCTGTGTTCATGTCCTCATCACCGCGCTGCCATCACCTCCTCGCCTGGTTTTTCAGGTGCTGGTTCTGCATAAACTGCACGATAATGCGCGAGGTGTTTACAATGGTCATAACTGCTGCGGTGAGCTGAACGGGCTCCATGCTTGCCGTGCTATGGCATCTGCTCGGGCAATCCAGAGAAAAGGGCGCGAAATGATTGTCTGCCGTTGCTTTCACGGAGGGAGGGAGGGTTGACTGACGACATTTACCCATAACCACCCGTGACAAATTTTTGGCCCCATCAGGCATTTGGAGCTCAGCCCAGAATTCCAGTGGTCAGTGGGGACTGCGGGAACTGTGGGATAGCTGTGGACACACACCGCCGAACTAATGGGCTTAGTGTGGACGCATGCACTCGACTTTATACAATCTGTTCCCAAAAATCGACTTCTGTAAAATCGGGAGTACTTTCGTAGTGTAGACATGGCCTAAGAGCATGATTTGGCCCTTAGTCTCTTCTCTCTCTCTCACCAACTTTCCACTAGTTACAGGGCAATACTCTAGCTGATTAGACATTCACTGACAAACATCTTTAGATTTTTTCCTCCGAATCTTTAATTTTTACAGGACGTGTGAAAAATATTTCAGTTCCAAACAGCGAATTAATATCAGTGTTAATTCTGAATCCTGCACGTATGTTAGGAATTATTGTAGGTAATTCACAAAATTGCCCTGGTGGTTCACACATGGCACACACACACACATAAGATTATAAATCACCAGGAGAGACGACTCCCTATGGAAGGGGAAAGTTTGCAGTAGTCCCACTAAAATTCAGGGCATTAAGTTCAAACCTTGTTCAAACATTAAAGATTTAATAGCAAGTGCTGCAGAACTTTTCTGCTGAAACCTGAAAACAGGCTCAAGTGAAGGAATGAAACAGTGAAAAATACACAAACGAATAAAATCCTAAAATCTATTTTCTTAATTACCTTCTTGGGAATGCACAGCTGAGTTAAACAGACAATGAGAAACTGTATAAGCCTGTAAAATTTCCAGAGCAGTATCTAGTGAGAGTCTTTCTTAAAATCGGTTCTGATTACTAGTTTGCATGATTAGTGTAAACTTAATAGCAAAATCATGCATATTTACAGAAATAACCTGCTAAGTGTTCAAAACACCTCCCAAGCATTTTACTGCTTTTCAGTCTTCATCTCGATAAATGGCTAGCTAATAACAGTTTTTCCTTGCTTTCCACAAGGCTGAACTGATCTCTAAGTCTGGCACACACAGGCTTTCGACAGCAATCTGTGTCATGTATTAGCTGCAAAAGGCAATGTCAGCAGAGCTTTTGGGGCAGTCATGTTCCCAGCCCACTTTCTTTCCACCTACCCACATTTCCCCTCCTCCTCCCACCAGCCGTCCACTGGGCTGTACCTTCTGTGTGGCAGCTGCAGGAGAGGATGGTGTTCGGAGGTCTGAAGATGTAAGGCAGGTAACGAGAAAAGCATTTCATCTTCCAAAAAAATAAATAAAAAAAATTAAAATAAACCAAGTCTCCTCAATCCATGAGGAGTCCTTCTGCTTTCAAGGCAGACCGCGTGGGAGGTGCGTTGTAGGACCCCTCCTGGGTCTGCAGAGCTGGGAAACCCAAGTAATCGCTGTCACCGGACCCCATTTTGCCATCAGCAGCAGGAAGAGAGCCGCCTCACATTTCTGCATGCATGCTGCTCGAACTCTGAAGCCCCCAAGCAAACGGGGATAGGCTCTTCATTGGCTGAAGCTCATCAGAGCAGGATTTGCTGACTAAGTCAGTCCTGTCTGTAAACACACACCCTGAACGACACTGCCTGCAACATCCTACTCTCCTTTGGGTCTGTTCGTCTTAGAAAGAAAACCAGCAGCGTCTGGGAGCCGGGAGACTCTGTGACCATATCTCATTAGGGGTAAAGATCTTAATGTAACCAAGGCTTTACAACTTTGTCACCTGAGAGATAGGCTGCTGTTAAAAGAAATCACCCAGGGAAGACGTGGATTTCAAGAATAATAAAAGAGGATGCACTGAAATGGTATTTGCCCTTGTTTGATTAAAGAACTGGGAGTGGGGGTTAAACTATAGTAGAATAAAAAAAGGCATTTAGTTTTTAAGAGTAGCTGCAGCATAAAAACATCCTACATTTATATGTAGCCTTTCATTCCAAAGGATTCCAAAGTGCTTTGCAAACTGTACATACAGCAGACGACCAGCCCAAAAGGATATGAGGGGGAGGTGGGAAGGGGAATGTAACTAGGTTTGGTGATAACTGGTGACTTGAGGATCACACTAACTAATTTTAGCTTCTATTTTATCGTTCTGCAAAACACAAACACAAAACAGTGATTTCAGTACCAAGCAATTTTCAGTGCGAATGTAATGTCACAAATGCTTCAGTAAGAGTGAGAGCAATCTCAAACTAAGCACACTGTCTTCCCCACACATGAGAATACTGTTAGGTGCTTTCAGAGCAGTCAGGCATTTGGTTAATATTTTACAGCAATTTAGGACATGGGAGTAACCAAGGGATATTAAAAGGGCTATTAGAAACCACATTATGAAAATTAAACTACATTATGAAAGTACCTTTTACTGTGCCCTTGGCGCTCTTCAATCAGTGCTGTAATTCAAATGCTTAAGCATCCAGCTGATCCTGGAGGCCTCCAGCATTCAAACCAATGTACCTAGATCAGTGCTTCTCACACTTGTTCACCTTGTGTACCACTTCTTAAGACAGAGATATTCACACAGATATGTGCATTCCCTGTCCACACCTTCACTGCAGTAGCTTGCTTGGTGAAATGAAAAAGTAATGTAAGAACTGTGTTGAGGGGACAAGCTGAAAAAAGATTTGTTTTCATATGCTGTTAGCTTCTTATGTCCTGCCACCCTGCCCATTTTGTACTGTTGCTATTTATTTCCTCTCCCTGGGTATAGGACTATGCATTTATTAGGACCAAATCTGCCTCTGATCATTCCAGGTCACTTTGCAGTTTGGTCCTGTCCACCTGTGTGGAGGGATCTCCAGTTTTCTTGTCATCAGCAAATTTAATCATGGTTGTGTTTATACAAAGACAACCAAGAGACATGAAGAAGTTGTGCAGGTGCATGGAGAAACATGTTTTTCTTTCCATTTTAGTTTGTTAAAAAAAATCTCTGAGAACTCAAAAAAATTCCAGGACTGGGCTACAAGTAATGTGAAGACTAACAAATGCTACTTCATTGTGACAGAATCACGTGAAAGTGCATCGCAGGCCACAATTTTAGAACCATTTTTCTCTAGCAAATATGTCACAAGAAACAAGATTCAAAAACACAAATAATATATTGCATTTATAGAGCACTTTTCATCCCAGAGCACTTTATACATTCCTATATGAACTGCAGAATAAGATCATTTCACTCACCACTCTGAAAATGCAGCACTTCTGGGGTGAAACAAAACAGCTGTTTTAACAGCAAACAACAACACTACACAACAGTTTATTTCAGGAAGTGATGAATGCCATATCCAATTGAAATGACAGGGAAAAGTTAGCTACATTCTTATAAATAGTTCCATGTGATCATTAAAGCCTAGGCTCTCTCTTGAGCCCACCCTCCCTAATGGAGCACAGCAAAGTGTGGAGGTAGTTGTGAATTGCCAATGAGTCATTTGTGCTCCCTGGATTTGGGGCCACTTTTATGCCAGCCCAGTCCTCTGTGTAAATTAGAGCAGCCTAGGGCCTCAGCTAAACTATGTCAGTTGGCATTGGTCCTTAAAAACCTGTCCAACAGCTGTGAAGAGTCAGAGCACTATTGTGTCCTATTTTGGCTGTAACCCCACCAACTTGTGGCATACTCCCACACTGTGTATATGTGTGAGTCCGCATGATGTTGCAAAAGGGCTGGTGAAGGCAAGAGAATCTGGCCCAAGTGGCCTGAAGGGCTTTGTTTTATGTGTCACCTGAAAGATGGCACTTCCAGCAACATAGCACCATCTAACACCAATGGACATTTGGTTTCAGTACTGACTCAGAAGGAAGAGTGTCACTTTTTGATTCACCAGCACTGCATCCCAAAGCAGCTATAATCTTACTTAGTTCACAAGATCAAGATCACAATACTAAAATAAGTGGCTGCATGGTACATATAATATACAGTATATTAGTATACTCTTTGGCTGATACAGTATGATACTGTATCAGTGTAGGTTTCCGTGGCTCTAATATGCAAACATCTCTAAGAAATCTTGTATAATGAACTTTATGCACATATAATAAGTCATCTCTTATTTCTGTAAATGAATCTAAATTCTCATGTAAAATGCCAGATAGGCAATACTGGAAATTGAAGTCAACCCACAGATGAGATCTTGCACATGATGCATTGTATGTACAGGACCAATGTAGGCTGCCTCACATTCACTCACAAACCTGCCTGGGTTTGTCTTGGCAAGGCCATAGCTGGCTTGGGTCAACTGACTCAGGCTCATGGGGCTCAGTTATGCAGGGCTAAAAATTGCAGAGTAGACTTTCAGGTTTAGGCTGGAGCCCATGTTCCGAAACCCCACAAGGTAGATGTGTCTCAGAGCCCAGGCTCCAGCCAGAGTCCGTATATGTGTACACTACAATTTTTAGTCCCGCAGTCCGAACCCCAAAAGCCTGAATCAATTGACAGAGAATCTGAGATTCAGTGCTGCATGTTTTTTATTGCAGAATAGGCGCACCCACTGACATCTAGGTTGGTGATTATGCCCATGATTAATAAGATATGGAACTTTGTCCACTGGTACCTGCACTAATTATTTCAACCGGCCACCAGCTTTGCTCACTACGTACAATGGACCAGTCAAGTCAATGGGAGTTTTTCCATTAATTTCAATAGGTGCTGGAGGTCAAGATTTGAACAACCTTAAGGTGAAAGGTTTTATATCCAATTATTAATCCCTGTGTCCATCCAACCTCCTTGGAAACTATATGTTATTTTTTGGATAACAAGTTAACAGAGACCTTGCTTAAAAGCGATAGGTAAGTGAAACATTCCATATAATCTTCAAAACCTAAACACAGCGGGCATCATTTCAACGCATCCTGTTTTAACAATTCTCTTTTTTTTTTAACAAAGGGCCCAATGGCTGTACTAGCAAATATACTTATTACCTATGTCCAACCGTGTAAACTGGGCTCCTCCTAAAACAGATAAAAACCATGATCCCTGCCCTGAGCAGTTTACAAATGAAATTAGATACGACATAGTGAAGGAGTAACAAAACAGTTGGGTGGGGATGGGGTTGAAGTGTAGGGGTCACATCAGAAGGATTACAGGTTATTCGGGGAGTACTAATCATGGCACGATGGAGTAAGGAAGGCTTTTTATTTTTTTAATTACTTATATCTGAGGAATATTTATTTCTTAGTTCGCTAATTTCTTTCATGGAAGAAGTGAAAATTAAAAAGAGATTGGACTGAGGGTGATGGTTTAGTAGCTCATCGCAGGAAGTGTGTTCCCTGCATGGGAGCAGTCTGAAAGAAAGGGCAGAAATATTTTGGAGAGAAGCAGATAAACAGGCAAGCAAGGCTGGCATAACTGGCAGAGCAAAAGGCGGTACATACAGCACAATAGGAGATAAGGTTGACTGAGTCAGAGAAGTAAAGCTATGAAGGGCCTGGAAAGTAAGTACAAAAAGCCTGAACTTGAACTATACCTGTGTAGTCCTTTTACAAATAGTCCCATTGACTCTAACAGGGTACTTTCCATGACAAAGTGTTTGCAGAGTCTGGACCTAACTGAGCCTGCAGAAAAACATCTCTCCATGTAAAACAAGCAATTGTACATTTAACTCCCTGTTTGCAGATGCCAATGTGGGTTTTGCCATGTGCCAGTGGGTGTGGGCAGTTGTGCAGGTGCACCTATTAGGGCCATCTGTGAAACTGTGGTGCTTTAGAACTGTTTCTCTCCATCCCCCACAGCTAAGAAGTCCCTTTGACTTATCAGTCTGTGTACAGCTTTAGGGCCTAGGCCTAAAAATAGTACTGAACATAGTGTTTACGGCTGTAAGTAGGGAGATTCTCTCTCTTTCTCTCTCTCTCTCTCATACACTCACACACCCACACACACACCAATGAGCCTTAGTCTAAGAAATATTGCAGAATCAATGCTAGAATAAATGGTTGTGGTTAGAAGTCTTAGATCCAGTTCCCCAAGAAGCCTTAACTTACATGCAGGAGGGTTGATTCTGCTCTCACTTAGGGCTTGGCTACACTTGCGAGTTACAGCGCACTAAAGGAGCCCCGGGCACACTAGCTCACTACCCATCCACACTGGCAAGTCACGTAGAGCACACTGAATCTGCGGCTGGTCTGTCCTGGTACTCCACCTCGTCAAGTGGAATAATGTTTTGTGAGCCCCACTGGAGCGCTGCGGTGCCAGTGTGGACGCCCTGGTCTGTTAGTGTGCTCTGATCGGCCTCCGGAAGTGTCCCACAATGCCTGTTCTAGCCACTCTGGTCATCACTTTGAACTCTACTGCCCTGCCCTACTGTTCCATGCCTCAGGTGACCAACCGTCAGACCTGCCCTTTAAATTCTCTGGGAATTTTGAAAATCCCCTTCCTGTTTGCTCAGCCATGCTTGGAGTGCTCTCAGCGAATCTTTCCAGGTAACCATGCCTCCACGCGCCAGGCGATCCCCAGTATGGAGCAATAATGAGGTGCTGGACCTCATCAGTGTTTGCGGGGAGGAAGCTGTCCAGTCCCAGCTGCACTCCAGCCATAGGAATTACGATACCTTCAGGCAGATATCAAGGGACATGATGGAAAGGGGCCATGACCTGGACGCACTGCAGTGCAGGATTAAAGTGAAGGAGCTGCAGAATGCCTACTGCAAAGCCCGCAAGGCAAATGGCTGCTTCGGTGCTGCCTCTGCGACCTGCCGTTTCTACAAAGAGCTGGACACAATACTTGGGGCTGACCCCACCTCCACACCAAGTACCACCATGAACACTTCAGAGCCCAGTTCAACAAGGCGGGAGGAGGAGGAGGAGCAGCAAAGCGGGAGTGAGGGTGCTGAGGTGGAGGAAGACACCCCGGAATCCCTAGATGCATGCAGCCAGGAGCTGTTCTCAAGCCAGGAGGAAGGTAGCCAGTCACAGTGGCCAGTGCTTGGAGAAGGACAAACACCAGAGGAGGTTCCCAGTAAGCGGCTTTTATTTTGAGAAGGAAGTTATTCGGTGTAGGCTCTTGGAGTGAGGAGGGTTAGGGCTGCATGCATGCCTAGATGCGGAACAGGGCGATGATGTGCTCTCTCACATTGTGGTAATTGGCCTCAGTGATCTCTTCAGAGGTCTTATCCAGAACTTGGGCAATGTGCTTGCACAGGTTTCTCAGGAAAGTCACTGTGTTCCTTGTCCCAGTAAGGCTAACTTGTCCGTACCACTGTGCCATGAGGGACAGGGGGACCATTGCTGCACACAGGCAAGCTGCACATGGGCCAGGGCGCAATCCACATTGCAGTAGAAGACCCTCCCTTGCTTCCCAGGTCACCCTCAGCAGCGAGATATCTTCCAGGACGAACTTCTGTGGAAAATGTGGGGACAGTGTTCAGTACAGGGGCCGCCTGCCGCTGTTGGCTCTCCCCAAGGTACAGAAACCCAGAGGACAGTACAGCCATGAAACAATCAATCATGCTTGACCCTGTGCTTGCTCACCATTTTGGGGATCCCGTGGGTTATGTGTGCTCGCTTTGGGATGGGCAAATTATGCTATTGTGTAGACTGTGCTTGCCCTTAAGTACAGGGGAATCATTGCTCTGTCTGGTGTGAACAATGCTGCCTCTGTTAAGTATTGCATTTTGCCTTTACAGATGCAACCTTGAGATCTCAGCCATCCGTGTTATCACCAGCCAAAAGACTCCAAAGAATCAGAAAGAGGCCACATAGAAGCAAGGAAGACATGTTGCATGAAGTAATGCAGCATTCAAGTAATGGAAATTGAAAATGCAGGAGTGATGGGACAGTGAAAGGAGGATCTGCCAGCAGAATGAGGAGCGCCGGCACAAAAGCATGGTGGTCTGGCAGCAAAGCACGGATCGGCTGATAAGCATAATGGAGCGCTAAGCGGACTCGATCCAAGCGCTTATAGCCATGCAGGCAGAGCACTACCGTGCCCGACCCCCCCTGCAGCCCTTGTCCCAAAACTCTTTCCCTTGTGTCCCCATGTCACCTCCAACCCACTTTCCCCAACATCGGGGTTCTTACTGCCACCAGCTGCCTCCAACACCTGTAGCTTCACCACCCAGCCCTGAAAACTACGACTCTTACCCACCACACTCAACCCCCATCACCATGCAGTATAGCCATCCTGAAGTGCAGCACTCATTGCACAGCACTCCAGACAGGAAGGCTGAGTATGATAACAGGACATACACGAATCTGTGATTGTACCGTTCCCCACCCCACCCCCTTGCTCTTTCTGTTTCCCAAGCAGTTGTGTTTCTTTTCAATAAATGAATTTTCTTTTCAATAAATGGATTTTCTGGCTTTGAAAACATTCTTTATTATTGCATAAAGTAAAAGACACCTTAGCCCAGGAAAGAAACAGGCACTGCAAGTCAGCGTAGCAAACACAGATTCCTACTAACATTGGAACCACTGCACTTCACTCCTATGCAGGGCACCAGACATTACTGGTGGCTTTCAGCCTCAGATTGCTCCCTCAAGGCATCCCTAATCCTTGCAGCTCCACACTGGGCCCCTTTAATAGCCCTGCTCTCTGGCTGTTCAAATTCAGCCTCCAGGTGTTGAACCTCTGAGTTCCATGCCTGAGTGAATCATTCACCCTTCCCTTCTCAAATGTTATGGAGGGTACAGCACATGGATATAACCGCGGGGATGCTGTCATCGGCCAGGTCCAACTTCCCATGCAGAGAGTACCTGCGGCCCTTTAAATGGCCAAAAGCAAACTGCACAGTCATTCTGCACCAGCTCAGCCTGTTGTTGAACCGCTCCTTACTGCTGTCAAGGCTCCCTGTGTAGGGTTTCATGAGCCACGGCATTAAAGGGTAAGCGGGGTCTGCAAGGATCACAGTGGGCATTTCAACTTTCCCTACGGTGATCTTCTGGTCTGGGAAAAAAGTCCCGGCTTGCAGCTTCCTGAACAGGCCAGTGTTCTGAAAGATGCGTGCATCATGCACCTTTCAGGGCCAGCCTGCGTTAATGTCAATGAAATGCCCACAGTGATCCACAAGCGCCTGGAGAACCATACAGAAATACCCCTTCCGATTAACGTATTCAGAGGATAGGTGGGTTGGTGCCAGAATTGGAATATGTGTGCCATCTATCGCCCCTCCGCAGTTAGGGAAACCCATTTGTGCAAAGCCATCCACAATGTCATGCACGTTACCCGGAGTCATGGTTCTTCTGAGCAGGATGCAATTAATGGCCCTGAAAACTTGCATCAACACGATTCCAGCGGCCGACTTCCCCACTCCAAACTGGTTAGCAACCGATCGGTAGCTGTCTGGAGTTGCCAGCTTCCAGATTGCAATAGCAACCCGCTTCTCCACCATCAGGGCAGCTCTCAATCTTGTGTCCTTGCGCCGCAGGGTGGGGGCGAGCTCCTCACACAGTCCCATGAAAGTGGTTTTTCTCATCCGAAAGTTCTGAAGTCATTGCTCGTCATCCCAGACTTGCATGACGATGTGATCCCATCACTCAATACTTGTTTCCCGAGCCCAAAAGTGGCGTTCCACGGTGGTGAGCATGTCCGTGAATGCCACAAGCAAACTCATGTCATATGTGTTACTCGAGTCGATATCATCGTTGGAGCCCTTACTGTCACTTTGGATCATAAGGAATAACTCAACTGCCAAACGTGATGTGCTGGCGAGACTCATCAGCATACTCCTCAGCAGTTCGGGCTCCATTCCCGCAGACCGAAAGGGAAGACAGAGCACGCAGTACAAAAAACATTGACAGATGGTGTCAAATGTGGATGGAAGCACAGGGATTGCTGGGATGTGAACTGATGCATCACGGGGCATTAGGACAAGACCCAGAATGCCCCGCACCCCGTCACCCCCTTCCCACAAGCCACAGCACTAGAATGGGAAGAGGTGCTTTGTGGGATAGCTGCCCATAATGCACCGCTCCCAATGCCGCTGCAAGTGCTGCAAATGTGGCCATGCCAGTGCGGTTGTTCCTGTCAGGGTGGACAGACTGTAGCGCTTTCCCTACTGCACTCTCCGAAGGCGGGTTTAACTCAAAGCGCTCTACATCTGCAAGTGTAGCCATGCCCTTACACTGATGTACATCTACTGAAGCCCGTGGAGTTACATTGGTGTAAGTGTAAGAAGAATCAGATACAGCTATAAATGGCACTTTTTCCAAACACGGTCTTTCTTCTCACTATTAACCTTAGCAATGGCTTATATCAAGGGGCGGGGGGAAAGGGGTGGTTATTGGTTTCCGGAAGCACATGTTAAAGCATGGATAACTGGCTGGAGTAAGCATCCACCCACTACTTAATTTATGTGTTTCATTTTCCTGTTTAACCCCTCCAGCCACAAATTCTAGTAACTATGCAAGTGGTACTCTGCAAGTGGGAAATTAAACGTCCTCCTCTGAAGCTATGTCAATACTAGAACTACTGGTAATATAAAAGCTACCAGGTGGTATAAATGTGCCAAACATGTTATGTTTCATGCTCTTTACCGCCTACTCAGAAGATTAAGTCAAAGTTGTCTGCATTCTGAGCTATATTTTGAATCTCAACTGTAATATTCTCTTATCCCTATGTACGCAGAACTCCCACTGATGTGGGACATACAGACTTGTAGGCAAGGAGGAATATTAGAGTTCTGAATTTTGCTTAGTATTATATCTGGATTCAGCCAAGAAGTAAGGGTCCTATGGTCATGTCCACATATTGGACTTCCTGTGCACACTCAGAGTAAATTTTGATAAAAGAACAAATTTGCAGTAAGCAGACCATAACTATGCAAAGAAATGGGTTCTGTATTCTATTTCACACAGGGTGTTGGAAATCCAGAAAAGAAGGATGGTACTGATGATGGTATTCATTCTCACATTCACTCCCCTCACAGTTAAACTCAGAAAATTACCTTCAGTTTTCCTGAAAAAATTGAAGTAGAGTATCAATACTTTGTTTAGCTTTGCCAGCTTTGAAATTACCTACTCTACTTGATCAATGGAGTGGGTTAAGGAAGTCCTGTCTAAGAAATTATTTATGCCATTATCTGGGGGAAAATTAGTTTAAACTGTATCTTGAAAAAGGTTTGTAGGAAGAGGAGTGGTAATGAAATAAAAAATAAATAAAACCAAGGACATTTGTTTTAAAAATTAATAATATTAAATCAAACTTGCTCAAACTGTAAATTGAAAGGGAGGCTGATTAAGTCAATGGTGCTCAACACTTAACTAGTTAGAACAATGATCAGGTTTTGGTTTTAACTTCCTTGTGGTGTCAAAAACTCAGCTACTCCAGTGAAAGGGCTGCAAAATTATGAAAATTACTGTTCGTCCTCTGGGCAAGACACCCCCAACAAAACCAGTATATCAGTCTGGTTGATATCAGTGGATTTATAAGGATTAAATAAGAGTCCAGAACCCAATTTCAAACCAAAGTAGCCAGGCTAAGTTCTGGACAGATGCCCAGAATCTTCCCTTTCTACCTCCCATCTCACTGCCACTGCAGAGCAATTGTTCCACATTGGCAGTTGAGTAGATGAAGTAACTTGTGTGGATGCTGACATGCAATAGGGAGGGAAGATGAAAAGGGTAATGCAACAGCAGACCCTATGCTCATGTAACAATTGACAAATTTGCTTCCACTTGCCTCTGTACACTAGAGCTTGCACAGAAATAAGCTTCCACATCCAGCCCCTACTTTCCCCACTTTTGTGCACTGAAAATGTATCAGTTCCGCGGCCAAGATTCCCATCACAGCTTCAGAAGAGGGCAGAAGGTAGCCTCACTATTTCTCTGAAATATTGTCTACAAAGGAATGTGAAGTGGCTTGCCTAAGGTCACACAGGAAATCAGAGTCAGAGCTGGAGCAGAAGGAACCCAGCAGTCCTGTCTATGGCACTGACATTTACAAAAATCTTTCTCCTTTTACAACAAATTTATGGATTAAAATAGTCTCCACTGTATATGACTGGGAAAAAAAAGTCCTTTTCACTAAAAATATAAAATAGATTCAAAAGTTTCCCAAGAAAGAGATCAATCCTACCTTTTAAACCTTGGACACAAAAATATCAGTAACCCTATGGTGGTTTGAATCTATTTAATTGTTCGTGCTCAGTTTTTTATGTTCCATTAACAAATAACATGTCAGTTCACATGCAAAAATCTGGAGATGCATTGTGCTTAATCAGCAAGTAACACAAAAAGGAAACCAACATGATAAGACAACAGGCCAGGCTCAGAGCCAAGCAATGAACCTGCAGACAGTTACTCACCATTTTAAATGTTTGATTCTGAGCTATCAGTTACACATTTGGATGACCTGGCAAACACAGACTATGCAAGCACATGTAATAAAAGTCCCAAACTCAATGGGAATGGCAGATTTCTTGAATCCAATAGCATCCCAAAGACAAAGTATTCCTTACAGGCACTAAAAAGATCAATTGAATGTACTGTGGTCATTTTAATTTAAATATTGCTATTTATATATTATTTTCCATTGGAAAACTCCTTATTATCTGTATGTTTTAAACTTGAATAATTAAATAAGACATTATTTACATACTAAGAGCCTATGACCCACTATTCTGTTATACATAGATCATAGGAGTTGCACTGCAGCCCCAAATCTCATTATGCTGCCTTTTAAAGACAACAGCATCTACCACATGTAGCTCTTCCCAGTGGCATCACCCACAGTCAAATCTGGAGAAGTTCCTCTAATCTTGCTGATACTTTTAAGTCATGATGACTCTATGCTGTGGATCCTGATGCCTCAAGAGAACTGGGGGAAATCCTGCCTCATTATTTTGCATATATCTGGATTCTCCACCAAGTTGCTAATCCCCATTAAACCAATTTGAAGCAGGACTCCTAAAAATTTGTTTTATATTTTCTGGAATGAAATTTGGTTTGATACAATGTGGTACATCAAATGTAATTGTCTGGTACCTTTATATTACCCTTGTTGATGTGCTTGTCTCTACAACTAGAAAAAAAATAACTTCAGACCCCTCTAAAGTATAAAATATCTCATTTACTTGGAAGGTTATGTTAGCTAGAGATGAAAAGGATCCATTATATTATTGAGTCCATCAAAACATGTATTACACGCTAGGTTACTTTTATTTCAGATTAAGGAAAACAACAGACAAAAGAAAGAACAATTATTAAATGAGAGAGAGAGAGAGAGAGAGAGAGAGAGCACGCACGTAGACGGTCTCTCCACAACATTCTGTGTATGATCTGAAACCCACGTGCCCTGCAGTAGTTAGAATCCTCTACATTTAAAGGTGTGGTACCCAGTAAACAGAATGGCAAGATCTCCTTTCAGTTAATGGCACATAACTGCATACATCACAAGAGTCAATGAGATTATATTTCATGAAAATAAGACACAAAAGATTGACATTAACAAGAGCTAGGAGGGTGAGAGATTAGAATATACCCCAAAGACTGCAGCACACGATAGAATAAAGTTTTTAAAACTAAAAGGATGGAGCTCTGCTGAAACGGAAGCATTTAAACACTTTTGTGATATAAATTTGTATTACCTCACTGAAGTACTGGATGCTGTGGAATCATTGTAAACATATATCCAAAATGAAACAGCACCAACCACCACCAATAATAATTAACTCTACCTCTTAATTACCTCCCACGGCTTCCTACCCAGTCATGCTTGATCTTTTGTTTAAAGCCACCTTTACTTGTTGACCAATTTTTGGTGATTTGTATGATCACTTGTTTCATTGTTGATTACACTGCATACATATTCTAAACTAGTGGCTCTCAACCTTTTCCATGCTGTGGCCCCATGTTACAATAGAAAACAAGTTTCAGGAGCCCTCTCCTACACCCTGGACCTATTTGCTGTGTGTGTGTATTTGGAGGGAGGTGTCAACACCCAAAGGTTGAAAACCAATGTCTTAAAGCATTCATTGGCTCACAAGCTGAAAAAAAAGCCAGCATTCTTATTTATCTTGAACTGGCAGGCAGATAGATATGACAAAGTAAAATAATTTTTCCATATCTAGGTTGTATGAGAAAGGCTTAAACCATATGCAAACAGGTTTGCAACCACATTGCAGCACGTGAGTTCAGTGACCTTGACTGTAATTGATTTTAATTTTTTTGCAGTCATTTCATAGGTTTTTAAATATTTGTTGTGTTTCATGCACCACTCTGCTCTCAGGAGGATGGAGATTATACCCCCGTGTTCCCAAGCCAGCTCAACAATGGGGGCAATCACTCAAGGAAGAATATGCAATGGTACCATAGGTAAAGACACTTTTCCTGGGGACCAGGGTAGGAAGTAGGAACTCTGTTAGCAGAGGCTACCCAAGACATGGGCTGAATCAGTTGTCTTTACACCTAGAACCAGGTTTCTCTGCTTTTAAAGAAACTCTCACTTTCCAGAAATAAATAAACAAATAAATAAAAACACCACAACAGAATAATTCATTTCCTGCATTTGGTACCTTGGTGCCCATAGAAAAGAGCTTTCAAGCAGTGGCACCACTTTCAGAAAATTCTTTCCCATGCGTCATTTTAGTGCCTAAAGTGATTCCACTGGAGGAAATCCACTCATGCCAGCCTCACTGTCTAAAGCTGTATGCAGTAATACTGGTTTCAGACAGACCACACATTTCTGCCAGTGTAACTAAGTCCTGATCTGCAACATCCACATGTGTTATTCTAAACTCCAGTCTAAATCGTCAGTCATGTAGTGGTTTTGTGATATGATCACAAGGGTAAACTCATGTTCGCTGATAATTTAAACATGAAGGAAACCCAGGTCTCTAAACATTAAAGATCAATGCAGTAACCCAGATCAGAAACTTGAATCTCCTTCCATAAAAGCCCTCTGAAGATAGAGTGATGGGGGTCTCATCATCTGATACCTAGCCTGCCTATGCCAGAAAAAAGTGCACTAGAATTTCTAGGCAAACAAAAACGTTTTTGAGAATCAGGTAATAAAAATGCGGGAAAGGGTATTAGCGACTTGGGAGCAATATGAGGAAATGGGATGGGATGGCGATCTCAGTCCTCCACAAAGGACAAATTGAATGTAAGAGGAAATGTGTGAAGTCAAGAAGGAAACAAAATAATGGATAGAAAAGAGGCAATAAAAACAAAATGGGAGATAAAACAGAAAATGAAAGTGGGCAATGGAGGGAAAATGAGAGTTAAAAGAAAAAAATGGAATAAACAAAGGAGAGAACAGGATAAATTTAACACACACAACTTTAAGATCAGTAAAATTGTATTTATTTGTTCCTGTGTTCTATTCAACTATGGCAGAATATCATTTCCATGTGTCCAGTATTTGACCAAATATGAAATGAGACACTGGTTGTGCTTGTCGGGGGAGAATTTCAAAAGTGCCTAAGCAGAACAATTCCCACTGAACACTATTGGGTGTGAAAGTTAATGTGACTTGTGCTCCTAAATCCCCGAGGTGCTTTTGAAATCCCTCCTGCACTAATGCATATCTGTAAAAATGTAGGCACTCTAATTTATGTTATCCCTAGATATGGGGGTAAATAGTACATTAGTATGGTATCATCCAGAAATCAAAGCAAACTGATTCCAATATTACATTTTTGGGGGGGAGGTTGCATCATAATTCCCTGAGATGCTATTGTGAATAAGAACGAAGAGTTATTATAAATGAATTTTACAAATGGCTGTTAAATTATCAATCCATTTAAGCAATAATTACATAATATGAATGTTTGATTGCTAACTAATTTTGGTGACTTACCTTTTAAAATGAATAAATATCTGAAGAAAACAGAAGAGAAAGGAAGCACAGCTCAATTCCTGTCTTGCAATTTTACTCAACAACATGTGATCAAATAAACCCAACATTGATCAAGCAAGCTGTACATGAAAAACAAGTTCTCTTTGATCAAAGCAACAAAAGGAAAAATAAACCTACCTTCTGTGACTCCTATGTCAATAGTTCCTTTTACTTGACTAAAGCACCACAGCACATCCTGCATGAGGTTTCCAAATCCTGACAGTGAAACACATGCAGAAAGAAGATGTAACCACACATGTCCATATATGGTCTTTCTTTAAATGAACAAACATTCACCAATATCTACAACCACTGCATGAGGACAAATATGTGTTCACCTGGTATCATTCTTCCGTGCAAAATGATAACCTAATGCCGGGAAACTAAAAACATTATGTCTGTGTTTGTGAATTGCCTCTCTGTCTGTTCTCTCTGTACCATCTTAGGGCTATTTCGAAAACGGTGCAATTGGAGCCAGTCCCCTCTACATCATTGGCAGCATCATAGAGGAGTCAGGAGGCCCTGCAGTCACGCTCTTTGTCACAGCCTCTCTTCGTCAGAATACTAATGCTCCCAATCATTTCCATCTTTGTGAAAGAGAGACTGAAAAAGAGAGAGAGAGAGAGAACAACAAAACAACACCATTTTTTCTAGTTTGTGGCCTACATAGTTGTCAGTTGCTTTATCTGCAGTTATCTCTGCAGAATGAAACCGTTTTAGTTTCAGATCATTACAAGATTGTTAGATTAATGTTTGCCTAGAAGCCTGAAATACATTATAATTGTTATAAAAGGGTACAGCAGGCATTCATATTGTAAGCATCTCCATGTAAACAGTAGCAATCTACACTGATCCCAGCATGGTAATATGTTTCATCTGCTGCTGTTCCTCATCTCCTTGAGGGCACAGCAAAAAGTTCCCCATTGCAATATATCATTCACTCTGGCACACAAAATCCTTAGCTCCAAAGTCAACTTGATTTATTTTATACCATTTTTTATCTGAGGCTATCAAAGCATTTTAAAATATCAAATTAAGGAGGCTTCACAACAAGCCTGTGAGGAAGGGAAATATTATTATATCAATTTTACAGATGGGTACACTGTGACACAGAGAGAGGTTAAGTGTTTTGCCCTCAGCAAATCAGAGAAAAAGTTCAGAACTCAGAGGTCCTGACTCCCAAAGCTCTTTCTTTAACCATGAGAATCACACTCCCTTCCTTCCCTTTTTAGACAAGGATAAAGATATACATATATTAAGATATAAATATAGGTTAATGATATAGACTAGCTGGATCTTAAGCTGAAATCCTATGAAGAGAGCTGTCTTTGTGAGATTTCTGCTGTATCTGAATCAAACCCAGAAAATAACCTTTTTTTACTTTTGTATCCAAACTAGAAAGAATCAAATCGTAGAATTTAGTTTAGAACTTGTGTTTCAGATCCCTCCACAGAGAAATAAGGAGTTCAGATCTGATCTACTAGTTTTCTTTCATTCATCCACATGCTATACATCCATATGCCTATTTTTCTCTCTGTCTTTCTGTATCACACTGTGGTTTGTGTTTATTCTGTTAACAAACAGGCCTAGAGCTTTTAGCATAAACTGTTAATTAAAACTTCCATAAAGCTTAGCAAAGTTAGGCTTAGAAAAATTAAAATATTAGCAAGCAAATTTTATATTGCTTGTGAAGTAAAAATATATCTGAAGGTCAGAATCTATTTTTGCACACTTATTTTTGCAGATGCTTAAACATATATACTTGTAATCTGCTCTGACTACTCAAATGGCAAGTTATAAGGTTGTAATCAAAACTACAAAAAATTGGAAAATGTGCAGAGAAGGGCAACTAAAACTATAAGACACATGAGACAGATTCCATATGAGGAGAAATTAAAATAACTGGGCCTGTTCATCTTAGAACAGAGATGACTAAGGTCCGGGGAAATATGAAAGAGGACTCTAAAATCATGAATGGTGTGGAGAAAGTGAATAGGGAAGTGTTATTTACCCCTTCATAGGACACAAGAACTAGGAGTCACCCAATGAAATTAATAAGCAGCAGGTTTAAAACAAATATAAGTACTTCTTCACACAACGCACAGGCCAAAAGTATAACTGGGTTCAAAAAAAGAATTAGATGTGTTCATGGAGGATAGGTCCATCAATGGGTATTAGCCAAGAAGGTCAGGGACGTAACCCCATGCTCTGGGTGTCCCTAAACCTCCAAATGCCAGAAGCTGGGACTGGACCACAGGGCGTGGATCACTCAAAATTGCCCTGTTCTGTTCATTCCCTCTGAAGCATCTGGCACTGGCCACTGTTAGAGACAGATTACTGGGCTAGATGGACAATTGATGTGACCCATCATGGCCATTCTTTATGTTTTTAAGTCCATCTCACAAAAGTATAAAATGTTCCAACTGCAGAGGGAAAAGTAAGTAATTCATTAAGAAGTGTTATTGTCTCCTTTAGACAAATTTTTTGTAACCTTTTGTACACTGAAAATCTGAAGTATATTAAATGTAACTGTCCAAACAATTAACCACAAAGTAGACATTTAATACTAGTTAAACAAGAATAAGTTATGCCGTAGCTGTCCTGTAAATATAAAATAAACAGGGTGGGGGGGAAGCAGAAGGTCTATAAAAGACCTCAGCCCACAAGTAACATGCTGTCATGTCTTTAGTCTGGGCAGCCTGACTTAAATAAACCAAACTTGACTTGTTTCAGAGTAGCAGCCGTGTTAGTCTGTATTCGCAAAAAGAAAAGGAGTACTTGTGGCACCGTAGAGACTAAGCAATTTATTTGAGCATAAGCTTTCGTGAGCTACAGCTCACTTCATCGGATGCATTCAGTGAAGTGAGCTGTAGCTCACGAAAGCTTATGCTCAAATAAATTGGTTAGTCTCTACGGTGCCACAAGTACTCCTTTTCTTTTTGCAAACTGGACTTGACCACCTAATGTCTCAGTAATCAATTATCTAACAAGATCCCATTTATTACAATTCTATGCAAAGCATTAACATTAATGCATCATTAAGACTGAAAAATAAAGCATCCAAATATTAGGACATGCAGAATGAAGAAGTAAAGTCTACCCTTAACTCTGCCCCACTGTGTTTAAGCCTTAAGCATGGTTTTTCTTTATATCATGATCAATAATTTATAAATTAATATAAAATAAACTGGATTTTAAACACCTAAAATACTTATATACAGTATGTTATAATATAGCATATATAGTTTTCAGAACTTTCTTGATTTTAAGTATCAATGAGATCTACAGAACAAGCCAAGTTTGAACAAAAATGGTGGAGTAGTTCTAAAATTATGAACATGTAAAGTTAAATGGCCAGATTCTGAGATGATATCATATTTGAGGTTATCCTAGTCGGAAAGAATCTTAATTTTGATATAACTCATAGCTGGCCAACATTCTGAGCTATATTAGTTCTGAAATTTGCCCACTTTTTAAAAAGTAGTTTGAAGCCTACAGAAAGTCTGTCCTAATATCACTGCATACATTTGAATGTTTCATGGGATGATGTTAATGTATCACACAGACAAAGGGACAATGTCATGGACAATGTCATGGCTCAAAATTTATGCCCTTCTCTAGTAAATTATGTGTTTTTATTTAATATTTTCCATTCATACTGAAGAAATCGACCAGTTCCTTCTAAAAGACTCAAAATTCCTGCTCCTTCGCTGGGTGACGAACCACTTCTAAAGGGCTTCTGAAAGTAGCATTTTTGTCTATTCAATCCCTTGCTTGCTCACAAGAATGGACTTAGGAGAGGAGATCGATAGTGTGACATATTATGAATGTACAAAAAACCAGATTTTCTTGTTCACAACTTGCTCAGCTGGGGAGCTGGGATTCCTTCACCATCTGCAGCCCTTGTTTAGGAAACACTGGTGATTTTTTTTCCAGTATCAAGTCAGTTTTAAAAAAAAAAGAAAGTGAGTTTTTAGTTAAAATGTGGACCTGTCAAACTTTATCAACATCCCTGAAAAGTGATGCCATATGACATTCTAATTGTTATGGTAAAAATGAAAACAGGCTGGACTGGCATGCAGCTCACAGACCTCCTGCAAGCACAGCTGCTTTTATACACTCCTAAGGAATATATTTCCAATTTATATGTTAACAAACAAATGCAAGTAACTAACATGAAAATATTTTGATTATCCTTCTCCTTTTCAGTAGGTTTCCATTCGAAATTCAGCCTCTGACTATTTGTGAGAGAGATCCCATGGTGCTTTTTTGCAGAAGTTAACTGTAATTTCTTGGCCAAATTTTAGCTCAGGTAATTACATTTTGATGTCCTAAATCCTGTGCACCCTCTTCAGTTTCAAAGGGATATCATGCCCAATTCTGCCCTGCATTACTTAGGTGCTATGCACATTGGCTTCAGCGAGAGGTATGCATTTATGCTGAGGGCAGAATTTGATCTGTGTTATGTCGTGCTCCGGTGTCCTAGTTAAGCTACCACATTTCATACCGGAGTTGGCTGCATTTCTGTGAGGGAATAGGTCATTCTTGTGTTTGGAAGAGCTTCTTACCCTGGTACAGCACTTTATATCCTCCAAAATTAATACATTTAATATTACTTGGCCAAACCCTGTCTTCTTTAGTCACTCCTTCCTCAGCCATTACTCCCAGTGGGCAAAATTCATCCCGAAATGGATTAATTCACAACAGAATTTATTGCCTTAGTAAAGACTGAATAAAAATGAGTAACAACTTCAGGATTTGACCCTAATTAAATATCTTAGCAAAGAAGATTATGGTTGTGCATACTGAAAGAGGGGGTGAGATGGAACAGAAAGTAGATGAGGTACTTGCCTCATTACTTCTCTGTTGTAATTACTGGAAGAAGATCATTCAGGCCAGTGAAAATAATTGTCTAGACATATAAGGTGTCATTTATTTGAAGGCATCTGTTTTAGTTTAAACAGGAACTCAGTTTTTCTCTTGACTTATACTGAAGATTCAAGTTGCCTACAAATGTCACAAAAAAGTCTTTATCTCCTTGAAACATTCCAGTATGAAAAGGTTGTAAATGAAAATCCTCTTTTTAAACAACTGAAATGTATAATTTTTCCAGGTTGTAGTTTTTAAGAGATAAAGCTCTTCATCTTAAGTCTAGATTGTTGTAACAAATATTATAGAAAACATCCAACTAACACTTTAATTTGATGAAATTTGAATGAGAACCAATTTATGGTGACTTTCAAAATGAGCCAAAAGTGGAAGACACAGGATGATGAACCGCAATGTCAAAAGCCAATATTTTGCTCTTTTAAACAATGATCTATTTTGTTGGGAAAAAATTATTGCCAAGGTAACAGTTCCATCACATGGCTCAAATAGATTCAACATGTTTTGCAACCTCAATCCTCAAAATATCTTCAAGATAAATGTATGCAGATCACAACTTCTAAGAGGAAAGCTGTACACATCTTCAGAATTTTAACATTTTCAGTTTTTAATTAAATCTTGTATATTGGGGGATGCACTGGTAGAAAATCTTGGCAATTGGATTGAAAATAGTGACAGACTGCAATACCCCAATTAAAACTGAATAGTGCCATAAAAATGTTCATGCCACTGTAGAAAAACAAAATTTGGATTAGTTTTGTTTCTTACATGATCTTAGATTTGATTTTTCCTTAACTTTCATCTCCATCGTTTTTCCCTAATTAAATGTTATCTCATTACAGTTGTTCTTCCCTCAATATATATGCAGATACAAAAAGTCACATGTCCTATAAGGTAGTAAAGAAGCAACTTGGGTATCTAGCCCAAGCCGTTTTAAAGAATGAAACAGAGGCTGCTTTGTGCAAGAAAAGTGGGATACAGTTCCAGACGAAGGAGGCATCAGGGTGAGGTGAAAGCTAGAATAGAATACAATGAGCCAAAACACCCTCTTTACCTGCATGGACAAAGGGGATGAAAATCCAGTGATTCTAGGCATGAAAAACAGAGAGACATTGACAAATGGATTTTTATATAAAAAGTAAGCCTTATTATTTCTCTGAAATACTGTCCACATAGAAATGTGAAGTGACTTACAGAAGGGTTTGTGCCACCTTTATAGTACTGATTCCCTGACCCTGTAGCACTGTCTTCACTCAAAATTATGGTGTTTACCTATCTACCTTAATGTTGACTGGCTCAACATAAATGTAAACAGGGTTCATCACGAGAAAAAGGCCATAAGGAGCTCATAGCAGCCTGGATGTAGAATAGCATAGTAGCACAGGTTGCTTTTCAACTTGGATCACACTTAATGTTCAGTATTGCTCCTTCTAGTTGTACAATAGCTGAAGAGAAAATCTAACATAGGCAAATATATAGAGAAAGTTTGAAACAGTAGTCTAATGAGTTAAAGTGTTATCAAAATATTGAGCTCATGTTCATTCACAAATATTCAGGTTTTACAGAGTTCTTTATGTTTGTGAATGTTTATCAGGCTAACTAGATGCAGCGCTAATAAAATGCTAGTTAATTACTCTGAAAACTGTAATAAATTTCACAACACAGTTGTGAGATTAGATCAACATCTTATTAGGGAGCAACTTTTCTTGTAAGAACCAAAAAGGAATTTCTGCTTTCTCTTCAGAGTCTCACAAATTCCTCCCTGCTGGGTGTCTCAGTTTATCCAATAGAGGATAGTACAAGGATGACAAGTTTTTGTAGTACGATAAGGACTTTTGTGCATGTATGCATTTCTTACAGCATTAGGCAGATTTCAGCACTGGCTTGGAGGATTTTCAGTTGATTGTTCTATACCATACATGTTGCCAGGGTTTTAGTCTTGAACAATCCTAATGCTTGAGCATCTCTTTGCCAACTAGCACGCAGGCACTAACGCAGATTTAACCAACTAGTGGAGCCCCACTTCTGGAGTTTGAACTTTTTTAGTTGTGCTACTATGTGTGCATAATTGTGTGCCTAATCTGAATGTTCAATTGTCATGATTGCAAGTGCAAACTAAGTAAGTGATAATGGAAATAGCCAGTTCTGGACATTTGTATATACAATGGTAATTAATCTCTGACTGCATAGGTACAGATACCATGGTTACTAGTATGAGCTTCCATAGGAAAGCCTCTTCCACTTGAATTAAAGGAGTAACTATCAATTTTTGGTAAGCTGGAGACTCTTATTCCCACTGGGGCCAATGACTAAATGTAGACATGATCACATGAACTAGACCTGTGTATTGCATAGTTAACCTATTTGCATGTGCATTTGCAATAACTGAGCATGCAGAGGCACACAATTACACATGTATTTTGTGAGGGTAAATGTTCACCAAAAATATTAGCCAATTTCATCCTTGGTGTGCTGCACATTATTGCTTCTCGGATTCAAAACAGGGGAAGAGGTTTTACTAGGTGAGCAAAGAGGATGCCCTTTTCTTGCCAAAACAGAAGCAGTTAAATTTATCTCTGCTGGCAGTTGCTCTCTGCATATCTTAGAGTTGTCTTATCCTTCTTTCTCTTAAGGGTGCTGAAAGTGGTAGTGTAACTCTCATGATCAGTGATGAAGTGTTTACTGGTATGAAACTGAGTGACTAATTATCTGGAGCCCTCAAATCACTTTACAAACATTTCTTAACTCTCATAACTAGAGCTGGTCAGAATTTTTTTCCAAGGACAATTTCAACTTTTGGGTGAAAAATTAAAACCTGAAAATGGTCAACTGGAAACCTTCCACTGAAAACTGAAAAATTTTGATTTGGAAATGACAGCATGTTGCTCAAGCAAGTTGTAGTTTGTGTGTCGCATGTCCCCATTCTCCTCAACAGGCTGGATTCCCAGGCTGGACTACATTTACAGATGTAGTATGACCAGGGATCCCGGCCCATCAAGGAGAATGGTGACCTGAGGCAGCTAAACTACAGCTTCCAAAAGGCAGTGGCGACATGGCCAAATGGAATATTTTTCATTTTAATGTATGTGTTTTTTTTCCATTAATTGTCAACATTTCCTGTGGAAAACAGTTTTTGCAAAATCTTTTTGTCACAAACTCAATTTTCTGTCACAAACCCAGTTTCAATGGAAGATTTTTCCAACAGCTCTATTTACAATGCCCATTGTGCAGATGTCTTTCTCTGGACGTGGAGAATGTCTAGCACACTTTGAGTGCTTTGTCTACCTAAATAATGCACCGGAGGGAAGGGAACATCTAAACAGATTAACACTATGCCTTCCATTACAAACAGTGCCTGAATTCCTTTAGAAAGTAAAGAACTACAGGGCAAGGGACTTTGCTATTTATTAATCCTTTCTTTGTACAGGGCCAGTGCTATATAAAGAAATCTATCTAGCTATGTATGGTAGGAGAGGGGCTGCCCCTTAGCTGTTTGCTTACACCGTACCACACAGACTAGTATTCAGGTTAATAGATTTATAGGGCTCTGTGCAAATTTTGCTGCAGGCGCCAATACAGCCCGTGGGCGCGCACCTTACAATGTCGGACGTGCGTACGCCACTTTGCCACGTGGCCCCAAGGCTGATTACCCCGGCCATGCACTCTGAGGAAACCGTACGAGGGGGAGGGGAGAGGTGCGCTCCTGACTCAAGATGGCTGCCTGGGGAGAATAGGCGCCCTGACGGAACGGGAAAAAACTAAAGGCGTGAACAGCGCGCATGCGCAGCTATCTCTTCTCCGGTCTTAGGCGCCGCCCCGAGCATTCACGCAGACTCAGTCTCCGAGTTGTTTGGAGGTGCGACGTTGGAAGCTGGGGCTGGCGCGTGCGGCATGGCTGGAGGGCTGGTGCGAATGCTGCTGCTCTCACAGCTCCAGGTCCAGGTCCAGGTCCAGCTGAGTGTGCCATGGGCTGCAGGTAAAGAGTAAAGGGCAGCGAGCGCACTATAAGTACTTAAAATTTTAAAATAACTGATGCTGGCAGTAGATGGGAGTCGTGATAAATCACAATACATGCACCAATGAAACTAATAAATGGCAGTCAGGAATGACTGCAATAAATAACAAGCAAAGTAGTAATAAATCTTCCAAGTAACAATGCTTCATAATCGATAACGATTATAATATCAATGGTGCAATTTAATTGATAATTTAATAAAAGCATCATGATTAAGAGTGTATACAATAAATAAGCATATTTTAATACAATTGGTATCATAATATAATAAATAGTACCAATAAAATAATGGAACAAACATCATCAAGCCAAGAATACCCATCCCATAGTAAACAGCTATAATGTTAAGCAAGCTATAAATATCCAAGAGAGTTTATATTTGTCTAGGGGAGAGGAAGGGAAACATTGGATATGACAGAAGATTTGAAGGGGGAGAAGAGGAAGTGTTTAAAAACTCACTTTATAAAATGCATGAAAAAATTGTGATGATTTTAGCCAACAAAAAAATTAATTCGTAACAGTTGTAAAGACAGAGGGTCTGTATCTGTCTCAGAGAATCTGTATCTATTTTGCAAATTATGTTCAAAGGTACTAAGTTTGTGAACCTATAAGCTGCTCCAGGACCTAAATGATTTTTTTCAGGGGTGACAGAGGAATCATCTTCCCATCACTAAGCCATAGCCTCTCTAGTTATGAACATTTCATTCCTCACACAAGGAATGTGCCCAACCCACCACTTCTTATGTATTTATTTGCCTTATTTTTATAATACCACACCCCATTTACTTTTATGTGCACCTTCAGAACCTTTATTTGACTTCCCCTCCACCTAGGAATTGTACAAATAAAATACTGGGGTGAGCTGTATTTTGCACAAGGAACTTAAAAAGTAAACAAAATTTGGCTTTCTTCATTATTGAAAAATGGACTACCTTTCTATGTGTCTGAACTATACCTACTGTAAAGGGGCCTTGATCCTTATTTAGACATCTGAGGACCATTGCAGTATAAGTATTTAATAATAGTATGTATGGTAAGGTCTTGAATTGAGGACCAAGTTTCTAGTTTAGTTCTTATGTCATAGTTTAAAGTTCTCATTACCACAATCAGTGGCTGTGATTTTTGGATGGAGACTGTTGACTGTATTGCCTAACTTAACTGAACGCAATTGAAGAGTGTTGGTTATAGGTACTGTAACTCCTGCGGACTGTAGTTCTGTGTCTCTGTTCTCCTCTTAAAACAAAACTGTACTCCCAGTCTGCATACCGTGATAGTCTGGCTAGTGTGTACATTGTATGTGCTCCCAGATATATGTGTATTTCAAAATTATAAATAAAACAAACACCATCATCTACACCATGCAGGTAGATTTCTCCTCTGATACCATCATAACAGAACTTGATGCCAAAATGGAACCAGTTCCATTTAAATCACATTAAAAAAGGGTTGCAGCATGAAACCCTGTACATGTTTTCTGAGAAAAGAATTTTCCTATTGATTTTCCTGTTTTACATTAATAGTTATGCCTATAAGGAGCATTCAAAATACTTAAGATGAATTCAGACATTTGCACGTAATATTTTTGTAGTTCATATAGCAGTAATTTGGCTTTAAACTAATTTGTTGCCATGAAATTTGGAGGAATGGATCAAGGTCTGTTATAAAACAGATTTAAACCAACACTATTTTGCAAGTAGGGGTTTTGATGAAGACTTAGGGGACTGCTTTCTCCAAAGGAGCCATTAATGAAAATGTATGGATGTGTATTTGAGGGACAATAGTTCCCTAATTTCCACTAATAGTAACTAAGCCCTTCTGTTATACCCCTCCTATGACATTCACTAGGGGCCCAGTCCTATGAAGGTGCTGAGTGTCCTCAATTCCCTTTGACTTTAGGGAGAGATGAGCATTGAACAATCGCATTATCAAGTTTTATTAATGAATTAAACCCCCTTTGAGGTAGGGAAGTATTATCATCCCCAAGCATCAATTAAAGCATCACAGACCAGACATAACATCCAAGATACTATTTGTATTTCAGTAGCTCCTACAGTCTCCTAGCTGATATTAGGGGTCCATTCTTCTAAGTACTGTACAAACATATTGTAAGACACAGTCCTGGCCTCTAACAGTTTACAGTCTAAATAGACAAAGGAAGTATTAAACCCATTTTACAGATGGGGAATTGAAACAGAGACTAAATGAGTTTACACAAGATTACAAACAAGTTTATGGAGGAATAGAGAATGGCTCTGTTGAGTCCTAGGCTGGTGCCTTAACCACAGGACCATCCTTCCCCTTGACTTTAAGGGACAGGTGCTTTAAAAATCTTGCTTTATTGACTGTAGTGTAGGACTTCCATCAAGCTACGTGCAGACAGCTTTTATGTTGGAGCAATATACAATCAGATCTGGTCCATTTCTTTCCTTATGCAGCGCTGAGTTAGCCACAGGAATGATGTTTAGCATGCTTTAAGTGTGATTTTACAATTAAAACTAGAAAAATACCATATGTCAGTTGAGAACAAAACCAAACCCGAGCTGTTTCTCCAAATCTATTCCAATGACATATTTACTAGCAGAAAAAGAGCAGTGATTTTGTCTGCTAACCATTCAGTTGAACTAACGTTATGAGATCAGACTGGCAGTAAAACTAGTAGCTTTACTGCCCATGTATGTAGGTGCACCTACAAAGAGATCCTAGGTGGAGTCTGGTTGTGGGCAAATGTCTCTGGGAAGTGCCTCTAGGACAACTGCCTCTGAAAGAATACAGCACATGTTTTCTCCTCCATGAGGCCAGCCTTCCTTTCTGTCCCCTTTGATGAAACTAGGATTTTCAAACGAACTAGGAGAGCAAGGTAGGGGATTTGAATGTCTAAATCCATAAGTCTCCAGACCTAGGATTTAGCATGAGTGGGATTATGCCCCGATTTTTGCAGTTGCATGAGTGTGATGAAGGCCCCGTACACTCCCGTCCCCACTTGTTCATGGCCCAGGCCCTTATTTAGGTCTGCTTGGCTTGGAGATTTGTAATAGGATATAAAGCAGGGGTTCTCAAACTGGGGGTCAGGACCCCTCAAGGGATCACAAGGCTATTTAATGGGGGGGGGGGTCACGAGGTGTTAGCCTCCATCCCAAACCCTGCTTTGCCTCTAGCATTTATAATGGTGTTAAATATATAAAAATGTGTTTTTAAGTTATAAGGGGGGATCGCATTCAGAGGCTTGCTATGTGAAAGGGGTCACCAGTAAAAAAGTTTGAGAACCGCTGATCTAGAGCTCTTCACAGCTAGTAGCCACCCCAGCTTGGTAGGGGCTACCTGTTTTCCATTTGATGATTGGTACAGTGCCTATGGAAAAAGAACTGGTGGTTTCAATCAAGTCCCTGTTGGACATCTCTGATAATGACTTTTAGTTATGACTAAAGATGGCTGGAGAATGTTTCTTAACAACTTTCAACATTTCAAAATGTATTTTCATTCTGCATTAGACTGAAAACAAAATCTTTGCAATGATTTCACAAAATGGACTTGTGTTAAAACGCCTATCTTGGAAATGAAAAAGATCAGGTTGTTTTTTTTCGTGTGTGTGTAGAGAACACCCTGAACCTCAGAAAGAAATTTTCCCATTGAAAACTTAGTTGAAATTGATACCTTTCCACATTTGTTTTGACCTCTATGAAACAACAGTTTGACAAAAAATGTTCTGATCAGCTGTAGTGGCTCTTAGAGCCACATCCACATTCTGAACTTAGCACTTTAGGAGCAATCCAATCTGACCATAGTTACATTTTAATAGGCTTGTTTTCCAAAGAGGGACTTTCTAAACAATCAAAAAGTGGGTACATCTCAAATCGTCGTCATCCCCTATGATTTGCTGCATCCTAACGATCAGGCTTTTTAAGAAATTTCAGGTCAAAGCAAAAATGCGCTTACAATCTTTTGAAAACAAATTATTTCAATTTAATCATTTGAATTTTATGTTAAATAATAAGTTTGGGTTTTTTTTTAATCACTGAGACTGGATATCTTTTAGGAAACAAAGGCTCAAGTTTCTCATTGTGTATGTATTTGGAGTTCAGCAAAATGCTGATACCCAACCAATACTCATGAAAGGCATCCTGTTCACAAATGGCACCCTGAAATCTTACGTTTGTCTACAGAAGGGGCACACACTGGGCAATGGGAGTGCAAACTCACCTGCATACTACTCCTCCATGTGCTCACAGAGGTCCGAGTATCACTGAACTAGACTCTTACCCCTTGCAGTAGTCTTGAAAGTCAGAGTATAGGCATAGTGGAGATGTGACGTGAGGAAGAGAAAGGATGGAGAAGGAGTCTTCTTCAAGAATGTTTGTCCATATTTCACCACAACTGAATTCACTAATCAGGAAAAAAAATGGCAATGGTAAAATGACTGCTAGTTTAATACTGTCAGTTCTCAGATTTACAGTACAGGATGAACAGTCAAAGAGACAAAATTGATCATTCAGATTGCCTAGAAGCTGTTTGCAGGAGGGAAAAGACTCATGTTTTAGTGAGACATCTGCCTGAAGGATAGGAAGAAGTATATTTATTCTCTGTTTATTACAAGGTAGTCTAAATCAGCATCTGTTAAATTAATTTTGTATGGTTTTTCAGGGACATTGTGGAGTATAAATTATAAAATTTGGAAAGGTAGATGATTGAATATGGTAACCAAAGCAGATGAGATTTGAGAAGTTATTTATGTGTGTACAAGTTGTTCCATATTTGCAACTAAGACAATATTTAAAAATGTAAAGAGTATTTTTAGTTCTCCAGCCTTATCAAAACCAATGAACAAATGCCATGGTTGCATGATCATGACAAAGGTTTCTTTTAGTGAGTGTTTTTCCCTTGTTCAACAAAAGAATAAGAAAATCTTGTAGTAATTATAGGGACACTGTCAGAGTTAGGTTTTAAACACAGCTTGATAATTGTCATATTTGATAGCATTTGCTCTAAGGATTCAGCCCACGGTGCTTTATTTATTCTTTAATTTATTTTCTACATTCTAACTTGCTGTATGCCTGGCTATGTAAGTGGAATGTACAACATGTATGAGTGTGTGTATTCACACGTGCTGTTTGATTTGTCAAGTGCTCAGTAAGTCTGCTGCGTCATTAAGTTTTGTGTTTAAATTGAGCACCTCAGCAATTATTGGTTTCAACAAGAACGCTATGAGCTTTCAGAAAGGAAAAATGCCAGTGACAGGCTATTAATTTTAAGGGAAAAAACCTTCAAAATTTCCCTTTAAAATGAGGACATAGACATGTTCATGCGTTCCTGCTGTTGGTGGCACATCAGAGAGGTATTGTGCCTGCTTTGGGTTTGGAATAAGCATTTTAAATAGTGGAAAATAAAACTGTGGCCAAAATTAGTAGTTGAGCTATAAATATAAAAATGAGTGGGATGCAGGAAGTCTAGATCATTTGGGGGTGTTTGTACATGGTTTGGTGGCATTTGGTTGTAACAGTGGTATTGCAAGTCACAGTGTTTGTACATTTATAAGTCATTAAACTGTCAGACTTTTAGGAAGCTGTAGGTTACAAAGCCTCATTAACAGGCCTTAAATCTGCAGTGGTCCCAGATATACAGTACAGAAGAGGCAACTGCTCATGGGTTTTTCCTAGTTAGTTGTAAAGTGCCTCACTTTACAACTAGTTAGGAAAAACCCATGAGCAGTTTGGATATTAATAATTTATCAAGAACTAAACTGCATCTTTGTGTTTTCCCTAAATATAGCTTTTTTTCAAAAAGCTTCTGATAGGAAGTATAGCAGAAAAATCTTTGTTCAGCTGAACATTGTGTCTGAAATAAACACATTTCTGTCTAGATAAGTTTTGCATATAGCAAGATAATGGTTTTGTTTTTTAATTCCCTAAAGTCAAGCTGAGATTGAATTGTCCTCAAGCACCCTGCTGGCACTATTGGCAGGGGAATTGTTATTGCATGGAGAGGAGTCGCACAGGGACTTGGATTGAAGCACTGAGATACTGCAAACGATATCGAGATACAGAACTATTAAAAATCACTAATGCGTCAGAAAAGGTAAAGCTTGTGGCTTGTGTATCATTTAAAAGCGTGACTGCAAAGACCACTCGTGCTACTTTTATTTCTAGTCAATATTTCTTCTACATTGTTGATTAATTTTATCTTTTTCCCCCCAACCTCAGAGTTACATTTGCATGTGTTGCCAGGTGCTCTTATAAGCTATATACAAGCTTTTCTTTACACATTTCTGCCAGTTACAGCCCCTGCTGTTCCAGTTTTGTGCTTTTCCTAACTATACTGTGACACGTTCTGAACTGTGGCATGAGAGAACTACTGTAGCTTTGGTCAGCTGTTGTTTTCCCATGTAAACTCTGTTGGGAGCTGTTCAGACCTTTGGGGTGTGTCTGCACAACAGCTGGGAGACAGACGTGCTAGCTCTGCTCAAGCTAGTGTGCCAAAAGTGGTAGTGCAGCCACAGGCAGCCTGAACTTCTGACATTTCCTGACTTTTGAGTGCTTGACTTAGCAACCATAATTTGTTTAGTTTTTTTCATATTACTTATTGCATTTTCAAAATAATCATAGTCCCTTAGCAGCTTTGACACCTTCTCTCCAAAGATCTCAAAGTATTTTACAACCATTAATGAAGACTCCCAAATGAGGTACAGAGAGATCCATGCCAAAGAGTGTAATTGCATGAACCTAAAGTTAGGCATCTGAATAAATGGCCTGATTTTCAAAAGTGCTGAACACCCACTGTACACAGGAAGATAAGTCACTGATCTAGGTGCCTAAATACGGAGTTAAGTACCTAACTGTGGGTGGTGGTGTTGAAACTTTTAGCAGACTGTCGCATGGCAGAGAGTCTGAGATCTTCAGGAATAGAATACAGAACTCCTGGCTTCCATATCTGATCTCTAACTTCTAGGCAATGCTCCTTCCCTTCAAAGTTGTACCCAGGAGAATGGTCTTCAGAAGGGCACATAGGCCTTTATAAAAAATAGAATCAATGTGTGCTTATTAATTGCATTCAGACAACAGGTCAGTTAACACTGTGGTTTTGTGTAAGGTTGATGGGCATTTTGCTGAGGGCCAGCGAATAATACAAATGCTGTTTAAAGAAGCACTAGAAAATCATTGCTACCAACAGCCCCTCTCAATCTACTGCACCATCTTCAGCACAACCATAGTTCATCATGTGGAACTTTACCACTGAAACCTAGTCGTGCTTGGCTAGCACAAGTTGGTGAGGGCATGACTCTTATCGCTGTCTCCCTCCACCCACCTTCTCCATAATGATTGAACCTGCCTAGGAGTTTGTGACGCCAGGAGTGTTGCTCTCAGAAGTCCTTTGTCAGGCCTGCTGACTCACTCTAAATTTGTGTCTGACTTTGAGTCACAGAGCTAGAATACACAGGGGAGGAGAATAAATTCAAAGGAATGCCATGTTTGCTGCAGAAGAGAGAAAAAATTAAATATCTCCAAGGAGCTGAGGGAATATTTCCTCTAAAATCAGATAAGGGAAGTTTCTGATAACATCACAAAGTCTCTAAAGCAAGCACTGTGGTTGCTTCAATGAAATGAGTCCCACAAGTATACTGTATAATCTTGCAGTATCTCCTATGATTTTCATACTTTCAGATTGCATTGTTTATCAAATCTTGGCATGACCAAATCTGACAACGATTCTCTTTCGCTTACACTGCTTCAAAAATAGTGCAACTCCATTGACCTAATTGAGTTAAGTGCAGATTCTCACAGGTGAAAGTGACAGAGAAGAATCAGGTTCCTTTGCATACTGTATAACCTGATTCCTAGGCAGAAGCAATATGAGTGAGAAAAGAATGTCACACAACGTGATTTAAAAAAAAAAAAAAGGGCAAAATAAATGAGCCATTGTTTTCCCTCATGCAGGCGTGTTAATTAGTGATTTAAAAGACACTGTCAAGTTCTTCATGCCCTAGTATAGATTCAACTGCAAGTACCTTGCTAGGGAATGATGTAGAGTTTGTAAGCTCTCCAGTAACTCTTGGACATGCTTCTTTTAAAACACGGATCCTTACAAGGACAAGAAATTAATAAAACAAGGAGTATGTTGTCTTGTGAACTTGATACAAAAGGAAGCCTGTTTATGCAGTCTCTCGCGCGCTCTTTTGTTGTCCAGGTACGTATCTCTGCCTCTTCATGCAAATTAAATGCCTTTTTTATTTGGATGTTCAAGAACTCTTTAAAAATCAGATATGGCTAGGTATAGATTGCACACAGCTATTGAATAGTTTGCTGGTTTATGATGTTTACTACCAGCTGCAATGTTTTCAGTTCTGGTGTTAAGTGAGTCTAATGCATATTGTATGTCAGTGGGCCAGAGTCTGCTCTGTGCTACTGAGCAACCCTATTGACGTTAATTGGGTTGTCCGGTGTATAACTAGGAGCGGAATTTGGCCAAATCTGTGTGTAAGTCTGTGCTATCTAGTGGCTAAAGGTATTTAGAGTCAGAACTTTGTGTTTTTCTTTACAACTCAACCACTGATGCATTGTGTGACCTCAAGCAAGTCACTTAAATTCTCTGTGCCTCAGTTTCCACATCTGTAAAATAGGGATAATACCTTTTTTTCTCAGGGTGGATATGAGAATTAGCGTTTGAAATGCCTGAATGAAAAGCTGTTATACAAGTGCTAATTATTACTATACACAAATGTGTTTATAAAGAATTGATCATTTCCGCAGAAATGGATTTTAGGGTTGCCTCTGAACGACTTCTGGATTGGATTAAATAATTTGGAAAATGTGACTAATTTTGCCTGGTCAGAAGGGACACTGGCAGACATAACAGCACCCTGGTAAGAAGCTGATTTGAGCAGTATTCATATTATCGTATAAGCTCATTTAAGTGTGTAACATCATAGAAATGACTGTCGAGACAGTGATATTAGTATTTATTACCAAAGTGCCATTACAGCTCATCTTAATAAATTGGAAACACCGCTATGTTTGCTAGATGGTTTTTGTAACATGTTGAGTGCACTCATTTTTTAAAATTGTTTTTCATAATATTAAAATTTAGAAGATTTAAAAATATCATGAGCAGAAAATAAAAATCAGATTATATATTAGATAACTCCAGTTAGGCAAAGTACAAAAAAAAATTCATTTGGATGTCTTATAATTCTGTTCACGATGGAAAATATGGACTTGCATCCATTAGTCCAAATGCATAGACTAAAGTTGTTTTGCAAAGTTTCTGGGAATAGGAATGCAAGGAGTCTAATCTAATAGAAAAAGAGGAATATAAAGAAATGGGGTCAGATCATCAATCCCATTCCAGTTTCTTTATACCAGGTGAACAGGCCATAGTAGTGTAAAAAAAAGTCTATCATCCCTGGATCCGGCCAGGTGGTGATTCATCTAGTACAGGAATTGACAAAATTGCCATTAGACTGCTTTTGAAGGACCCCTTCACAAGCCCTAGGGTAGGAGATGTGGTGGAGGCGAGAGGGGTGAGACAAGCAGGAGGCTGCTGTTTCTTAAGTAGGATCCCATGGCTGTCAGATTATGCTGGGGGGAGGGGATGTGTGCTTCATCCTCTGGACCAGCCCAGGATTGGGAGGGTGCAAAGGTGAGTTAAGAACACCGTAGACCCCTATCTGCCTGGTCTGGCACTCTTCAGAAGCACAGCACAGATTTAAGTCATAAGATTCTACCTTACAGCAATATTGCAGTGGATCATATTTTATTTCTAAGGCACATTTCTGCAAAATTGGTCACCATCTCTCTCCAGATATGAAGTAGGATACAATGAGATCTACTGTTTAAGGGAGAGAAGCTGATTTTAAGACTCAAATGCTATACAGCAGAACACAAAATAGAGTGCCCAGATGTAAAGAATGGAACCAAAACCTACATCAAATAGAGCTGGTCAAAACTTGCCAAATACCAAAGTTTAAAAGGGAAATTTTGCTGAAATTTTTTTTATAGTTCCTCAACCTCCACCCCACCTTTACTCACCAACTGTAGCGCAGATTTATTTAAAAAAAAAAAAAAAGACTGTCATTGTAATGTAAATTTCTCTAGATGTTTTCTTTAACAATGACCTTTTTGTATTCTGTTAAAACTGAATGGAAAGGCTTTGGACGTTACGCCCAGCCCAGCCAAACACTGCATATTGTGTGAAGATTTCCAATGGCATCTTGATTGCTCTGGACTGTAGTGCCAAGGCCCACTGGATCTGCAAACAAAGTGCAGGTGAGAATTTACACTGCTTGTTTAATCCATTGGTGTCTAAATCAGGATTCCCTTTGCAAATGTACCCTTTGAGGCCTCAGTCTTGCAAACTCTTACTCATGGGAGAAGTCCTTGCTTTTACAAGTAGTCCCTTTGAAGTCAGTGGAACTGCTCTCATGAGCAAAGGTTTGTAAGAGTAGGTACTTAGTGCTCAGGGTTTGCATATACTAGGAGGTTTTGCTGCTTTAACTAAGGCCTGATCTACACTAGAAAATTAGGTTGCTTTAACTATGTCAGTCAGGAGTGTGAAAAATCCACATTGTTAAACTGATCTAAATTCCTGTGTAGAAAGCACTGGGTTGACAGAACATCAACCTAGCTCCCCCCTCTTGGGGAGGGGAATTACCTATGCTGGTGGGAGGATCCCGCCTGTTTGCATAGGTAGCGTCTACACTGAAGCGCTAGAACGGCACAGCTGCTGTTCTGCTGTAGTATTTGAAGTGTAGACAAGCCCTAAATCAGCATAGTGCCCTATACCCACATTAGTGAGGATGCAGTTATACTCGTGTAGCATAGTCAAGCTCAGGATCTGAAGTAAGCACTGTCAGGCCAGGTCTACAACTATCGACCTATATCAGTAAACGACATTGCTCTACTGTGGAAAAAAATCTGCACTCCTGAGCAAGGTAGTTATACCGACCTAACCCCCCCACCCCCCATGTAGACAGCACTATGTTGAGATGAGAGCTGATACCACCTTTTGGGGAGGTGGATTAACTATGGCGATGGGAGAAGCTCTCTCGTTGGCGTAATAGCGTCTTCACTAAAGCGCTACAGCGGCGGAGCTGCACCAATGCAACTGTAGCACTGTATGTGAAGATAAGCCCTCAGGAAAAGGCACCTTTCATATCAGTATAACTGCATCTGCACTTGGGCTTTTAGCTTTTAAGTGTAGACTGGTCCTTAGCCCTAGACCATAGGCACCGACTCCATGGGTGCTCTGGGGCTGGAGCATCCATGGGGAAAAAAGGGTGGGTGCCGAACACCCACCAGCAGCCCTTCCCCCTCCTCCCCCCCCCATCAGAACCTCCCTGTCTCCCCAGTACCTCCCGCGAACAGCTGTTTTGCAGCATGAAGGAGGTTGGGAGGGACAGAGGAGGAGCGAGGACATGGTGTGCTCAGGGCGGAACTGGGTGGGAAGAGGTGGGTCCGAGGCCTTGGGGGGAAGGAGTGGAGTGGGGGCAGGGCCTGGAGCAGAGCTGGGGGTTAAGCACCCCCCCACCTCCCGGCACCTTTGAAAGTCGGCACCTGTGCCCTAGTCCTCCTGTGATCAAGATTTTAAAAACAGACAAGCTTTTCAAATGGAGTTAATTTGATATTCTTAATGTATTAAACAGGAAATACACATTGCTGTTGAGTCTAGGACTTGTCTGCACCAGAGAAGTGTAAATTTTAGTATGCACTAGCATGTCATGCACTTACTGGACCAAAGTTCCCTAGTGTACGTTAATGTAAGTCCCGTTTCAAACTGTACTATATTAGCACACTAGGGAATCTTCAGTGCACGCCAGCAGGATTCACAATTCTGTTGTGTCATCGCTTTATAAACTGCTGACATGACAGAGCATACAACAATAATATCTAGCTTTTACATAGTACTTTTTCATCAGTAGATCTCAGAGCATTTTATAAAGGAGGCCAGTGTGACCCTCATTTTAGAGATAGGAAAATTGAGGCACACAGGTGCAAGCGACTTGCCTAAGGTCACCTATCAGTTCATGTCAGAGCTGGGACTAGAGCCCAGGTCTTCTGAGGACCCTAGTGAAGAATGTAGCGAAACGTGCTGTAGGTTGACTAAAGGATTGTCTACAAAATGCTTTAGTCCACACCAGGGGGGGCTTATTCATCAGCTTATGAATCTGATCCTACATAGAGCAAACCTGACATTTTCACACAGCCACTTACAATATAGTCCAACTCAAATGATCCAACAGCATTCCCTGTTTCTACAGGGTCTCAAAAATGGAGAATTATTTCCATATTCGGAGGTTAAGGGAAGTTTGCTTTGTCTTAAATTATCTGGAAAATTAAATTGGACAACTTCACAATTGCCTTCTTTTAATCCTGCCAGTCAAACAGACAAGCTTTGTTACATGCCACCTCACTGTTCATTCCTGCACTACAATGCGCATTACTGTACATTGTGTCATGTAAAACCAGGCCCTGGTAATGCTCAGATTGAAAAAAATTCACTCCTAGAGGACCAGTACGTGGCCTATGTGCTACTTAAGCCCTATTTTGAGAGCTTAAGTGGTGCATGGGTCTTGCATTAGCACAGGGGTGAATTTCAACAAGTGGGGGAAACCTCAAGTAATGCTGTTTGTCAGGGTCTCACCACACTGGCACCTCCTGCTAGCAGGGGCAGCAGTTTTGTATAATTTTTGGTGGTGCCCAGAACAGGTCCAAGTTCCGCTCACCCCCCCCACCCGCATAAGCCTATATATGTTTTTTAAAATAATGTAAAAATGGACTGGAAACAGTAAGTGTTTAACAGTTTCCTATATTGCACAATGGGGTGTGTGTGGGGGGGGGGAGGGGGATGAGGGCTCTGGCTAGGGGTGCAGGCTCTAGGGTGAGGCTGGGAGGGGGCTCAGGGCTAGGGCAGAGGGTTGGGGCGGATGAGGGCTCTGGTTGGGGCGGATGAGGGCTCAGCTATGGCAGGGGGGTGAGGGCTGCGGGTGAGGGGTTCACAGTGCAGGAGGGGGCTCAGGGTGGAGCAGAGGGTTGGGGTGTAGGGGGGTGAGCTCTGGCTTGGGGTGCAGGCTCTAGGGTGGGGCAGGGGTGGGGTTGAGGAGTTTGGGGTGCAGGCAGGCTGCCCTGCGGCTGGAGCCAGAGAGGACAACGCCACAGACCCCTAGCCCTATCTCCACGGCAACAGCGAGCTCCAGGGGAGGTGAGCCCCTCTAACCCCTGGCAGCACACTCACCCGGCACCGTCACTGCACGTGCTCCTAGGGGCCAGGCCCCTCTCAGGTCCAGGAAGCCCCCTTACCTCCCCTGTGATGGGTGCCAGAGGATGGGGCTGCCATCACATGTGGCCTCCTCCCCTGCTACCTCTCTCCATAGCCTCATGGGGCTGTCCCTTGCCCAGCATGGGGCAGGAGTGGTGGCTGCGTGGATCACACACTCGGACACTCACCCACCCGAGTCCTAGCAGCTGCTCAGGTGAGGTCCAGACTCAGTTTCCTGGAATCCCCCTCAGTGTCGCCTCCTGGTGGGTGCCAGGGAAGGGGATGGCTGCAAATCATGTGTGCACCTCCTCCCCCAGCAGGTGCAGCAGCTGCGTCAGCCTGCCACCTGCACTGCTTGTGTTGTAGGCAGCAGCGGCCACTGGCAGTGGCGAGGGAGTGCAGCGTGGAGCAGCAGGGCAGCCGCCCGCTTGAGGCAGGGATGCTCCAGGGCTCAGGGGAGGCGCGCGGGGGCTGGGGGACGCTCCGGGGAGGCGCATGGGGGAGACACCTGGCTCCAAACATTGGTGGAGCCGGGCCCTGAATATTCCTGGAGCCTTAGCACCACGGGCCAATGCAACTCACTGCCCCTGCCTGCTGGCTGTTTCGGGCATTAGTTCTGGTCAGCAGGGGTGCTCTCCGGTGGTGGTGGCTCTCCCGTCCTAGTCTCTACCTGAAGACCCACTGCCTCTCCTTCGTGGCACAGCCCTCTGGCAATGTCACAGTCCGGGTCCCCCCCTTCCAGGGGACTCCTTCTGCATCAGTCTAGCAGCTCCTCGCAGCGGCTTGGCAGTCCACAACCTGGCTGCTGCTTCAGCAGCGTGTCTGTGTTGGGCAGGGGGGGAGAGGGTGGCGGACTCAGACCTGCCCACTACTATGTGTCCCAGCCCAGGGACCCTGTAAACAACAGCTTTCTGCTGCCCCTCCTTTCTTTCTCCACCAGTCTGTCTCAATTCCCTCAGCTACTTCCCCACAGCCCCAGCCCCTTCGGCTCCTTCACCCGCTTCTCAGGGCCTCGGGCCTGCAAGCCCTAGTAGCCCCGTTCACAGTGCTAGTCCTGCAGCCCTCTAGGACACCAGTCCCCTCCCTTAGGCTTCCTGCAGCAGACTCCTTGCTCTGGCCTGCAGCTTCCTTTTCTATGGGCCAGCTGGGCCCTGATTGGTTGGTCCTGCCACCACCCTAATTGGCTGCAGCCACAGCTCTAATTGGTGTTTCCTTGCAGCCTTCCAGACTGTGTTTTAACCCTGTCAGGGCCAGTGCGGGGCAGATGCCCTATCACACTGTTGGATAGGTTTGAGCTGGGGAGCCCAACAAAGGCAGTATGCATGGTAAACCTATAGAGAGCACAGCCGTATCGATCTGATCAGAACCTGGGTTCATTGCTGTCTGTCACTCATCATCATGTTTCCTTGTTTAGATGGAACCGCAAAACACTTTTTATGTTAACTCGGGAGTAGTGCACATGCCAGCTGCTGCTAGGGGGGAAAAATGAAGCAGGGGTTTTCGCCGGAGCACATCTCTGAGCATTTTGGAGCATTGGCTCCAGGGCAGGTGTGGGTATCTGCATACATTCCACTTCAGCTGGCGACCTGCATTTTATTGTTCTTCCCATCTTCTTTCCCCCCTCGCAAGATACTGAGCGGTATCAAGAACACAAAGGAAAGGTCCTTCTCTCGCCACCAAGTCTTCCATCACAAGTACATGCAGATTTGAATTCTGCTAAAGAAGCTTGCCTGGAGCTTAGGGGGAAATGCACAGGAATTTCTACATGGAATAATGCATATGCCCTTGCCAGGGGGACCGTATTGTTGAAGAGTGAGGAGAGCAATTCCTATGCCTATGTAAAATCAGGTAAGTTGACTTATTAGAACAATCCATAGATCAAATCCACTGCATCACATGACCACTTACATGCTCTGAGTGAAATTCTGATTCATTGGTGTTAGTTGAACAACTCCCATTGACTTTACTAGAGTCAGGCTTTCACTCTCTGTTCCTCCTGCATCATGTAGAAGGGCAGAGAGAAGCTGCTTCTGATGCCACTGTGATCTTCGTATTGATTGTTAGGATAACAGCAGTGCCGTGGTTATAGCTGCTTCCCAATATCTTGTATTTTTTCCCTGAAAGTATGTCACATTCTCCAGTGTTGTATGATGATATAGCTGAAGACTTTGTGGGAATGACCATCCAAACTTTTGTGAGTTTCCTTTGGGTCAGTTCAGTGAGACCATTGGCCTGACAAGCTGCACACATGTTACCAAAGTTTCTGTCAGGGGCAAGTATGATCTGCTCAGAATTGATTATGCACTGTGGAATTTCAAGTCATATTTTTAAAATAATTTGAATAAATTGTTGCCCCTTTTCGACCTGAGCAGCTAGTGACATTTCAGGGCCCTGGGGATGTTCCATTTGGAAGTAGAAGTTGGTGGAGTCTGGTATTTTCTTTGATGCAATCTTGTTTATTTACCAAGAACTTACAAAGTGCTGCTGCCCTGAATGAAGGGGCAAGAACAAGAGTAGCAGTTTCTAGCTTAGAGCTCCAGTCCCAAAAGTTCGCTTTCAAGCTTTTTCCAGAGTCTGACCGTGCTCAGAGGCTAGCGCTTGGCTTTCTCTTGCTTTTGCCTCTGGCTCTCTCTCTCCCGTCTCACTTACTTTCTGTGTGCTCTCTAACTCTTTTCCCCCCTGAAATCCAACACACCTGGTCACAATACGCAGTGGAACCTACCCACTTGGTGCTTGTTTCTGGGCAGATTCTATTAGGCCTTGTTTTAGATATGACCCCTTAATTGTTTATACAGCTATCTTAAGTGAAGGGAGTGTTCACACATCTGTTTGAGTGAGGTTTTAACTAAATGCATAACAAGGTTTCGCCCAGCTCATAACAATATTGTTTTGTGTCTTACTGTTGGTGGTTGTTGGTGTAAGGCAAAATTGTGGCATTTGGCTGAAGCCCCAATGGCTACACTGCCCTGCGGTGAGCACCATAAGGCATTCTTTGAGGGGTGAAGCATACCCTCGCTCCTGGCTGGCCCTAGGGAGGCAGAGCCCCAGCCCTTTAGGCTCCTCACCCCTGCCTCCTTTCCACAACTAGCTTCCTAAAGGGAGCAAGCAGGTGGTAGCCCTTGTGTTCTGTGGGTCAGTCAGTTTGGGGAGCCCTTACATAGGCTACCCTGGGGTGATGCCCCTTACTCCTTATCTGACTGTAAGAGCTAGCCACAGTCTCGCTATAAATTTGTATCATGTCAGCCTATGTGTCCCTGAAATGAATGACAGTGCTGTTTTCTGTCTTGTTCTTAGATTGCTCCATGGGTTACTTTGGAAGGGATTGTTCGTCTGTGTGCGGTTTGTGTCACAACGATGATCTGTGCAATCCCTATACGGGAACTTGTGATGATTTCCATTTGTGCAGTGTTCAGAGTGCACCTGCAGCCTGTGAGAGAGGTACCTAAACATAAGTGCTTTATATGTGGCAGGTTTACCTAATGCAGTACAAAAATTTAAAGGTGAGTGATTGCCCTTGTTCTTGGCATAAGCAATATTGCATGTGTTCACTCCTAGCAGTTATTTCCCTTTCCCCTGCATTTTGTCAATGTTTAACTAATTCTCCTTTTTTATGTCATGTCAGTAATCTGGACCCTCGGGTACTGTTACTCTTTTGTATTTGATTAGCTATGAAAAGTTTGTGGTGCCCTCGTTTTTCTGGTTGGTCGTATTGGAGTGGCAAATGTTACTATTTCAGCACAGAGGCCCCTGCCAGCTGGCTTCAAGCAAGGGAGAAGTGTAGAAGATACAGAAGTGCAGATCTGCTATGGATTGAGAGCCCAGAAGAAATGGTATTTCTTAGAATTGGTGGGGAAATGTCAATGAAAAAGAAAAATGTTACACACAAGTATTTTCCATTGTTTGACATGCTATAGCATTTATGAAATGTGGTCTTAAAAATATCAAATCTAGTAATTCAGCCATTGGGTTGGAAAGCACCACTGTAAATAACTCGTTCATATTTTCTTGTGTCACTAACAGAATTGGTTGTTCTCAGTGATTCCATCTGAAACCTTTTGGATTGGATTGAATAGCAGGCAGCAAGAGTCTATATGGATTTGGTCAAATGAAAAGTCAGCTGCTAAAGAACTCGATTGGTAAAGTAGTGTGTGACCCTAACAGGCATTGTAAGGACCAGAATCTTAGCTGGTGTAAATTGATGTAGCTCCACTGAAGTTAGTAGAGCTATGCTGACTTACACCAGCTGAGAATCGGGCCCATAATATCAGTTCAAAGCAAAACAGAATTTGTCACTTTGAGACATTTCAGCACAATCGCTGTACTGAGGAAGGTACAGTGTGAAGTGATGCTGAAGTTGCAACAGTCGCACATCCTGGAAAAAATGTACAAGAGCTAGGGAAAATTTTTCAAATGAATTTGAAAGAGTCTGATTTTTTTTAATGAATTTTTCTCATTTTCGACCAGTGCTAAAATGCCTCAATCTGGAATCATGTTTTCAATGTATTGAAAAGCTGTAACAGATCTAGAAACTAGCATGAGACACTGCTGAGTTTGTGAACTCTCTGTGCCTCAGAAATAGAATATATACCATGGATGGAACCAAAGCATGCTGTGATAGCCAGAGCATGCAATTTACGTAATTCCAAATTTGTCAGCTTGGTCCCTTGAAACGTCTGGCAAAGAGCAAGAATGGGGGATGTCACTGAAAGCAGAAATAGAGGAAGCTTAAAAAGATGTGTGGCTCATTCTGTTAATATAAATATGTAGTGCCCTGTTGACCTTAATGCTTTAGAGACCAGACGGATCTCATCTGGCTTTTGCTTGAGTAGGAATCTGTTGGGTTTTGGAAGGAACACAGATCTTCTTCCCAGAGTCGTAGAAACTGGTTTATTTCTTTCAAATGTTCTTTTTGCATCCTGAACAGCCAGTGTGATCTATTGGATTGAGCTTGGGGCTGGGAATCAGATGATTTGGACTCTATTTGTGGTGCCTTTACTTGACTATGAATTGGCACGAGTTGCTGAATCTCTCTTTGCCTCAATTTCCCCATGTAAACTGGATAATATAATACTTGCCTACCTCTGTAAAGGGATCTGAGATAAGTACAAAGTGTTCTTTAGCCCCTGGGAGAGTGGCACTGGGGCATGGGGCTTTAGTGCCACAGGTGGGGGGTGGAGTGCCAAGGATCGGGGCTTCTGCCTCATGAGAGGTGCCAGGGCTCCTGTAGGTTTGAAAATATTTACCAGAGCTCTGTTCCCGATGGCTCCAGCTGAATTTAAGCCCTGCTCATGGATCATGTAGGTCCCACTTATGTCATGTGGTACTTATGTAATATATAAGTCTTGTGTTCACCCTCTGCACAGGGGTTAATTTCACTCCTAGAACCTGATCCTGAGTCAATGGAAAGACTCACAAGGATGTTTTGAGGATTAATTGTTTATAAAATACTTGGAAGTTGAGCAATATTGTTATATATGCTATGTGTTTAAATGGCTGTCCTGTCACAGCTAAAGCTTTAGAAAAGATAAACCTTGAATCATAGAATCATAGACTATCAGGGTTGGAAGGGAGCTCAGGAGGTCATCTAGTCCAACCCCCTGCTCAAAGCAGGACCAATCCCCAATTAAATTATCCCAGCCAGGGCTTTGTCAAGCCTGACCTTAAAAATTTCTAAGGAAGGAGATTCTACCACCTCCCTAGGTAACGCATTGCAGTGTTTCACCACCCTCCTAGTGAGAGAGTTTTTCCTAATATCCAACCTAAACCTCCCCCACTGCAACTTGAGACCATTACTCCTTGTCCTGTCATCTTCTACCACTGAGAATAGTCTAGAACCATCCTCTTTGGAACCACCTCTCAGGTAGTTGAAAGCAGCTGTCAAATCCCACCTCATTCTTCTCTTCTGCAGACCAAACAATCCCAGTTCCCTCAGCCTCTTCTCATAAGTCATGTGTTCCAGACCCCTAATCATTTTTGTTGCCCTTCACTGGACACTCTCCAATTTTTCCAGATCCTTCTTGTAGTGTGGGGCCCAAAACTGGACACAGTACTCCAGATGAGGCCTCACCAGTGTCGAATAGAGGGGAACAATCACGTCCCTCGATCTGCTCGCTATGCCCCTACTTATACATCCCAAAATGCCATTGGCCTTCTTGGCAACAAGGGCACACTGTTGACTCATATCCAGCTTCTCGTCCACTGTCACCCCTAGGTCCTTTTCCGCAGAACTGCTGCCTAGCCATTCGGTCCCTAGTCTGTAGCGGTGCATTGGATTCTTCCGTCCTAAGTGTAGGACCCTGCACTTATCATTGTTGAACCTCATCAGATTTCTTTTGGCCCAATCCTCCAATTTGTCTAGGTCCCTCTGTATCCTGTCCTTACCTGTCACCGTATTTACCACGCCTCCTAGTTTAGTATCATCCGCAAATTTGCTGAGAGTGCAATCCACACCATCCTCCAGATCATTTATGAAGATATTGAACAAAGGGATACAAGTACTTCCAGTTTGACATTCAGTGGTCATGTATTTTGTATTTCAGGTTATCCATGAATGGACATCCATCTGGAAGATGTGCAGGTATCCAGCCAGCACCCAGAAGTATATTAAAGTTTAACTGTGAAAATAAGTACAGATGGCTTTGTAAGAAAGCTGAATGTAAGTTGCAATGAGGGAGTTTAAGGAAATTTTTTCCAAACTTTCTCTTTTTTTTTCCTCAACTTTTGGGGGCTGAGGCGGGAGACTCGAAGTATGAGACTAGAATATAATACAAATTAATTATATAAAGCCTCTGTCCTGCAAACCTGCCCGGAGTTATTCAGTGTTTAAAGTGACCATAGAGATTATTAGTAGATAGTATAAATTATGGAAAATGGGGTTTAAAGACTGCAGGCTGGGAAGAAATAAAAGCATTTAGCTACAAGAGTAATACTGAGTTATCAAGGAAACAGACAATGGAGGAAAGATTTGAAAGTCAGTATGGTGGAGAGATACATCAAGGTTCTAGATGGCAGGAACTTCGGAGGAGAAGGTTCTTGTATCAACGCTAGCCAGACCGGGAGAAGTAGTAGAGACAAACCAATGGAGTGGGGTAGGGAAATGAGAGCAAAAGGCTTGTAAAACAGGGTAGCCTAAGTCCATGGAGAACAACAGTCCTTGTCTGGATCCTCATCTGGTGTGAATGGGCATAGCTCCCTTGAAGTAGTTGAGGCTGCACCCAGATGTTTGGCAATCTGGACTGCTACTATGATAGCAGCAGCACAGCTACGGTTTTCCACAGGGTTTTTTTTAAGGATATTTTCATCATTAAAACTCAGTTCTTCCCCTCCCCGGTTTTCCTCCCTTAGCATAATTCTGTGATGATCTAAGGTATCCTAATGGAGCTCCCTCTTTAGGTGGAATAGAATCCTTATTCTTCTCCTTGCACTAGGGTTCACACTCCAGATCACATACCTTTTGTGACATGTTGCCTTAGAGCAATATACTGTCCTGGATCAGTGAATGAAACTCCCACTGGTTTCAGTGGCAGCTGAATGTACATATCAAGGGCAGTCTAAGATCCTTATTTCTGTTTTATTAGCATTTATTAGCATTATTTTATTAGCATTATTTCGTTGACATGCTGCTAAGTGCAGCTATCTTTATGCCAAGAACGTAGTCTTGAGATGATGTGCAGGGGGAGACCTGCTGGTTGCAGGCAATCTGTGATGTTGTTGTGCATTAGTGATGGCAGTCCTATCTCAGCTGATGGAAGGAGAAGAATGACATAACTTGAAACAAACTGACAAGGTTGTATAAAATGCTTGTGGCAAATTTTGAAAACCTCCATCTGTAGTTTTCTCATTTCATTCCACTTATATAAAATGGATTTAATTTTTCAAAAATTCTTTGAAATCTCATGTCCTCTTGAAAATGGTTCTCCTGAGAAGCAAAACTCTCTACATTTTTGATCTATTGAATTTCCAAATTCATAATTTAGTTGAGGTGAAGATCAGTTTGCACAATAAAACATGCACGTTCACCTCAGTCTGGCACCTAATTTTGCTGTATAGTTTGTCCATATAGTCCTGTGCATGCTTTTCTATGCACATTTTAGTAACACATGTATATACACACAAACTACAGGTTTCAATAATTCCACACATCCAAAACTAAATGGAGTTTTGAAAATTTACCCTGTATGGCTTCCAAAAACATAGTTCATTTCATTGCATGGATTTGTTTTTTCTTTTGTATTTTATAGCTCCACACATTTTTGATGTGTTTCTTAGTCGGTACCTGTCAAGACCATTTTCATCACAGAAGATGTACAACTCCCTCCATAGTGCTAAGATAGACTGCTTACATGACAGGAACTGCACAGGAGTAGTAAAAGTCTCATAGTACTTCAGAAGAGTGGCAGGAATTGATGAAATCCACTTTGCTCCTTTTAGTGCTCCCTCGGGTGCTATTTCATATGTAAAACGTGGTATGTGTCACACTCCAAGTACAAATTTGCTGCAGGTACAGAAGAATTATAGCCATGTGGTAAATTGCATTAACTTTTCACCTATAATTGCCTCACCAGTCTATGGTGGTTAAAGCAAGTTGAAATGTTTCATCAAAATTTGCCCAGTTTTGGAAAACTGAATTTTTTTTTTTTGTGGCAAAAATACTTGTGGTTTTTTTTAAACTAGACATTTTTAACAAAAGCTTTTTAACATTAAAAATTAGACTGTTTCTTGTTCTTTTGATTTTTTTTTTTTTTTTGCATTGCCAGTTTAGCATGGTCAATTACTCATGTAGCAGGTTTTTTTTCAAAACAGAAATAATTTTTGAAAGTTTTCCAATTTCGAAAATGGCTTTTTGTACTTAAAAAAATGTTTTGGAAAATTCTGAAAACCCAAGGAGATGAAAAAACATTCAAATTTGCAGAAATTATTTGTAGAAACTGAAAACTTACTTCAAAGTCTTTGGTCCTGATTCCTTCCTCTGGTAGAAGAGTGTTGACTGCAGATTATGGTGCTGAAAGGGGTGCAAAGGTAATGGTAAGCTCCCTGAATTCTGGGGCTGCTCTGTGCTTGACTGGTCTCTTGGCAAATGTTAGAGCAACCTGAAATCTGTTTTAACAGGGCTGTCAATTTAATCGCAGTTAACTCATGCGATTAACTAAAAAAAATTAATCGTGGTTAATCGCCCTATTAACTGCACTGTTAAATAATAGAATACCAACTGAAATGTATTAAATATTTTTCGATGCTTTTCTACATTTTAAAATATATATATTTCAATTACAACACAGTATCCAAAGTGTACAGTGCTCACTTTATATTATTTTTATTACAAATGTTTGCACTGTAAATATAGCAAACAAAAGAAATAGTATTTTTCAGTTCACCTCATACAAGTACTTAAGTGCAATCTCTTTAGCATGTAAGTGCAACTTACAAATGTATATATTTTTTTTTTTGTTACATAGCTTCACTCAAAACCAAAACAATGTAAAACTTTAGAGCCTTCAAGTCCACTCAGTCCTACTTCTTGTTCAGACAATCGCTAAGACAAATACATTTGTTTATATTTATGGGAGATCATGCTGCTCGCTTCTTATTTACAGTGTCACCTGAAAGTGAGAACAGGCGTTCACATGGCACTTTTGTAACCGGCATTGCAAGGTATTTACGTGCCAGTTATGCTAAACATTCATATGGCCCTTCATGCTTTGGCTGCCATTCTGGAGGACATACTTCCATGCTGCTGATGCTCGTTAAAAAATAATGCATTAATTAAACTTGTGACTGAACTCCTTGGTGAAGAATTGTATGTCTCCTACTCTGTTTTGCCTGCATTCTGCCATATATTTCATGTTATAGCAGTCTCGGATGATGATGACCCCGCATATGTTGCTTGTTTGAAGAACACTTTCACTGCAGAATTGACAAAACACAAAGAAGGTACCAATGCGAGATTTCTAAAGATAGCTACATCACTTGACCCAAGGTTTTAGAATCTGAAGTGCCTGAGAGGGACGAGGTGTGGAGCATGCTTTCTGAAGTCTTAAAAGAGCAACACTCCATTGTGGAAACTACAGAACCCAAACCACCAAAAACGAAAATCAACCTGTCTGCTGGTGGCAGCTGACTCAGATGATGAAAATGAACATGTGTCAGTTCACAGTGCCTTGGATGGTTATTGAGCAGAACCTGTTATCAGCATGGACACGTCTTCTGGAACAGTGGTTTGAACCATTAAGGGACATATGAATCTTTAGTGCATCTGGCACCTAAATATCTTGCAATGCTGGCTACAACAGTGTCATGCGAATGCTTGTTCTCACTTTCAGGTGATATTGTAAATGAGCAGAGGGCAGTATTATCCAGGGTGGATTTGATTTAAATCAAATTGATTTAAATCACTGGTCAGGAAGACTTGATTTAATCACGGATTTCTACATAAAAGTGCATTCTTGTTGGTTGTTTTAACCTTAATATATATTCTTCACAACTCAGCGATAGATGTAGGTTTCATTTTTAGAAGGTGCACACTGTACATTTTTAAAGTGATCTCTTTTGAAAACTTTTCAGATTAGTTTTACAGCTATATCAGAAAATGAATGATTGATTATTTCATTTAACAAAGGTAATTAAAGCATAGTTCACCTCCCAGTGACTTCATAAATATCTCCAATTCAACAGGTTAATCATTAATATTTGGAGGATTTTCTTGCCATGCTGTATTAGGAGAATGCATCACCAGACAGACATTTAAATTGTTTTATTTAACTAAAACAACAACGTTATGTATTCTGGGTTTTTTTCTTCAACAGCAAACATAGAATATTTTAACAAAACAAGCATATGAATTTTTGAATTTAAACGTTCAAGTTTTTAAAAATCAGGTTTGTTTTTTTTAAATTGTTTTTAACTAAAATAGTTAAATGAAATTTAAAAAAATATTAAGTCTACTATGTCAGCCAGGTCAACATGAGAAACTTAAAATATTGGCTTCTGCAGCTAACTCAGTCGTCTTCACCTTCCTGTTTGTTCATAATCTGGAAAAGAAAAACAAGCTTTCCTGCTTTTTCAGGTCCCAAATGATTTCTCAATTTTGGAATGAATTAGTCCAAAGGAAGAAAATATTGTTTCTACACTGGCAGAAGAAGCTACTGCTGTTAAAAGTGAGATTATCACTTCAGCAATCTCTGAATCCAAGTGCTTAAGTGACTTCCACAAGTACACTGGTGTGACTCTCTTTAAAACATCATCATCAAACATATACTTCTTGAATGGCTCACCCTTAGCTCTGGAGTTTATTATAGCTGGCATTATGGAGGTATGGTTGCTGGATGTCCATGTCATAGCCAACTCCTCTTCTTCAGCAGTTAAGGTTTGACCCTGATACCAAGTTATTGAGAATATTTGCAAGAAAATTAGCTGGAGATAGTGCTTGTCCCATTTGTTTTTTTTTTTTTTTAATGCTTGTAACTTAACTCTGTCATTGCATAATTTCTCTTTTTAAGATCTCACTCACTTCCTTCCAAATTTCAACAGCATCAGCAATAAAACAGGTATTTCCTGCATTTTGTTCAAGGCTACAGAAATAGGCTTCAGGGTCTCAGCATGTGTTCGACATTTCTCTTAAGCCGAATGGTGAGAACTTCGGCTGTGACAGGGCCATCTATTTTTTCACGATTTTGTTCACAAACTATCATCAGATTAGGCCAGTTCTTCAGACAGTGCTCAAAACAGTCCACTACTGAGTTCCATCTCACATCTTGTGGGAGATTTAGCTTGGTTCCTCCCAGTTTTTTCAGAGCAGCTGATGCAAGGTGATGGTTACGGAAGTATTTTGCAATTTCAGCATTAGCCTTTATTTCTGGAACACTGAAGTCTTTGGCTAGGAGGTGCATCAAATGAGCACTGGAACTGTATATGTTATTAGCTTGGAACTCTCTTCACTCTCTTCTAAATAATGTCTTCTCATTTTGGATACATTTACAACATTGTCTGTAACCAAGCTGCGGACTAGACATTTGCATTTTTTTCACAATTTGTTATAGCTTTTACTACTACTTCTTGTCAGTATTCTGCTCTGTGTGGCTTTCCTGATGTATCAATTGTTTCTGTAAGGAAGACATTCCCTTCTTCTGTTGTCACACAGGCATGTATAACAGGATCATTGTGGACATTGCTCCACCCATCAAGACTCAGGTTAACAATTTTACCCTGTAGACCAGGGGTGGGCAAACTTTTTGGCCCAAGGGCCACATGTGGGTTGCAAAACTGTATGGAGGGCCGGGTAGGGAGGGCTGTGCCTCTCCAAACAGCCTGGTCCCACCCCCATCCGCCCCCTCCCACTCCCTGACTGCCCCCTTCAAAACCCCTGACCCATCCAACCCCCTTCCCCCCGCTCCTTGTCCCCTGACCTCCCCCTCCCAGGACCCCCTGCTTCTATCCAACACCCCCTGCTTCCTGTCTCCTGACTGCCCCCTGGGAGTCCCTGCTCCTTTTCCAACCCCCCTGCTCCCCGCCCTCTTACCATGCTGCTCAGAGCAGCAGGAGCTCGCAGCCCTGCCGCCTGGCTGGAGCCAGCCATGCTGCTGCGCTGCCCGGCAGGAGCGGCGGGCCAGAGCGCAGGTGGCACAGCGAGCTGAGGCTGTGGGCGAGGGGGGACAGCAGGGGAGGGGCCGGGGGCTAGCCTCCCTGGCCGGGAGCTCAAGGACCCAGGACAGGCCGGTTGTGGCCCGCGGGCCGTAGTTTGCCCACCTCTGCTCTAAACCTTTTGCACACTGCTCAGTTTCTCTTTCATACACTTTATCCAGCAATTTGCCTGCGACATCTCTTTTGGGTAGACTGTATCCTGGTCTTAATGACTGAACCATGTTAATGAAGTGTGGGTTCTCAATCATACGGAAAGGAGAGTTTGTTGCATAAACAGGGCAATTTTTTCATCAATTACCTCTTTTTGTAATCTGCTGGTTCTTATCACAAACTTATCTATAGTTGTTTCTGGATGATGAAGATTTTTTTATTTTTTTTATTTTTTTTTGCTACAGGTGATATACTGTGGCTATGTGACATACATGAGTGACTGAAACACTATCATTGGCAGATAACTCTGAAACTATAGAAAATGATGGTGATCTTGAAGGTAGATAGTCATCAGAATCCTGTATGTTGAGGATGGATTCTCCTAAACAAAATAAGTCAATGCAGTTATTTAATTATTATTGCATTCATTGACACTCAGTACTACTTTAAAGGTGAAATTGTAAAAGGAAGATCTACGTATTTCAGCTATTTATTTTTTATCACAACTGCATCTAAAATGATAGTATCATAGAGTAACAGCAATATTTTTTTGCTCAAACATGAGAATTCAAGAATAGTCCAGAAGGAAGACAAGCATTCCTTAAGAAAGAAGTATGAAATAAAAAAGTTTACCAACCTGAGGATCCTGCATGTTCAGACACGTTCCTTTCATCAACTTCAACGCAGCTTCCTCCTGAGAAGGAACACTTCTCATGATATTGTTTCATTCGGATAACCAGGCCTTGCATTTCTTTGTTACACTGTTTGAATTTTGCACGCATGCCTGTCTTACCCACATGTAGAAGAACTTCATTAGAATATTCCCAAACTGGATCTCCTTTATGGCCTGCTGCCATTACAGGTTTTCCCTTCTAGTGAGAGAATGGTATGGTAGATCTCATATCAATAAAGGCTACACTCAGAAAGACCTCAAGACTTCTGGAATATGCAGCTCAAACAGTTACACTTTTGTTTCTACTGCCTGTCCCTCCCTTCTCACATTTATCTCCAGACTTGTTCTCCTTGTCCAGATCTATTCCACCCCCAACAATCTTCTATTCATTGAACTTTTTGAAACTTTGCACTTTTAGAGAGAGGTAAGGGATTGACTGACTCTGTGTACACAAATTTGCAAAGGGACAATAGGGTTGAAGTCTGTTATTTCTCACCTCTATATATTTATTTATTTAAAAACATTTTTGCTGTTAACAAGCCTGTTATCTCTGAAGACACAAATCCACAGTTTGAGAACTGCAAACTAACCATCTTCGATGGTATCTTCTAGACTGAGCCCCATTGGGTAGATAGAAAGATTAACCTAAATAACCTATACAGAAGCCCCTGGGTCCCTAATCCATGAACTATTGAAACTCATTTACAAAACTTTTCTTAAACATTACATGACTATATTGTCCCCTACTATAGAATTTATAATCCCTATTACATTATAGCTCAAAGATATCTCCTCATGGATCTTAATTAAAACTATCTTTAGATAGGTTTTTTCCTCAAAAACCAGTTTATAAAATAATCAGATTTTTTTGTTTTTAGATCATTGATTTTTATCCACCCTGATTGCATCTCAGTAAATAACACTTCTGCTTAAGGGCCTGGTCCTGGAATTCCTTAGGAAGTAACAGTCTCGTTGAAATCAGGATCCGGTCTTTCATTAGTAATATTTTAGATAGCTTCTTAGCTATATCACTTCTCCTCTACATTTAAGTCTGGTATGTTGATTGTTCTTCATACAGAATGTTCTTTGGGATACTATGGAGAAAACTGTGCAGGAGTTTGTCTGCAGTGTTCTGGAAACTTCAGATGCAATTCAGTAACTGGCAAATGCCCAGAAAAGTTAATGTGTGTGGACAAATTTAAAGGTGAAATTTGTGAATCAGGTACAGTAATGTTAACTAATTGGGTTTTTTGTAATTCACCTTTTCTGTCTAATATGTATAGTGCATACATAAAATTATATTACCTGTCCCAGGACATCCTGGATCTTAAATGTTTAGTGTGACCTGCAGATGTAACAAAATGAATTATTCTTTGAAGAATAATAATAATAATAATAATAATAATAATACTGAGTTGGACTAGCTTCACAAAAGGATTTAAGCACCTAACAGTCACTTTAGGCACCTAAATCCCAGAATCAGGCCCAGTTGGGTGTTCACAAAACCCCTGCTCAGCTCCACGACTACATTTTTGCAGTAAAAGTTTCCTAGGTGCCTATGTTTCTGCCTCCACGCATGGCAGCCCCACTCTAGGCATCCAGATGTCTTTCCCTCAGAACAATGCACGAACTGGCGGAAGATAGACATTCCTCTGCCTAACTTGCCTGCAGGGCCTGATCTAGTGAGCGTGCTCAGAGCTCACCTAGCAGATGTGCTATATCCTCTGTTTTATACCTAGGGAACTGAAGTTACAGGTAGAGCAAAGAATCATACCTAAGTTTCCCAGCTCCCAGGCTGGCACTCCAGCCACTGTACCATCTTTTCTCTGTAGCCCAGATTTGGCTCATTGTAACTTCAGGGCATACATCAGCTACAGAATCAGTCCCTTAATAAGGGCCTGATCCAACTCTTATCAAGTCAAATGGAAAATTCCCATTGACTCCAGTGGGAGTTGGATCAAGTCTTAACTAAGGTAACTTGTTTTTCTTTACAGTAATTCTCAGTCATTAGGTTGTAGGACAGGGATCGGCAACCTTTGGCCCATGGCCCGCCAGGGTAGGCCCCCTGGTGGGCTGGGCCGGTTTGTTTACCTGCTGCGTCCGCAGGTTCAGCCGATTGCAGATCCCACTGGCTGCGGTTCGCCGCTCCAGGTCAGTGCGGGCAGCGGGAAGCAGCACGAGCCGAGGTGTTATGCTTAAACAGAGGGATGGGCTGGCTGCTGCTTCCTGCAGCCCCTATTGGCCTGGAGCCACTGCCAGTGGGAGCTGCGATCGGCGGAACCTGCGGACGCGGTAGGTAAACAAACCGGCCCGGCCTGCCAGGGGGCTTACCCTGGCGGGCTGCGGGCCAAAGGTTGCCAATCCCTGTTGCAGGATTTTCTTTACCCCAGCAGTTTGTTCCTGTTCTGTTGCTTGCCCTTGATGGAGACTTGGGATATTTGGCTGTTTTGAGTGATTGTGTGTATGCACATACGTGTGTGTGTATAGGTGTACATGTGTGTATTTGTTTTCTCTTATTCAGTATAACTTGTGCTGATTCTCATCTCCTCCCCTTTGTGTACCAGCAGTTACGTTATGTAACAAATTTTGTCTCTGGAAAGGTAGAACCCTTCTCTGAGGCTATAACTTGTGCAAATTAAAAGCTGAAGTGCAGAGGCTTATTTAATTTGAACTTTTTTTCTTTATAAAAAGAAACCTAACAAACGTTTCCACAGCATTGAAACTCAGAGAACAAATATGGGTCTTGTCTTGCTTCTGTTGAAGTCTATGGCAAACTGTTCAGGAGACTGTTTTTGATGTCATGGCTTCGATGTCTTCTGCTTTTATAGTGGAAACGCAGACGGGTCTTGGCAGGTAGGCCAAGGAGATATTTTGTTTCTAAAAATAAACATGGTCTCAATTTTTGGAACCATATTTTCGGTGGACCTCCTTAAGGGCACTTGAAAAACTTGCATGCCCGCCTGCTAATTTCCATGTGCAGAATGAATGCACTTAAGCAGTTTGCAGACACAGGGAAAGAGACTCACTGAAAATGTGACCCATACAGTTTCAAATAGTTAGCAGATTTATTTATGGAGGTGGAAAGTATTTTTAATATCTTTTGCAGACTTTGTGGTGGTGGTTATTTTATAGTAGTGCCTAGGATTTCCAGTCAAGGATCAGGGCCCCACTGTCCCAGGCACTGTACGAACAAAGCTTTGCTATTCACCCGTTTAAAAGTGTGTACGCCTGTCTTCAGAAACCTGCACATACCCCTGTGGAACCTCACAGCACATTTTTTTCAGCTAATGGCCCATCTAGCTGTGTCACTACTCGTGGTCTGTTGTCTGTTCATCCTGGATGATATGTTACCCGGGTTGATACATCTTTCTACATTCCCTTTGCCCTTAAACTTCTTTGTTTGCAGGACTCACCAGTTTAAAGTGCCCTCAAGACCCCACGTGGTGGTATTGGAATGGAAACTGTTATTACCTAGAAAGGAAAGAGACTATGCGGTGGGAGCAGGCTCTGGCCCAGTGTGCATTGTATAAGCATGCTAGTCTTCTCCAAATAGACAGTGCAGAAGAAAAGGTATTTTTGAAAAGGGAAGGAGTTATTTTCATTCCAAAGAAAATCTGTAGTTTGAAGGTCTTAAATTAATTTTGTATTGTCTTTTCAATCTTGAAAGTTAAATTTCTCTCTGGGTACTCTGTCGGACTCCTCTCTTTGGGGAATGCTTTATTTCAATGTAGTTCTAAGGCAGCAGAGCCAACTCTTCCTCTTTGTTTATCAAATGGGGCTTTTCACTGACTTCCTGGCAGGATTTGAGGGACAGTTGGATGAGAAGAGCCTTGTGGGAGTTTTAGTAACAGCAGAAAATTGTTACTGTTTCAGATGTGGGTGGCTTCCATGCTGGAGGGTGGCACCTGGATTGGTTTGTCAAAGCAGCAGTCTGGTGCCTGGCAATGGACTAGCGGACATGGTGTTAATCTTGCACTCAACTGGTAAGGAGTTACCACCTTAATTATGAAAACCTAGCAGTCAAAGAGCTGGGGAATGGGTTGACTTTATATGCTTGGCTGTTTCATGTACTCAACTGATCTTCCATAGTCTGAGGTGCTTCCCCAGCTAACTCCTCCCCCCCACCCCCCCAGAATCACGGCTATAGCCTGCTGGAGCAAAGTATTTGAGTCTTGTTTTAATTTTAACCATAGTAGCTGTCATGTTCTCTGTACATTAGCATTAGCTGCAGATGCTAGAGCTGACAGTTGTCTAGTAGATTTGGCAGGCATAAAAATTTCTGTTAAGCAGGAAAATGGAAGACATTGAGATGTGCTTTTATAATTATTAGTGTAAAAATAATCTTCACGAACAAAGGGGTATATAACACCTGGTTGGAACAACTTTATGAAGCAGTACAAATAAAGTGGTGGATAGACTCCTGAGTCCCTTTGTGAATCTCACCCTTAATCCTTCTCTGTGCTGGAGACGTGCCCTAACTGTTGCCATCGGTGCCCAGCCTGTAGCGTAGCTGCTTCAATGCAGATTCCTAGCGTAACATCGGTAAAGAGTCATGATTTACACTATTGCAGCTTACCCTGATTTCAAGCAGGGATATCCTCCACAAGTGCAAACAGCAGCTTTGCGGATCTATGCCGGGGGGAGGTGTGTGTTCAGTTACACTGATTGCTGGCCATTGGGGCAGATCCACAGTGGAGACATGGTCTTATATTGCTAAACAGTCAGGCTTCCGAGTGATCACTGATAGACTGCCCATGAAATTCAGGCCTCTTTATCTCGAAGGATGTTGGCTCCACCATCCAACAGTTCCTTTACTGTGGGAGCATGAAAAAGGGACAGAAATTAAGATTAGTCCCAAAACTAGCAGAAATATTAAAGCTGCAGATGTATTCTTGATGGCTTTGTTGTGTAGCTTTCCTATCTGCATTTTCTGTCTTCCAGATCCATTAGAGATAAGTCTTCAAGTCACTTTAGGTGGACAGAGTTTTAAATATCATGTGTACATCCTCAGGTCTTTGATTTGCTTCCCAAACCATGCATTTTAGATTCTATAGGTGTTCTGAGGATTAACTCTTCTTAAATTCCTTTAATTTTTGTGAAGAAACTCTCATCTTATTCTCACGTTTCTGTTCTATTTGTCAAAGATTAATGAACTTTAAATCTACTAATGCAAAGTATTAGGTACCGGCATTTTTTAAATCAAGTTTTCTAAAAGATATATTGTAGGAATTATTTTGTGGATGTTCTATGTCCTGTGTGTTACAGGAGGTCAGACAAGATGATCCTAATGGTTCCTTCTGGCCTTCGAATCACTGAATTTGCATGTGTGCATTTGGCAGTTTCAATAAGAAACCTTCTGGAATTAAATACAAAAATAGCAGAAAATACATTTGCACTCCGTAGATGCAAAGAATTTTAATCACACTCTTGAAGAAAGCACCTGAAATCAACATGGGAATTATTGAAATGATAGAATAACATTTTGTATTTGAATGTGGATAGATGTGATTTCAGCATGAGTGTTTCTTTTCCTTTTGGATAGATTGACTCAGTTGAATGCTTGACCTACTTAAGATCATATTGTTGCCATTATTTCTGTTGTATGTAGCAAATAGGTATTAATGGGTTTATTGGGATTTTTTTTTTTTGGAGTAGTTACATTTTTCAGTAGTTTTGAAAAGAGCCAATATAACAAAGAGGAGAGAGGGTATTTATATTCTGATAACTTCTTGTTTCATAATAAAAGAACAATTTACTGGGGGGCATATTGTGTGTTTCTGATTGTACAGCAGGGCTCATGATTGCTTTAGTAATCACCTATGCTTCCTTATTTTTGTAAACAGGCTTTCAGACATTAAAAGGGGTCAAAGTGGATGCGCTCAGATGAAGAAAGGAGGAGAACTTATGGCTACTAGTTGCTCCACACACCTGCACTGGGTGTGTGAAAAACAAGCAGGTGGTGATCTAAAGAACCAATAGTCGTGTGTACAGCTAATTATGTAGGATCTTATAAGATGCTTTTCACGATGTATCTGATTGCATGTTGCTGCATATGTACTGTGCCCGGGGAATGCAGATTCCAGAGCTAGCTAACTCTGTGTGCCAAGTATTCAGGTGGTGTAAATGGGTTTATCTTATTGATTTAAATGGAACTGTGCTGATTTCACAGCAGCTGAGAATCTGCCCCTAATCTCCACAATGTAATTTACATTAGGAATTGCTGTGCAAGAACAATTTAGAAAAAAATGTATCAACAAGATACTTTCAAAACTAATTCATGATATACGAAAAGACGATCATGAGATGTGTCTTATTGACAAACCTCAAATAGTGAAATTGAATTACTGTATTACATGCCATGGTATCTTTTGATAAATCATGTGGTGGTTTGTTTGACTTTATACGTGGTAACTATTGAATAAAATGAAGCTATTGTGTGAAATTCCTTCTGTGTCTCCAGATGGACTGTATAAAATACTACTACTTAAATTTGTGCTGCTAGAGAAGTTCAGCTCCCCCCCCCCCCCCAAAAAAAAATATTTTAGTCTAAATGAAACATAGATTCTCCCTGCAGATCAAGCTTTCTGGGTTCAGACAACAAAACAGTTCATAAAAAGTAAGGGTCTAAAATAATTCTGTACAACATGGTGTGCATCAGAAATCGGTGCATTAACCAGGAAAAAACCAGAGCTGAATGGATCCTTCATTGCAGCCTGCACTTATTAAAATACTTAATGAGTAGTCATTAAGGCCCCAATTCAGGAAAGCACTTAAGCATGTACCTAACTCCATCACTGTGCAGGACAACACTTGTGTACTTTAGTCCTGCAAGTGAATAAGTGCTGTCCTGAATAGGGATGCTTTTGTGAAGCATGGCGTAGTTGCTCTAGAAACTGTAGTCCTTCAGCTAGTGTAATTGCCATGGATAAGGGAGCTGCGGGCCAAGCTAGTCTGACTTCAGCGTCTCTGTGATTCATGCTGTGTGTTCTTGTCAACCTTACAACCTTCTTTTCACTTGCAGACCTTGATATTTTCCTTGAGTATCCTGGAAGAATACTGCTTTCTTTGGTGACAATGGCTCAGTACAGTTCCCTAACTGAAGCAAAAATCTATTGCACGATGAAAGCTCATTGTACAGGAATAAGTAGTTGGGGATCCAAATTTTTTCTTGTCTCAGGAAGTGAAATGGTGTCAGCTCCCCAGAGATGTATAGTTTACTTGAAAACAAGTAAGGATCCATCTTTTCTCTTTACTAATTACTTTAAAAAAATATATAGATAAGATTTAAAAAATAAACTTTTTTTTGTTTTTACCTTTGTTTTTATCGTATGATAAAAGAATCAGCAAAAGTAAAGATTCAGACTCTTGTTAAGTAGGAGATTGTCATAGGGCAGGGGTTCTTGGTAGTACAAGCTATTAGATAATGGAGAGAATCCAGGCAACATCGCTGCAGTTATTCAAGAATGGGTTAGTTAATACATTTCATGGAAGTGGTATAGGTGGCAGTCTCTGGAAATGCAGAAAATCCTACCTGATGACTCAAATGATCTCTTCCTGGTCCTGCTATTTATGGTTCTTTGGTTCATTTATTAGGCACTGTTTTAAGAATTGTGGTTCTCAAACTTGGGTTAGGCTCCTAAATCCATATTTGGACTAATAATTTGCCTTACCTTCTCCAGTCCTATGATTCATAAGCTATGTTGAAACCAAGAGTGCACAGAACCTATCAGCTTGGAAATCTAGATTCCACTTGTAACAGGAGCTTACAACCATATTTGGAAATTTTAATTTATAAAAGTTATAACTATACTTTTGGCCTTTGTATAAGTCTCTTGTTAGAGTGTGTTTTTCTTAGATGTTGTATAGCTAACTACTTTTCTTGCCTCAACAGATGATGGAGACTGTAGGGATGACATGAGCTTATGCTGAGTCACATATCTGTTATGTTTTAAAGCATTTATTCCAAGATAACATCTGATTTGAACCCAAATGCTGATAGCTGTTTCTCCAGCCCAATTCTACTCTCTCATCTGGTTCTCGGTTTTGGTAGTGGAGATTGGAAAAAAATGAACGAGAAAGGAAACAGTTGGATGTAATCTGTCTGTTAGTCTTGGAAATTTGCTATGTGTTTCCCTTATCTAGGCTGTGTTTCTGGGCAGTATGGATCTGGCTGCAGGAAAGCCTGCCCCCGCTGCACTAGCATCCTGCCTTGTAACAGTTTGACTGGATTCTGTGATGAGAAAACCACGTGTCTGTTGCCATTCACTGTAGCAAGCTGTGTGGCAAGTAAGTACTAAAAGGGGACACCTCAGAACACCCAGTTTTCTATACTTTGCCTGGGTTTTAATCCACATAAAAATGAGCTGGCTAGGGTTTGGAGGGATGTGGACAAGGATGATGCCCCATCTCTTTCATTTTACACGTCAGTCATTGAAACTAGATCGATGGGGTGCTCGGTCCCTCTTGTGTGGACTGGTGCCTAGGACTGTGTCCCATGAAAGCCCTAGAGTGCAAACTATCTTTCTCTTTGGTGCTTGTGTCCTCTCCGTGCTCTTGAGCTGTAGCTCACGAAAGCTTATGCTCAAATAAATTGGTTAGTCTCTAAGGTGCCACAAGTACTACTTTTCTTTTTGCGAATACAGACTAACACGGCTGTTACTCTGAAACCTACCAAGAAGGGTTCAACATGAGGCCAAGTGTACCAGTGGGTGGTTTTACTTGTTGGCCCAGATTCTCTCCCTACATCATTTCTTTTGTCCTTCCAGAATGGTGCTATGAGTATAGAATATGGCCCTGTTTCCCCCAGCATGGCGGGGAGGGGAGTCCTCAACAGGTGTACAGCTGGCACAACCAACTTCTGTGCCACCCTCCCTTACAGTCCCCAGTGCAAGGGAGGAGGAGGATGTGTGCCTGGAACTCCAACTGGCAGACAGTCCCTTAGGGACTCTTGCTACCTAGCGGAAGTTTGAGTAGCCCTTACGCGACTCTGATTGTGGCTAATCAGAGACTCCTAGAAATGTAGGGCTGCAAGGGACCTCGAGAAGTCCACCCCCGTGCACTGAGGCCGGACCAAGTAAACCTAGATTATCTCTGACAGGTGTTTGTCCAACCGATGCTAAAAATCTCCAATGATAGGGCTTCTACAGCCTCTCTTGGAAGTCTATTCCAGAGCTTAACTACTCTTATAATTAGAAAGATTTTCCTTTATTTCCTGGGCCTTTTTTTTTTTTTAATGATCATATAAATGCATATGTGTGTGATACATGCTTCTGCCTTCACCCAAAAACTCACAAGGCTGAATATTAAGATTTATTATTATTTAGCTTGCAGTAGTGTGTGTGTGCGCAGAGAAAGACAGTCCCAGCCTTGAGAAGCTTATGTTCTTAAAAACAAAGGATCAGAGAAAGGGATATAACATAAAAAGACAGTGTTCAGAGTGATGACTAAGATTAATGTTGTGCTGACTGGTGTATATGTAATTGCTGTAGGCCTAAGAAAATCATATAGAGGAACCATATGGAACAATGCTTTCACTTTGGGTCAGCACTTCTTAAAAATGCACTGCTTATAGCAAAATGTCTGTGTGGACATTAAAAACAGAAATAACTATAGATTAATGCACGTGCATTACAGCAGTATTACAAAGCACATAGAAGCCCAAGAATAATAGGCTACATAATAAGGGTTATTTAAACCATGATCTTGTAGGTCAGAGCTGTGGGAGGAACTGCCTGATTTTCCTTTAAGAAGCAAGTTAATCATAATTTGCATCCCTTTAACACCTCTTCATTCCAAAGAATAAAGTACTAACCAATGTGGTGGAGTCTGAATACAATGGTATTTGGTGCTGCAGGCAGAAAGATAGGACCTGATTCTCCTCTCAAATACAGGTAACTGCATTGAAGCCACTGGGATTACATCAGTGTAAAACTGACCCGAGAAGAGTACCATGGAGTCTTAGCGTTTCATAAATGCTGCAGAATATGTATAGCTTCATGGCGATGCTGCCACTTTTGGAGTGGCAGGAAGCAGCTGAGCTGACATTTAGCACAGGGCACACTGTTTAAGAGTAATAAGAAGGGAAATTTTGGCTAACTACATGAGGGCAAACTTCAATTTGAAATTGCTATGGGGTCTCTCCTGTATATTGTAGAGGTTACAGATTGCATCACTGGACACACAGGTGACTAATTTGCTGATGCAATAACAAATCGCACACTCAAGCACTCATCCTGCAAACACAAGGACATGAGAAACTTTCCAGGATCAGGGCCTTATTGTAGGTGCTAAATTGTACAGACATGTGTCTATTCATCCAGTTTGTGCACATAAATATAATTGTGCACAGAAATGTAGGTAAACCAATTGTTCGTGTTCCACTACATGCATCTGACGAAGTGGGTATTCACCTACAAAAACTTATGCTCCAATACATCTGTTAGTCTATAAGGTGCCACAGAACTCTTTGCCAATTGTTCCTGTGGCTCTCTGGTCTACTCTCTGTCCATGCACTGCAAACAGCTTAATTAAAGCCTCTTCAGGGAGCTGAAAGAGAAGTATCTTGATAGACCTATTGATGAGGATCCAGGAAAATTTACTGTATCGCATCCAATTTTTTAAAAAAATCATGCAATCTCAGGAGGCTGAGGAACATATGTATTTTCCCTCATGCCTTAACTTCTGAATTTTCAAAGTGGTTCCCAGGGATCTCATTGTGCAGCCTCTGTTAAATTCAAAGGGAGTCGTGCGGAGGATGAATTATTCTCACACACACACCCTCCTCACCATGCAAAATGCCAGTGCAAGGCCTATGCATCACCTAACTCACATCACTGTAATAGGGGATAAGTAGGAGAATGGTGCATAGGCCTTAGGCCAGCCTTCTTTGCAGAGAGGAATTTACCGTCAAAATGAATTGTTGGCAGTTTTGTGAACGCAAAGAATGTGACTATTTTAATGCCCGTCATGTTGTTTTTGACGTAACAGAGACCAATGCTGTGGCTCTTTTTTTTTCTTTTTAAAGCCACAGTCAGTCTACAATGTCCAGAGGAGGCTGGGTGGCGCTACTGGAACAGGTACTGTTACTATATCTCACATGCTAAAACGAAACCGTGGAAGGATGCCAATTCCACCTGCAGTCGATACAGAGGTGCTGAACTGGTTTGGTTTGAAAGCCAGGAAGAACTGGTACAGTTATTAATGTCACCGCTTTTCTTCTCTTAATGGGTTTTTGGCCTAGGCTGGCAGAACTTCGGGAAGGGTGACACCGCTCAGGTGTTATGGCACGTGCTGAACATCTGGAAGTTCCACTGACGTTTATGTGGAGCCATAGGCACCACGGGAAGGTTTTTGGATCAGAAGTGTGTGTTTGCTGTATCAAGCATCCAAGGAATTGGCTTGATCTCAGTGGACTTTTTCTGGCATGAAACATCAGCAGATTAGGACTCAGATAATAATAATTGTCCTGTTTCATTTTGATAAAAACAGTAAAACCACAGACACTTTTTTTCCTTTTTGTTTCTGAAAACTTTTGTATACAGAGTTGGATTAAATCATCTCTGAATGGACCCACGTGGACAGGGTTGCAAGATATAAACAAAGATGGCACCTGGGCCTGGGCACATGGAGATAATGCGTCTAGTGTATTGGAATGGTCTGTATATCAAGCAATCTATATGCATCTATCATAGTGTGGTTGTGATCTGAAACCACATCAAAACAATGAGATCCAAATAATGAGATCAATTTTATTAGCTTAGACATATTGTTAATGTCCAGATATTCAGGTAAGATCCATCTAGTCATGTACTCTGTGTGGGAAAATATTCATAGGCTATTTTATAGACTATTTATATATAAAATATAGAGAGACTATACCTGTACACTGTGTATAGAATATAGTATTCGTAGAATATTTTACAGTCCCCTTAGGAAACCAAATTCAGTTCTCTCTCAATTCAGCATAAACTAACTTGAATGGAGTAATTCCAAATTTACACTGATGAAGGGCAGACGCTGACTCAGGTCTTTATCTAGTATTTCTCTGATTACACCCATTGATGTTAAATCTTTAACCTTTCTTTGTGGCTATTCCATTGTCTTACATTATAAAATGTTTCTTCCTCTTTATAGTTTTTAATTAAAAAAAACACAACCCTCTCAGTTTACTGGATTTTCAGCATATTGACGCTTACGTGGATGTCATGCTCTGTAGTAAAGTAGACTTAATTTTCTGAAATCAAGTTCTGGTTTAAATTGTAGTGACTCCATTGGCTGTGAATAAGAATTCCCCTCTCTTATTGCCATGCTTTTCGTTAATCCCTCGCAGGCACTTGCAGACAATCACCAAATTAGCTTTTAGTCATGTTTCCACCTTTTCTATACCTTCTATCATTGGCATTGTCCCACCCGGGGTGGTTCCATTTACTGACATTTTTAAGTTAGATGCTCGTTAGCCGCAAAAGTAACAGTCCCCCTGAGTTATTTTTATTTTCCACAACAGGCTAAGTTTCAGAAAGAGAAGCAGTTGGCTGAGATGTGTTGAAATGTCAGTTGGCGAACATATCATTGCAGCAGGCTGTAGGAGAGCCAAGGAATGGGTGTGCAAGAAGCCAGCAGAACCAGGTTTGGAATCTGATTTATATTCACTTACTGTGGGATATTCACCTCATTGCAGGTGGCCAGCATGGAGGATTTCAGTAGGCGTTAAATGGTGCCTACGTCTTGGGCTGGCTATCTGCACCCGGGTGAATTTCACCCTTACTGGTGTAAAATTTTGAATAATCAAGATTAGTTTTCCCTATGAGATTGAAGGCATTTTATTTCCCAAAGGGCTTTTGTAGCAGCATTGGGCAATGAAAAAAGCACCCATTACAACAAAGTATTTCAAAGAATTCTCACTCAAACTCATTCAAGACTGTCCAGTAGTGAACTTCCGTTTTGGTGTCAAAGGCCATCAAAAGTTTCAGGACACAGTTTTAGGCTCAGAGGGAGAGATGACATGTTACAGGTGAATATTCATGAATATGGGTGAATACATACAGATTGTCCTCTGATATTTTGAGACACCTGACGTTACATAGAAAAAATGTTCAAAATACTGTGTGGCGCTTCAGACAAATGACTGCCATTGACTTATATATGCTGGCTATGAAGAAATGCAGAGAAGTACGTCGTTTTATTGTCAGACTATTTGTAGTAAAAGATTTTTTATTACTGTTCAATTTTGCATCATTTCTGTTGAATTAATCATCTTGCAGTACTCAACTAGTAATGACATTAGCCATTTCATTAATAACTTAGAAGGTGACTGGAGTAAATGTAGAAATATACAAAGTAATACATTCGCGTATACACACACACACACACACATGCATATATTCAGCATAGTTTCCAGCAGTAAGTGTCCATGTAACCACTATGGAAGTTTTTCCAGGGTTGGTGTTCAAAATCACAAGCTAAAAAAGAAATTTAACACCAACCCTGAAAAACTTCCATAGTGGTTACATGGACACTTACTGCTGGAAACTATGCTGAATATATGCATGTGTGTGTGTGTGTATACGCGAATGTATTACTTTGTATATTTCTACATTTACTCCAGTCACCTTCTAAGTTATTAATGAAATGGCTAATGTCATTACTAGTGGAGTACCGCAAGATGATTAATGTGTGTGTATATATAATGTATGTTAATCACTAATGAGGAGTTAATGTCTTGTACTATAGCACTGTTTTGTTAAATCAATGAAAACCTTTTTTCCCCCTTCCAGATCTTGATTTGTTCATAAGCATCTGGGATGCAGTGGTGATCTTGCCAACTCCAGCAGCATCAGCTAAATACACTAACCACACATTGGCCAGACAAATCTGTGTAATGCAGAGGTCCAGATGCATTGGCTACGTGTTATGGCAAGACAGTTATTTCCTAATACATGACTCTAATTTAGTTATCAGTGGATTTGCACAAAGCGCAACATACTTAAAATCAGGTAGTGTCCATTATTTAGAGGTACCTTTTCAGGAGATGTTAGAATGGGTACAGAGTATCAATAAACTTTGTCCCTAATAAAATATTACAGCTTCCGATAGAGGTTTTCACTATGAAGCTTGTGGATATTCTGCTCTGTAATAAGTGGATTTAGATTTCTGAAATCCTATTTTGTCTTAAATTCGTGACCCCTAGCTAGAATTTCTAAGCATTTCACATAGGTTAGACCTGAGAAACAATTATTCAGCATGGTTTCCAGCAATTAGTGTCCATGTAACCATTATGGAGGTTTTTCAGGATTTTAATTTCTTTCTAAGCTTGTGATTTTGGATACTACGGACCATCTTGTGAAAAGAAATGCCCAGACTGCTACTGGGATAAGCCATGCACTAGCATATCCGGAAAGTGTGAGGACACTACAGTTTGTGCTGAGCCAGAGGATGTAGGTGTCTGTAATTTAGGTAAAGCCTTTTTAAAAAAAAGTCAGATCTGTCTGAAACTGGGAATTGAAAGTTGAGAATTCCTTCAGCCAAGGAGAAAGTATTTAAAAATAACAAAAGCACCCTCCCCCCAGAACACTGTGGTGGAATCTAACAAATGTGCACTGCTTTTTCATTTTTATGGCATATGATTCTTACGTGCAGCCAAATAATGTTACCCTGTTCTGTAGCGCTTTCTAATTCTACAGCAAAGCTCCATCAGTACACAAAAGGCCAGATTCTGTTCTTGCCTTCTCCTGTCTAAATGTCTAGTAACTCCTTTAAAGTCACTGTAATTAGTCCAGCTTGACATTAGTATAACAGAGAATTAAATTTGTATGATTTACTCCCTCTACAAGCCTGTTCACTTTACTGAGATTACGCAGTGCTGCATATCATTTTCTCCTGCAGAGAGATTTGCAAAACTCAGAAGGGAGATGGCACTTCCCACTTGTGCTGTCTGCAGAATAAAATGTTTATACTGCGCTACATATGTACTGCAAGAATGTGTCATTAATGTCTTGGGGGAAAACATTAAAAATTGAATATGCAAAACCAAAGGGATGCTCTTAAGACTGGTAAACCTGACATGGATATGTGAATTCCTAGGCTCCCTCCTTTGCTCTTCCCTGTGTCTGACACTATTTTTTTGTTGGACAGTTAAGGTGCTGAGATTCACATTCACATACCTTGTCTGCTCATAAGAATGTTGCTCATTTCAATTCATATATATAAATATCTATCTATATATCTCCCAGGTACCTTGCCTGCACCTCTGAGTATAGAGAGTGGAGAGGTAGTGTGATGTGAAGTTCTGGGGCCTTGTTGATTTTTTGTTTTGCTTTATAAAGTGTACAATATTGTTGCCATCCTCTGGGGTGAAATTCACTCCTGTGCAGAGGGCTAGCCCAAGGCGATTGCACCATGAAAGTCCCACCCCTATTCTCAAACTCAGGTATAAATGAGACTTATCTGGTGCAGTGACTTAGAGCTGGCTCTGCACAGGAGTGAATTTTGCCTTTGGGCAGCAGAGAATACCACATTTTCAGCAGGCCTCCAATAAGGCCAAGTGTGTTGCCAAATCTATTTGCATACTCACTAAAGTGGTATTTGCATGTGCACCTACTCAATTTGCCCAAGCAAATGGATATTTTTGTGCATAAATATGGAAATAGCTGCCATATGGAGGAAACTAACTGAAAGTGTTCCCTGAAGAAGTAAAACATTTGTCAGTCCCCCTCTTCATTCTAAAAGTGCTCCTGCCGCAAAATATAAAAAAGCTGGTAGAACAGAAACAATTATGTGGTGAGGGGGGCATGAGAAGCTAAATTTCACAGGAAACAACTTTTTAATTGGAAAAAGAAAGCTGTTATATCGTATTTTTCTCTCTTTTTTCCAATGATGTCAGGCAAGTACAGCTTGAAATGTCCTCTTGGGCTTGGCTGGTGGTACTGGAATGGACGTTGTTACTTTATAGAAAGGAATAGAACTCTGAGTTGGATGGAAGCCAGGCTGTTTTGCAGCCATTTTAAAAGAACAAGTCTGTTGCAGCTGGAATTGTTGGCTGAAAAGGTTTGATGTTATAAAGACTATGAATGGTTTGTCTCCTTCTCCCTGACTTTTTTGTTTACATGTTTGTAGTTAATACAATGGGGTCTAACTGGAATTTAATCATAGAATTTAATCCTTGAGAGGTCATTTGGTCCAGCTCCGCTGAGACAGGGCCAAGTATACATACACCATCCCTGACAGATGTTTGTCTTAATTCGTTCTTAAAAATCTCCAGTGATAGGCTTCCACAACTTCCCTGGGAAGCCTATTCCAGAGTTCAACGACATTTATAGTTAAAGATTTTTCCTAATATCTAACCTAAGTCTGTGTTGTTGCAGATTAAGCCCATTACATCTTGTCCTACCGTCAGTGAAAATGGAGAATGACTGATCACCGTCCTCTTTATAACAGCCCTTAACATACTTGAAGACTGTTAAGATTGTGCCTCAGTCTTCTTTTTGCAAGACTAAACATGCCCAGTTTCTTAAACGTTTCCTCATAGGTCAGGTTTTGTAAACCTTTTATAGCTTTTGTTGCTTTCTCCATTTGTCCACATCCTTCTTAGTGTGGCACCCAAAACTGTACACAACAGAAAGTGATATGGTGACAGGGTTAACGACTTACCACCTGTGATTCGGACAATATTAAATTATGGGAAGGACATAAACTGCTGGTAAAATACACAGCGTTTTATTTGTCAGTTTCTAGTGCAGTATGTATTGTTACTTTACAGGGCTGGCTACAAAAGATGATAAAACAGCCAGCATGGATAGGAATGAAATGGGAAACATCGACATCTGAGTGGCAATGGGCAGATGGATCAAGAGTAAACACAGCTCTGAACTGGTAGCCTTTCCTAAGTTGATTTTTTTTTATGAATGAAAATGAGTACAGAGTTCGTAGGTTATTCGCTTTCTTGCTCTGTTACTTGTCATTAACAAGTTTGAATGATTGACTCATTCTGTTGTTTATATCATGCTAAATTAAATAGTTTTTGTCATGGCCTTACAAAAAATAGACAATTCCCTCCAAATGTTAATGTATTTGTTGTTTTTCTTTTGAACATTTGGATTAATAAACACACTTATTTTAGGAATTTAAATACTTCAGTGATCATATCCTGTGTACGTACAATTAAAAGTATTATAGTGTGGACACGTTAAATGCATTTAGATAAGTCCCTGATGCTATTTTGTCCACAGTGTAGTGTAATGGCTTTTATAAACTATAGCTATGTGCTTTCATCTTCCTTTGATGTACTCTGCATGAAGATAGTGGTGCAGGTGATCATGGGCCCAGATTATAGCTGAGTGTGAGAGTTAGGAGCCATGACATTTGGCTTGTGGAAGAATCCAGGGTTTGGAGCATAACTCTCTAACTCTCGAAAATCCAAGGAGGGCACAGAATCAGCTGTTCAGAGGCCTCGTGCCTCTGGGTCTGCACTGGTTCCCATGAGAGCAGGGCTGTCCATTTGGTACCTGTCCCCTGCACCTGGGACACTGTTTTACAACTTTGGAAAAGATTTGTAAAGGTATTTAGGTGTCTAACTTTCATTGATTTCCATGGGAGTTAGGTGCCCAAATACCTTTAGAAATATTCCCCTTTGTCTAGAATAGGATTTAAAGGTGTGGTGTCAGAAGGTATAAACCAACATATTCTAACATGTTCTAGATGCCTGGTGTGGACTTTAATACATGCTGGACTTCATCTCACCCAGCTTAGTGTGCATTAAAGTCTACACTGTCTTGAGCACACTGGGCATTGAGAACTTGTTAGGTAAGACCTTCTAACACCATATCTTTTAGTACTAGATCTAGAAAAAGACAAAATGGATTTCCTAAGAGGGGCTTCCCAGGAAAGTTAATATTGCCAGTGCCCTTTGCCACTATTCACTTTCCTCTTCTGTTTCTGCTGGGTGCAGGGGGGTGATGTGTTCTTCCCATCCCCTTCCGAAACTCAGAAATTTAACTTTGTCATGTTGCATGTGTGGTATTTTCTGTTTCTCTTTTTCTGGCAAACAGTGTAGTACTATGTGTCTATATATAACTTTTTTGCATTGTAAATTGTACCGTACAGCATCAATTGTACAAATTTTGTTTATCTACTACATGGGAAGCCTTACTCCTTGCTCTTGAAGTCTTAACCTTTGTGGGGTTTGTTCTGATCCAACTATGCAGCCAAGTTACTGCAGTAATGTTGGAGGATTTTACATATATTATTAAGTGTAATTAGAACTTTGCTTTTACTTCAGGTTAAACGTACATAGGAATGCAACTGCAAACTGTGTATTTCTTCAGCATAATAAAGTAGCTTTAGAAGCAGCTAGTTGCCTTTTAAAATATCATTTTGTGTGTAAAAGAAATGAAGGTAAGTAACAGGATAACTTTTCTGTTCAGTCCTTGCATTTCTCTGTTCTTTCATTTCTTCTTTTGCTTCTACCCATTGTTTTTATTACAAATGATTCAGTAGTTTTAATGAACTTATTCCACATGTAAACACAGATTTTATTTTTTTTCATTTGTTTGCATAGATTTTTGGAAAATGTTCTTATCCTTTCTCTCATACAGCTGTGATTCTGTGAAGGATACTTCACTTAGAGAATTTTAATTAGCAGTGTGGAACACTTGAATGCGTAATACCCTATTTATTTGAAAAGGGTGATGCTGAGTCCATGAACAGCAACAGGCCTGATTTTCTTCACATTCTAGTGTAATTCCATTAAATTTAGTACAGTCACTGTCCATTTACCCTGGTCTAAGTAAGATCAAAATCAGGCCCAACACATTCACAATTGCACACTTCCATTTTTCATATAATTAGTACAGTTGTGTGCGCAGGGAGGAATCTAAACACCCATGTGTATACACAGTCACCAGATTTGTGCATGCAGTTGCCCAAACCATTTTATTTGCATGACTAATTTAGTCATGCAATTGGACATTGCATTTCTGTGTATGTACCTGTAGCGGGGCAGGACTCACCCCTGCGGCGCCTCCTGCTGGTCATCCAGGGAATTAGCGTTTTCAGCCTCTGGAGCGTCCCCTGCAGGCCAGTGTCCCGCTTGCCGCTGGGCCCAGAATCCCTCCAGGACCCCCTTTCACAACAGGGTACTGCCCCCTGGCAGTACCCCCACAGATTTGGGTCTCCCCACCCCCAGAGAACCCCCACCCTCTATCCCCACCTCATCTCAGTCTTTGGCTACTGCCAGTCACCGTCTAGCCCCCACTCCATGGGGAGGACTGCAGTATAATTGCCACTCATCATCGACAAGGAGGGTCTGGACCTGCTGCTTCTGCCTACCCTTGGGCTGTCCTCTGCAACCCAAGTACCCTTTTCCTAGGCCTTCTACAAGGCCTGCAGCCCAGGGGTTTCCCAGGCCGGAGCTCCCCAGCTCCTCTGGCCTTCCCCCAGCCCTGCTCCACTTCAGGTACTCTGCTCAGCTCCCAGCAATCAGGCCATCCCTCTCAACATCTAGAGTGAGACTGTGTCCTCCTGGCCCACTGCCCTCTTATAAAGGCCAGCTGGGCCCTGACTGGGGCGTGGCTGCAGCTGTGGCTGTTTCCCCAATCAACCAAGGCTTGCTGCTTTTCCTAGCAGCAGCCCTCTCGCGGCTTCAGCCCTCTCCCAGGGCTGATTTCAAGCCCTTCAGGGCAGGAGTGGGTGACCACCCCGCTACAGTACCTTTTGGCTTTTTCCTTGAGTGGATTACTAGGATTGCTATATCAAGTGGATTATTGCAGTGGATTTCTAGGCTCTGTGCTAGAGGATGAAGTATTCTGTGAAGTACTGGGCTGGATCTTGGGAGCTATGAATTCAATTCTTGGCTCTGCAACAGATTTCCTGTATGTCCTTGGTCAAGTCACTTGCTCTGTGCCTCAGTTCCCCTTCTACAGAGTCAAGATAGGGAGGTATTACTGTCTTTCAAGAGTGTTGTGAGTAATCCTTATGGATTTATCCTCACAACACCTTGGGAAGGCAGTCAGATATTGTCTATGAAAATGAAGACAGTAATAGGTAGCTATCCTTTATAATTTTCTGGAGACAACTGGGAGTGTTGGGAAACAGCTGTAGGGTGTCTATATTTGAAAGTCCTTCCTGTTGTTTGGGTGGGGATAAGTGTCTGCCGTTTCATTCTGGGATGTTTTTCCTTCTCTTTTAGCTGAAGACATGTTTCAGTTTTATGCAGGCCACATAATAACACAAAGACAAAATTTGTTGCCAAAAGTATACTCTTCTCTCGAATCTGCTGAAAATGCATGCCTGTATGAGAAAACACACTGTACTGGAGTAGTCCGTTCACAGAAACGGTATCATTTAGTTAGTGGAACAGAGGTATTTAGAAGCTCTAATAAAGCTGACGCATTATATCTTAAAACTGGTAAGTATTTAGTGTATATATTTCTAGTTATAACCCAGACTTCGTTAGTACCTCTTACTTTATTATATCAGACTACCTTACAACAATAAATTAACTAAAATACAAATTAAACTGTGTGTGTTGTCTTTAAAAGGATATCCCTTGTGTTTGGTCTCCCGTTACTGTTGTTGTCCATCAAAAATGCCCCGTATATAAAATGCCCTTCAGAGTGACAGCTACTCTCCAGAACGGGAGAGCTGATTTACTTTTTAAAGACACATTCTTACTTCATGAGTCAGATCTTCAGGTACTATTGAACTTTGCCAGCCATGTGAAGGGAGGAGGTTACACGTGGCTCTTGCAATATTTTTGCCCTGCAGTGCTGGGGCATCTGGGGGTCCTTTTTGACTTCCTGCGCAAGTTAGATCAATTTCAGAGCTTTTTAAATTGTGCCAGAAGGCCAGGCCCGTGACCCTCAGTACAGCATACTCTGCCACATTTCTGGGTCACTCACTGTGCTGAGGGTCAAGAGTGGGTGCATAAAGTCATGCTGGCTATGTGCCACCTCGGTATTCCCCAACCCACTGCTGTCAGAGCAGTCCTCCACCCCTGGTGTGCTGCTCCAGTGATACATCGGAGGTAGATCAACAGCTGAGAATCTGATCTCAGAACTAAGAAGGAAGCATGCTCTTAGAAACACAGGAAATGGAGAAAGAAGGATCAGTTTTTCTCTGATACACTGGTGTAAACATGGAGTAATTCCATGACTTCACAGGAGTTACTCCTGGCTTCCACCTGTTTAAATGGGAACCAGGCCTCATATTATATGTCTATAGAAACATAGACTGAACAGTAAAAATAAATATGACCCAGTGAATAAAGAGACACAGATGTGGTGTAAATAAACACTAGTGCCACATTTAGCACAAAAGCTAAAATTACTCTTTGCAAAGCTTATCTTTTTCCCTTTGTTAAGGCTATTGTGAGAATGGGCTGAGGTGGGTGTATTTTAGGGCAGTCCTTTATTGATGTATGTGTGACTTTACTTGATGGGGTAGGTGCCTAGGTCACTGGATATGAGCCTGTATTGTATTTTTAAAATGAAATAAATTTTAAAAGGAATGAGGGATTGAATATTCCCTGCGCTCTCTCATTTAACTCTGAAACTTCTTTTGAGGCTGCCGGCCAGGTTACTATGGCTCAGATTGTCAAGCCACTTGCCATCCATGCACCAATGGTTTTCCTTGCAGTGGTGTTACTGGACATTGTGTAGGCACTGCCAGCGTTACTTGCAGTTTACAGTCTCAGGATCCACGGTGCTCTCCTAGCAAAGGTACAGAAAGCAACAGTTTGGAAATTCATATCCTTGTATTTATTGAGTCCCATTGGCTCTTTTATTTGCAAAGTCGGGTACCATAACAATTTGTGGCGTTCAGTTTCCAGGCAGTTGTGCCCCCAGAGGCCTCGATGGCATTATTTTCTAAAGGCATGTTACTATGTGGAAGATACTAAAACTAAAATGTGGACTGAGGCCAGAAGTGCATGTCAGGGCTTTAAGGAGACAGATCTCGCTAAAATTACAAACAGTGCCGAAAAGGTACCCTGTCTAGTTTCTCATTTGACGGATTTCAAATTGGGGGATTTTGTAAGTGTGGGAGGATTTTTTGTTTTGCTGTAGATAGAAGATACAATAGAGAATGCACTGTGTGCTGTATTTCCATCATAAGCTGCTGCCTGCTGAATGATTGTGCTTTCTGATTCAATAGTCTGAGCCACACTCAGTGCATCTGAGGAAAAAACGGCCCTACGTGGCTCTAATGGGTGGCTCTGAGTTATGCAGGCTGCAATGATCTCACAAGCAACTGTATTGACAAGCTTAGGAGGGTGTCACGTCCCCAGTGCTTTGTAGCTAAGGTGGCTGGGGAGTATGGGACCTGTAGTGCTGGGTGAGCTCAGTGGGCTCACACGCACAAAAGGAAAAAGCTAGACACTTAATAAAAATGAGCAAGAACCAAATGGTTTGAGTCACTCTGTCCCATGTGGTAACTGGACAAAGGATCCTACATGTTGCTGAATGAAGAGCAAAATGGATAAGAGGCCTAATAACACGTTTGAATGGATTGTGTTTTCATTCTAGGCTTGGATACAGTTTAAAGGGGAGAACAGTTGGATAGGTTTGACCTATAAAAAAGAAGACTTCAGATATGTGTGGGTCGATGGCACATCTGCTCGGTCTGAAAGAGCATGGTGAGACTAAATTTTGACAGATTCTGTTGTTTTAAATAGGACAATAGCAGTTAGAACCTGCAAGAGAAAACCATTGAGCCCAGGGCTGACGCTGAATACAGATCCTCAGTAGAGAACACCTTGGGTTCTAAACCAGTACCATGGCTATTAGCTACAATTTTCTTAAATAAAAATGCCACGCACCCCTTCAAATCTGGAGATGCTGTAGTTGACCTCATTTGGTTTTGCAACTTGGCTTTTCTCCATCTCCTGGCAGGGTCATGAAACGTAACAGGAGGCATACACTCACTAAAGAAGACTGTGTGGTTGCCTTCAAGCAATACCTTTCCCCGGCAGATTGTTCCTCTCTGAGAAAGTGGATATGCAAAAGAGAGGGAGGTAAATTTATCGTATCTGTGGCTTAGAACCCTAATTTAGGGTTCAGTTGTCTGCGTAAGAATGGGAGAAGAGCTCTTCTGCCCAAGGGGGAGTTCCAGGAAAAATTGAAATTGTGTCTGGACCTTGAGGAGGACATGGAGGTGGAGTGCTTGCTTATGTCTCTTTTCTCTGCACACTCTGGCCTTTAATTTTAAGATTGTATGAAGTAAACCTGTAGGACCTGATTCCTCAGTGTGTCGATCTGATTCTGCGTCAGTGTAACTTCACTGAGTTCATTGTAAGTAAAAGGATCAGCCTGATTCACCATTTCACTGTACTGCAGTTGAGCGCCAGAATATCTCGTCGGAAATCATTCAGACTGGCCTCCTCGCACCATGCACAAGCTGACCCGGATTTGTAAGACTGTATGAAGTAAACCTGTAGGAGTAAACCTCAGGGGAGTTACGCTGTGGTAAAATTGGACAAACATACTGGGCCCTGAAAGTTTATTTCATAATGAGGGCTAGATTGTGCACCTAGTGAGGAGGCCAATTTGATTCACAGTGGAGTGATCTGGTGTTAAACTGGAGCAGTGAAATGGTAAATTAGGGTCATCATTTTACTTAGTCTTTCTCTGGCAACTTAGCCCTTTAAGAACCTGATTTTTCAGAAATATGGAACACTTGCATCTCCTATTGACTTGAATTAAAACAATACCTCTGAAAAATACCTCTGAGGAACTCGCTTGCTAAGATTCATCTACGCCCTTGTGGCCCCGGTGGAGATTTTAACAATATGACTTGGGCCAAGTCTAACTGGAAACTTTTGGTTAAGTTTGCAATTTCTTTCCTGCCATGGCCCATCCCATCCTGCATATTCATATTTTCTGAATTTCATTTTATGCCATCATCCATTTTTTTTTTTTTAAATTTTTGCAGATGTCAACCTCTTTACAATGCACAAGGGGAGAGCTTTGTACTCCCCTTACGTATCAACGTCAAGTATATATAACACCTTAAAGAAAGCTACGGATACCTGCTCCGTGCTCCAGACCTGCACTGGGATCGTGGCAATGGGGGAGCACTACATTCTACAAAGTGGGATGGAACTGTATAACAGCAGGAACAGTAGCGTGAAATCCTTTATCAAGTCAGGTATGTCAAGTGTTTTAGAGCTTAACTCTCTCCCTCCTCCTCCCCCCCCCCCCCCATCCTAGGTGGGGAGGAGGTTGGAGTGGTTTTTTTGTTTGTTGTTCTTTTAAAAAAAATTGATGTGAAAACAGAAGACAAATGTAAAATAGCTGCAGAACTTTAGGGAGAGGATATGAGTCATGCCTAGCAGAAAAATTGAAGGCTTACTTCATCTTTGTTAACAAAAGTGAAAGACATAGAAGGATGCTGCTTGTCTAGATGAGCAATCAGGCTGCCTACTCCCAAAAGCATAAAATAAAATGAGCTAGCACAAAACACCAGAGGAAGATCCAGAAAGCAAGGTTTTGAATGCTGTCGCTGCTTTAGTACAGAATAAACTAATACCGAGAAGTGTTAATCACTTCCTTCCCCTTCTGCTGCGCATTTGAAACTGCTTGCCCTGTGCCATGCTCTTAAGCCATTTTTTCTATGAGCATTTATCTCTCTCTCTAGTTATATCTATTGTTGTTTTTTTTCAAGCACTAACAAGAAGCAGCCTTGTCGTTGCTGTGACAAAGCCCTGGGTCAAGACTCTTGTACACTGGGCTACCTTTTCATTTAAAGGCAGATATTTTGGAAAGCTCTGAGTGGGAACTAATATTTTCACGATAATTTGTCATGGGGATGGCTTTCTTTTCCACCCTTACCGGACATCTTGCTTGTGTTGGTTTGCATTAGAAGCTGTAATCACCAGCCAAGGTCCCAGAAGGCACACTCTTAATTTCTGCTAATGGTTAATGAGTGTGGGTGTGTGCCTGCTTGTGTGTGCAGACCCCAAAAGTTTTACCTTTACTTTAGGAACATGGTATTTTTTCCACAATTGTAATTAAACTTTTACTTTGGCAGCTGTTCATCTTTATTGTCCTTCACTTGTTCCCTTTTCACAGATTGCATCTCTGGAAGATTTGGGCTTCTGTGTGAATTTAAGTGTCCACCATGCGAGCAGGGTATGGCCTGCAATCCATACACAGGGCTGTGTGGTGACACTGTGTTTTGCAGTAAGGAGAATAGTCCTATCCCCTGTGGAAAAGGTGAGCCTGTTTAACATCCATAGGAGAGAAGAGGAAAACTGTGACTATACACAGGACCTATTTGTGCACATTCTTCTCTCTTTATTCATGTATTATGTCATCACCATTCGCAGCACCTCTAAACGCAATGGTGATGCTCTAGATTTACACCAGTGTTAGTGGGGTGAGGAACTCCATTAAAGTCATTAGACTGACACAATATATAACTCATGCCATCCTAACCTTCAGGAGGTTTAGATCAGACCTTCAGATTAGACCTTCTGACCTTGCTGTGTGCAGGAACTCTGCAAACTAGGTCTCAGCTCTATTCCATTTTAATAGAAACTTTATAGTTTTAAACAAATAGGAAAATCCCCATGTTATTGATTTTTATTCACTGTGCGCTGGAAAGAAAAGTGAAATTTGCCACTTTTGAGAAACTTGTTTAAGTCATCTGATTATAATTTAAAATATTTCTGTTGGCCAATGAGTAAGTCCATAAACATAGCCTAGAGCTGGGACTCAAACCAAAACCCCATAACTTCAGAGGTGTTTAGATACCTGAACTCCTGACCAAATCCAAATTTTGGAAATGGTCCCAGTTATAGTTACAAAACCAGAGATCGGATACCCAGAACCTATGGGGTGTTTGAAACCAGATTTTGTGGCGTGAGCCCTTGTCTGATGTGATCTTCCTAGTATTTTGTAAGTATTAAAAGCTCTAAGAGATCCTTATACTGAACAGATTGTATAAGAACAGTCTTAAACATCCTTCCCCATAGTGATCCTTCCATTAGGCCAGTGGAGCTATACCAGGGATGAAACCAGCCCCACACGTGTATGCTGTGATTTTTAGGGTCCATATTTGGTGGCACGTGCCCAGTTGAAAATGGGTGGCAGTACTGGCAAGGCAGCTGTTATTATATCCACACAGCAAAGAGACAAACCTGGCTCCGTGCAAGAGACCTGTGCAGGCGTTACAGGGACACAGATCTTCTGTGGCTGACAAGTCCTGGGGAAAAGGTATACTAGAATCTCAGTGAAGGGTATGTGTACGATGTATGTACTTATCTTTGCAAATCGCAGTTCCCCAGAGGCTTTGGGACTATATCTAGAGTGTGAGGAAGGGATGTGTGTGCCTACAGCTGCAGATTTGGAGAGGTTTTGCATTTTCTTGTGTGATTCTATGCCTGAATCTTTTATAATTCTAGGTTGATACTCTGCAGAATCTCTGGTTTCAGAGACTGGGATACTTTTTTAAAAGCAAGTATAACTTAAAATTCAGGGGGAGTGGAGGTTAAATGTAATTAAATCTTACTATATGTTAGCTAACCTAGTTACTTATATGGCCCCCATTATCACTGTATCTGAGCACCTTATAGTCTGTAATGTATTTATCCACACAACACTGCTGTGTGACAGGGCAGTTCTGTTTATCCCCATTTTACAGATGGGGGAACTGAGGCAGAGTTGCTAAGTAACTTGCCCAAGGTCACACAGGAAGTCTCTGGAGGAGCAAGGACTTGAACCAAGTTCTCTAAGTCACATGCATGTCCCCTAACCAGCAGCCTGTCCTTCCTCTCAGTCATTACAGCAACACTGTGTTAAATAAAAGCCACCTAAAAGCACCATGAGCTCTACTCACTCCTAGATTTTGTTGTTGGAACCTAGCCTACAGATCGCTGGTGGTGAAAAGTGCACCCACCAGAGATATACAGTGGTATAAACTGCCCACAACTCCTGCTTCACCATGGGGTCTATAACCAGTCTAGAGAGTGAGTGAGGCTGGTTGGAGAGACGTAGCTAAGGGTACCCAACAGATGTAACCATTCTGCTCAGCTCCTGTGGAACCATGGTTGTAACTTAAAGCTTTTGTTGTTAGAAACCCTGCAGAAGGCAGTGGTGTATGGACTGCCTGGTCTTTCCTGAGGTAAATCTCACCCTCCAGGATTGGGGGCTGCCATCTGGGGTGAATCTGTCTTCTTCTCTTCAAATTCTGCTGTGTTCCAGAATAAATCCATTTAGAAAATAAATTCTTTCATGCCTTATCCTGCAAGATCACACAGTGACATTATGGCAGCACAGCTTAACAGCCACCGGGCTACAGATGGTACTGTGTTCAGAGTCTGAAAGCTGAAGACTAGGGAGTCTCTGAGTAGGGTCAGTGCTGAATCCTGGTATTAGGATCAGTTCATCTTTCCAATGAGGCAGAGCAGCCCTGGCCACTGCTAATATTGCAAATGTGAGAGAATTTTAAGTATCCAGTTTACTTTAAAAGTTTGCCTTTGCAGTTCTCTCAATGAAAATACGCTAGCCAGTTTCACCTTTATTCAAAGCAATTTTCTAATCAGTTGCACATTCTGGTTCTCATACACTAGCACAGGGGTCGGCAGCCTTTCAGAAGTGGTGTGCCGAGTGTTCATTTATTCACTTTAATTTAAGGTTTTGTGTGCCAGTAATGCATTGTAACATTTTGAGAAGTTCTCTCTCTACAAGTCTATATATTATATAACTAAACTATTGTCGTATGTAAAGTAAACAAGATTTTCAGAATGTTTAAGAAGCTTCATTTAAAATTAAACTGCTGATCTTACGCCGCTGGCCCCCTCAGCCTGCTGCCAGCCTGGGGTTCCATTCACCTAGGCTGGCAGCAGGCTGAGCGGGGCCTGCGGCCGGGACCTTGGTTGGCAAGGGGCCGGCAGCCAGAACCCCAGACCGGCAGCGGGCTGAGCGGGGCCAGCAGCCGGTACCCCAGACCAGCAGTGGGCTGAGCAGCTCAGCCTGCTGCCACTCAGCCCGCTGCTGGTTTGGGGTTCCATCCGCCGGCTCCTGCCAGCCAGGGTCCCAGCTGCCGGCCGAACTCAGCCCACTGCTGGTCTGGGATCCTGGCCCTGCCCACATAGAGTGGGTACCTGCCTTCTCCCTGGTTCTAGCCCATTCTCTTCCTCTTTCTCTGCACTGAGCTGAGGGTGGGAGTGCACTGAGCATAGGGCTGGGGGTGAAGGAGCAGGTTGGGGTATAGGGTCTGGCCAGGAGCTAGAATGAGGGAGGGGGCTCAGGGTTGGGGCAGGAGGTTCGGGTGTGGAGTGCTTACCTGGGCAGCTCCCATTTGGTGCGAGGGGTGCAAGAGCTCCCGTTTGGTGCTCAGGGTGGGCGTGGGAATGTGGGGGGTGCAAGAGTCAGGCCATGGGGTGTGGGGAGGCTGGGGGTGTGTGAGGAGGATGCAGGAGTCAGGGCAGAGGGCTGGGGGCATATGTGGGGGGTACTGGAGTCAGGACTGAGGTCGTAGGGGGGTGCAGGGGTCAGGGCACAGGGCTGGGTGTGTGTGAGGGGGTGCAGGGATCAGGGGACAGGGCTGGGGTATGTGTGGGGCGGTGTAGGGGTCGGGGCAGAGGGCTGGGGGTGTGGGCTAGGGTCGTGGGGTTGCTCCCAGCCCTCTGCCCAGAGCAGCTCACGGCAGGGGGCTGGAGAGGATATGCCCTGATTCCACCCCCCTTCCCCAAGACCCCGTTCCCACCTCTTCTCCACCTCCTCCCCGGAGCAGTGAGTGCATGCACTGCAGCTCAGCTTCTCTCCCTCCCCTGCAAGGGCCATCAGCTGATCGCCCGGCAGGGAGGGAGAGGAGGAGGGGCAGGAACCCAGCATGGCGGGGGGAGGGGAGAGCTTGCTTGCCCTGCAGCAGCAGCCGCCAGGACCATGCTTCTTCACCCTGCCTCCGGGGGAGAGGCGCGGAGAAGAGCAGGCCGGGGCGGGCAGGATTTTTAATGGCACACTGCTGTCTACCGGGGTCCTGCTGGCCTGGGTTCGGCAGCGGGCTGAGCGGGGCCGGAGGCTGGGACCCGGCAGGCAGCAGCGTGCCATTAAACATCGGCTCCCGTGCCGTATTTGGCCCGCGTGCCGTAGGTTGCCGACCCCTGCACTAGCACAATACTGTACTATTTTCCATTGCAAGCCTTGCAGGAGAATGTTCTATTTTTCTTTCAAATTCTTTTCATCACAATTTTTGAGAACAATCTTAGATTTTGTAAAAAAACAAAAACAAAGCCGTTTGTTCCAGATCAATATTTTGGGCCAAATCCCATGGCATTTTACTAGAAAAGGGAAATTGGGTCCATTATCACCATTTTACCTACCTACCGAAATTCATCTGCCTTTTCAAATAGAGAAGATATTTTTCACTACCCTTTCTAAAATGCTGCTGTCATTTTTGCTGATGCAGAATGAATACTGCAGTTCTGTCCTTAGAGGGGGCTGAATTAAAATTCGTACAGGGTGTAAAACACTTAGCACCTTTCATCCCAAAGGATTCCTGTTTAACTGTAAGGCTGTAACATCTCTGTTTTTACAACTTAAGTCAAACATAAAAAATCTCCATCTTCAAAATAAAATCATCAGGTGAAATGTTAATGTTATTGTCCATACCTTCTTGATATTAAACATAAACTAAACAGAGTAAAATTGTTGTGTATTAAGTGAATCTTTGCCTCTCAGCTATCCAAAACAGTAAACTACTGTCTAAACTATTTTGTTTTGAACATCAAAATGACTGTTGAGGGGAGGAGAAGGGGGTGGGAGGGGGAGAATGTCATCTTGCAGTACATTGTCTTCGCTGTTCAGGATTTTCCAAAAGAAAAGTTCCCTCTTTTACTGTATTGAATCACAGTTTGGTTATTTATAGGAATGGCTGGTATCTAAACTTCCCAAAGCATCATTCTGGACTGGCCTTTATGGGTTTAGATTCTGTACAGTTTTGCAGTGGTCGAACAGTCAATTCCCATTTGCAGCTTCAAGATGGTGAGTTGAGTAAGCAAGTGTGAACTAGAATTTGTGTGTTACACTGGCATCCGAAGTGCATTCATCAGGCCAGTCCCTCCTGTTGCTCTCTTCAGTACAGCCATCCTCATCTTTTGACATGGAGTTGTGGTCCAAGGGGAGGCTACAGGAGCATACAGTGCTTCATCATGGTCTGCTCAATCCAGCTGCACTAGTTTCCTAATGAAATTACTTTCCTAATGAAAATTCTAATTGAAAATGGCCAACTGGCTGTAGTTAGCCAACTAAGTTTGGGAACAGCACTACTGGTCATACTTATGCTTCATTTAAAATAGAAACCAGCAGAGACCTGTAGAAAACAAGAGGGACTAGAATTAGAACACCAAAGTCTTAACAGAATTTCCACTAAGGACCTTTACTCTCAGCAAATCACATCCTGTGTTGAATATGAGAGATCTGTGATCTGCTATTTTAGACAAACTTCTGTAATTGTGGGTGATGGATGGTGGACTTCTGGCAAGTCAACAAGACAACCCTCAGTTGGGTAAAACTCAGATGCACGTGATCTGTCAGGAAAGAGATTCCTTGGGTCACAGAAATGTTTCATATGTATTTCAGTCAAAGTTTGTGTATGTGCATGTTACATTTAATTATATTTCAAATGCAAAATGTACTTGCATAGACTTCCTGATAAGTGGTGGCTCTAGGAGTTCTGTTGTCTTAAGCAAACTGGCAAATGTCCATCTCCTACCAACTTGCAGCCTTCCAGACAAAGAGTTACTGAACTTATTCCTGCCCTGGTTTTTGGCATCCCAAAGTGATTCCTATTGTATCTTTCTGGTAGAGCCATTCCTGCTTCTGGCAGCTCTGTGATTCATAGCGTTAATTTCATAGAGTGCACTGCTTCTTTGCTGATACAATAAAAACGTATGGCAAAGGAGGAAACAAAAAATCAGCCTAGAAAAGCAGATTCGTATCTGGAAATGTTAAAATCTTTTGCGCCCAACTGTGCCCTCAGACATATGCACAGACCTGATAGTAGGATTGGGTTGTACATATATCATATAGAGATGTGTTAAACAACATTAGGGGCCAAAGTGTGACTCTCCCCTCCTTACTGACACTGATGAGCAGCTACTCACAGGAGTAGCCCATTTGAGTGGGTTTTTTAAAAGCACTGATGGGAGATAGGTGCTACCCTTAACATGGGAGTTTGGTACCTAACTCCCATAGGAGTTTTTGAAAACCCAGCCAGCCGATTGACCTCATCTGGATTACTCATCTGAGTAACTACTCATCAGTGTGAGCAATATGGTTACAAACCAGCCCTTTGTGAAACAAATCAAAGGTGAATCAAGGTATCTTAACACTGCAGGTTTCTTCTGACACTAGTGTTTCAGAGTGTTCATCTGAGAACTCTGCAGTATGCTAGCATAATAGGGCAAGAGAAAAGATGGAGCATGGTAATGTTTTAAGGGCACATTTATTACTGAAAACACTTGGCTAAACTGAAGAGACTGCAATGTATTCTGTAGAAACAAACTCTCCATGTAACCGGGGTGGGAATGCAGTCATGACTTTAGCAATAGCAGCACGGAGGAAACGGTAAGACTAAACCTGGCTATGGTGCTTTTAAGGATAAAGTGTAGACTGGTGGGAAAACCTTGTATACTTTTGTTTCCTTGAGGTTGTCTGTAAGCAAGTGGGCCATAGGTGCTAAGTGCTGTGTGCAGCTTAATGCTCCCAAAGGCTCTTTGACAGCTGTCAGCTGCTTTCGGAAAGCCCTGTGGATTTGCAAGAGAAAAGAAGAAGGTAATATATGTGTGTGTGTGTATTGTCAGCTGGCTTACATTAGGAATGAACAAGGCTTCTCAGTACTTGTCTGCATTACAAGATTTAATCGTGTTTGAACATGATTGTGAGTTGTCGAATTACATGATGCTAGGATGGGACAGCCATTGCATGTTGAACACAGGGACTGCAGTTAATGCTGGCCCTTGCATTGGGCATGTAAGTGGGAAAGAAGGCATCTCTCTTCTGCTTGTGCATGAACATGGGGGCCAAGAGCAGTCTGCCCTGAACTGTTGTCATTATCAAAGATCTCACTATTCCTGATAGCTACAGTTTCAAAGAAGATCATACAGAACACCTGGGGGAATCCGTTCACTTACATTATTTTAGGCTAGAGTCAAATTTTGTTTTCAGTTACACTGTTATAAATCAGTTGAAGTCAGTGGAGTTACTCTGGATTTATACCATTGTAACTAAGAGCAGAGATTCTGTTTAATGCCATTGAAGATAGGAGTCATTCCCTGGTTTAGAGTCGAAATGATCTTTGCTTTGAGTGGCATGTTAGCATATTAACTCTGTTGTGATTTCGTTTTTAGGCTTCCAGCTGACATATGTGGACTTTCTATCTTCTTTTAAAAAATTTAAAAAAGAAAGATGGTTTAAAAAAAAAGTCCCTATTCCAAACACACAATGTTTATCTTCTAGGAATTGTGGATTTCCGGGAGTTCCAAGGCTATTACCTGGCTGGCACTTACACATCAGATTCCACACAGCAGTCATTATGGGAAGCCCTACAGCTCTGTAGAGTTCAACGAAGCATTTGCAATGGAGTTGGGATGATCAAAGGAGAGTACAGAACTATATTTGCAACCCGAATTCTACTCATCATTGGAGCTCTTGGAGATGAAAGCACTGCATATTTGAAATCACGTATGCCAGAGTACTGAAGCATGTCCCTTGTGGGTGATGTACATTAACTGTGTGCTCCTTGTCAGATCTCAGGAGAGCTTCTTTTTGCAAGAGCCCTCTTGGGACCACAGTATTGGAAGCGAATAATTTGGCTGCAAATGTTTAGCTTGCCCTGAGAAGAGTTACCCAGCCCATGTCACTAGACCAGGGGTTCTCAAACTTCATTGCACTGCGACCCCCTTCTGACAACAAAAATTACTACTTGACCCTGGGAGTGGTGGGGAGGAGGGACTGAAGCCTGAGCCTGCCCGAGCTCCGTTATCCTGGGTGTGTGTCAGGGGGGAAGCGAAGCCTGAGCCCTGCCATCCAGGACTGAAGCCCAAGGGCTTCAGCTTCAGCCCTGGGTGGTGGGGCTCGGGCTTCAGCTTTGGCTCTGGGCGCTTGGGCTTGGGCTTTGGCCCTGGACCCCAGCAAGTCTAATGCCAGCCTTTGTCACCCCATTAAAATGGGGTTGCAACCGACTTTGGAGTCCCGACCCACAGTTTGAGAACCGCTACACTAGACAATTACAGCAGCATTAATACATGTCACTGCTGTAAAATCAAAAATAATTAAGAATGCCCTGGAATGTAAAGTTCTCCTTATGCCTAAATAATTCTGTGGTACTCGGTGATTGTTTACAGCCATTTGGAAAGCCAAGTAAATGAAGTGACTTTTGCAGTTCTTATGAGCACAGCAGCATTGCTTGTGCTGGCAGAGAGCAGGATTCCTGGACCTTTCTCTGCCTGCCAAAATGAAACAGGTGCATGGAGTGGAGAGGGCTCGTTGGGGTGGCATACACATGCATATACATGATCACATACGTCTATAATAGCAAGATTTTCCTGCCTTGACAGTGTCCCTTTAATCTACTGCTGTACCTATGTTTTACTAGCCAGAAATCGGGTTTAGTGTTACCCCATTAGATAGGGAATTGCATACCCTGAGATATGAAATAAATAGCCTGGAAAGAACTATTCTAGGTACATATTGAGTGAGGTTCCCCTGGCCTCCGTATCCTGTCTCTTCTGCTTACTATTACAGTGAGCTGTAGGACTTTTACACTGGATTCCCTTGTGTACTATGCCATGGTTTCAGTGATAATTTGTATCCTTTCCATGTAAATAAAGTCTGTGCACATTTTCATGGTTGAGGCACTAATTGGTTTGATTTAGATTCTTGTCTCCATAGTAATTTCTAAGTCTCTTTTCACTGTCTATTTTTTGCAGCTTGTGCCCCAGGGCACTATGGTACTGAATGCCTGGGCAGTTGCACTTGCAGTAGAATTGAAAACTGCAGCCCCTTCACTGGAGAATGTGCAGAGAATTTACAGTGTTCTCAGGAATACGTGGCACAGCAATGCCAAAAAGGTACGTGATACACAACCCATCACAGTGGAGAAAGGAAAGCAGCTGGCAAAGAGAGCAACAGAGCTTATTGATTTTACTCACACTCCCATCAGAAGACATAGCAGAAAATTCCTTGGCTTCACTATTGTTTTGGGTTATCAGCATGTTGGCCATGTATGCTATTAAATGTAGTCTGCTCAGCTATCCCCATAATATTTGTGATTCCCTAAGACTATTAATCATTGTGCTGGCCATTGAGTAATTTCGCAGTTTCTGTTAGAGAAAGAAGCAGACAAACCCAGGAGAAAATGTGTCTAAAACCTTCTTTCATTCCTGGGTTTCATGCCTCACTGTGCACCAAGACTTGCTCTGACTGGCAGCGTTCCAACCCATGTGAATGGTATATAAACAACATAGCAATTGAATGTCGTGCGACATTTCAACTTGTGTCCTTGGCTTCACTGTGTTCTGAATAGTAATCCTTTGTACTTCTGTGCAGCCTCTCATCAGAGGGTCTGAAAACACTTTTTATGTTCATCAATTAACCCTAACCATGTCTATGAGATAAGTATTAATATCCTCGTGTTACACAACGGGAACAGAAGCATGCAGAGGTTAAGAGAGAGACAAGGTTGGTGACGCACAAAGAAGCAGTGGTAAAGCCAGGAATTGTATCCAGACCATAGCTCTAACCACTAGATGGTACCAATTCCTTCTCTTTTTGTACTGTACTTTTGCAATACATAGCAATATACAGTAAAAGCTATGTTACTCGGCACTTTACCATCCGGAAAGCTCTAGAAATCGGCATTTCTGATATCTCCCAATACAAATCTTCAGTCTAGTAACCGGTGCCGAAGCTACCCAGAATCGATGCCGAAGCTATTCGGAACCCAAGTATTTCTGAGAGTAGTCAGACTACGCCCGAGTTAGCCTAGGAGAGCCGAATGCTGTTCTTTCTGTTTGTATCTGCCACTGTGATCGGTTGGTTTATTACTCAGTGTATTGTCCTGTGTTCATCGTAAGATATCAATGCCATCCTACCATTATGGCATCCAGAATACCAGCGAAAAGCAAAGGAGAGAAGCATAAGAGTTGTGTTGATATTAAAACAGAAAATAGATATTTGTACACGTTTTGAAAAGGGCGAGAATAGGAATGTTTGTTCATTTTATTGTATTCTAATTCTTTTGAAAATTGGTAATCCATTGATAAGTATAACTCTTAGCTAACCAGAATTTTTGACTAACCAGCACCTCCCATTGTCCCAACAAAGCTTTTACTGTTATGTGAAAATATTGGTTCACTGAAAGCTGTACTGGTTTCAGTGAATTGACGTTTGTCAAAGGGATAGTCACGTTATAGGCAACTTGCAGTCTTGAGAGATCACCCCACAGCATTCCCAAATACACTGCCTGAACCAAAGTCCATTTGAAGCCAATGGAAAGACTTGCATTAAACTTTGTGAGTTTGGGAATAGGCACGTAGTGAGAACATTTAAGCTTTTATACGAAGAAGCAGTTAATTTCATTGGATTCAGTAATGGTCACTAAAGCCAGGTTTCACTGTGTTGAATAATGGCACTTCTTTAACAAAGATCTGGGCTACTGTTTCCAAAAGTGAGATTTTGTGAGTGTTCCGGTTGTTTAAAATATCTCTGTTTGTTCCTCAGGAGTGATCAATATGAAATGCCCAGAGGATCCTGGATGGTGGTACTGGAATGGCAGCTGTTATTATATGGAAGAGACGAATAGTTTGACCTGGCTGGAAGCTAAGAATTACTGCACTGCCTATAATGGCACGGACCTACTATTGCTGGATAGCGCAGAAGAAAAGGTGAAGTGTTTCAGTTTATGCGGTGTTGAAAAGGTGGTTATTGATGGACAAATGTCACCTTGCAACTTCAGAGAGCTGCTCCCTATCTGTCTTCAAAGTTATCGATGCCTGGTTTACAGGGATAGCCAGGCTTCCATAGCTGTTAGCACAGCAGATGTAATTTACTCTAGCTCCATTAGAGCCAGAGCTGCCAACTGAGCTGTATTCTGCAAGTCGAGCTTCAGTGAGTCAGTCTTTATTGATGATCAGGGGTGTGTGAACTTGTGAAAATATTGTCACAGTTTCATGTTGGGTTTTCTGCTGGAGCGAAATATTACTGTTTGGTGAATTTCAGAAAAGGGCTTTGTGCATTGAAACATAAGAAAAAGTCCAACTTTGCTGAGGGCGATCCAAACATATCTGTGAAAAGTGAGGTTTCTCCGTTTTAACTCCACAACAGTTCTACAAAACACAGCGACAACACTTATCATGCCTGAAAGGATGATTCCTCCCTGTTACACCTTGTGTGCTGCCCGGTGCCTGGCTGGAATATAAGTAGTGACTGGGCTTTAGAGTTTGGCCTGACTGCACATACCAGTCTGTTATGGTGGGGCCATACAGCAGCAAATGGCTTTTTTAACACTGCGTCTACTGGTGGAAAGACACTGAGCCAGGTCTCACTTAAGTAGTTTTACACCATGCACATCATTACAGTTACTCCTGACTTACAACAGTGTAACACACAGAAACCAGTCAATACACACACACACACACTCTGTTTGAGACCCAACGCTACAAGTTCAAGCGTCGGGTCAGGTGTGTATATCCAGCCCAGTTACATAGCCTTATGGGGCAAGCTAATAAAAAATCTGACTCTTATCGTCCCAGTGTCCTGCACTCCCCTGTCTCTGACCATCACAGCATGAGCACATCAGCTAATCACTGTATAAAAGAGGGTGCTGGACTGTGCTGGCAGTGGCTCTTTTTATGGTGCTGCTGCAGCACAGTACTGGAATACACCTAGAAAACGTTTCTGTTGTATGTTGTAAGAGTAAAATCTCCTCACAAGTATCACTCACTCTCCCACCCTTGGACTCTCGTAACGCTTTTATCCAGACTCTTTGTGTTTCAAACGGCAAACTCCTGAATCGTCCGTTCCCAACATTCTGCATCCTTGGTCTAATTGCCAGGGTCATGCTTCTCAGCTATAAAACACATTATTGTGCAGCACATGCAAAAAGCACATCATAAACCAAGCATGGTGTGAAACGGCTTCCGTACAAAAAGATTAGTGAATGACTTGTGTACACCCTTCTCAATTTGCCTAAAAAAATCTTTTAACCAGCTGCTGTCGTAAATTGTACTAAAGTGGTGATGTCATTGCTGTCTTATCATCTCTTTGTGGTACCCACCCCTTTTCTGCAAAGTCTTTTGTTACAGGAGTGTTCTGTGTATTGCACAGATAAGAGCTGTTTGCCAAATTCAGATCTCGATTTGACTTTTGATTTTGAACCCCTCTCAAAAGTCAGAAGCTGTTCGGATGGTTTGGATAATTGGATACCAATACTAGTACCAGGACAAATGTTTACGACTGGAAATCCTGCCCTAGGATCCATCAAATAAACCTCTGCCATTTACCTGTCAATGGGCATGTCCTTCTTTATATACCTTAGTTCTCTAACATAAGTGTGCTTCTAACTTGCAGGCCTGGGTAACCTCTGTGTTACAGAAACCTGTTTGGATTTTCTCATTGGGTGCCTCACAAAGCGATGCAGAGAAATCAAGCAGGAAGAATCAACGTGTTATGTAAGGCTACCTTGCTGATTTCATAAAAATGGGTTTTAAACAGACTACACATCTAATGGGGTTTTTAAAACACTTTTCACCCCAAGGGTCAGATCCTCAGCTGATGTAAATTGTCGTAACTCCATTGACTTAAATGAAACTATGCCAGTTTACACCAGCTGGGGTTTGCAGGGAGGTTTGCAAAGACACATATGCCATTTAGGCTCCTGACCACCAATGACTTTCAGTGGGAGTTGGTTGCCTGAAAGCCATTTGTGCCTTTGGAAATCGCCCTCTGTCCAGAAATTTCTACTGGCTTCTTTGTGAAGTGGTTTTCTGCACATGTCCCTTATGAGCACAGTTCCTCCCTTCATCCACAGAATAGGCCCAGCAGCAGCAGCAGCAGGGACCATGGAGAGACCACCTTCAGATGTAAGAGATAATGTAGTTTCCTTGATAATTCAGGGCCAGGAGCCTTCCTTCCACACGGGAGCCAATTACAATTGCCATCCCTGTGCTTAGGGACCATGGCTTCATTGGGGACCATACTCTTGCCCCCTTTCTCCTTCCTGCACCGCCTCCTGGAGCATGCTGCACCATCTCTCCACCTGAAATGTGGGGAGCTCCCTCTGGGGCAGGACAACTCCAGACAACTTGGCCCACAGCGTCTCTTTTTTCTCTCCGCTGAGGCTACCAGGAATGGCTGGTTGCAAGGATGTATTTTTGTGACATGGATCATTGTCCACCACTGATAGCCACCTCCACTGGAAATCAGCTTCACAATATGGAAACTGCCTCTAGCCTTGATCTTGGGTCTGCTTATTTGCCTTGACATTGGGCCTGCTTATTTGTATGAGGAGTCCATAGCCATCACAGCTTTCATATTGGCTTTGTGTCTTGGTTAAGGCTCTGCTTTCTGGATCCCAAAATGTATATGGAGTTTGGTATCTAGAGAGTGGTTTGGAGGCTAAGGGCTAAGCTAGAGGGAGCTGCAAAAGTGGGTCTAGTATGACAGAGTGAAAAGGATAAGGGGTATAGGAACATCCTGGGGGAAATGTGCTTGGAGTCATTGGGAAGTAAGTAAGATATCTTGGAAACTGAAATAATAAGAACGAACATTGCTCAGGTATCACTCAGGAGAGAGAAATGGAAGGCTAAAAAGGCCTACAGAGGATACACATTGCTAAGGCAGGACTCCAAATCCTGTATGAGTGCATAAAACGGACATTTGGGCCCAACTTGCTGCTTTGAGCACTCAAATGACAGACTGAAAATTTATCTCGCATGGATTTGTTATGAGTCTTTTCATGAGGTTTAGTATAACTACAGTGTGTCTGAAATCATTTATTTTTCTTAGAGCCAAAACCCTGGCTCTCTTTCATCTGATGTGATGTTTAACATCCAGTACTGTGTGCTTTTGATTGTTCAGGGTAAGCCCCACCAAGAGTACTACTCCAGACAGTTGTGATCAGCTGAATGCGAATGGGAGCTTGAACCAAATTAACTGTTCTTCTCTGGCTTTCTGGGTTTGTGAAAGAAGGGAAGGTAAGAGAGAATTCGATGGGATAACCATTTGGGAGGTGTTCATCTTACTCTTCCAGGGCAAAAAGCTCTGGCTGAACTGACTGTTGCTATACCATATATACTGTAGGTTCACATCTGTGTATGGCAAATATATAGGGCCTGATTCTGCCATTTACAAAGGTTGATCTGCTCACAGAGTGGGTACTTGGCACTGTCAGTAAGGGTGACAGAATTGGGCCAAAAGTGAAATTGATGAGTTTAGCTACTGTGTATAAAATGTGCCTGCGGCCATAGACAGCTAGTGCTGTGAACTGCACAGCCCTTAAAAGCTAAGCGGTGTCATCCTGGGTCACTTCTGAAAATGGGAAATCTCTTTACAGCAACAAAACCAAAAGTCGAGGACATGGAGTTGGTGACTCAGTATGAACAGCCTTCTTGAGAAGGGCCAGATTGCACGTTTTATGCTCAGTGCTGATGCATAGCTGCACTGCCACCAGAAGCTCCCTGGGAAGCAGTGTTCTGCAGAGAAGGAGTTCTTTCCAGGGCTCCCTGTCCATGCCAGTGGAGGAGGAGAAATGTACTACAGTCCTTTTCAGGGTGCAGCTAACTCCCTCCTCCCCCGTGCAATCAGACAGCTCCCCAGAGCACTGAAAGCTAAGACCTGGGTAGCCTTAACTCAAACCACTAAACAGTAGTGGTGGATATCCTTACTCCTCCACGTGACTGTGTGGGTTTAGTCACAATTAGAGTTGAGAAAATAATTGATAACATTGGTTTGGTGGCTGAACTGAAATCAAATTCAGGTAATTCTGGACTGAAATTAAGTGTGGTTTCTTCTTCGAGTAGTGTCCCTGTGAGTGCTCCACGTTAGGTGTCGGTGCGTCCCTGTGCCGGAGATCGGAGATTTTAGGTAGCAGTTCTTGGTTGGGGCGTGCGCGTGCGCAGCAGCTGTCTCGCGGTGTCGTTGGTGCTTCTTGTAGCGCACGCGACCTGACCCCTCCATTCCTTCTCTATGTCCTCAGCTGCAGCCACAGCTCAGTGGCCGTGCTGCCTCTTCGAACAGCTCTCGCAAAGAAAATCGTTTACATCGTAGTTTTAGCGGAGACAGTTTGATTAGACTCTACTTAGCCAGTTATTTTTTAAAAAAAGTTTGTTTTTTTAATTTCCCTTCAGTTTTAGTTTCTTAGATTAGCAGTAGAAATAGAGTTTTTCTTTTAACCAATTTCTACATTTTTCTTCACATTTCCCATCCCAGTTGTGGGAAAAATCATTGGACACAATGCCGGGCTCACCTGGGTTTAAGAGATGTGACTTTTTTTCCTGCCATTTTTTTCAGTCGAAACTATTCACAAAATTCAACTTAAATGTGCAGCTTGTTTCAGGGTCCTGAAAAATGCATTTTCTTTGCTGAATTTCTGATTCGCCAAAAAAATGTCGCCCAGTTCTAGTCACAGTCTAACACTAAGTTGGTACCAAAGCCTAGTACTAGGCTTGGTACTAAGTGACTATTCAGAATTGTCAAGCAGCGTCTGATTTGCAGCTCTTATTATCCGCACACACAAAACAGAAAAGCAAAGATCATGCTCTGGTAATTATATTTTAGGGCCATTTCTTACAGAAAAGCCTCTGAACTCCAAGTGTTGGATTCAAGGAAATGTCAGACTTGTTTAAGTCAGTCCCCGACTGACTTTATTTTACAGATCTTGCCACATTTAAATGAGAATGCTGAGCCTGGAGCAAACAAGAGGCTAATAGTATCCGTTTGTATTAAATTTAATAGTCTCACATTTGATTTATTTACCAAAAGGAGAAATATGACAGCAGTCTAGGAGAATTTAATGCATCCAGTCCTATGAACATGAACTAGACAGACAAGGTCACTTCAGTCTGGATTTTCGGTTGTTAAAGGGAATGAGGCCAAAGAACCTGTTTTTGTTTTTTTTTCCAAGGTGGAAGTGTAAAAAGTCAACAGGTGTGGCTGGCTTTGAAAAATGGTTTGCAGTGATGGCCTGTGATCCAGCAAACAAGCTGCATCTAATTATAAAACACCATTTCAGAGTGTTGCGCTTTGCACTGCTCAGGAAGACCATTGTCAGCTGCTGTAGTTCAGCAGGTCTCTGAGCTGATGGAGGAGCATGTGACATTGATCATGTAATTTGAAATGTTCAAAATTTGTGCCCATTTTTGAGCAACATTGTTTCTATTTCAAAAACATGCAAACCAGTTTGGTTTTTGCAGCTAAATTTTTGGTTTTGTGAACACAAGAAATGTGAGGGTGGGAATGGGGTATGGAAATGGCAAAAGGAAACTGCAGAATAGCTTATTAAAAAAAATTGTTCAGGGGATTTTTGTATAGTCCTAGAAAATGAATTGCACTTATTTGAATTGTATTGTTACATGTGCCCCTGTCTTCCTTTCTTTGAGGTGCATATGTTAACACTGCCCTCTACTAGATCTGCTTGAGTTTGTGTTGATCACATTGTTAAACACTGTCACACAACCTACAGCACTGTGTGCATGTGAAATTGTGATGCCATCTTGGGGTAATCATTTATTTTATTGCAAGTGTGACTGTTTCTCAGGTTATTATTGGTGGAATATTATCCTGGTTCCTATGTGGACATAAGCTCTGAGGGGCTGAGATTTTTTATGAATTGACTGTTCATTGGTGTGAAAGCTGGATACATATATGGAAATAACACAGACCAGCAATGTGTGTGTTCTTGGTTCCCGGATTTTCAGCTGACCCGTCAGGTCACCCAGTGTGTCACTCTCATTCTTTTCCATATGTTTATATTGCCATTAAGATATTTGTTACAAAAGAACAGAGAAATGAGAGCAGGAATTGGTATCAAATAGTACTCTAAGTCTCAGGTTTGAAACCCCTAGACTCCTAGGAACCACAAGTTTGAATCCCAGCAAGCTTGGCTCAGCCCTTCATCCTTCTCAGGTAGGTAAATGGAGATCCATGGGTTTACTGCAGGCGTAGTCAGTTATTTCTTGTCAAGGTCCAAATTTCTTGGTCAAGGTATAGTCAAGGTCCAGACTCCAGAGAAAAAAAATAAACAATAATAATGAGAAGTAAATCAAAAGATTTTGGGGTCTGTTCAAAAGCGTATGGTAGTCCAGATTTGGCTCACTGTCCTGCTATTGACTACCCTTGGTTTACTGAGTGTCAGTTTTTTAGATGAAGTATTTAAAGCAAAGGTCCTGTCTGATGTGCATTGACATGAAGGGCTGCACTTTCCGTGTGCAGAAAATGTGAGAGCCATTGCTTGCTGTTCCTCAGCGCCCCCATCTTGCACAGTGAAGGAAAGTGTAGTACAGGGATTGGCTCTGTAAAATGCAAAGAGAAAGTTATGGATGCTTTTCTAAAAATCTTTCAGGTGACAGCATGTTTTGGAAATACTCCAGAAGGCTGCTCACTAAGCCTTCAGGGAGAGATACATATTCATCCTTGGAGTTTGCTCTGTCAGCCTGTATTTTAAAAGCAGATTGCACTGGAGTCACCTACTGGGGAAAGCGTTACATACCAGTCACTGGTAAAGAACTGATCTTCAGCAAAAACAGACAGGATGCTGTGTACCTGAGGAGTGGTAATTGTCGTCTTGTTTGTGCTATATGTTAAGAAAAGGATAATGCTGTAGCATTGTAAATTTGTGCATAGAAAAGGAAATGAAGGCATTGCTGATTGATTACTTTTTAGTTGTTTGTTTATTTTTCTGTGTTCCTTGGAAGTTTGAAACTGAAATGGAAAAAAATAAAATAATTCCTATAAAGCATGTTGACAGTATAAGTTTAAAGTTTAATATATCAAGCAAGTTCACTATATTATATTTCAAGGTAACCTGGCATTTTGTCTTTGTTTTTCTTTTTAAAAAAACAATTCAAATTTTCAAGAGATGCCAAAAATGGAAGCTAAATTTAGAGGTGTGGGTTTTTTTTTTTAAATTACTTTCAGCTTGCAGCAAAGGACATTATGGTGCCTATTGTCAAAAGAAATGCCCCACCTGTCTCAATCATACCGTGTGTAATAGACTCACAGGGCTGTGTGATGGTACAGTGACATGTCAAGAAAGGAAAAAATTAGAACTCTGTGAATACCGTAAGTACTGCAGCTGAGGAAAATTAGCAATTGTTTGAAGTATTTTTAAAGAGTCAACTACTATCTAACAAGATACAAAAGGGCACCTTTTAGTGGCTTGCTAATAAAACACCAGAATGACTAAAGCAAACCACAATTAATGGGCTACTAAAATAGACTTTGCCCTGTATTATGGTATGCTACATGCACATAACATACTACAGTTATATAGGAGATCACGTGCGATATGTCTTTAAGTTGCAAACAACTATATAATATCTTTGCCTGCCTAATAGGGCATAGTGTGTGTTGCACCTTTAATTTGTGTGTCTGTATGTTTCAAAAAGGCCTTACAAGCAAGTTCTGTTTTGCCTCTTGGAAGTACTGGAATGGAAATTGTTACTATGTTCCTCCCTATGGGGTGCTGAATAAGAGCGAAGCAGAGTTCATGTGTAGTCGGTTCCAAGGGGCACAACTGATCAAATTAAACAACACTGAAGAACAGGTCAGTCATATGAGTGTCAGATTGTTAATAGTTAATGAAGAAGTGCTATTGAGGTTTTTGCTAGTCTTTAAATTTGTATTGTTTTGCATTCCATTGTGTCTGAAATGTTGAAATAATATTAATCTCAGCTTATTGGATCCCTTTTATCTTCTTAAAAGAAAAACTAATCAGTGTTTTTATGTATTTTATGGATCACATGCCAACATGATCCTCGTTCTTTCACTCATTTATTTGTGTGCCAACATCAGCTTCCATTTCTTTTTCACTTAAGGGAACACCCCCATCCATAGTTCGGTGATGCCAGGATTTCTGGAGATAGGGTTTGTAGTTATCTTGTAATCCATCAGCCAACTGGCTGGATATGAAGTAACAGAACACAAACTATACTTAAATTGTAAGCTTTCTGGGGCAGAGACCATCTTCTTGTTCTGTTTGGACAGTGCCTAAGCACAATGGAGTCCTACTTCATGACGGTCTCCTACATGCTAACATAATATAAATAATAATAATACTGAGCTAAAGCTAGAGGTCCTTATTCAGGTAAAGTCCCACTTGATGTCAGTGGGAGTTTTGCCTGAGTAGGGACTGAATAAAAACTAAACAAGGATCTCAAGATTTAGCTATGTAGGTCCTACATCAGGAGTGGTTATTTTTTAATTTGTCTTCAATTTCTCAACAATTGAATGGTGGATTTTTGCAAAAGTTCGTCCCTGGAGATAGAACCAAGTCAGGGAGAGCAGAAGACACCATGAAGTTCTCTAGAAACCTCACCAGTTATGTGGTAGTGGTTAGATGATACTATGGGGATGGGCACTATAGACAGAGAAGTTAGATCGTGCTGGGATCTGGAGAACATTCGTACCCAACTAGAGCCATTATAAAGTAAATCAAAATTGGCCCTCAACTGCTTGACAGCACCCTTTTAACAATAGATACCCGGTTTAATACTTCATTATGTACTTGTAACTAATGTTTGCTTTGGTCACTGGTGAACTGTTACACAAAGTTAAACCTACTCCCATTTAAAACCAATAGCAAAACTACTTGATTTCAATAGGAACAGAATCGGGCCCTTAATATGTTAAGCTAATTCTCAATACCAGTTAAAAAGAGAATCCAAGAGTAATGGGCCAAATCCTCAGCTGGAAATATGTCCACATATATAACGTTCATCCAAAGAAATGAGGCTGTGCTTGATCGTTACCGATTGCATTTATTAATGTATTTTAGCCACAATGTATGTCCCAACACTGTTTCTGCTAATTCTTTGCAGAGATGGATAGCTAAAGTCATCACTAGAAAAAGCTGGCTTGGCAGCCTGAGCTATAAACTCCAGTCAAACTCCTGGATCATGCCTGATGGAGATAGAGCAGCCCCTCGTTGGTAAAAATAAGCAGTTCCCCTTTCTCATTCTGTTCACCTTTGCTTTATTTAAGGGTGATAAAATCATGGGGGAGTTTGTCTTGGCCATATTTCAGTTATTTAAATATATTCACCCTATAAAGAGAAATAGATGTCTGCTATTTGAGGGCTCAGTCCTGCAGTCCTAATGCAGATTGTCCCAAAACTCAGGCTGTGTAGTCTGCCCTTCAGTGCCGCTGGCACGAATACATACCTCTCTAAATCAGTATTTTTGTGGTCCAGGGTATTAGTTTCATGGCTGCTGGGTCTGCGAGATACTAAGCAATGTGTCAGACTGCAACTGCGTTGTTTGGTTTTATTGCTGTGGGTTGAGCAAATACCTTAGAAAGGATCCCATCAGGAACACATGGCTGCAGAATGATCTCCCATGAGGAGGTGAGACTACGAATTGCCTTTTGACCTGACTAAGCGCACCTGGATTTATTGTGTCTTTTCCAAAAGGCATTGTCGAATATTTTGATCAGAGTGGACTGAAAGTTCTGTGGAAATCGCAGCTATGGTCTAAGGTGCCAGCTGCTTTTGGAAAAGGAAATCCTTCATATTGACACCACTCTGGATGCATTTGTCTTGAGATGGTGACAGTATTCGGCTGGGAAAGGACAGTACGGTAACAAATGAGTGAAACTGATCTCATAGTCTCTGTTCAAGCATTTCAGACAGTTATAGGGCCATATGGAGCTATGTCAACTTATTCCAACTGAGGAGCTGACCTGTCTTTTTATATAAGGTGATGGTGGTGGCTATTCTAAGAGCAGTCAGTGGAGAATGATGGGGATTTAATACAGCTGTCTTGTTTTTCACACATGACCTTTGTACCCTGAAATCTTGGGGGACTCTGATTCTCAGAAGGATTTGGAAAAATCATTTTCTGCACCTTCCTGTGCAAGCACAGAAAGTAAAATTTTGAAAGGTATATGAAGCTGATACAAGTGTGAACCTGCGGGCATGATCAAGGCCATGACAGCTAATGTATTTAATTAACTAAGGGTGGTCATTGATTTAGATTTCTTTCTAATTGTGCCTATTAAAAGTGCTCTAGGCCTAGTCCATGAGTTAAAAAGTGACAGTGGAAAAACACTCCACCCATCTTCCCCCCCCAAACCTCTTCCCAACACCCCAACCAACTCTACCTCCTTTATCTCTTACCCTTTTCCTCCCCCCTCTCCGAGGAGCGCCATGGGAATACAGATGAGATGTGTGTTTGCAGTGACTTTTGCTCATGAGTTGGAAATGCAGACTCATGTAAAAGTGAGTTCCATTGCTTTGTTTTGCTTTGCAGGGGTTTCAGAGCAGTTCAAGATTTGTGTGTGCAGATTGAACCTGTATCTGGAACCTTAATTTCCTTTGCCTGCTCTGAACGGGCTTCGTGGATCTGCAAGGGAGTCCCAGGTGAGAGCGCGCCCTGCATACGATTCAGTGTTTTTAACAGCTCTCCCCGTGCTGTGCCATGTACAGTGACATGTCAGAGGGGTGCCTGAGGTGCAGCTTTCCAAAGCTCGTCTGCTGCTCCATGCCCTGAGCAGGATTCCTTTCCCTCTGCAGGAACTGCCTGCACCCAGCCAGAGTCTTGGGTTGTATAGAGAGGAGTCCCAATGTGTTTTACAAGACACACCAGCCTCTACGCACCCTTGATCCTGGTCTGTGGGCATCTCTACAGTGCAGGTGGAGGTGGGATCACACTTGTGGAGCTGTACCAGCACTAACCTAGCTAGCGTGGCTGAAAAGAAGCAGTAGCACAGGCTAGACAAGCCCACTGAGAACTGTGGACATGTTCTGGTGTTGCTAGTCCGTGCTACCACACCTTCCCTGCTATTCTGAGCTTTGCTAGCTACATTAAAGCTAGTGAAGGTATACCTACTCAAGCCGCATTCACCCCTCTGAGTGCACTGGAGACGTACCTTTTGTGTGCTAGCTCAGCAGCCTAGCATAAATTACACGACTGCCAACATTCCCAAGAAACTGGGATCAGTGAGGTGTAGGGAACCCTTGGCCGCACTTTGTACAATGGAGATGAGCTGTGTAGGACCAGCTACGCTGCTCTTATGCCAAAAGCAGCCTCACATCATCCTACAGTCTGGGCCAGCCTCACATCATCCTACAGTCTGGGCCACTAATTTACAAATTCAGGCCCAATCAATGGGGCTAAATTCTGTGCCGACTTAGATCCTGAGTAATGCCATTATAGCCAGTGGGGCTGGAGGGGAGTAGGGGAAACCAGTGCAGAGTTGGTCCAGAACCACGTCCTAGGTTTAGCATCTTTGCTCTTTTTCCCTGTTTGTTTTGCCAGTTCCTGGAGCGCTGGATTCCACGTATAAGTGGTGGACAACGTTGACCTCGTCCCTTTTAGTTTCAGTTTTCGTAGTTGTTGTGAGTGCGTTTGTTACATTTAAAGCTGCCCAGTGGAGAAGACAAGTGCTGGTAGAAAAGACTGATGGGAAAGAGCAGAGAAGTAAAGTGGAGATGGAGATGACACAGCACCCCTTTCAGCAGCGGAGAACATCCCTAGAACATGACTAGTCAAATACGTTTCCTTAAATCATCTTGCATTTCACTCAGAGACGTTTTCATCAGTGTTGTTTTTTTTAAGCCGTTCAATAAACTCTCAAATAGAAAACATGGCTTTGCTTGCTAGATGATTTTACAGCTGTTCAGGGTTTTTTTAAGCTGTAGGAAGGGGTTAATGGACTCTTATACATTCAGCCTTTTGCATCATTTTATCAAATACTATAAGGCCAGATTCAGAGCAGATGATGTAGCTCCACTGAATTCTTCTCTGTGTGTCTTGGTGCTTCACTTCTCCAGTTTACACAGCTAAGGACTTGGTCCTCAGTATTAAACACACTTGGTCAATGGTACAGTATTTGTGAACCAAATTCTGCTGTCAGTTACAGGCATTTAACTCAGTTATGAACATGGTTGTGAGCAGAATTTGAGCCCTTGTATTATTTATGCAGTATGGATTGAAAGCTGAAGTCCCTTAATCAGGAAGAGCTAATTGATATGAGCAGACGTTTTCCCTGACTAAGGGCTTCAAGACTGTTTTAAATACACTGGGGCCAGTTCCCCTCCCGCTCCAGTTCTGTGCAGCTGTAACTCTGGTGCTATTAGTGGAGTTACTTCTGACTACCAGCAGCATGAGAGGAGAATCAGTCCCACTCTGCGTAAGTAACAGAAAGACTGACAAAATCATCAAGAGCCAAAGCAGCAGCGAGGCTGAAATTGGTTAATAGTAATAACAGCAGGAAAGTGAGCGCAAACTGTCAGATTTAAGGATATGCTGACCATTATCATAGAAACAAGGTGATACCGAGGACACAACCTCATGATTACGTAAGGATATTTTCCTAAGGGATCTCTGTGTTCTATTATATAATTACCTATTTAATATTTTGCTGATCTGAACCACAGAGCATGACCAAGTTAATATGAATGTGCATAGTGTAAAATAAAGCTACTGGACATCTGCAGTTTCCACTTCTCAAACATTAATTAACTGAAAAGTCCAAACAAGCCTAAATCCATATTATCAGCTCATTGGTATCCATAGCACTGACAAAATGTCACTCAGCCCATTAGCGCGACTTTGATAGCATCTATAAATATACTTCTGAGAACACCTTGCACGTATAATGCATAAAGAGTCAAGTTTGGAAGAAGAGGAGTAGGGAAGCAACTACTGTTGTCTCTTTCTGCCATGGCTTCCAAAAACAAGTGAAGAGTTTTCTGGTAAAGTGCCTGGACAGTAGAGATGTTACATTTGCTTGCATTGAGGACACTGAACAATGGAATATCCTCAGTGAAATCAAAAGGAAAATTCCTAAACTGTAAAGGAAGATGCATAAAACTTGATGGAAAACGGATCTTAAAAAAAAAAAGAAAAGTCCAATCAGAAATACGGGCCAGCATGGGAGTCTGCTCTATGCTGTTCCAAGGAAGAGCATTCGGATGATTATTCACTTTGAAAGTGCAGCTTTCTCATCTTAAAGGGGACATTTATGTGCAAATTTAGAATTGTGCGGAGTACTGTCTAACTAGGGGCCCTTGATCCATGCTACAATCAGCAGGAGATGGTTCAGCACTAAAGCATAGTCTTTTTCATGTCAGTGAGAATACTTAAGTGCCTCTTTTCTAGTCTTCCATTCTCTATTTAAAGACCCAGAAAAGAAATCTGCATAGTTTTTCAAAGAGTACAGATTGAGCTGTATAAATGGTGAAAGGAAAGTAGGAAAATGGTAGATTTCCTAGAGGCTAGAAATGTAAAAGTTATCTTGTCCCCTGAGCCTCTGGTTTCCTTGTAAATGTTAATACAGGATTTCATTTGTGCAGAGCTTTATTTATGTGAGTTGGGTCTGCAAGACTGGGCCCTGGATCAAGTCTGTGAACACAGCAGACTGGCAACCTGGAAAATGAGACTTTTTGGTGAAATCTTTGCCCTTTTCTTTGTCAGAGGCAAGCAAAATTTGCAGTGAGTTCACTGGAGCCAGGATTTCAAAGCTCAATGTTTTTTTTCCTGAAATTAATAGACAGCAGGTTTAAAACAAACAAAAGGAAGTATTTTTTCACACAACGCACGGTCAGTCTATGGAACTCCTTGCTAGAGGATATTGTGAAGGCCAAGACTATAACAGGGTTCAAAAAAGAACTAGATAAGTTCATGGAGGATAGGTCCATCAATGGCTATCAGTCAGGATGGGCAGGGATGGTGTCCCTAGCGTCTGTGTGCCAGAAACTGGGAATGGGTGACAGGGGGTGGGTCACTTTATGATTACCTGTTCTGTTCATTCCCTCTGGGGCAGCTGGCATAGGCCACTGTCAGAAGACAGGATAGTGGGCTAGCTGGACCTTTGTCTGACCCAGTACGGTCGCTCCTATGTTTTTATGTTATGTTTCTGACAAAGCTCAATCCCACAAGATGGCCCCAGCTCCCAAGCCCTATTGGCTTCAGTAGGAATCAGTCACAGAATTGGGTCCTTTTAACAATTTGGTATAAATGTATTGTAATAATTGCAGCAAAAAACCAACCAACCATAGTTTTAAATTGTTTATATTCAAAACAGCCATGTTCACTGAAACTCACTGCCAAAAGCTTTGAAAGGCCTTTATTCAGACCAAAGATCGGAGTGTTTGTTTTTGACATTGGCAGCATTTCACATGATCTGCTGAAGACAATGACTCCCTTATATCTTTTCAAACTCAGCCCTGTAGCCTCGGAGAAGGAAACTTCTTTCATGATTCAGGTTTTAAACAAATCTCGTGTCTTGTGACTTTGAGGGCTCTTCAGAGAGAGAATAGATTATCCCTTTGTTTTTTCTGCATTGTTCAGTAACAGACGAGCATCTATAATGGCCCAGATCACTCAGCAGCGGATAAACATTTTTATTTATTTTTTTGAAATACTGGGCTGGAGTAAATGGACATATCTCCATTGGAGTCAGTGGAGTTGGCCCACTCAGGGACCCCGGTCCCTGCTGTGGAATAACATACCCATGAGGATCAATCAGAGTCATTTGCAAGCAGATCTGCTGCTGTCTGAAGCTCACCAAAGTCGAGCTCTGTGGGACCAGCAAAGGGAAGAGATTTCAGAGGCAGCCCATCCTGGTAGGTTTAAACCACAAGGAGCAGACATTGGAGTGATCAGTCACCACACTAGGTGGCAATACTACTACTTGATTGAGATACCAGGTGTGTGTCAAGGGAAGGGTGTGGCTGGGAGCACTGGAATCGACTCCTGGATCTTGTCTTGTTCTTCAGGCAGCACAGGGTGACAAGTATAGCTTTGGACAACATTGACCCCTTGTGGCCAGTGAGAGAATTGCATTGTCAGTTTCTGAAAGGAGGCTGGATGAGATCTCCAGGAGTGGAAGAATAACAAAAGCAACATAGGATGGGACCTTTCTTCATAGGTGCACCCATGAGAAAAAAAATGGGTGCACCCACTGGCAGCCCCAAGGATCAGCTCCTCCCCCTCCCCCACAGTCCTGCCCACCACAATCGGCTGTTCTGTGGTGTGCCAGAGGAGCAGGGGCAGGAAGGGAGGTGGAGATCAGGAAGGGATAGAGGTGGGATCTTGGGGGAAGGGGTGAAGTGGGGGTGGGGCTTGGGGCAGAGTAGCGGGTGTTGAGCACCCCTCAGGAACTCAAGAAGTTGGCATCTCTGCCTTTGTTGCTCAGGGAGGAGCATTAAGAGGGGCTAAATGAAGGACTTATCTAGACGCAGGTTAACATTCTTAAAATTGGTTAGGTAAATCTATCTCTATGCTCTTCATGTCAGAGGTGGGGAGCGTTCAAAACTCCAACTTCATTGGACTTTGAAAATGCTAAGCATGTCTGAAAAATCAGGCCTTTGGGGCAGTAGGAAGGGTTGGCAGGTTTTCAGCAATACACTTAACCCCCCCCCCCCCCCAGATATTTGGAAGAAATATCACACTAAACATCCATGACCCAACAATTGTGCTAAATGGGTTCAGTCTTGCAGGACCTGGAATTCCAGGATCGTCTTGTTTTACAGCTTTTGGAATTTTTTAAACATCAAGATTTTAATAGGACAGCAACTTAATTTTGGACCCAGTCCTGCAAATCTTTAGGGTCATGTCTACACTGCCTGCAGTGTAGACAGCACAGCTGCAGCTATGCCACTGTAGTGCCACAGCGTAGATGCTTCCATGGCAACAGAAGGGGTTTTTCGGTCGATGTAGGTAATCCACTGAAGGGTCAAAATCCATTGCTGCTTATGTAATAACCTGATATATGGATTGTGTCAGCTCTTTTTACAAGGCCCAAAGTCCAGAGTTTGGTCAAGAGGTCAGAGGTCTAGCAAATAGTGATTAGCTAAGAGAAGCAGAATAAACAAAAGATAACCTTGCTTTTGCGAAGATAAGCCTGGTCAGCAAAACGCCAGATGCTGGGAGCAATAATTGACTTATTTAAAGTTGCAAACAGAACAAAGAGGCCCTGTTTTTATTGTGTTCGTTTCTTCTGTAGGGAGATGTTCTTCCCACACACCAACCTTGCGTGTATGAAAGGGTTCAAGCAGGTCAGTGTAAGATATGGCCTTATCCCTTTCCAAGAGACCAATGCTTGCCTTAAAAACACAAATAAGCAACTTGAAAGACAATCTTTATTGCCATATACTTTTCAATGTTTCTTTGCTTTTACCCCTAGATATGTACCTGTTGAACAAGCAGAGGAATTGCTTCATTCCTATGGACCCCAAATTGAATTCAACATACATATATTTTATACTAATACATTTTATTGAAGTACTAATTAAATGTTACTTGTTAACCTGAAACCATGGGCGGAGACATTATGTAACCTTTGACCATTGGCTACTGTGCTTATCTTGTCTTGCCGCTAGATCTATCCGGGGTTTGGGACTACTTAACCAGTCACTTCCCCCCCCCCCCATGGAGAATCCATATAATCCATTGTAATGAATTCATTGACAGTGTCTCTGAGCCTGATAAGCAAGGTGACACTCCACCAGCGCTGTGCATAATAAACTCCTGTGCTTGACTTCTACATGGTGTGGATTTATGTTCCTTTTTCCACCTCCCTGAGAGGTAGTAGCTAGGTTGATGGAATATTTTTTCCATTGATCTAGCTGTGTCTACGTTGGGGGGTTTTCAGATTAATTATGGCGCTTCAGTGATTTAGCCAGGTTGATCTAAATTTTAAGGATAGGTCAGGCCTTAAACTTTCCGATCATTTGAAACCCCAAATGTACTTGCAGTTCTGTTAAAATCAAAGTACTAGCACGACATTACCAATAGTTCTAAAATAATCCTCTACAGCAGCAGCATGATCCTGAATGTTCAGCCCCTACACAGGGCCTGCAGGATTCATTTCACTAATCATTCTAACAGCCACTTTTCAGATGAAGTGTGCCAGCTGTTTAACAGCACGGAGCAACTGTTACGCAAGCAGTTAGGGCAGGAGTACTGTATCCCACTGAATCTGCAGAGATGGTTTGACGTGGGATAGATGCCTGATTTGAGCAAGACACTGAAGTTAATACCCCTACTCATTGCAAAAGAGTCATGGGATCTTTAATGACCACTGGGGTCAAGACCTTATTTTTGCTCTTTTTCCCTCTGGACTCTATTCCTTGTGTCCAACGTTTCCTCCGTGGAGAAGGAAAGAGATCATGTGGCATACAATGTTGATCAGTTTTTTAAATAACTGATCAAAATATAGGAGTAAGACATTAGAGACTATTTTAAAAATAAAGTTTTCTGAAATTTATTTCATTTGCATCACTGCCTTGTCTCCACTAGGGGGCCCCAGAGATCTCCAGAATGGCTTCAACATCGCTCCTTCTTCCTTTAAATTCTTTGAAATAAGGTAAGAACTTAAAAGCAGATTTCTATTTTCTGTTTAGTGGTCAGTGCTCTCGTTAGTACTGTTCCCTTCCTTACAATATTGCTTTCTCTTTGTAGGGAGTTTTAAATAGACAACGTGGTCCAATGGCTATGGGGCATTGCTGCTCAGGGGACTTGGGTTCCATTCCCAGCTCTGCCACTGACCTGCTGTGGGGCCTTGAGCAAGTCACTTCACCTCTTGGTGTCTTTGCTTTGTCTATAGAGGCAGTAAGCTCTTTGAGGCAGGGACTATCATTGACACAGTGCCAAGCACGATGGGCCTGTAGGTGCTACTGTGGGTCAGATGTTACTGTTTCTGCCTGCATTTTCTTACCACTTTTGGGGCATGTTTTATAAGTACCGTTGGATTTGTATTTTGAGGTCAATGGGAGTTTGGGCAGGGCCCGGACTGCGGCTCAGACACCATGGGTAGCAGCGCCATTATAAAACACCTACTGAGAGGCCTCTTCCATCAGCAGCTTATTTACCAGAGCCCAGGCTGTGACAGGATTAGGGGCCAATTCTGAGTGTTATCTGCTACACGTGAAAGACCAGAGCCTGTCTCCACTGCCTGGCCAAATAGCCAAGTTGGGCAAATGTGTGGCAGGGGGAGTGGGGTAGGATAGGAGGATCACTGAGGATAATGGAGGATACAGATCATTACCCTGGCCTGTCCGTGCCCTAAACCCAACTCACCACACCCCTAACACACTGTCAGCAGAGGGTGCTTGATGGTAACAGTGAGTTAAGTAACTGAGCTCTAGTGCTGGGGCTAGTCTTTTGGTGCAGAAAGTCCTGGGTTCTACTCCCACTGATGAGTTCCTCCAGATGGGATTGTCTAGTACATCGAATTAATTACTTTGGGGTAGAACCAATCAAAGAAATTTGAATTTTGATTTTTTTCAATAAGAAATAAGAATACAGTATTCATGAATGTTTTTGTGCAATAGGAGACTGTTTTCAGTCAAGGGGAAAGATTTCCAAAAGCACCTAATGACTCAGGTGCCTAAGTCCCTTATGGTATATCTACACTGCAGCAGGAACATGCCTCCCAGCCCAGGCAGACAGACTTGGGCTGTCAGGGCTCATGCTAACATGCTGAAAATAGCAGTGGAGACATGGCCGCTCAGGCGGCCACTCCGGCTCTCAAGCCCATCTGGCCTCCTAGAGAGCCTGGCCTGCAGCATCTACACAGGTACTTTTAGCATGCTAGCTCAAGTCCCGTTAGCATGTGTCTGTCTGGGCTGGGCGGCTCATCCCAGCTGCAGTGTAGACAAACCCTTAGGCAGTTTTCAAAATGTTACTCTACCTCTACTTTGGAGCCTTTGAACACAGTGGGATGAGTCTGGTGTATCCCTGTAGACAGGCATCCTTGTCTCTGGGGCGCCCTGTGTGCCCAGACACAGCATTGCAGGGGACTTGGCCTCCAGTATTCTCTCTGACAGCCATCTGCTCTGCCGGTCCCTTCTCTGGACTCCCTTCCCGGGTCTGCTGTGGCTCAGCCCTCTGACCAAGTCATGTACAGTTCAGTCCCCTTCCAGGGTTAAAGGTCCAGCTCCAAGGCCCAAATCAACTACTCCAAACTAGTAGTTCTTCTGCCCCTCAGACTCCATCATATCTTCTGTTTCTTCTCCAGCTGGATTCCTCTGCAGCCTCCCTTCCCCAGGGATTCTGACAGCTGATGGATACCCTGCTGGAGTTCTTCTCATAACTGCCAGTTCTTCTGGCCCATCTGGGCTTTTCTTCTCCTCATAGGTCCTGGTTCCTCACACAGGAACCTACTCTGCTCCCTATGGGTCTCAGTCTGTCTCTTCCCGGAGGGGCCCTCCCCTTTTTCCTCCCTGCAGGGGCTCCTCCTCTCTGCTTGCTTCTCAGCTCTATTTAAAGTCTAGCTCCACCTCTTCCTGCCAGGAGGCAGTTAATCAATCACACTCCGGGTGGGGAGCATGACTGATTGGGGTCAGTTTCTAATTAAGCCCCATTACACGCAGCTGGGGTCACTAATTAGCTCTTAGTTATCAGAGGCTGAGGGTTAGTTGCTAGGTCATGGGCAAGGCTGAGCCCAGCTTGCCTCAAAGGGCCATGACAGTCCAGTCCATGACAGTCCCGTTCCCTAGTTGAACAGAGCTGTGCCTGGTACATGTGCCCGCTGCCCACATAGGCTGGGCTGGGAGAAGTTGCATGGGGTTGCGGAAATATATCAGGAGAGCTGCCTTTTCTGGTGTCCTGACTTCTGGCTACAGGCCTGGCCAGTGGCCTTGTTTTAATATAGTTGATGGATGTTGTTTTACTGGACCACGAGAGCTGCAGTGAACAAACCTGGATCAATATTGATTTATTTTTGATTTATGAGAACAAACAAAACTCCATCCTGGTGTGGCCTTACGCCCCATATTCTTCATAGTAATATTGTTATGATATAATTATGGCAAAACGATGATGTATTTTATGTAAGATAGGCCATGTGAGATATCATTGAATAGGTTATGATTCACTGAATATATTTATCCTATTTCTATGCATGTATCGTTTTGGTATCTGAAGTTAGGAATGTTGTCTATGCATCTATTACAAATGTGTTTATACCTGGGGAACTCCCACGAGGCAGACATCAGTCTAAATGGCTGGCTGGGAAGGGCTGTTAGGGAAAACAATAGGTCTTAGAAGATGTTAATATCCCACCAGGGAGCCTTCCTGAGGACATTACAAACAGCCTCTGACTCATGGCTGCTATGGCCCTACAGAGACATGTGACCCAGTCACCTGGTACTAGACTCCATCATAGAATATCAATGTTTTTCCACTGAAAGGCATTGGAACTAAAAAGTTGGAGACAAAAGGTTCCTGCCATATGCAAAAGCTATTTAAGGCGGGAGTGACATCATTGAGGTTCTTCACTGACTCCCCGGCCAAAGGAGATGCTTGGAAACACCTGAGAAACAAGGACTGAACTGGGGGGAGAAGGGTTGAACCCCAGCTAAAGGAATTTCTAGCCTGGGCAAGGTTTAGCTGGGCTTTTTGCAGCTTGGCCTCAAGAATCTCTGCAAACTGTCTAAACCAACAATTAGGGTGAGAATTTGCGGGGGAGCAGAGCCACAGTTCCACCTTCTGTTCCTTTCTCCCTGCCCTGTTGGTGGTGAGCTGCCCCTGGTGGGTGGAGGAGGGACAAAGTGGTAGCAGGAGTGCAGGGGGCTGCAGTTTTGGCCTGCCCATGTGCAGTCTCTTACTCCTTTTGCCCCCATTGCACAGTTGTGTAAAGTGTGGGGTGGGGGTGGGGAGCGCATGATGATTCCTGTTGTGAAAAAATCTGCACCATATGCTGTCAGTGGGATCTCATTTTGGCTTCAGTAGTGGGCGGAGCTTGCTTTGGGTTGGATTTGAGACTGTACCAGCACATGCCGTCTGACCCCTGAGAGGAAGGATAAGCCACTGGCTAGGGCATTAGCCAGAAACCTGGGTTCAATTCCCTGCTCTGCCAGAGACGTCTGTGTGACCTTGGGCAAGCCACTTTGCCTTTCTGTGCCTCTGTTTCCATCTGTAAGATGGGGATAATAGCACTGCCCTACCTCTTGGAGGTGTTGTGGGGAAAGTATGTTAAAGGTTGTGAGGTGCTCAGAGACTAGGATGATGGGGGCCATATAAGTACCTAGGAGAGATTACAACAGCCATAGTGGAGACAGGCATTCTCAGCTCGCTTCAAAGATAGGAGGGCAACCCAGCCCTTCTTCTTCGAGGCGAAAGGCACTATATTATTAGTGCAACAATTTATTATTTATTATTTGTATTCATGAGTGTTGGAAGCACCATGGTGCGTCTGCTTCTTGACAGGAGTCTTTAACACAGGGATTTAGCTGGATAGTTAGGAAGAAGATGAGTAAATTGGGCTTGATCCTGCAAGGTGCTGAACACTTTGGCCCTGATCCAGCAAAGCACTTAAGCATCTGCTTAACTCTAAATTTATAAATCATCCGATTGACGGCAATGGGGATTACCCACATCCTTGAAGTTAAGCATGTATTTAAGAGCTTTGCTGGGTTGAAGCCATGGTGCTCAGCACCTTGCTGGATCGAGCCCTTTCTGCAGAGAGGAAGGCAGGGGGCAATTGCCTGTTTTGCAAAGAGAAAGAGTGCATGGGTCAGGGAAATTCAGCCTAGGTCAGTGATCCTGGCCACCCCTCCCTCCATGTGATTTTAAATCAGTAGCAGAATGTATAACCTCACATCTCTTAAAAAATTTTCTAAAGCACTGTTCCAAACAAAGACAGTCCTGTTTCCATCACAAGTTGGGGGTGGGGGAATCCTGCCTAGAAGTAGCAGAGTGATCAGAAAAGATTGTCTTTGCCCTTGACCTGTGAAATGTCTCATTATGGGATCTCTGAAAAGTGCTGATCTGTTAAGTGTTTAAGCGACACAATGTGCCTTCGATGCTTCTGCAGTTGGAGAACCGGTGCCAATCTGATCAGCATTAACTACAGTTGCAGAGGTTTGCCACATCCTAGAGCTATCACTTTGCCTTACCTCGCTAATAACACTCCCCATTTATTCCACTCTCCCCCCTCCCACCTTACTTCCTCCCTTGTGTCAGTGTGTGCATGCATTTGCATGTCTTTCTATCCGCTCTCTGGTGTATTTTACCTCTTGTGACAGCTGCAGGCTCCTCCTGCAATCTGCAAAGGGAAACTTCCCTGCAATAGGCTTGGCTCTTCCTCTCTGATCCCAAGTCCACTTGCCTCAAACTAAGACTCCCCAGAAAGGAAACTTGGCTCCCTCCCTTCCCCCCATCTGTCCAAACTGCATAGCAGTGCAGTGCCCACAGCTGCTATTTTTCCTGAGCTGCAGCTTCAGGTTGTTGCTGCCTACTCCTGGCTACTGTTTCAGTCTCTTTGCTGCTTTCTCCCCTCTCTCAAGGTAGGTGGTTTCTTTTTTTTTTTGACTCCCTAAGATCTCTCACCAGTAACTGCATCATCCCCTTACTGATCTGCTTTCAGCATGATTTTAAGTCCTCGGGGTGGGGGGTGGGGGGGACAACAACAGTGTAATAGTTGGCTAGTGCTTTGAATGTTTACATTTTGCAGCAGTATCTTAGTCACTTTCTGGAATATTGCAGATGTCTCAAAGCGCGGAAGCTGCAAAGGAAGAATGCTAAAGGAGCAACGGCTCAGGATCAGAAGCAAAGGTGCTTCAAAGTAAAGTCTGCTCCCTTCTGAACTTTCTTCTCTGTGACTAAGTGTTTGCAAGGGGGCTCAGAATACTGTGTAATTTCTTTGGGGGAAGCAATTTAGGGTAGTCAGTGGTCCATGTAGTCCTGTATCACAGCTGTGGTAGTGTCCAGTACCGGATGCTTCAGAGGAACATGTAAAAAACCCCTAATTAGTAATTAGATAATAATGTACCCCTGGGGAAGTTTTCTTCTACCCCCATGCACAGTGGTTGGCTTATGTTCTGGTGGATGTGTGTTTATAACCTTTTTTGAATGAGTGTTCTAGGTAGTGTAACTGTGGCTATTCTTATTATTCATATACATCTGTAAACCTGTTCTTAATCCTACGGGGCTCTTGCTCCATTGTAGAGGAAGTGCTACTTGCACTGTGAGATTAAACCCCTTGAGGCAATTGTTAAATAGCTGTGCCTTTTCTTTTTCTTTTAATGGCTGTGGATAAAATAGCTGGTCTTAAAGAAAACAAAGGAGACACGACAATGAGTCTGCAGGTGCTTTGATGTCAACCCTCCCCTGCCCCCCTCCCCCAATCCAAGTGAGGGCTTCCCATCCGTATAAACCTGCTGATGACCAGTGCTACTCTTAACAAGGCATAAGGCGCACTGGTCATTAGAGCCTTTGCCATTCTGTTAATGGAACAGTGAATGATTTGATCATGAAGGCTAATGCTAACCTAAAGCATTAGCATAGCTCTAGGTCTAGGGAAAGACCAGTGGCTGATTTTCACGGTTAAGCAATGCTTGGTGAATTTAAAAAGGGAAACAGCAAAAAGTGTAGAAGGATTCTCCTCTCATAGGATGGCTTTATTTTAAATAAATTACAGCCAAGTCTCCCATTTTACCCCAAACATCCTCTCTGAAGCCAGCTTAACTGAAAGCAAGACCTGTGTCCCTCTGGATAAGTCCTGCGGAGGTACTGCCAAGATGTAAATGAAAAAGCTATGAACTCCAGTACAACAAGGACTCATAAAGGATAGGGCAACAGACCTCTCACAAGTCTTGGGAGACAGGCCAGTCCTTGCCTACAGACAGCCCCCCAGCCTGAAGCAAATACTCACCAGCAACCACATACCACACAACAGAACCACTAATCCAGGAACCTATCCTTGCAACAAAGCCCGTTGCCAACTGTGCCCACATATCTATTCAGGGGACACCATCACAGGGCCTAATAACATCAGCCACACTATCAGAGGCTCGTTCACCTGCACATCCACCAATGTGATATATGCCATCATGTGCCAGCAATGCCCCTCTGCCATGTACATTGGTCAAACTGGACAGTCTCTACATAAAAGCATAAATGGACACAAATCAGATGTAAAGAATTATAACATTCATAAACCAGTCGGAGAACACTTCAATCTCTCTGATCACGCGATTACAGACATGAAAGTTGCAATTCTTCAACAAAAAAACTTCAAATCCAGACTCCAGCGAGAAACTGTTGAATTGGAATTCATTTGCAAATTGGATACAATTAACTTAGGCTTGAATAGAGACTGGGAGTGGCTAAGTCATTATGCAAGGTAACCTATTTCCCCTTGTTTTTTCCTAACCTCCCCCCCAGACATTCTTGTTAAACCCTGGATTTGTGCTGGAAATGGCCCACCTTGATTATCATACACATTGTAAGGGGAGTGGTCACTTTAGATAAGCTATTACCAGAGGAGAGTGGGTTTGTGTGTGTGGGGGGGGGGGGGGGGGCGGGGGTGAGAACCTGGATTTGTGCTGGAAATGGCCCAACTTGATTATCATACACATTGTAAGGAGAGTGATCACTTTAGATAAGCTATTACCAGCAGGAGAGTGGGGTGGGAGGAGGTATTTTTTCATGCTTTGTGTGTATAAAAAGATCTTCTACACTTTCCACAGTATGCATCCAATGAAGTGAGCTGTAGCTCACGAAAGCTCATGCTCAAATAAATTGGTTAGTCTCTAAGGTGCCACAAGTACTCCTTTTCTTTTTGTGAATACAGACTAACACGGCTGTTACTCTGAGACCTCTAACAATTGCTGGTGGTGGCTTTGCTATAATGTGAGGACATCACTATGGGATCCTGTTTTATGGCCATTATCACAACATAATGTCATATAGGCTGTGTTTTGAGTTTATTAGTAGATGTGAAGTACCTATCCTCACTGCAGCCTTTTACTGTAGTAAGAGCAAAGCATCCTTCTGATGTGTTCTTGTTTGGTCAGAGAGTAAGTTCTGTAGGGGGAAAAGAGTTGCCCTTGGGGATATGTTAAAGGTCTGGAGTGATTCCTCAGCCTGTTCAGTTTAAAGACAGCAGCAGAAATCATGCTCTGATTTGTTTTATTATTGGAGATGTTTTCAGCCCTGTGAAATGAGCACTTGGGGTTCAGAGTTTTTTTTAATAGTTTGCATCATTTTTAGCCTTTTGTAAAAAGCAAACTTGCTCACTCTTTGCTAGTGAAAGTGAGCTCTGAGCGAGAGCTCAATTGCAGCAGTTCAAATGAATTGCCATTAGCTTGAACTTATAAAATGCTATGGAGATGGGATGCATTGTGGGCCTGATTCTGCATGGTGCGGGCATCCCCCTGAGTGCTCTCAACTCCTGTTAACATCATGGGGAAGTGAGGATGCTGAACTTCTCGTACTGGTACTCAGCACCTCACAGGATCAGCCTCTCCTAAATTGCTGATGGTGATTAGTTTGTAGTAGTACAGGATCAGTGATGAATGCATGTCCTATGCTGTAATAATTTTACTTCAGAAAGGGAAATAAAATATATTTTAGAAAAAGTACTATTAACTGCCAGATTTTGTTACCCTTACTGACATTAAATGGTACCTTTCTCGGCAAGTCATCCTGTGGAGGCCAGTGAGATTACTCATGGAGTAAAGCACTCTTCGACATGAGTAAGGTTATTGGAATCTGGCTTTAAGGTCAAAGATGAACCCAAATCAAATGTCCTGCTACAAAGGGGAGGAGTGGGTTGGAATCCAATTGCAGATCCAGGTCTGAATTGCACAAATCGCCAGTTTCTTTAGAATGGGTTGAATCCATCCCCTAGAACTGACACTTCCAACTCCGAACTTCAGAATGTTAGAAATCCCAAACTGAAATGAGTGGCTTGGGCCCATTTTATTCAGCTCTCAAGTCGGGAGAGACTTAAACACTTGCTTAACTTTTGACTTCAAGGGGACTTCCGCACATTCTTAGTGTTAACCTTTCCTGACTCAGGGTCTGAGGCTGGCTGAGAGTTTGTGCTATTGCATTGCTAAGCTTTGGAAAGAAAAACAAAAGTTAGCAAGAAGAAGCTGGAGTGTGAAGCTGCGGGGAAAATGGAATCGGGCAGGAAAGAGGATGGGTTGGTGAGAGGTGAGCTAGTGTGTTTGTTTGTGAGAGAGAACTCACAGCCAGGAGGGAGTCAAAAGCTTAGTCAGAGGAGACAAACCACATGGGTCAAGGTTATAGGAGCTGGTTGTCCTTCTTTCTCTGTTTCAAATATCTTTATTGATTGAAGATGAATAAAACAAGCCCCACTCATGAAGCCAGTCTTGGAAAGAAACCTCCTCTGTGTTTCTCTTTCTCTGTTTGCTGTAGCATTCATCTCACTCTGTTCTGTAGTCTTCTTTCCAAGCTGCGTATGATCAGCACCCTCTTCCCACCTTGTTGGGTCTGCCCCTGCACCACAGCGCTGCCTGGCTCTGCTCAGTTTTCTGCCATGATCCCTGGATAATGAAGATGTCACAATTTTCCAGAGTTCCACATTCCATTTGGCCTAGTATGCGTTTCATTCTACGATGGGCATTTTTGGCCAACTTTATCTTTTTTTATTTTAAGCAGCGTTTGCAACCAATCCGTTTTGCTGCCCCATCTGTCTTCTTCCCCCCCCTCCCCCATTCTCTCCCCACATGACTTCCTTTCTAACTTCATAGTGATTTTCATCTGTCCAAAGAAGACCACATGAATAAAATGTTAAGCATTTTAGCATCTGATCCAGCAGTCCTTACTCGGATACAAGTCCCATTGACCTACCACGGCAGTTTTGACTGAGTAAGGACTTCAGGTTCATATCCATAACCTTTCCTTCGACCTCTGTGTATTGTGTTTTAATGATCCTTCCTTTTTTATGTTGCAATTCTGAGAGTTTTGCCACTTTTAATTAAATCATGTTGCTTGCTGAATCAACCTGTTAGTTCTGCTTATAAAGGGTAGTTCCCATTTTTTTAATTAGCTTGCGTTCTACCCTTAAATGGTCACAGAAAAATCTGAATCGCCTGCAAAGCCTCTCTTGCAGGGTTGAAGCCCTCCCACCCATGGATGGACCTGTACACTGTTGTTCTCTCATTTTAATTTCTGAACAGTGTCTACCTATGACAGGGAATAAGCGCGCTGTGTGTGTGTGTGCGTGTGGCTTGAGGTGCTTATATAAAAATAAGCCTATATTAATGGTCTGTATGTAAACACGTAAAGGATGAGCTGTCCAGTAGGTGAGTTATAACTCATCTGCAGCTCATCCCGTCACCCTAGAACTCTCATTATCTGCAGTGGGAACTCTGGCTACCAAAAGAATAATGAATTGAGTTCCTAATGATTACAGTAGAGGGTCTGAGACTCAGGACTCGGGGGTTTTATTCCTGGCCCTGCATCTAGCTTGCTGTGTGATTTTTAAGTAAATGGCCTAAATGTTCTGTGCCTCAGTTTCCCATCTGTAAAATACATAGAGAGGTTTATGATGAACAATTAATATTTGCAAAGAATGTTGAGGTCAGGATGTGAGGTTCTATGAAGATTTAAAGTGGGATTATTCATTAAGATAGTGTTTTCTAGTTACCCCCCGCCCCTCCCACATACACACACTCATACCCTTAAGTAACAGACATAATGGAATTGGAGCTACAGAAGATAAATATGAATAAGTTAAAATATTTCTGTGAAGGAAGTTGAAAGAATAATTTCTTTGGCATTCGTAAATAGTCAGTAATGGATGACCATGCCCACAGTAAATTTATTTGACATTCGTAATTAGTCAGTAATGGATAACCATGCCCACTGTAATTGAAAATCAAATTTTACAGTGGATTTATTAAAGGTAAAGAAAAATCTGTAACCTTATGTAATTCCTAAACTGAGTATATCATGTGCCATGATCTGATTTGCAATTTCCTCTAATTTATTCATTAGTTGAAGGAATTTTATTATTTTTTAGGAGGTTCTTTTAACTCTCTGACTTGACACAGACAGCTGTGAGTATTTGCTATCTGAGCTGTGTTGGCTAGTTGGGACTGGTCAGACAGGTGACATGGTATTATTTCTGTTCCCGTGGTTGAATTGAGAATGTCATTACTTCCAGTTTGTCTTCTCACTCCTGGTAACTTAAAACGCGTGACTTTGAAATTCAGTTCCCATGAACTTTCACGCAGTAAAACTTGATTGCATGAAGGTGTGTGGGAAGCAAATACCTGAGGCATGGCTGAAGCAAATTCATTGAGGGCCAGATTCTGATTCCCTACTCACATTACTCACAGCCCTAAAAATGCACAGTGATTATTTGTGGAATTGTTTTTAGTGTTCACTCAGCCCCACCCAGTCTTTCCTGTGCCATAAAGTTCTTTATTTCATTCTCTTTCACACATGCTATTAGATTGCATTTTCAGTAAACACTATATAGAGGCAAGGATCTTACATTTTTTGTATGTAAGAACCCAGTGTTACAACTTACCTCCCTGGCATAGTAACATACGCAGCCAGCAGACTTAGAATAATATCATGTTAAAGAGACTGTGGGCCTGATCATGCACTCCCAGTGCACTGTCAAATCCTACTGTAGTCAATGGAAATTTGAGGTACATTGGGCGTATGGCATGAAGCCTGTGTAACATGTTTATTAAGGTTTATATGCAAACTTAACTTTCGTTTGGGGCTCAGTTGTCAACCCTTACTCGTGGTGATGAGCATCTACCCTTGTGAGGAGACTAACTGAAGTCAATGGAACTACTCCTTGGAGTGAGGGCTCAGCAGTAGAAGGGACGCACAGTTGGATCCTTGACGTCTACTCCTCTGGGTTTGTACAGCACTTAGCACAGTGGGGCCCTGATCTTGATTAGTTGTGAGGGGCTGCTGATCAAGAATAATAATGATGTTCTTCTCTTTTCTGAGACTCACTTGGTTTCGACATCATACGTTAACAGCCTGGCAAACGTGTGGCGACGAATTTGCACTGTTCCTTTGTCTGTGACAATGATGGCGAGTTGCTTCTTTTCTCTTTCCCCAGGTTCTAAACATAGAAAGTTCCACAAATCTTCTGAGGGAGTACTAGATGGTAATGCTAACTTCAGTGCTATGCGTCCCAGGCTGGTGATGTAACTGCACGAGAGAACTTTGGGCAAACTTCACCATGGGCGCAAACACCTCCAGCAAGCCACCGGTCTTCGATGAAAATGAAGAGGGTAAGAGCACTTTTTTACTGTTTTGTTTAAACAACACAGATGGTCCCTATGTGTATTCCACACGTGGAATATGCATGTGCACCAGGCACCGCACTTTCTTGTGAGCAGTGTCCATTGTCCTGCACCTGCGCTGCAGCTCTCCTTGGGCTTCCAGTGTATAGGAAGGGCAGTGGGGGCCTGGGCATAAAGGGCAGTGTGGGCCGACATCCCTCGAGTTCCTTCTTACCACCGTATGGTCTGGGCTGGAATCTTCAGTGTCCTCTGCTCCTTTTGTTGTGTCATTCCTGTAAGAATTGCGTAGAGTTCATTTTTTAGTAGTTTATCTACGGTATGCTATACTACAAGTTAGATAGCGTTTTTTCCCCTTCCCAGGGACTTCCCCCCCAAGAAGTCTGGCATTATGCCCCGAGTCCTCGGGTTCAAAAACTGTGTCTCCTGCCCTCAAACCTTATCTGTGAGAGACTAACATGCCTGGGTGATGCTCACATTTCTGCCAAATGCAGCATCTATCTCTCTTCTGACCCTCAAGAGTTCTGGGGGGAGGAACTGAGACTCAGAAAACACCTCATAGAGAAGGCAATGAAGCCCAGTCAGATCTGGGCTGGGGACCCTCCCCTATAGATTAGCCTCAACAAGCAGGCAGTGCCCTCTGTGCATGAGCTCAGGAATGGAGGCTAATCCTGTTAAGCCTAAAGAGATGGCTTCAGAGGAGAGAAAGGGGCACTCTCATAGACATAAGGACAAGTTATCTATGTCTAAGATTGCCCGGAAAAGAAGGGATCCTTCTCTGACCCTGTCAGACTCAGGAAAGCCAGCACACCTGGGTGCTAAGGTCTTAGGCCCAACTAAATCTTTTCAACAAGAGAAGGAGGCGTCCAAGGGTATGTATCGAACAGTTCTAAAACCGGCTCTGGTGGTGAAGATTCAGGATAGACAGCTCCTGGTGCTTCCATCCACTTTGGGTACCTAGGCTGTACTAATAGCAACATGGCCCTGGTGGGAGCTGACTGCCATGGTGACCAGAGAGTCTCCGGCTCAGCCAGCTCCACCAGTGGACTCTCCTCATACTCCAGGACAGTCAGAGACATACATCTCCCCGGAAGACATATTTACCCTCCTCATTCGCATTCACAGATCCTATTGGGTCCATGTATATTCTGGGTTGTTGTTACACCAGAGGAGGAGTCTGCCACAAGGAGACAGTGTCATTCTCCCATTCCACCCACCAGCCTTGAAACACAGTCCTCAGTACTCTTGATCCTGCTGGTGATGATCTGGCCTTTGCTTCCAATCAGTCGGAGGCTCCACAGGATTCTTTGCAGCACTGAGGAGAGGTGGCCCCAGACAGAACCGCTAGAAGATGAGGGTTCCAACCTCCAACCAGACACAACTGGCCAAGGGACATGTGGTACCCTATACTGTGGGGTCCCCCCTCCATTAGTGGATCCATCTTATTGCCAGTATTGGGGATCATGGGAACCCTACCCCAGACACCCAGGCTCAGTGCACAAATCCTGCTTGCCATTGCCTGGCCATATGCAACCATGGAGTATTTGGAGGAGGAAGAAGGATCTGACAGTTCCAATGGTTCCAGGATCAATCCCATCATTATCACTGGATGAGGCAGCTTCTCCATCTTCTCCATCTCTGCTGGATGACTTTAAACAATACCAAGAGCTCATGCACAGGGTAGTGGCAGAGCTACAAATCCAGCTGGAGGAAACTCAGGATCCTCAGCACAGCTTACTAGACACTCTGCAGCCCTCCCGTCCCACAGTGTCCTTCCCCATCAACAAGGTCATCATGGATCTAGCAAAGGCGGTCTGGCACAGCCCTGCTTCTTGTGCTCCCACTCCTCAGAGCGCTAAGAAGTGCTACTTTGTCCCATCCCAGGGGGAAGAGTTCTTGTTTTCTCACCCTCCGTCAAACTCCCTGGTGGTGCAGGGGGCTACAAAGCGGCCCAAGCAAGAGCACTCAAAGGCTACTTCCTCTGATAAGGGATACAAGAGACTCAACCTTCTAGGAAGAAAGGTCTTCTCTTCCACCTTCCTCCAGTTCAGGCTCTTTAATTATCAGGCTGTCAATAACCTCAGTTTTCAATGGGATAGATAAGTTCAACCATGAACAAGACACCTAGAGTGAAATGTGACTCTGAGATCTACAGAATAGCCCCTGTTCTGTAATCGCTGATCACCCAAACTTATTGGATAAGCAAAGGCCATTCATGCCTTCTGACTGCACACACCAGCTATGACTTCACTTGCCTTTCCCAACTACCAAATGGCTTATAATGCCCACCTGAGGGTGGCATTTGAAGAGGGATCCTCCCCTTGGGAGCCAGTGGTTTTGAGAAGTGCCAGGAGAATCCCCTGGTGATTTGAGGGTGAGAACTGCAGGGTTTTGGAAATGGTAAGAGAGCTTCTTGTGGGGTTGGCAATCACGAGGAGTGCTGGAGTCGCCAATCGTGAGCAGTGCTGGTTTGAAGGGTGGTGGGAAAACAACTTGAGGACGGGGCGTTTCCCTGCCTGCCTGCTTTAGGCTTGGTGGGAAAGCTGCTTCAGGGGTGTCAGCATCCTCGTTGGAGGTTCTTGATAACTTTGCACTTCCAGGCCACTAGTTGGTACTAGTTGTCACCATGAAACTAGAGCTCAGGGCTGGTGTTACAGAACATGAGCACGCATTATCCCAATACTAGCGCTGAGAGACAGTTGCCTTGGTGTTGCTATGATTATAGATGCAGCCTTTCAAATATTGTCCCATAAACTTCCTGATGTACAGCGAGAGTCAGTTTATTAACTGCCCTATATGCTTCCACATGGCTGCATTAAATGCAATACATAAATAAATACAATTCATAAAATACAGGTGACTCGTCATATAAGCTACTAGCCTAGACCAATAAATACTGGTCAAATACTGAAAGATCACAAAAAGAAAAGGAGGACTTGTGGCACCTTAGAGACTAACCAATTTATTCGAGCATAAGCTTTCGTGAGCTACAGCTCACTTCATCGGATGCATGGTGCCACAAGTGCTCCTTTTCTTTTTGCAAATACAGACTAACACGGCTGCTACTCTGAAACCTGAAAGATCACAGTACTTAATCATTAAAATGCTCAGTTTATCTTAGCAAACTTTGACTTCCACAGGAAGTTTTCAGTTTGGTTCAGCATCTTATGAAATATATTTGATATTTATCAGTTGCAAAATGAAATCTTTGAAGTGCCTTTTCGATAACACTCACAATAACCTTTCATATTCTTTATGCATGATGAAAGACAGCAAAATATTAAAAATACTGGAATGGTTGGAACAATTTTGTTTACTAGTTGCTCAGACAAGGGGTAGAGAAGGAACAGGAAACTACATACAAACTGGTGTCCAATCAGCAGCCTGCTGCTAGTCCTCTGATCCCACTGAGTCAGCAGGTACAGCATCTGGTTGCAGGGCCGTAGTTGCGATTCCCTTATCTGTTTTCACAGTGTGGTGGCAGCTCTTGCTCTGTAACCCTATGGGCCTGGGTTGGAGGCTGGCAAAGGATGGAAGTGTTATGGGGGTAGCATGCCCTAGTCTCGGGTGAAGGGAGCTCCTGCAGCCAGAACTCCCTTTTCTGGTTATCAGGAATGGTGTTGATGGGCTGTACTGTATGCTCAGATGGGCATTCCTTAGCTAGCCAGAGAAATAGGGAGCAGGGGTGTGTGCTGGAGCCCAAGCAGAAACCAGTGCCACCCCCAAGTCTATTTCAGGCCTGTGCCTCAGAGCACAGTCTACCATTCAAACACCAAATTCACGAAGTAACAGAAAACAGGTCTGGGCCCTGGGCACTGCAGGGCTCCGAGAGTCTCTCTTCACCTCCCTGAAAAGGATACAGCCCTTCCTTTAGTCCCCTGCTGAACCTGTCAGGCAAGCAGTCCTTAGCTGTTTCCAGCTGTTTCACCCTGCCACAGTGTGGAAATGGGGAGCTGGGGAATACTGGCCTGCCTTGCTGCACAGCAATAGGGCAGAATGCCTGCCTGTCTCTCCGGAGAGCACTAGGAGAGGAACGTTGGTTGTACACCAGCTAACACGCCCTGGACTCAAGGACATAGAGCTGCCTAGGGGCCTGCCAGCTCCTAAGTGTGCTTGTTGCAGTGCATAAGGCACCCCAAGTGCTGACACGCTGTTCCTTTTTACAGCAAGAGCAATTACACCCAGCAGTGTATTCCCCTCCACTATCCTGCGCCATCCTTCCCTGATTCTGCAGCCCCAGGTCATGGCTGCTACCATGCCATTCCCCTACCCTCTGTTTGCTGTGCTCTAAGGCAGGATTTCACTCTCTGAGCTTGCTCAGGGAGTGGATTTATGATGATGTCCTCCAAATGTTATGAAGTCTGATACACGACTTCCATTATTGCTTACCGGATTGCTGGTGTCATAATAAATGCTGAGTAAGTACACGGACAACAGTAACCTGCACTTGGGCTAAACTGGCTGCTGGCCTCACTCCCTGATTATTATTAAACTACTGTTGCTTATTTTGCATTAAAGTAATTGGAAAAAATGGAAGACAAACTCCATTTTGAGATTCTCCTGGAGGTTGCACCTCTTATTGCTGTACATTCGAACGCTCAGTATTGGCTTCAGTCATAAATAACTGCCAGCACTAACTCTCTGCTATATATATAGTTGGCTGATTTTCACTTTTCCCCTGGCCTTCCTTGGAGTGGCATGGCTGGGAGATTGTTGGTGACAAAGAGACTTATCACATTAGCTGGGTCTCATTCATTTCCCATGGATTTGACACGCCTTGCACAACATCAGAGCCATTTGGCTTTGCTGATGGACACTTTTATTAACTGAAAATTCAATACATTGGTAAGAGACGCAGTACCCTCTGTAAAGCAACTGTCCTAGCTGCCATTAATCTTTCAGGACAGGTGCTTTCCTGTGAGAGGAGCATCAGTGTTTGTCTGGAATGTGGCTGGTTGTAATGGATGAAAGCTGACAGGGCATTCAGCTTAGATGTGTAGATCCGTTGTATGGCAAATGGAGTTGGGTTTTTCCAGATGTGAAGCACTGTTGCCACATGCCATGCAAGGGTCAAAAAGTTCAGTGAATTTGATGTGTATGTTAGTAATTACTTTCTTTTCATCTGTAGACAAGAGAAAAGCATTTTCAATCGTTAATGTCACATCTCAAAGGGTTAAATCAGTGTTCTCAAACTTTTATACTGGTGACCCCTTTCACATAGCAAGCCTCTGAGTGCGACCCCCCCCTTATAAAGTAAAAACACTTTTTAATATATTTAATTTCATTATAAATGCTGGAGGCAAAGCAGGGTTTGGGGTGGAGGCTGACAGCTCGCGACCCCCAATGTAATATCCTCGATACCCCCCTGAGGGGTCCTGACCCCCAGTTTGAGAACCCCTAGGTTAAATATACTAGAACTATTCATAAACACTATGAGGGGTGGGAGACATGGCAGAAAGCTAAGGATTTCCCTGCTTAGGGGAGGATTTTCCAGGCATAGGCCCCAATTCAGGAAAACACTTAAGTATGTGCTAAAATCTTTCCCTCTTCAGGAAAGGCATTTAAAGTATGTGCTTAAGTCCCATTGAACTCAATGGGATTGAAGCACTTGCTGAAAGTTAAGTATGTGAGTAAACGCTTTCCTGATCAGGGAAGCTTTCGCAGCTTTAATTCACACTGGAATGGCAAATCAAAAGTACTACTGCTATGGTGTGAGTTGAGGAGCGTAACTTAAAAAATAACATTATACTCTTTGCAGGCAGATTCTGATCATGCTACAACCTGCACATCATCATCATCATACATGTGCACGTGCACAACCATTCATCCAAAGCTCTCAAAGCACTTTACATGTGATATTATTTCCATTATACAGTCAGTAACAATGAAGCACAAAGAAGATGTGCCCAAATTGACATAATATCTGATCCTGTGCCCATTGGAGTCAGTGACAATGATTCCATTGACTTCAGCAAGTGCAAGTCCATAATGAGCCAGCGGCAGATTCAGAAATAGACCAAGGTGCCCTTCCTGTCTCCTAGCCAGCTGTCATGTCCAGGGCATCTCACTGCCTCTCTTAAAGTGAACTGAAAATTCCTCCTCCTCCAGATGTGGACTCTAATAGGGACTGTGGCATGGACACTTTTAAAATCATTATCCCTATATGGGATGGTCTGTCCTAAACGGCAGATTGTAAAAACCTGTGCTTTTATTTCCCCCCAAGTAAAACAGGTTGGATGTTTTGTGCTGGGCAGTGTCTTTTATTACATTTTCTAGTTAAATCTATTTTTTTACGATCATAAGCTCTTTGGGGGGAGCGACAGTCTCTTTCATTCCATTTGTGCAGTGCCAAGGACAATGGTGTCCTGATCCTGATTGTGATCCATGGGCACTATCACAATACAAATAGATGATAATGGTAATACTTAATGCCAAGTGCAGATAGTTGTTTGACAATCTGCATGAATCCCATAAGTCTAATGTTCATATAAAATAAGCATTCAAAACTATCAGAGCTACTAGTTGTCAGGTTAACTCATGCTTGATAACATTATTTAAAAGGAGTTATTTTTATTAGTTGGTTCTTGTTTTCACTAAGTCTCATTGAGGATCTGATCTTCAGCCTACTGAAGCCAATAGAAAGACAATATGGCTTTGGATTGCCTTATTGCTGTAACCTTTGTTCTACCTCCTCCCATCCTCTCTGTGCTGTTTGTTAACCTTAACATCATGGAGATGTAGCATCACCACTTCTGCGTTGTAAGTCCTTTTTGGCAGGCACTGTGTGTTTGTGCTGTAAAGGGCCCAGCAACTTTGGGGCACTATAAAAAAATATTCCTTGAAGTCATTAGGAGCTCAAGGTGCAGAGGAACTCAGCATCTCACAGTATTGGGTCCTAATTGCATCTGCACATCAGGTAATTGCTTGCTCAGATATATTCTCCTGCAAATGTTGTTGGGCTCAGTTAACAGGAGAGCTGTTGAAAGACCCTGAATGTCAATTGCGTGATAAATTACTCATGGCAAGTACTTAGATCCAATGACTTGCCTATAAATTGTATTTATTTAAGGACAGATTCTGTCACCCTTACTCACACACCAGAATAGTACATTACTCTGTGAGTAGTTACCTTGATTTCAGTAGGTCTGTTTCTGGAGTAATGTACTACTCAGCATGAGTAAGAGTGGCAGAATCTGGCTCTCAGCGATTTGTCTGGCACCTATCACAACTGTAGGAAAGGTTTCAGAGTAACAGCCGTGTTAGTCTGTATTCGTAAAAAGAAAAAAGAAAAGGAGTACTTGTGGCACCTTAGAGACTAACCAGTTTATTTGAGCATGAGCTTTCGTGAGCTACAGCTCACTTCATCGGATGCATAGCATATCGTGGAAACTGCAGAAGACATTATATACACATAGGAAAGTGTTTCTTATAACACGGAGGTTCTCAAACTTTCATTGTGTGGCCCATGCCTTAATACAGACATCTCATGGACACTTCCCCTCTCATTTCTGATCTTATGGACTGTCTCTTCCCTATTTCCAATCCCTGTGTTAGCTATGGCCTTTACTGACATGGACAAGTGATATTAGAAAAGCATTTAATATATGCTTTGGGACTCTTAATGCGAAGTAGCAGCTGCAAACAATGAAAGCCAGCATCACATACCTGCCAAACTCTGTGGACAAACAGTAAGTGTTTCATGGACCAGGGGTTGACAGTCCTTGCCATAAACTGGTCCTCAGATCCCACCTTCCATTAAGGACTCACCTGCCATAAAATTGAAGCTGAGGCATGGAAAATGTGATGGGCCACAAAATGTCAATGTCATTTTTTGCAATAATAAACACCCCATTAAAATGCATGTTGAATTGCATGGCTAACTGGGATATGCAGTGGTTCTGATTGCATACATAGATTGAGAAACTGAGTATGCAGATGGACCCTTAGATATGCTGCTGGCTGTATGTTCAAGCAGGTACCCGACATATTCATTGCCAGCACAAATAAGGTGCACAATTATGCATGCATTTTTCCCATGCATCTAATTTTGAAAAATCACTCTGTAAATGTTCAGTCCAAGGCATGGCTGAACCAAAAAATAGGTACACTGAATGCAGTTTCACAGAGTAGGAGATCATGGAGATGTAGGATAATCCCAAGCAAATCAAGTTAGAGATGAGGAATAAGGAGAAACACTGAATTCAGGGCAAAAACTCAAACTAATGGATTTAAGGATGAATCATTCATCATTTTACAACATTGACTTTTTATGTGGGTAGCAAACGATGGCCTGATATCCAGCCCTGCACCCTAGGAAGATTAAAAATGGATAGCGTGACACTATGCCCCATATTCTTCATAGAGATAGTGTTATGATATGAATGACATAATTAAGATGTGTTTTATGCCAGTTGGGTCTTGTGAGATATCATTGGAAAGGTTATGATTTACTGAATAAGATTATCCTATTTCTATGCTCCGACAAATGGCCGATGTTAGGCTGGTGGGTCCTGCGCTTTTATTGGTGGGAAGCTAAAATACCGCCCCCTTGCCTCTGTTCTTGGGGCATCAGTGGCCTCACTAGTGGCCCAGGAAGCTGGTAAAGGAGGGAAGGGGTCTGGGTTTGCTCCTCACTCTGAGCCCCAGCCCCTCTCAACCCCTGTGAGTTCTTACTTTCTTCCCCCTTGGGTGGGGTACTTGCAGTCCTTAGATGCTGGGGAAGGGAGTCTCCCTCCCCTACTGGGCAGGATCCCCCTTACTTTGGGTCTCTGATTTTCCAAGTCTCACAGCACACCTCTAAGCTCCAGTCCTCTCCTCTTCCTCTGTATGCCTGAAGCAGGGGGTTTTATTAGGTTCCTAACAGGGCCTTAATTGACTGCAGGTGCTCCAATTAACCTGCAGCCACCTTCCCTAGTCTACAGGGAACCACACCTTAATTAGCCTTGATTTTATGTATTTGCCCTCTAGCACTCTCCCACTGCTCCCTGGCCTGCCTGTATCACAATGCATGTATCATTCTTGTATCCAAAGTTAGAAATATTGACTGTGTATCAATTACAAAAGTGTTTGCATCTGGGGAACGCCCACCAGACAAAATGCAATCAGCCTGGATGGGCTGTTAGGGAGAACAATAGGACTTTGAATTTACTAATCTCCCACCTTCCTGAGAAGCTTCCTGGGATACTGCTTTGACTCTGCAGGGTCATGTGATCATGTCACCTGATACTGGATCCCATCTTGGCCTACTAGTACTTTTCCACTAATAGGGGGTGGGGACCAAACTGGGAAACAAAGGATTCCTGCCATATGGGAAATGAGTTAATCTTGGTCGTGCATTCTTCACTGAATCCCTGCCCAGGATGACTGCGGAGAACATCTAAGGCAGTGGCTCTCACTTTTGTACTGGTGACCCCTTTCACATAGCAAGCCTCTGAGTGTGACCCCCCCTTATAAATTAAAAACACTTTTTTATATATTTAACAGCATTATAAATGCTGGAGGCAGAGTGGAGTTTAGGGTGGAGGTTGACAGCTCGCAACCCCCCAAGTAATAACCTCGCAACCCTCTGAGGGGTCCCAACCCCAGTTTGAGAACCCATGGTCTAAGGCCTTGTCTACACTGCCACTTTACAGCTCTGAAACTTTCTCACTCTGGGGTGTGAAAAAACAGCCCCCTGAGTGATGCAAGTTTCAGCACTATAAAGTGGCAGTGTAGACAGTGCTACAGCACTGGTAGCTGTGTTCCCAGTGCTGGTAGCTTCTCCCCTCGTGGGAGTGGGTTTCTTCCAGCGCTTTAACGTTGGTAGTGAAGACATACCCTAAGAAACAAGGACTTGGGGGGGGGAGGAAGGGGGAAGAGCTGAGCCCAGGCTGGAAAAGGTGTCTGGCTTGTGAAAGAAATGCCTAAAACAGCATTTAGGGTGAGAAATTACTACTTGTAACCAGTTTCTTTAATATATTGAGATTAGTTTGTGTGTTTGTTTTATTTGCTCTGTAATCTGCTTTGATCTGTTTGCTAACCCTTATAATCACTTAAAATCTATCATTTGTAGTGAATAAACTTGTTTTTGTTTTCTGTAAACCTGTTAGTGCAATTCATAACTGGGGAGCAAAAAGCTGTGCATATCTTCCTCCACATTGAGGGAGGCGGTGATTTTCATGAGTGTACTCTGTAGAGATTTCTGTGCAGTGCAAGACAATACAGTTTTGGGTTTACACGCCAGAGGGGGTGTGCACTTGAGTGCTGGGCAATTCCCGAGCTGTCTTCCCACGGAGAGCTGATCTCAGTGTCTGTGTGTTTCTGCAGCTGGGTGTGGCCCTACCTGTGTGTGTGCTAGAGGAGGCTTGAGGGCTTTGGTTTAGCAGGACAGGGTGAGGGAGCCCAGGCTGCTGGAACAGGTGGGCTCAGTGGTACCCCAATATATCAGGTGGCACCCTGAAAGGGGGGGGCAGCCTATCACAGATGGATGGATACCTAGATTGATCATTCCCGTAGTCCCTGGGGAGATTTGGAAAAGCGTGTTGTTGGGAGTGGACAAGAAGTCAGCAGAGAGCTAGAGAGGAAAGGATTTGGCTGGGAGACTGTTTCATAGCGTAGGGAACCATTAGTGAAGATCATTAACTACTGTTCAGTCACTATTGGAGAGAGGAATGTTACATACTTTGTACTTCTGGAGAGAGGAGCGTTATGGACTTTGACCTGAAATCAGGCACTGATTGTTGGACAAATATTATATTCCTGGATCATCATCATTCCAAAAGCATCATCTAACTGTAGAGGCAGATGATAAAGAGTCAAATATTTGAAAGGTTTCTAGATGGAGTTCTTTTAAAACAAGGTCATTTTTTATTGAGCTAGTGGGTGGAGGGAAGGGGGTTTGATTTGTTTGTGTTTTGTGTTGTTTAACTAATGGACTCATTCAGAAGAAACCGGTCTGTTTGTTTCTATCTCTACAAACAGCTCATTCTGTACATTGGCCTAAATAGCATTAATAATATATCCCTTGGTACTGCTAGCCTGACAACATCAGTGATAAATGTCAATTAGTACCCGGTGCCAGATGCCAAGACGTTTAAAGAAGAAAGGTGCTGGTGACCGCATGAATACATTAAAATGGTAGTTTGAAAGACTTTTACGAGGATGTTCATTGTGTGTGCTCAGTAGCCCGGCAAGTTCCATGTTTGTTGATCAGCAATTAGCGCAGGACTTGGAGTACATATTTCTGGGACTTGCTTGGGGGAAGGCACTGTCTCTTGTTCTTGGCACCTAGCACAACAGGATTCTGATCCTGACCAAGCCTCCTGGGGCTAATGTAATGTAAATATTATACATATGTAACAGATCTGAATCTGACTCTACAGTCTCATCACTTTCTGTACTGCACCAAGCACACTCACTGCTCAGCTGATGATAAAATAATGTGAATTGTTCCTTACCTGGGTCTGTTGTACAGTAAGAGTCCCACTGTCAAGCCACAGTGACAAACCAGTATTGTATATGACTTTTACTCACTTCAGCAACCCGTACCATTTTGTTATCGTAATATCCTCGTGGGTTTTTTATTTTGCTTTTAACAGCACCCAGGGATCCATTGTGCTGGGAAGGGCATTCTTTAAATAACTTGGTTGATAAAGGGGAGGATTTTCCATTCTGATAATTCCTAACGAGTAACCAGAATTCCTTAATGGCTTCTCTCTTCTGGGGTTTCATTCACAAAGGGATCTTTTTAATATTTCCTGTATGATGGAATGTGCATTTGTCAAACAGTGACACGTAACAATACATCGTTACTCCCGTTATTCAGGAAATAAACATCTATTTGTAAGAAAGATGTGAGTATAAATAACATGCATCCAAATGCATGCCCCTATAGAGTTGTGCAGTCATTTAAGAGTCTCTGTATTGTGATAGTTCAGTATTTAATTATTCTAAAAGGTCTTCAGTTTTGCTAAGAATACGAATGGCTTGAGAATACCCACCCAGTCAAAATGATGAATTTTGCAGAACAGAGATGTGAAGTCACTAGACTGCGGCTCTGGAGAGTTGGGTGTAGTTCCCTGCTCTGCTACAACCTTCCTATGTGACCTTGAACAAGTCACTTAGGGCATGTCTATACTGCAGCTGGGAGTCTCTAGCTCTCAGCCTAGGTCCGCAGGCTTGTGGTAGCGGGGCTCACACCCGACCCCCCAGGCTTGAGAGCCTGAGCTCCAGCCCAAGTCGCAGTGTCTACACAGCTATTTTTAGCATGCTAGTGCAAGCCCCACTAACACAAGATTGTGTACCTGTGTGGACTGTATTGTACTATGTGTATGTATAGTACCTAGCACAATGGGCCCTTATCTCAGTTGGGGGTCTCTAGGCACTACTGTATTACACGTAAATAATGAAAATCCCTCCCTGTTTCCAAGCCCACCCATTCCTTGGCCTCTCTGCTAAAACTTCGAACACATAGGTTGGTTATTTCCAACTGTAGGGGTGTTTTTTGTGATGTGTGTCACGGGTTGGATCACAGAAACCCCCTTGGGAACTGCCAACTGATGTGCCAAGACTACTTCTGCCCCTGCTTTCCCTGCCAGCTTGGGACTCCAGCACCCTGTCTTGCTGAGCCAGACACTCCAGTCTGCTCCAACACAGACCCAGGGTCTGAACCACGTGCCCCAAAGCTGCAGACATAACTGAAAGCAATTTAAGAAGTGTGCCTGTCTCTAACACTCAGATGCCCAACTCCCAATGGGGTCCAAACCCCAAATAAATCCGTTTTACCCTGTATAAAGCTTATAAGGGTAAACTCATAAATTGTTCGCCCTCTATAACACTGATAGAGGTGCACGGCTGTTCCCCCCCCCCCCCAACCCCCCCAGGTATTAATACATACTCTGGGTTAGTTAGTAAGTAAAAAGTGATTTTATTAAATACAGAAAGTAGGATTTAAGTGGTTCCAAATAGTAACAGACAGAACAAAGTGAATTACCAAGCAAAATAAAATAAAACACGCAAGTCTAAGTCTAGTACAGTAATAAAACTCAATACAGATAAAATCCTCACCCAGTAAGCTTCCTTTTACAGACTAGTTTCCTTCTAGTCTGAGTCCAGCAATCACTCACAACCCTGTAGTTAGTGTCCTTTGTTCCAGTTTCTTTCAGTTATCCTGGGGGGTGGAGAGGCTCACTCTTTAGCCAGACCAAATGGAGGGGTCTCCCAGGGGTCTAAATAGATTTTCTCCTGTGGGTGGACACCCCATCCTCCCCCTGTGTAGAATCCAGCTACAAAATGGAGTTTTGGAGTCACATGGGCAAGTCACATGTCCATGTATGACTGAGTTTCTTACCAGCCAAGCCACATTCCTGGGAAAGCTCAGATGTGGATTGGCGTCTTCAAGATCCATTGTCCGTTAAGTGCTTCTTGATTAGGCATTTAACTTGCACTCAAGAAGCTGACCAAAAGCTTACTAAGGCTACTTAGAAATCAAGCAAGTCTGCAACCAATATTCATAACTTTGAATACAAAAGTGATACATGCATACAAATAGGATGAATAGATTCAGTAGATCATAACCTTCACAGAGAGATGTTACATGGCATATGTATCATTCAACATATTCCAGTTATGTCATAAGCATATTTCCATAAAGCCTTATGGGGGCACCATCACAATGTGAACCTCTTTCCAATAGTAACTGGGATTAATCTGGTCCAAGTCATTCTACAAAGGCCACCAAACAGCCATCAGATGGTAACAGCCTTCTGTCACCTATCACTTGGGGCTGGGTTCAAGCCAACAGCCAGGAATTGGAGGAATTTTCCAAAGAAATGCAGTACTGTATTAGTATTATAAAATGCACATACATGCATGTGAGAGGTGTATGTGCATATACTGTACTCTAGATACACGGCTTAAGTCTATTCTCCCATTGGCGCATGCACAAAACTCCCGTTAATGGAAATTATGAGTATATTTTGATTGAAGGAATGGAAGCCATTATATACCATATGTTTCTGCTTCTCTAGCTGTACTGGGATGGGTGATAAGTATCTTTAAATCCTTGACTGCTGCTTAACAGATGGGGTTTTAACGAGGCTTTTGAGGGATGACGTGTCCTTCATGAGGACATTTCTTATGCTTTATTAGTTTACACATGTTTTATCTAAACATTGGTCCTGGACTTCGGGTTCAGATATGAAATACCACCACTTCTGACATTGAAGTGGCATTTCCTGCACACTCTTCAGCAGACACTTTAAAGCTATAGCAGTGTACACACTGTTCCCTGTCTCGAACTTAGTCCGTTTGTCTGACATTACGTTATAACCAGGAGTCAGTTTAAATAGTTAGTTGTCGCTAAACGTCCAGTTTACCCGACACACTGAAATAATGAAAAAAGAACCCATTAATAATTTTTGGCAAGTGCAGCATCCCCTGCACCTTGCACCTGCAGGGGTCCTGTGCCACCGGCTCCACAGCTGTGCAGAGAGCCATGTGGAGCCCTGCTATCACTGCCCCAGTCACTCACCGGCTGGGAATATAGGGACCATCCCCCTGCAGAAGTCATTCAGCATTGATCTGGCCTCCCCTGTACCTGGGCCCTCGTGCGCCTCTGCAGTGCTGGCCAGGGGTCTCTGCTCTGCTGGGCCAAGGCCGTAGCCTCCTCTGCACCTTGTGCCTGGGTGTCTCAGAGCCCTCAGCTGGGCAAGGAGCCCCCTGCAGCCCTGTTGTCAGCACTGACTTACCCCTACCCTCCCCCTTAATTTCCCACAAGTGTGAAAATTAAAATTGCTTAAAACTGTTTAAAATAAAAATTGATATTAATTGTGGAAATTGGGGAAAAAAATCAACTTCTGCCAAGCCTAATTATAATATGAATTCTGTCTCCGACATGGGAATGATTGACATAGTTCCTTGTCTGATGGCATCTAAAATGAATTAAGATTTTTGATTATGCAGACAAGGGTCCAGACTAAAAGATTTGGATTTAGTTCCAGATTTTGGTTGCTAGTGTTTGCACCTAAGATTTTTGGATTAGCCCAGTGTGAGAGGCTAGAATGATAGGTAAGAAACAATGATCATCCCTAATGAAATCAGAAGTGTCATGTTACTTAGCGACAGGTTTCAGAGTAGCAGCCGTGTTAGTCTGTATTCGCAAAAAAGAAAAGGAGGACTTCTGGCACCTTAGAGACTAACCAATTTATTTGAGCATACGCTTTCGTGAGCTACAGCTCACTTCATCAGATGCATTCAGTGGAAAATACAGTGGGGAGATTTATATACACAGAGAACGTGAAACAATGGGTGTTACCGTACACACTGTAACCAGAGTGATCACTTAAGGTGAGCTATTACCAGCGGGGGGGCGGGAGAGAAGGGGGAACCTTTTGTAGTGATAATCAAGGTGGGCCATTTCCAGCAGTTGACAAGAACTGTTCCTCAGACGTTCTTGTCAACTTCTGGAAATGGCCCACCTTGATTATCACTAAAAAAGGTTCCCCCTTCCCCCCCCCCCCGCCCTCCTGCTGGTAATAGCTCACCTTAAGTGATCACTCTGGTTACAGTGTGTACGGTAACACCCATTGTTTCACGTTCTCTGTGTATATAAATCTCCCCACTGTATTTTCCACTGAATGCATCCGATGAAGTGAGCTGTAGCTCACGAAAGCTTATGCTCAAATAAATTTGTTAGTCTCTAACGTGCCACAAGTACTCCTTTTCATGTTACCTAGCATTCACTCAGCTGGGTTAGTCGTATAGTTTGTGTTAAAAGTGTTAGTTAAAAATCTTAATACAAAAAATGGAGCTAGAGAATGCAAGTTTGTGAAAACTGGCTTCTAGTTTAGATTTTTAGTTTTTACGGACAGAAGGAACCTTATGATCATGTAGTCTATCCAGAGATGGATTACGGTTTTGTGGGACCTTGGGCCAGAGCAAGTGGGGGCCCATCCTCACCCCTTCCGCCCGCAGTCATCCTCCCGTGGTGCTCCTGCTGGGAAGTGGGGTTGGGGCACGGCAGCTTGCCCCACTCCACCCGCCTGGGGCTCCTGCCGGGGAAGGGGTTGAAGGCACAGGGGCTTCCCCATTAGGAACGCCAGGCAGACAGAGTGCTTGGGATGCAGGGGCACCATTTTTCTGGGACCCCCCAGCCCCCAATTGGTTGGGGCCCCTGGGCATGGGCCCAGTTAGCCCAGTGGCTAATTCGTTACTGAGTCTATCCTCCTGTGTAACATAGGCTGTGGAATTCCACTGTAAACCATAGACGTTTCCAAAGCTTGCATGTGTTTGGGTCAGTGTTTGATTTAGATCCATCTCTGTTAAGTAAGCAACAAAAGAAGAGTGTGCAGTTAGATCAAGATACCCTAGAAGAATAAGCAGTAGCAATGAAAAAGGTCTCTTTGTTCATCTACCTTATGGATTGTTCTCTGTGTAGATAATCATTTAGCGTAAGTGCATTCAATCTCTTGAGAGAAGAAGAAATTTACCGCCACCAACACTTCTAGTTTCACACTTCTGGCCAGATGTATTATGGGTGTTTTCACCCTTTCTCTGGAGTATCATATATTGAACAATGCTGGAAGCCAATACCTGACCTGATGTCTGATGTATGGTGAATTCTATGTAACGTTTTGTCTTGAAAGAGGCCCAGTTTACATTACTGCCGTGTTAGTTTCTGTCTTTGGAAAACATGTTCATTTCTATATGAACAATGTTTTAAAAGTATGAGGTTAAGCTGGGACCTAAATTTTGATGATGTTCTGAGTTCTTTGTACTGTTGTGTACAGCAAAGCTGTAGCTTCATGTCAGTCTGTGTCTGTCCTGTTACCATAGTGAGATTCCCTTGTTTCAACTCCGAGACAGTGTATCCTGGAGAAAATGAATTTATTTCTGGCTGTTATCATGTGTGAACCCTTGGTGGGAGAGAACGTGTCTGTTGCTGGGGAAGAGTGATTTACAGCAGCATTCTTGCTGAAAATCTCCGCTGATAAAATGCTTTGGGGACAAATGGCTCTTGGTTTCTGTGCAATTCAGTTCAGCTAATGAACAAGGCAGCAGATGGCAATTAGAGGACAGCTGGGCTTTCCAAGGGAGCCTTTGGTCTAAGATACAAAGAAGAAGAGAGTTTAGTAGGGGTTGAAGTAGAAGGTGCTCACACACCAATGGTGCCATGAAAACAAGATTTCCAAACTCACTACACTTATTTAGCCTTCAGACTAAGGGAGGGTAACTTAGAATCTCTTCTTGGGCCTCAGAAGCCAGTGCTAGTAGCACATCATGGAATCTACTAGGAAGGAGTTTTCACGTGAGAGGTGTGGTTGGAACCTGGGGCTGGAGAATGAAAGGATTAGAGGGTGTCATCAGCATGGTGAACCTGGGCACCTAGGGAGCCTGGGATGGCTTCCTTGGTCGCACTTAAACCTGCTGTAAATCCTCTGAAATTGGGGTGGTTGGAGCTTTGATTGTGGGTGGAGCCTGAGAATACCCCCACTCTGTCTTCCCAAATTAACTCTGGGATATGGGGTTTGGGTTTGTGCTCCTCTCTAGCTCTGATGAGACATCTAGGCAGTGATTTTCAAAGGGACCTTAGGGAGCTGGACTCCCAACTCCCTTAGGACAAATCCTATTGTAAGCAGTCAGTGAAGCTTAACCTTCCTAGACCAGACGTACTTTAGTTGTAAGCCAGGTGCAATTTATTTTGGTTTTTAAGGCAAGCTCTTTCATTTTGATTTCACTTAAAATTCAAAATGGAATTCAGGTGGAGTGCCATTATAGAGGAGAGAAGCCTTCAGACTATGAAATGGCAATATGTATTTAGACTGAAAGCCTTTCAGGTGCGGACTGTTTCTCGTAGAGCGATTAGGTGTGCCCGGTAAATGATGAGGATCATACTGGTTTGATCCCTGTATGGTGGCAGCAGAAAGCAACTCTTTGTTGAGTGCTGGTCCCTGTGGGTACTCACTGTGCAGTCTCTACGTAAAAGAATAAATGGACACAAATCAGACGTCAAGAATTATAACATTCATAAACCAGTCGGAGAACACTTCAATCTCTCTGGTCACGCGATTACAGACATGAAAGTTGCAATATTACAACAGAAAAACTTCAAATCCAGACTCCAGCGAGAGACTGCTGAATTGGAATTCATTTGCAAATTGGATACAATTAACTTAGGCTTGAATAGAGACTGGGAGTGGCTAAGTCATTATGCAAGGTAACCTATTTCGCCTTGTTTTCCTAACCCCCCCCCCTTCCTCAGACGTTCTTGTTAAACCCTGGATTTGTGCTGGAAATGGCCCACCTTGATTATCATACACATTGTAAGGAGAGTGATCACTTTACATAAGCTTATTACCAGCAGGAGAGTGGGGTGGGGGGAGAGAAAACCTTTTGTAGTGATAAACACCCATTTTTTCATGATTTGTGTGTATAAAAACAAACATCTTGTGTATTTTCCACAGTATGCATCCGATGAAGTGACCTGCAGCTCACAAAAGCTTATGCTCAAATAAATTGGTTAGTCTCTAAGGTACCACAAGTACTCCTTTTCTTTTTGCGAATACAGACTAACACGGCTGTTACTCTGAAACCTGTGCATGAGTTGGTGCTCCATGCGCATGAAACCAGAAGACTTTTCAGTGTCCATTGGTTCATGCCTATGCCTTTATCCCTCCCAGTGTTGATCAGCTCTGAACTGGGAATATAAGAGGCTGCACGGACCAGCTGTCTCTCCAATTTCTTCCTATTGCTCATGGTCAAGCCTCCATATGTACGCTCCCAGAGCACAGTGCTGAGCAGTATGGGGCCAGTTGTCTTCAAAAGTAATTAATAAAACGCCCACCATCACAACAGGTGCTTTTGCTGGCAGGCCCACTACATCTGATACTAATTGGCTCCCTTGCTGTCAACCTCAGCAGCGAGGCCATTGATTAAATGGGGCATGGAGACTAAACTGTCCTCTCAGCCTCTAGGAAAGGCTCATGTTGATAGAGCTGTGTGGGGAAAGCTTGCACTGCTGCTGTTGCCTATGTTGTCCTTGTTCTGTGGATAAACAATGGACGTTGGCATCTAGGGCTGTCAACCCAGCAAAACTAACTCTCTGTATAATATACAGAAATGACTCTTTTTCACAAACATGTCATTGTCTGACCCCAGTGCTGCAGTTTTATTATTAAAGCAATGAACAGTTTAGAATGTAACCTGCTGCCCAGCTAGTGGTGCAACTGTGAGGAAAAAGCTGGCACGAAGGAGTAATACGGTGTCTCGCTCTCTGTCACTTTCAATCCATCATGGACGTTCTCACTGGCCTTTATTGTTCCACTCAGAACGGGTTTTCAGCAAAGCAGGTCAGACACATGGTCCCCTCCCATCCACTCACTAATTGACTGGAAATAAAGCAGTGGACGAGACAAATTAACTCTGATTTCAGGCCCATCACTCCGTGGTGCGTGATGGTTCTGGGGTCACAGTAATTAAGGCTAATGTGTTATTAGAAATCTACCAGTAGCTTTGATTTGGTGCCTCAAATCAGCCACCTAGTGAGGTTTAAGTTCCTTTAAAGCAGTGGCTGGTATAAGGAATGGATTCCCAATTATGATCTTTTCTGGCTAATGGCTGTATGGTATAGTGCTGTGGGACCTCGGGGTGTTGCTTCATACAGGTCTTGACGTGGCACTAGTTGAATTCAAATTCTGCAACTTAGACATTACAGTTATGGTGCCTTGTCTTGACTGCTGATCACATTCAATTTCCAGTTGAAGGCCCTGGGTGGCAGGGTTTGAACCCAAAACAGTTAATCTGCCTCTTTACTTTGATCTGCTGTTCATGTGCAAATCCCTTTCTTGCTTCAGCTGGGACACAGCCTAGCACACTGGTTGATCACAAATGCTTAATGTGAACAGATCGTTCCAGTTAGTGTGAATGAGAGTCACCTGCCCAGCATTCACAGAAGGGAGAGAATATCCCAGGAACCCATCTCTGTTCAGAGGTCCCAATGGAGAATGAAATAGTTTCCTTCTTTAGACTAGAGTTCACATTCCATAAAGCTGCATGGACGGGGCTGGGCTTTCCCCCACTGTGCAGAGACCAAACAGTCTTGATTCTGGGTGACAGAAGATTTTCCAACTTTTGGGGTTGGTGGTTTTTATTAGTCGTTCAACAGAATAATAATCTAAAGCACAAGAAGAACCTTCTGTACCTAGGCTCCTGAGCCAGGTGGTGCTTATTTCACAACCATCAAAGTGTATAGATCTTTGATGGAGTGGACTCAGTGGATGTTTTTGCAGTTGACTTCAGCGGGAGCAAGATCAGGCTCCCATAGCTCAATAGTTGAGGCGATGTGAAAGCATTTTTTTGATGGTTTCCTGCCTGTACGCCATTGAAGAATGGACATTTCCTGCCCCCGGAACTTGCTTTTACAGCCAAATGGGGAATAACATGAACAGCATAACTACTGTGGGTGGTGCCCCAACTGTCCATGAGCAACCGGAGCAGCATACCGCTTGGAAATCCTCCATTTTTATTAACAGTCTCAGTTCGGGGAGGGGGAAATTACATAATCAAATTGCAGCTCAAACACTGAACTTATGAACATATGTTGTTTCCTGCAGTGACCTTCGACCACTTTGAAATTTTGCGAGCCATTGGGAAAGGCAGCTTTGGAAAGGTAAGCTCCTCAAGAGTAAAACTACTGGGTGCACAACAGAGACTGTAGCTAGCCAAGTAATGGGCACGTTAGAGATGCTTAAATTTCAGAGCTTATTGCAGAGTAATGGAATATTGCTTGTCGATGAGATTTGACCTGAACTTCAACTCCTAATAATCCAGGAAGAGTCTCTAAGTTTGACTCGTCATCCATTTGGAATCCGCAAATCCTATTACAAGATATTAAACTGCAGTTAATGATAAACCCAATCAGCTGAATTTCATTATGTTAGATGGGTAAACATCCTCTGAAGGGAGCCTCCCCCACCAAAGCCCACTTGAGCATCCTGGTGTCTCTTTGACAAAGCACTATGATTCTCCGAGAGCAGCACTTCAGAGAGCAGAGAAACATCTGTGTCTGAAGTCCCACTTCTGGGATTTAAACATCGTGTTAGGGCTGTGGGTTTTTTCAGTATGGTGAGTTCTGTGACAAAACCCATGTCTGGAAGATGCCAAAAGCCCAGAGGTTTGATGGGTCAGCTGTGCTACACTAGAAAGATTGTGCTGGTCCTTATAGATAGGAGATGCTGTCACACTAGTACTCACAAGTCCTGCCTGCAGGGAGTGAGGCTGTCTCGGTGAATGCCCTCAGCTCTTATCCTACAGTCCTGCTTGGCGAAAGGGAGGGTCAGGAAGCAGCATGCAACACATGAATGGTGGATAATTATGGGAAAAAAGCAGACATTTGTCAGTTACTTAATAAACCTGCGATACCCCAAATTTGCTGTGACAAACTCTGTACTCTAACTGTCATTCTTTTTAGCATGAATATTGACTGCAGCACTTACTGGTGATGTGCAGGGTTAAATCATAAGTGCATGAGGCTGTGACCTAGTGACATGAATCTCATTGAAGTTAACAATAGAGTGCTCATCAGGGCACATTTCACCTGCACAAACTTGCTTTTGAGATGTCACCCAGCTACTCTGCCCAAGCTAACATCTTGGTTTGCTCACTTAGGTCTGCATTGTACAGAAGAATGACACCAAGAAAATGTATGCCATGAAATACATGAACAAACAGAAGTGTGTGGAGCGTAATGAAGTGAGAAATGTGTTCAAAGAGCTGCAGATTATGCAGGGCCTGGAACACCCCTTCCTGGTTAATTTGTGGTAAGTCATTAATACTTTATTTACACCTTTTTCCATTTATTAGGAGCCTGCCTCTCAGGGGGGCTGAGCTCTGATCGATGTCAGTTGCAGCTGGGACTGCTCAGCAACTCCGAAAACCGAGGAGGTTTGTTTCTTTTTAAATCCCTGTTTATAAAAAAAGCTGTGTTTCTATAAGGTATATTTTTGTTTCTTTTGTGGCTATTCTCCAGGGGTATCTCTGACTGCCTGTAACCCAGTTTTATTTGACCCAGCTCCTTGGTAAAAACAACAGCTTCCATTTCTAGCTCGAAATACAATTGGACTCAGATTCAAACGGTGCTCCCATAATGGGGCCCCCTTCCAGCTTCTATTTAATTGAATGGATACCCACTGGCCTGAGGCAGCAGGTGCCCACTCCTTCCAGTTTTATTCCTTTCACAGTGGAGGCTGCCATGTCTTGCCTGGCAAAGTACAAATGCAATAGATTTTGCCCTGAGCTTTCTTTTTGCTGTGAAACAGTCACCTTTTGTGCCAAAGGGCCTTGGTGGATACCAAATGGGTTAGACAATCACTGACTTCCCAGACATACAAAGGGTGAATATAGTCTTTAGAAAATTGACACGATTTGCTTCCTCTGTGACATTTATAATGCACCAGTTTACAATAAATGAAACTTGATCCTGCGAGGTGCAGAGCACCGATAACTCCCACTGATTTCAACTCTGCAGGATTGGGCCTCTCAAGCTATTAAACAAGCCCCAGCCCCATGGCTGGAATAAAGAAACATTGCTGGCTTTTAATGCAGTGTGCGTTAACTTCCTGCACTAATGTGATTGATGGCCTTGGTGAAAGGACTGGATGTTATTCAAACTGGCTCCCTCTTGGCAGCAGATAACCAGAAATCTAATATTAAAGAGTGGGGTAGAAGCATGCATCGCCCACTAAGTACCTCGGTAGATCAATCTTAATCTCGATCAATGTTGGTCTCCATCTCTCCTGTCCTTCCCTTTGCTCCCCACTGCCTCCCAGTTGCTATTTTGTGGTTTATTCTGTGCCATCAAAAGTCTGTCTTAAAACCTTATTGATATTTGCTGAACTAATGCTATTCAGCAAAGATAAAAGCCTTTGTTTGGTGGATTTAGTGACAGAAAAAAAAATCCACCACAATTCAGATTTTATTTCAGAAACTCAGATCTCTCCCTGGAAAATGTGCACATAAAGCAGTCTCTTTCCTTTAAGCATACTTGATCAATGCAGCCTACACAGTCTGTTTTCAGTGGTTTGCCAGCCATCAGCACTGGGATTGATCAACACAATGATAAAAGACATCTTAATCCCTCCATCTTCGTTTGATTCAGCATGTTTTCCTGCAGTAGCACAGTGGAATGAAGGTTTAAATAAGGCTCTGTTACTGTTAAAGCCAGACAATAATTTTATTAGGACATTGGTAACATTTCCAATTGTCAGGGGCTTAGATATCATGTGACTTTCCTTTAATTACATAGCAACTTAATAGAGTCCACTGGTAAATAACATACAGCTAGAAGGTCCCTGCAGGATACTGTGTAATTACACTTATTAGCTGTAAAGGTAATTTTCGAATGGGGTAAAACATTCAAAACAAAACCCAAACCCACAGGAATCTTGCCTGGTTACTTGGAGTTTTGAGTTCAAAACTCAAAACCCACTGAGGATCACACATTTTTGGAATGATTCTGAGTTTATTTATGGTTTCTTATTGAAATCCTCTGAGATATGTCGTTTCAGTGCTAAAGCAGGTGAAATGTAATAATTTTGATGGATAGAGAACTCAAAGCAGAACTCAGCCATGCAAACCCAAGTAGCTCAACATGAAAGGTGATGTTTATGCATAGACCACTCCAAAGCAAAACCTCGGAGTTTCCCATTTCTCTTGTAATTATGGTTACCTCCAGCTCCCATGTGGCCACATCCCCAAAATGTGACTGCTAAGCTTTGCTTGTGATCCATGGACCACATTTTTCACTGGGTTATTTTGGTTGCTTGGTTTTGGTGATGCTTGCTATTCTATCAAATTGATGAGATGCCAGCATGAATAGCCAATAGAAGGATGCTGCCCACAGCTGATCAACAGAGTTGTCTTGTGGGATACTTGGGAAACCTTGTGCGATAAATGAAGACATCCAGTGGAGCTACTTAAACTGGAGCAGTAAATAACATCTGCATCCCCGAACGATCTGAGCAACTGGTACTGCACTATTAACAAGGTCTTGGGAACCAGTCTCAGAAAATGCATGTGAATTAATCCTTCCTATACAAACCCAAACCTTACTTGTTGTGTTACTTGTGATTTTGAGTGCAGCCTTGTACACCACCTTATGGATTCATGCTGTGTCATCTTCCTGATTTTGATAGGATTTTTTGGGTCTACATAGGAGGAGGCAGGGTAGCCCATCATAATTGGCAGAGAGAAGCCAAAAGCAGGTACACTGCCAGTTCAGAGCTCAGGCCATATTGCTAATGACATGCTGCTTTTCCAGTAAACCAGCCAGCTGGGGCTTAACACCGTTATCTGGGGAAATGGCATCCCTTTTCCCCCCTCAGGCTTCCAAGATATAGGAGTATTTGGGGTCCAGACAGCCTGGCTTTTACTGCCACTTTTTACCTAGCACCATCAATGTAACTGCATTGGTGACTTGTTACCACTGCACCAGGGTATAGTGATCAACAGTAGCCTGTTTACAGGTTTTTGTGTTATTCCCTAGTGCCTCCTGAGTGTACGTGCAGAATAACAACAGTAAAGTTCTCCAGAATGTATTTCATAAATAGAAACATTTTATTAGCTGATATAGATTTGCTGGCATCAATTCCTGATTACTGGAAAGAGGGAACAAATGCCTGTTGTATCCTGCATGGGGCTATAGGAAAGGTTTTTAGGCCAAGCCTCCCAAAATAAGGGTGAGTTTACGATTCTACTCTGAACCTAAAACAACTGCACAGGTCCACAAATATGCAGCGGATCTAGGCTGTGCTGTTCAGTCAGACCAGCCCCACTACCTGCGCGATACGCATGCCCTGAGCTGCCAAATCAGTTTGCTCCTTCTCCCCTTCACTATGTTGCCTGGTTGGGAAGCGAGGCCATGCCTACGTCCTGGTGGCCTCCTCACTTGCCCTCACTGGACACTGGGTGGCCACTCCCTCTGTTACATAGTTCAACCTCCTCCCACCCCTCCCCAAAGGGAGTAAAAATATTTGAAATGTTGCTGTTCTTACTACTACTGACAGCTACACTGAGATAGGGACATACATAACCCACCCGACCTGGGCTGAAAGCAGGGTTTGAACCAAGGAGCTACTAATCTAAAAGCACGAGCCTCTAGCACATGAGCTAAAGGACTTGTGTCCCATAGCTAGCAACAGTAGCATTGGCCCAGTCAGCAGAAGGGGACAAAGAAAAACCCTTCCCTAATGGGAGAGAGGCAGATACTCCTAGTATGATGGCTAGTGGCTCTGGGCATCCTAACACAGTTCCTAGGGAATGCCCAGTATTCCCCACATACCATAAAAATTACAGTGTGTCTGTGTTTTATTACTCACTGTGTTGCAGCCCACATGACCCAAATTCTACAGGATTTACCTACCTCCTATTATGTACTGAATAGCAAAAAGGAGATGGATCACAAGCATCTGCATCTCATGCAGGAGTGCTGGAACAGTTCGTATAGTGGGGGTGCTGAGAGCCATTGAACCAAACTGCAAACCCTATGTACTTTAGATAAGCTGTTACCAGCAGGAGAGTAGGGTGGGGGGAGAGAGAACCTTTTGTAGTGATAAACACCCATTTTTTCATGGTTTGTGTGTATAAAAACAGCTTCTGTATTTTCCACAGTATGCATCCAATGAAGTGAGCTGTAGCTCACGAAAGCTTATGCTCAAATAAATTGGTTAGTCTTTAAGGTGCCAAAAGTACTCCTTTTCTTTTTGCGAATACAGACTAACATGGCTCTTACTCTGAAACCTATGTATGATAGAAACCACTTCATGCCAGAGAATGCACCCCCAACACCCTTAGTTCCAGCACCTCTGATCTAATGGCCATGTTCTTCAAGCTAATGCTGTCAGAGCGGGGAAGATAGAAAGGGATTGATCCAATTTCATAACACGCTGAGGACTTTGTCGAGGATTTGGGGAGAGATTACCTAAAGTGGACACACACAAGAGAAATATCCGACTTCCCAACCTAAATAAACTTAGGCTGAGAGCCCTGCTGCCTGAAGTGCTTTCAAGATCAGTGGGTGGAAAGATGACTTTTGGGGCCGATTGGTTAGTGAGGAGCCATTGGCTCTCTTTTTTAGCATAGACACCCAGGTTGTCCTGTACTGTTGCACAGACTGAAGAACCCTGTATGGAGCAGCATTGACAAGCACCAGCTGAATTGCTCACTGGACTTCTCTCTTACCGACCTTTTTCCCAACAGAATTTTTTTTGTCCTCCGTAAAGCTAATCTGAATCACACTCCAGATATGGTGGTAATGCCACGTTGCTAGTGGACAAGTAGATACACCACAAAACTGCCCTAACTGGAACCCTCATTGGCAGTCCCAGCAGAGCCAAAGACTGAAACCTCCTCTCCACAGAGGTAGTGCCTTCAAAACAGCTTTCGGGCAGGCTATGAGGAAAGTTTGCACTGCTACTGTACGTGTTCTGTGGCCCAACACTGGACTGCCTTGTCCAGCTGCAACTTCTTGCAAGCATAACATTCACTTAAAAACCCCTTCTTTTAAAAGGAAAAAAGTGACCACGATCAGCCACTCTTAGAGGCACACGTGTGTGTGTTACAGAGCTTTTTGTGACACACAGTTTTAGGGTGATTTAAGCCTTCCAATATGATGAAGATTTACACCACTCTGCTGCCTGGTTTGGTTGCTGAAGTTTGTGCAATCTGCTTTGCTTTTTAAGCAAAGACAGAACCTGATTCAGCATCCTTTTTGCTCATGCTGTTTCCTGGGGGGGACTCTCTTGGCACGAGAGCAGGCATTTTTCATCTCTCTCTATTCAGGAGCCTGCTGTGAGCACTGGCTGCTCAGCATCTGGAAAGTATTGATGACTTGAGCCATCATTTTTACTCCCCGTATTGTAGGCAGAGCTAACAATACCCGTAGTTAAGGTTGCCTGACACTTTCATTCTAAAACTCTGTTTTCAGTTACTTTTAACTTTGCCCAACTTCAACAGTTTGGGCTGAAATTCCCCATGCTGGACGTCTGCCTCATGCTGAATTTTTTAGGAAAACTTCAGGAAAAATGGTCCAGACTTTTCTGAGAATGAGGTTGGGGGACAAATACGTTGTTTGGTGCATTCTGTTTTTTTTAACTGCTTTAGCTGAGAAACTCTAATGCCTGCATGCTTTGGAGCAGGGTCTTAACATTTGGCAGGGTGTGGCCTTTGTGTCAGTGAGGTGCCTTTTGCCATCCCTGTGCCAGTTTGCCCAAATTTGCCCATGTTATAAGACTTTGAAAAATATCAGTGCATGCATGTTTAGTCAAACATCCTATCAACGCTGGCTAGAGTTTATCAATGAAATTCTCTAAAGACTGCTTCAGCCCCGAGGGACAATGACTGAGCAGGATTTTCTCTGCAATTGCTCTTCCTGGCTAATGTGAGCCATGTTAGGAATTAAGAGGCTGAGATTTTCAGGGAAAGGTTGATGTTGATGGTGGAGCTAGCTATATAAAATCAATGTGTTGTGCATTTATCCCCTCATAGTTAGCTGATGAGCTGCAGTTCATTAACAAAGTCAGTACAACAGTCCTGCTGACTTCAGCATTGATGCTGTTGCACAAACTAAATAGAGCAGACAAATAAGGCCAAGCTGATGTCAAATCCCATGGTTTGGAAGCACAGCTGAGGCTGAGGTGGGGTTGAGAGTTTAGAGGCAAATGGGACGGGACATTGACCAAAACAGGGAATCCGTGTTTGCCAAATGGAAAAGCACAAATTGTTTAGAAAAAATGTCAATTTCCTGAGCCTCTAGGGCACTACTGGAGAAACTACCCAGAGCATTTAGCTATGTCCAGTCAAACATGCAGAATTTTTGAATTTGAGCTTTCTTTCCTGTCCGTAAGGACAATGGGCTGATGACCTGATCCTAAGCAGAATAATTTCTGTTCACTCCCACTGCTTTTAAAAGAGACAGAACTTTACCCAAATGAAATGCTTACTCTTTACTATGTAAAAAAAGTATCCTTCTACTTCAATGTTTGAAACACCTTTTCATCTAGAAAAATGGCTTTTTAGTACTTTTCAGACACAACTTTACGCTGCACTTTATAACTATTAAGTGTCCTCACAACACCCACTATGAAGTAGGTAGTAATTTAAAAGATGGAGGAATCAGGCAGCTAATTTAGGTGACTTGTTCCAGGCTACAGGGGAAGTCAGTATTAGAACAGGGATGGCTTTCATTCCCAGGGCCAGACATCTCCTTCTCCTATTAAAATTAGATGGCACCTTTCTGTTTAAGAAAAAAATTGGCACGTTGTTGCCTTTTAGACTATCACCTTTGATGGCATCTGTAACAAGTAGCTAGTCTGTTTTTCAGTTATGTACACAGCACAATGATGTGGCACTCTCTGTATTCTTCTGCCAGTATTTACTCAGGGGCACCTGCACAGTATGAACTGCTGCTGTCTCTCTCTCTCACTGGGTGTAGTTAATTGGATAACCAAACAGATGTGCCTAGATCAATCCAGTCATGAAATTGCCACAGAAATGTAAATAGAAGTGTGTGTAATTCATCCATAATTACACATAACGGTATGCATTGCGCCTTATTGAAATTAAAGAACACACTTTGAAAAATAACAGTATTGTCAAGGTCTCTTTTCAATTTGTTAAAAATATTTTTCCCTTCTTCCCTAAAATAACTCTTTGGAAGCTTGAAAACAAAATCTGCTTCTCTGTTGATCTTCCCTCCCTTCTGATATTTGTGAATGAACCAGCACAAGGCTGATTTATTATTTTACGGTTGCTCATAAGCACTGGATTGTTGACCCTGAGTATTACTTTCTTATTTAGAAATAATGACAGCTGTGAACCAATTCCTTTGTCAAAAATACATGTATAAAGATGTGTAAAGATGTACAGAGATATTTAGAGGGAGACAAAGTCTTCATCAGTAATCAGTACATTTATCCCAAATCTGATTAGTGTTAATACTATGAACTTACATACAGTATCAGACACAGACATTGATCTAATTTGAAAAATTAGGGACCCAGTCTCATGAGATGCTGAATGCCCTCAGCTCAGCAGGATTGCAAGAGTTCCCAGCACCACTCTGGATTGGGCCCATAGGCTAAGTCTACACTGCAGTTAGACACCCTCGGCTGGCCTGTGCCAGCTGACTCGGGTTTGGGCTTCAGGCTTGTTCCATTGCAGTGTAGACCTCCGGGCTCTGGGACCCTTCCACCTCACAGAGTACTAGAGCCTGGGCTCCAGCCTGAGCCCAGAAGTTGACACTGCAGTGAAACAGCCCCGCAGCTCGAGCCCTGCGAGCCCGAGTCCGCTGGCACGGGCCAGCCGTGGGTGTCTAATTGCAGAATAGACATACCATATGTGTCTGTAAAACGTAGTCTAGTCCACACATATGAGTGGGAGTGACAAAATCCCATATAAATATGTAGCAGTATAATAATTTTGGTCAGATGTAGCAGTTGAGGGCAGCACTTTTGATCCCTTTTTCTTTGAACGTTACCTCTCCTGAGTCAAGACTTGGCTGTAGCATGGTGCTTTTGCTCTCTCAGGTACTCATTCCAAGATGAGGAGGACATGTTCATGGTGGTGGATCTTCTTCTTGGAGGGGATCTGCGTTATCATCTACAGCAAAATGTCCGATTTCAAGAAGGCACTGTGAAACTCTTCATCTGTGAACTGGCATTGGCACTAGACTATCTCCAGGGTAGACACATCATCCACAGGTCAGTCAGGGGCTTCAAAGGTGGGTTGATGTTGACATTCTGTTGTTGTGTCTTGTTACGCATTACCTTATGGCTGAGGCAGAACCAATGGAGGTAATTTGTTTTATACTGTAGCTACGAGAAAAAGACGTCAGCTTGTTACTGAATATCTCTGAGTCACAGCTGCCAACTTTACTCATTTTTGATGCCATCCCCTAAGTGGAGCAAGGTGCATTCCATTCTGCCTCATGCATGATTGCTACAAAGTTAATCACTACATTTTGATTAATAATTTTTTATGGCTGATGATATACGAAGCAGAAAGAACACAGCTTGATTTTCTGTTAGCTGGGGAGCCTGCTCTGGTTAGTTGTAAGAAAAATGTTTTAATTTGTAAACTGAGGTAATTTGATAGGGAAATCATTGTTGGAAAGTAAATGGGATCATGGTCAGAAAATAATACCTACCCACATGTATGGTGACTTTTACTTGACAACCTCCGAGTGCCTTACAAAGGAAGTATTTTTATCTCTTTTTTACACAAAGGGAAATTGAAGCCTAGTGAGGTTAAGCAACTTGCCCTTTATCCTACAGAAGTCAGTAGCAGAATCAGGACTCCTGACAAACGTTTCAAGTTCTAACCACTTGACCATGTATGGGTCCAAGTTGCATTGTTTTGAACTGTTCTTTGGCCAACTTTTCTTGGTTCAGGTCTTTCCCAGCACTCAGGTTTGGGAAGCACTTTGGAGGCAATGTATATCTATAGGAATTAGAAGTGAAAAAGGTATGCTAAGTCATCTGCTTCATTCCTCCCAGGTCAGTGTGGGATACATAGCTTCTAAAACGTCTCACATCATTCAACAGTGAAACTTGTAGGAGCATGGACACTGTCAAGGAAGTCTTTTCCAGGCTGCCTTGGCTGGGAGGAGGGTCCCATGATGTGGAGCATCAGGATGAGGTAGAGAGTCCAAGCGAGAGGAAATGTTCTAGTAAGGGATATAATAACAATATTCGTCTGTCTTGTCCCTCACTGATGTGGAAGGAGAAGCAGAAGCTTAGGGACAGGGCAGAAAACTCACATTTGTGTCTTCCTGAAATCTTTTCTTAGGGAAGTTTTAAGGTTTTACATATTTCTAATGCGGAGAGCACGTTATTTCCCTCCCTTGGGCAGATACCATAGAATATTTTTCCACTCACCCTGCAAGAAGATATAACTACTAGATTTAATTAGCTCCAGCTCTTCAATGTCAGACCTATCCATTGAAGGAAATGCAGTGGAGAAAAGACATCTCTATTGGGATCTCTGTTGCATTTGAAGTTGTAGACAGCAGGGCTAACTCTGTGTAACAAACAGAAGGAATAGGAATGGAAATAGATGCCCCTTCTCCTATATATGAATTAAATGCCTCTCTCAATGTTGGGAATTTCTCACTGGAGTTTGTGCATGGCCAGTGAAGCACAATTTGTGTTCCTCCGACCAATGAAAGACCTTCTGCTATCTTATATCTATGTGGTATGTCCATTAGCCTGAATGGTAGCTCCAGTAGGATATGGGGTGGTAGTATATGGCAGAAGGAAACTGCCCCTGTGGTTCACAGGATACCACTTGCTCTGCAAGGTATCTATCACAAGGGGAGAAAAGAGAACTTTGATAACAGGTGATTTTTGAAGGGGACCTTGAATTTCCACATCTCCTGTTCTGGTTCCTTTCCTTTGCTTGCTTTATTCAGCTATGTTGGATGACAGGGAATGTTCAAAATTTGGAGGAAGTGATTACTTGCTTTTAAAAATACCCATAAGAATAACAAAACTAATTACAATCAGCCCTCAGGACCTAATTGCAACCATCCCTCAGAAGAATAATTTCATGGAAACTAATTATTACAACTGAACACTACCAAAGAAGAATTTATATTTGTCTTTTAAAGTCTGATTTTAAAAAAAAATGTATTCTTGACTGAATTACTAATGTGAGATTAAAAGATAGTTTATGCAGTACAGGGAAGTGATAGGTCACCTTCCATCACAATCCCATTATGATTGATATTTGGTATGTTTAAGCCCAAAGAGGCAGTAATGTCAGGTTCCAAATGCAGACATTACTGGTGGGATTTTTTTTTTAACTTCTGGAACAATGGTACAGCTTAATTAGACAACTAGTTATAAAAATACAGTAAATGTGATGCCAGAGGGTGAATCTGATGCCTTCCTTCTCTATATAAAACTCACTGTTTTAAGCAAAATAATAGGAATTGGCCAATATGCTGCATTTGTACATCATGGCCATAGTCTCTGCTGGTATAAATGGATGAAACTCCGTTTAAGTCAATAGAGCTATGTCCATTTCTATGAGCAGAGAATTTTTCTCTGTTTCAGTTTATAACAACATCATGCTTCTATTACCTCTCATCCTGAATGATCACAAATATCTTTACAAACCTAATAATCTGATGTACAAACTGTACACAGGGTTCAAGTCATTCTACATTGAAATGCAGCCACCACAGGGGAGAAGCACAGCCGCTGTTTGTTTTTTCAGTGCACAGCAAATAACGTGCAACAATTTAAGTCAGGAAGTAAAGGATACACCCTGTCCAATTACAATTGCTTTGGGAGCTTATGTAGGTGCCTAGATGCTACAGTGATCGGTGGAGGGGGGGAAGGCATAGAAGTACCAAGAGAGAGAAGTGAAAATGACCTAAAGTAAAATGTAGCTAGGATCTCGGGTAGCACCCTACTCTTGAGAACAGTGCTATGGAATCTTTAATAGCCAAATGTTATCCAGACATCGTTTTTACAATTTATCTCACAGATGCCACCTCCATCAACACACAGCTGTCTAATATCATGTTAGGACATTGGTTTGGTACTGACTGAGAGGAACGAGTGTCATCTACTGAATCACTAATGCCAGCCCCTGTGGTGCTCTGTGTGTTCCTTGGAGCTTTCAATAACTTTAATACAGGGATAGACCACCCTAATGATATCTTACATAAGAGCGGCCATACTGGGTCAGACCAATCATCCATCTAGTCCAGTATCCTGTCTTCCAACAGTGGACCGTGACAGATGCTTCAGAGGGAATGCACAGGACAGGGTAATTATCGAGTGATCCATCTCATCATCCAGTTCCAGCTTCTATCAGTGAGAGGTTTAAGACACCCAGAGCATGTGGTTGCATTCCTGGCCACCTGGGCTAATAGCTATTGAAAGACCTATCCTCCATGAACTTATCTAATTCCTCTTTGAACCCAGTTATACTTTTGGCCTTCACAACATCCCCTGGCAATGAGTTCCACAGGTTGACTGTGCATTGTGTGCAGAAGTACATCCTTATGTTAGTTTTTACCCTGCTGTCTATTAATTTCATTGGGTAACCCCTGGTACTTGTGTTATGTGATACGGTAAATAACACTCCCTTATTCACTTCCTCCACGACATTCGTGATTTTATGAACTTCTATCATATCCCTGCTTAGTCATCTCTCTTCTAAGCTGATCAGTCCCTGTCTTTTTAATTTCTTCTCATATAGAAGCTGTTCCATACCCCTCATCATTTGTTGCCCATCACTGTACCTTTTCCAATTCAAATATATCTTTTTTTGGATGGAGTGACCAGAACTACATGCAGAATTCAAGGTGTGGGTGTACCATAGATTTATATAGTGGCATTATGGTATTTTCTGTCTTATTATCTATCACTTTCCTGGTGGTTCCTAATAGTCCGCTAGCTTTTTTTGATTGCTGCTGCATGTTGAGGAGATGTTTTCAGAGAACTATCCACAATGGCGCCAATATCTCTTTCTTGAATGGTAACAGCTAATTTAGACCCCATCGTTTTGTATGTACAGCTGGGATTATGTTTTCCAATGTGCATTACTTTGCACTTATCAACACTGAATTTCATCTGCCATTTTGATGCCGAGTCACCCAGTTTTATGAGATCCCTTTGTAACTCTTTGCAGTCAGTTTTGGACTTACCTATCATGAGTAGTTTTGTATCATCAGCAAATTTTGCTACCTCACTGTTCACCCCCTTTTCCAGAATATTTATGAATATGTTTAACACTTTCACTGGTGCCTCTTAATTTGTTTGACCATATAAATTAATTTGCCACTCCAAGGCATTGTGATGGCAAAGAATGCAGGGAGGTTTAAATCAGTTAGTTGTAAATGATCATTTGGAATCGCTAGAAGCATAGGTCCCCCTTATTCTTCCACATGACCTTCCGTTCTGGCAAGAGGCCTGCAACACTAATCGTATGTTCCATTCAGTGGAATCTCACTGCTTGTGTATTGTTTTCAAATGACCAGCAGGTGCCTACTGATTCTTTTGGTTGGCCTTGGTAGCACATGAGTTTCTGGTGCAGTGTGTTATTCCAATGACCGGTTCAATAGAAATCCATTAAAGACTTGCAGTCTTTACTCAGGCAAAAAAAAAACCAATCCAGTGGAATTTTGTTTGAGTAAGGACTGTAGGATTTGGCTTTAAATGGACAAATTGGTTGCATCAAAGTGTTGTTACTTCCTGCTTCTGCTACTGTATGCATTACAAACATAACACACCAGAGGCCTTTGGAATGAATATCTGTTAATAGGCAACACAGCTAAGGAATATAAAAAAGGGAAGAAGAGAATGAATTTAAATATTGCTACAATAAGATTTATATAATAATAATTCCATGAAATCAGCTCAGCAAGAAACTCTGAGGTGTGAAGCTGTAGAAACAAGGCACTGCACAAAATTTGAATATGATATGATTAAGAACACACTATAGTAACAAAAAAACCCCAACCCAATATGTTAATGATCGTTAAAATGAGTCAGCATCACTAGAAAGGGAAGGAGCGTCCTACACAGGAGCCAGTGAAGCTTAAAATACCTTTGAGTCTGATGTTTTACAAATGTGACAAACAGAAAAAGGCCTGACTTTCAATATTCTCATAGGAATAATTCACCCCTCAATTAAGAAGAATCCCAGCCCTGTTGAAAAGTTCAGCTCTTTCAGCTTGAGACTGGCTCTGGCATGTTAGAGCTCCTATTTTGTCAGCAGTTTTATTTTTTCTTTCTTTTTCTTTTGCATGAACACATGCCTGGATTTCTGCTTTGTGATGTGTGGATCTCTCTGCAACCAGGCACAGTTTAGCTGCCCCTTTCAAACTCACTTGCCCACAGACACCACTTTGCTCTGGGAAACAAAACTGTAGAGTGGTAATGAGGGTATTGGGTTAGCATCTCTACCCGGCAGCTGCTCACCAGCCAACAAATAATGGATGAGTATGAATTACACATTGTGAAGTAGGGGATAAGGTTTCTTTGGTGTGGACGCAGCGGCGAGATGAGGACAGACGCATGGATGGATTTTAGTGGCAGCCGGCAACTTGTATTAAACATTAACCAGGGGAGGTGCACAACTTGCCTATCGCCCATAGAGCCAAAAGATGCTCCACATGGCTGCCGTTCCACGTTAAATCCTGGGAGCTGGGGAATGCTGGCCAATCAACACCCCTCCTCACTGTCTCCCTCCCTCACTGCTGGGATTGCCCCCTTTCACCGCTGGCCCCATCAAGTTCCCCCATCTGCTGGTAGGTAGCGTGGCATTTGTACTAGGCACGAAGTGCCAAAGCCTCAGGCCAGTGCCTGGTTTGAGTAGCTGGGCTGGGCATGTGCATAAGGGAGCAGTGGGGAGAAATCCTAACTCTCACGTTGACGTTGTGACTATAATTTTTGATGTTATTAATTTATTTCTATATGGTCATTCCGAGAGGCCCAGTCAAGTGCTAGGAAGTGAACACGTTAGACCAAGAAGATGGGCCTGTCCCAAAGAGTTTACAGTATAAAACAAAAGGTGACAGGCAACAAAGAGACAGTTCACGATTTGTGTGATAAGCAGCGGTCACAGCAGCAGCCCCTTGACTTAACTATTGCTGAGGGCCGTGCATCCAGGCATGGGGCGTTTTAAGAAATTTAAAGGAGGACAATGTAGTGGCCTTGTGGATTTTTTCAGAGAGCTCCTCCCGTACACAAGTGGTAGCATGGGAGAAAGCAAGAAGCAACCCTCTGCTCCCATACATGCTTCCCACTATAGGGTTGGGGCAGAGGATCCTCGGCTCACTCCTGCAGCGCCCTCATAAGCTGACAAAGTTGTGCTGTGCTCCTCATGAAGGGTTCGCATCACCCTGTGTGCTGCCCAGCACAAAAGAACCACACCAGTCCAACTTTCACAGGAGCCGCCATGGCCATTTTTTGTGGTTAACTTATATCAACAGCTGCTATTGGGTCTCAACCCACCTTCTAATGGCAATAGAAAAAAACAAAACTAAACCAGTCTGGCCTTGTTTTATCATTCCATCTCTATGAAAATCCACAGTTCATTGGAGGATGGCTAAACACTGCACACGTACATGCACTAACTAGGAGTTCCTTGCCTATGGGGGGGAGTTTGCTTACTACCCTACATCAGACCTTTAGCAGAGAGGATATACTCTGGGACAGAAAACATATGCAGCAAAACTATGTTTCTCTTCCCAGCGACAGTTTCCACACACGTTTTTTTCAAATAGACTGCAGAGTGCAATGTGTCATTCTGTCTTTCCAATAAACTCTGTTTAGGAATACAGAGATCTAATCCCTAAAATGTGCACTGTAAAAGGAAGAAACACTCACAGAAAACAGGCCTTAATCTAATGTAACTGAAACTTGTGAAGACTAAAGTCCAACAAGTATTTGATTTATTTGCTTCAGGTTTTTCGTATAAATTGCAGTGATGTGCCGACATCTGATCTTGGCTTACACTAGGTCAAGAACTAGCCCGCAGTCAGAAAAGTGACTGCAGGAAATACCATCTCAGGTTCCATATTTATTCTTTTCAAGTGTTTTCAGAGCAAACATGTGCCATTTACAGATCAAAAGATTATATGTCTATGATCAGCCATCTTGGGGCGTGGTCAGCATCCCAGCACATGTGCTGAAGAACTTTCTGCTACCCAGAGGCACACTCTGCCTCTTTTTAAAGGAAAACAGCAGCGTACATTCCAGCCCATGTTTCCCCACCTGGGCCAGCACAGGATGACTTTTCAAATATATACGAGGCTCTGAACAGATATGTGTCCTGTGTAGCTCCCAAGGTTTAGGCCAAGATGTGGCTGTAAATTAGAAGAAAATTCCCATTTGCCTTCCTTTACTATCCACTTTCTGCGCTCGCAGTTGAAAGTTACATTACAGTCAGAATTCCAGTGGCATGACCACACCATCTCCAAAGGGCTGGGAATGGCCATCCAGCTGAGCAATAGTTCAGTTGAGCCAGGGCTCCTTAATGCTTTAGAACAAATGCACTAAGCCCTGAAAAAAACAGCCTTTCTGCTCCAGAAACTTTCACAAGAAGCGGAAGCTATCCTTAGGGAGCGTGACATGCAATCAGAGCTGCAGCTGGGGCTGTTAGAGGTACATGTAATACGATGAAACATAGTTGGCCAGTTGCAAGATTTTGCAGGTCAGATAATTATCACTGTACCCCGAGGGGATGACATTAAATTGATAGAGTGACTGAGCAGAGGAGTACTGCATCTATAATTGGGAACCTCAGGAGATGTGCAGATAATTGTTTACTTTGTATGAGCAAAGCTGTGCCAAGGCAGCAAATTCAGAGACTGATGGCTTGAAATGTTGGTGTACGTATTTTTAAGGGAAGTGGAAAATATTAATTAATGTGGAGACATTAGGGATTGATTCTGATCTCACTGACACTGGTGGGACCCCACAGATTGCATACCAGAGTGAGTGAGATCAGAACTGAACCCAATGGGAATACATCATATTTAACCCTAAATAATTAGTAAAGCTGGTCCAAAAAGAGAAAAACAAATTTTAATGAAATATTTCAAAATTTTGAAGGGGTTTTCATTCAAAGGGTTAGAAAAGGGCCCAGATTATAAAAAACCTTATTGAAAACATGATAGCAGTGGTTATTAAAATTTTTCATTTACCAAGAATCCACACTTTTGACAATCTGGCGTTTATGTTTTAAACTGTGGTGTAGTAGGTACTGTGCACCGTTGCATTGTTTAAGAAAAGAAAAAACCCACCTGTTGCATTTGACCCCAGAAGTGGCATTTCAGTGATGGTGAAGTGATCGTTATAGATCTCTTATCCATCTCACAGGGAGTAGCAACACATAGTTGGTGTTTGTGAATCCATGTGAGTTGCTCAGATGAAAGATGCTGTGCTAGTGCAAATGATTAGTATTATGATTATATACGTTTTCTTTTTCCCAGATACAGACGACTCTGTGAACCATACTTTTTTTTTTTAATAGATTACATTTTTAAAAGGCTAAATCCTAGCCCTGTAGATTGTTCTCATTGAAACCACGGGCCTGGTTGAAAGCACTTGGCAGTTAAAGGGTTAGTTTCATTGTGGCTGAATGGTATTCTTCATGATTTCCATATGCTGTATTAAATTTCAAGGTGCATGGCTCAGTCCCAGAGCAAGTGAGGGATGTGGTGTAATTAGCCTATGAAAACCAGGTAATGTCTTGTAAAGTCAATCAAGTGCATACAGCAGGAATATCAGTTGTGAGTTTTCTCTTGCAGTAGGGAGTATTCCCTTTCTTCACTGGTTATGGAAATAGCTTTTCCCATTGACAAAACAAAACCCCATTGTATGGAATGCATTTTTTTAAACAAAGATATTAAACAAACTGTTAAGAGATCACATCTGTAGGGGCACTTCTTTAATGGTGTTTTTGTTTTGTTTTGAATGGAAGCAAATTAAAAAAGAAATCCACATATTACAGCAGCCTGTGTATTTTTCATTGGCAAACCAACCTTTACTAAGGACCTTATTTTTGCTCCGACTATGCAGTGTTGACTTCTCAAATGTTTTATTTTCCTGCTGAAATTCTGTCTTCCACCAGGTGCAGATATTTTCTACTCAGATTCTTTTGTAATTTAACTCTACACTGAGTTTTGTGCATCTCCTTTTCTTCCCTCCTGGTATTTCTCTTATCAGCTCCACTAGAGCTCAGGTGAGATGCATTCAGTAATATGGCCAGGATTGGCAAATGACATAAACTAGGTCTGTCGATTAATCACAGTTAACTCACAGGATTAACTCAAAAAATTAATTGCGATTAATTACAGTTTTAATTGCACCATTAAACAATAGAATACCAATTGAAATTTACTAAAGATTTTGGATGTTTTTCTACATTTTCAAATATATTGATTTCAATTACAACACAGAATACGAAGTGTATAGTGCTCACTGTATGTATATTTTTTATTATAAATATTTGCACTGTAAAAATAAAAAGTATTTTTCAATTCACTTAATACAAGTACTATACTGCAATCTCTTTTTCATGAAAGTTGACCTTACAAAAGTAGAGTTATGTACAAAAAATAACTGCATTCAAAAATAAAACAATGTAAAACTTTAGAGCCTACAAGTCCACTCAGTCCTACTTCTTGCACAGCCAATCGCTAAGAGAAACAAGTTTGTTTACATTTATGGGAGATAATGCATGGCGTGATATAAGGGGCACTGCAGGCCCCAGCCAGCTTCCAGTACCGTCGATGCCCGAAGCCCTTCAAGTAGCTCAGGAGATCCTGACGCTTCCAGTGCCACCCACACCGGCTCCAGCAATACCCCGGGGAGCAAGCTGCTGGACCACCAGTGGAAGTGGAGGTTCCCATGGCACTGGCATCGTCCTAGTTATCGCCAGACGAGGCTATCATGGGGCCCCCTCACCCAGTTCCTCAGGACATAGCCGCCGACTTCTTCTGGCGCTGGTGGGTGCTCGACCTCCCTCTGCCCTTGGCCCCGCCCCGACTCCACCCCTGACCCACCCCCCACCCCCATTCCAACCCCTTCCCCAAAGTCCCTGCCCCAACTCCGCCCCCTCCCTGCCCCATTAGACTCCTTCCCCAAATCCCCGCCCCGGCCCCGCCTCTTCCCCGCCTCCTCCCCTGAGCGCGCCATGTTCCTGCTCCTCCCCCTCCCTCCCGGAGCTTGCTACAGCTATTTGGTGGCGGCAAGTGCTGGGAGGGAGGGAGGAGCGGAGACGTGGTGCACTGGGAGGAGACATTGGAGGAGGTGAGACGGGGGGGGCAGGGTGGGGAGCTTGGCTGCTGGTGGATGCAGAGCACCCACTAATTTTTCCCCGTGGGTGCTCTAGCCCCGGAGCACCCACGGAGTCGGCGCCTATGCCTCAGAGTGTCACCATAGCGCACCAGGAACTTTTGAAGAGGGTCGCTTCCAACCTGGGACTTCAGGCAGAGGAATTGGAAGAGCCCTCAGACTCTCTGTTTGATATCCTCTGCTCCTCGACTCCTGCCAGGGTGGCTCTACCCCTTCATGAAGGGGTTTCCAAGATCACTAATGCCCTGTGGCAGACTCCCCTCTTCCCTGGCCCCTGTCTCTAAGAGGGCCAAGCACAAGTACCTTGTGTCGACCAAGGGGCATGATATATACTCCCACCCTGCCCCCAATTCCCTTGTGGTCGAGGCAGTTAACCGCAAGGAGAGGCAAGGACAACCCAGGGCCACCTCCAAAAATAAAGACTCAAGGAGGCTGGATCTTTTTTGATGTAAGATTTATTGGTCTTCCAGCCTTCAGCTCTGAGTGGCCAAGCCCTCCTTGGCCAATATGACTTCAATATGTAGCAAACCATGGTCAAGTTCGAAGGGTCGCTCCCCGAGGCTTCCAAGAATAAGTTATGAGCGATCCTTGATGAGGGCACGACCACGGCCGGGGGGCCCTCCAGGCGGCGTCAGACCATGGTTTCCGCTAACTCCATATGGCAAGCCTCCTGCTGCTCTTCTCTGGGTTGTCCTTCGAGACCCAGCCGTCAATGCAGGACTTGCCCTTCAACGTCCGAGCCCTATTTGCGGAGCAAACGCACAGCAAGTTGCATGGCCTTAAGGACTCCCGCACCACCCCAAAAACCCTGGGTCTCTACATCCCAGCCTCGGTGCGTAAGTGGTTCAAACCACAGCAGCCTCAGGGCCAGGAGAGCCAGACTCGGCAGTACTAGCCCCACAAATGAGCCATGGGCTACAAGCGCTGTCTGAGCCACCCGCCTCCACCCTCTGCCCGGTCGGGCTTGACCCGTACCAAGTAAGGGGCCAAATGGTCATTTTGAGGGTGTGCCCAAGGGCAACCTACCAGACTGTTCCCTGGATCCCTCTGTCCCAGTGTTCTCCAACTGCCTTTCCCTTTTCCTCCATGCCCGACAGTTATAACCTTGGAATGTTGGGTCCTCAGCACAGTGGAGCAGGATTATACCCTCCAGTTCCTTTATACCCCCCTTCCCACCTGCCTCCCCCGTTCCTCTGAACGTGGCATCTCTCCCTCGCGTTTTTCCATACAGGCTGTCCTGTCTAGACTACCTGGTCCATTTGAGGAACCAGGGCCTGGCACTCTCTTCCATTAGAGTGCATCTCATGGCCATCTCTGCTTTTCACCCACTGATCCAAGGACAGATGGTGTTTTCCCATGACAGGATGGTCAGATTCTTGAGAGGGCTCGAGAGACTCTTCCCGCAGGTACAGACTTCTGTCCCGCAGTGGGATCTTAACTTTGTCCTCTAGGCTCACTGGCTTGCCCTTTGAGCCGCTGGGTTCCTGCTCCCTTTCCCACCTGTCATGGAAGGCTGCGTTCCTGGTGGCAGCGATATTGGTGAGACGAGTCTCTGAGATTAAAGCCTTGATATCAGAACCACCATACACGGCCTTCTACAAAGATAAGGTTCAGTTGCGGCCCCACCCGGCCTTCCTGCCAAAGGTGGCATCTATATTCCATGTTAACCAGGACATCTCGCTCCTGTGCTCTGCCCCAAACCGCACAGGGCCAGTGAAGAAAGGCGTCTTCATGCCCTGGATGTCCAGAGGGCCTTGTCTTTTTACTTTGAACGTACCAAGCCTTTCTGTAAATCAACTCAGCTCTTCATCGCTACAGCGGATAGGATGAAGGGTCTTCTGGTGTCCACGTAGAAGATTTCCAATGGATCACCTCATGCATAAGGACCGGTTATGACCTGGCAGGGGTTCTGCTGCCGCTGATGGTTAGAGCCCACTCAATGAGAGCGCGGGTGTTTTTAGCGGCCTTCCTGGCACACATCCCAATCCAGGACATCTGTAGAGTTGCAACGTGGTCCTCTGTCCACATGTTCATGGCTCATTATGCCATCAGTCAGCAGGCCTGGGACGACGCTGGGTTCGGCAGAGCTGTGTTGCAATCTACATGTCCATTAACTCCTACTCACCTCCAGGGGTACTGCTTGGGAGTCACCTAATATGGAATGGACATGAGCAATCACTTGAAGGAGAAAAGACAGTTACCTTTTCCGTAACTGGTGTTCTTCGAGATGTGTTGCTCATGTTCGTTCCACAACTCTCCCTCCTTCCCCACTGTCGGAGTTTCCGGCAAGAAGGAACTGAGGGTGTGGGGAGCCAGTGGTGCCCCTTATACTGCGCCATACAGGCACCACTCCAGAGGGTGCCAGAGCTGGTCCCCTACGGATACTGTTAAGGGAAAAACTTCCGGCACCAGTGCATGTGTTGAGCGCACACACCTAATACAGAGTGGACATAAGAAACACATCTCGAAGAACGCTGAAAAAGGTAACTGTCTTTTATCTGTGTAGGTTCAGGTTATTTTATTGTTATTTCACCCTTCAGCAACCATAATTGCATTGGTTTCATAAAATTAAAAGCAATGAAATAAAAACCACCACTTGAAGAAATTTACATTGCTCTTCAAGAGCCATTAAGTACGTCGTGAAATTCGATTCATCCTTTTGTGTGGGGTAAAAGTCTTTAGCTCCTGCTCCCTGTCATTTTTTGCTTTGCAGTTTTCATAGCTGCCATATTAGAGAATACCACACGGTTACTAGCAACTATTTCCCTACTTCTGGGAAACTCTTACACCATCTGGCTGGGAATTCCCTTTTGGCCATTCCTCCTGATAAACATATTTATGAACAGTCAACCTTCTGAGCAATCGAAAAAGCCATAACACAGCTAGAAAATTCAGGCTTTGAAACAATTACAAAAACTCTTATGATTAGAGAAGTAATTAACCCAGTTTCATGAGGATAAACACTGTCCTCATGTTCTTGAAACTTTGTAAAGTGCATGGACCACTGTGTTCCCTTCTTACTCTTCTCTTGATATCAGGTGCTTCTTCTGTTCTCCTCTCTTTCTCCTCTGAAAGTATAGCTGTTCTTGATTTTATTCATGGCGTAGTCTTGTCAAGAATATTCCAGGCTTAGTGATTAGCTGTATTCTCCTCTTATGGGATGAAATTCACCCCTGTGCGAAGGGCCAGTATAAATCCTGTGTCTGATTTAAGCCTTGTTTTGGGGGATTAACAGGGCATATGCATCAATTAAATTCCATTTCTGGGCCTCTCAACGGGTGATTTTTACCCATGGACAGGGATGGAGTGTGGAACTAGTTCCAGGTGGTACATATCTTTCTCTTGTTTTCTGTCCCTTTTTTAGATTTGGGCCTAGAGCACTAAGTTCAGATTCAAATCCACTGAAAGTTTGGACTTGTGTTATCCAGGGTTTTGGTTTGGGCCATTCTTTTTTTCCCCTCAGTAAAATATTTATTCCAAAAATTAACTACTTTTAGGATATATATTCCTTATGATTGAAATATAATTAATGTTAAACCAAAATGGGCTTGCATAACTAGGCACTCACTTCTAAAACGTAATGGATGAAAGCAGAAACGATTCCAGTGCATTTTCTAACCCGTTTTGCCCTCTGCAGCTCAGCTTTTAAAATGTTTGCCAAAGTGTGACAGGGCATGTTTTAAACTGTTTCATATTTTTCATTTCATCATTTGAAAACTTTGAATAAATGTAGGTCTTTCTGAATAACTACACTGTCATACTGCAGTGTAGTTTTCTATTGCAAACTCTTGGTGGGTACTATCTGGCCAGAGAGGGGTAACTGGTTCAGAGTTTATGGGCGGATAGTGTCTAAAGTATCACCCTACTGAAACCTGTTGAACAGCCATAGACCTCTGAAAAACTGGTGAACATTTCTTGGCAAAATTTTACAAGGAAACATTTGTTCTTACATTTCAGGAAATTTTGCACTCTGCTTTTTAGTTTGTGAAATTCAATCAAAGGGTTATTTTTACATCAAAACATGAAAAAATGTTGAATTTGGGATGTCAGATTTTGAATTCACCAATTGATTTGAATGATCTAATTTTTGTTTGGAATGGGCTCATTTTAAAGGGGGACGCTTTTAAGCAAAGCAGTGCAATTTTTACACCAATTTTCAAATTCATAATGAAATTTTCATAGTGAAGAGAGTAATTTTAAGAGATCACTGAGAAAGTTTTGCAGCAGCTTAGTTACTCATTTTAAAACCTCGCCAAGATATCCCACAAATAAAACATGCATCTGCCATGAAGAGTGGTTATTTTTAAGGAAGAGGGCATTGGTTTCAGATATGAAAACCGCGATGTAAAAACTGAATATGAAGCAGAAAGCTGTACATCCTGACTCTGCTTGATTAGCTTCTCCTGTTTGGGTCTGCTTTATGCCAATCAGAATGTTCTGAAGTAAACAGAGCTTTTGCACTTTCAGAGCCTTCCTATGATTACACCTGACAGAAAGGGGAAAACTTCTGCTTTTTTTTTTTTTTGGTTCCAAAATATGATTCTATAATGTGATTGAATGCTTCTTAGTACAATACTGTGACACATTGGGGAATAGGTCTGTGTCTAATTATGAATTCTGTTTGGTTTCATGAACACTATTTGTAATTGTAACAATCATTGTGAATTAGATCATCCATTTTGTAGCAAGGACTAGACATTTAGTAGGGAAATTATGTCTGGAAAGCATGGGTAATGGAGTGGAAAATTTGTGGATGACACCAAGCTGGGAGGAGTTGCAAGCACTTTGGAGGGCAGGATTAGAATTCAAAATGACCTTGACAAATGGGAGAATCAGTCTGAAATCAGTAAGATGAAACTCAATAAAGACAAGAGTAAAACAGTTAGGACGGAAAAATCAAATGCACAGCTACAAAATGGGGAATAACTGGCTAGATGATAGAACTGCTGAAAAAGATCTGAGGGTTGTAGTGGATCCCAAATTGAATATGAGTCAACAATGTGATGCAGTTGCAAAAAAAAAGGCTAATATCATTTTGGGGTGTATTAGCAGGAGTGTCGTATGTAAGAACCGGGAGGTAATTGTCCCCCTCTGTTCGGCACTGGTGAGACCACAGCGGGAGTACTGTGTTTAGTTCTGAGAGCCACACATTAGGAAAAATGTGGAAAAATAGGAGAGCCCAAAGGAGAGCCACAAAAATGATAGGAGGCTGAGAAAATGTGACTTGTGAGGAAAGGGGAAAACTGGGCATGTTTAGTTTTGGAAAAAAAGAAGAGTGAGGCAGGAGCTGGTAAGTCTTCAGATTTGTTAAGGGCTGTTATAAACAGGATGGTGATCAATATTTCTCTGTGTCCACTGAAAACAGGACAAGAAGCAATGGGCTTAATCTGCAGCAAGGGAGATTTAGGTTCAGTATTAGGGAAAACTTTCTAACTATAAGGATAGTTAACCTCTGAATAGGCTTCCGAGGGAGGTTGTGCAATCTCCATCATTGGAAGTTTTTAAGAACAAGTGGACAGACCTCTGGCAGGGATGGTCTAGTTTTCTTGCTCCTGCCTCCATGCAGGGGGCTGGACTAGATGAATTTTTGAGGTCCCTTCCATCCCTACATTTCTGTAATTCTGTAACAGACATCAGGGACTATTAGCATTGAATGGGTCTGCCCTGGTGAAAGAATGAATTTGCTATCGGCAGGACCATTGACTTTAAATGGACTCTCTTCACAGGAACCTGTCTGGGGAGAAGGAAGGGGGCTGGAATTCCCCCACTGATGTCTAAGCAAATGGCTGGGAGAGCTGGGGAACAGGGTCTGTTTTAAAAAGGGGTGCTTCTCTAAACAAAAGGGACCAGAAGAAGGAGTGGAGGCAGGAGGCAACAAACCTGGGGACTTACAAAATGGGGTTAGATCAGACTAGGAGGGTTCATTCAGGAGTTCCTTGTTTTCCAAGGATCTGTAACTGTCTCACACTTTTTAAGAATAAAGTGTGTGTGAAATTCCTATGCTAAGTCTGTGTTCCTGGCTTTCCTACCACACTGTTCCTGAACGGTGAAACTAGGAAAACCAGAGCTTCCACATCCGGTGGACTCTGTGGTAAAAATGTTGAAGCAAGTAGAAGGCTGTGGCAGTGGTTTCAGGGTCTAGGTGGCTGGACTGTAAGGTCACACTGAATGTGTGGCAGACATGGGGTCTGCACCTGGAGAGTGCACCTGAGAGACCCAGAGCTAGGAATAGTAATCAGTCGCTGTCCAGACCCAGGAAGCTTAGCAGCACGTGAGATTCCGCAGTTGGATTCCCCTCACAACAGACCGGTGTCCGTTCTGAGAGCAGGACTGGACTAGAGTCTAACAAATACTACTTCCGATGAAAACAAAGCTAATAGTAAAAAGAACCACTCACATCTAGCTGGACTATCAAGAACCAGACATTGCAAACCAAAGCAGCCACATGATCATATCATAGTAACTCTAGTCTTCCCTTTCCTTCTTTATCATCATTAATCTAATTATGTCTAAATTAAGGATCACCGGCTCACAGAGGAAGAAATACAGGATAATCCCACCCCAGAAGGTCTCTGGTATACCAGGCCTCTTGCTCCTGCCTGTAAAATGCCAGTAAACTTGGGTGCTGTATAAATGATAATAATATATCTTGCACAAACCTTTCCCTAGGCTTGTACAGTCACATTATGTATCACCATTCTATGCTGATATCCCTTTTTCCCTTCTCTGTCACTTCTAGGGACATGAAGCCTGACAACATCTTACTGGATGAGCATGGTAAGTGCCAGTTGTTTTGCGGTAACTGGAACATATGCACGCACAGAGCAGCACAGAGCGGGTGACTTGAAATTGGTACCTTCCAGCCTGGATTTGGAGCCTTGTATTATGCATTGTGTTGTGTTGTGTTGTTCCTGTCCCAAACTGCTTACAATCTAACAAGACTGTCTTTTGTATTTTGTTTGTCTTCACCTGCTTTCTGTAAAGCACCATCATGTAATCTTCTTGTGCTATTCAATTCTATGCTGTTGAACTATATGGCTTTCTTCTACATTAATGTCCCATAATTTACCTAGTCTATTCTTAAATACTTCCAGTTATTGTAATTCAGTGACATTTCTAGAAGTCATTATTATAGGTGACACAATTAGTGCTGCCTAGAGTTGATTGACCGACACTTCTCCTTAGAAGATCCTGTTTTCAGCTGCTTATAACTTTATCAAACTTCAACCATTTGGACTGAAATTTTCCATGCCAGATCATGTAATAATAGACTGTATCATAATGCAGACACACAAAGAGGGGATGATGGGTTGCACAGGCAACCTTAATTCTGTCATTTCCTAACTTTTGAATGCTTAACTTTGCAACCTTAATGTTCTTTTAATGTAGTTTTTTGTTTATAATGTAGATACAGATTTTAATCCTGGAATCTTTACTTAAGCCTCTCTCAGGCAAAACTTCACATGAACTCCTGTATTACTCTCTACACTTTTTTTTACTCTGGCAAAACTCCCATTGAAAATTTGTCTGATATTTATCTGCTTTTAAAATGTCAAATATCTGCTGAAAATCCCTGTAACCGGCTCATTTGTGAGAAATCTTTATTCGCACTTGCAGTAAGCTACTTGTGTAGTAAAAAGCTGTTGCAGAGAGCCTAGAATATATGAAAGTCATTATCACTTCGCAGGTTTGATGGGTTTTGGTGCAGATGCTGAAATTCCTAGAGAACTGCCTTTGTTTTAGCTTGTAACTAGCTTTGCCTGGCATTACCACCTATCCCCAGACTGTACGTGTTTTGCATATGACCTCTAATTTCAAAGTGCTGGATAATTATTTATTTAAGAACTGTCAGGAAAGCTTTCCCTGCCTTCTTTACAAATACACATCTCTCCCTGTCTCACTCAGGGATTTCCTTCTGCCTCCTCAGACACAGATGTACATAAATAAATGGGCCATGTTCTCTCTCTCTCTCTGCCCCGCATTCCAATCCAGCCCATTTGGATTCCTCAGATGGCACAAGTGGTCACCTATTGGCAATATCTAAGAATGCTTCTGGTGGTGGGGAGCTGCCAGCTAGCATTGGAGCTGGCTCCTACATCACCCTCTCCTCCTTGTCCTAGGGAGGGGAAGCCAGGTCCAGAAGGGGCAGTATTGGAGGTGGGAAGGCAAGCTGACTGCTCCATTCTGGCAGTTCTTATCTAGTTGACTGTCCCTTGGTGACTGTTGCGAATGGTCAAAAGTGCTACTCTGGCCTATATTGAGACCACGGCTTGAGCTGTGAAGGGTAGATATGTGCTGCCTAATGTGTGCACTTTAATTGAATTCTTGTGGCACATCAAATTAGAACTGGTCAGGAAATGTCGTTTTTATTCCCTTGAATTTCAAATTCTGTTGAAATTTTCCATCAAAAGTTCGTTTTCCTTAACCCCCCCCCCCCCCCAAGTTGGTCAAAATTGAACATTTCCTATGGAAATTGCTGCTTTGACAAAAAAAGCCATTTTTCACTGACAGATGTTTCAAGTGACAAATTTCAATTATCTCTACATAAAATATTAAAATTAATTCATTGATATGTGCACAGAAATTTGATTCACTAGCTTTGTGCACTTAAGGGCTCTTTAATCAAGCGGAGGAAGGCATAACAAGAACTAATGTCTGGAAGTTAAAACCAGACAAACTCAGATTAGAAAAATTTGTGCCGTCTTTAACATTGAGGGTGATTAACCAGTGCAACAAACTAGCAAGGGAAGGGTGGATTCTTTGTTTCTTGATGTCTTCAAATCAAGACTTGGATGCCTTTCCGGAAGACATGTTTTAGCTCAATACAAGAGTAACTGGGTGAAGTTCTATGGCCTGTGTTATACAGGAGGTCAGACTAGATGTAATTGTTCCATCTGTTCTTAAAATATATGAACAATCAACATTTCATCTTTGGCTTTGGGACTGCTGAGGGATATCTTTGGGGGATATTTTATCAGTTTCCTTTTGTCTTCGCAAACGGTAGCCCAGTAGAACACCTGTTTCTGTCCATTTTCTTGTATGATTGTAGGTAGGGGGTGAAGTTCACTTCCGAGGAGCTGATGCTGTTATCCCCAATTGTAAGAGTGATGGAGTATTTTGACAGTCTGACCCAGTAGGTGTCAGTCAGAGATGGCGTTCGACTCTAAGTGGTGCCTTTGTTCTCATGTTCCTCTTGTTGTCCATATGCAGCCCAGCTCATTGGGGTTTTTACTTCTTTCCGTGGGTAAGCTTCTGAGTTCCCACCTCTCCCAATGAAATTGGTGGCAATTAAAAGTGCTCATCACCTCGCAGGATTGGGTTTTACAGGGTCAAATTACCAAGAGGCCTGAGCACTAAATTCAGATCCAAAACTGGGTTAAATATTTCCCAGTACAAAGTGGTGCTTGGATCTGGGATTGTGTTCTGCTTGGTATCAAGATAACTGCTAACTCCCTTAATGTCTGTGCATTTGGGGCTGTTTTTTTGGCCCCATCTCTCGTTCACTCTGAAATTTAATTGGTTTCAGGTTGATGATGGGTTTGTTTCAGCATGTTCTTTTCTGGAGTTGTGCCCTTAACTCCAGTGCCCTCCTCACTGTGACTTTCTGCTCTGTGGTTTCTCTCGCTGTGTTTGCTTCGCCATGGCAGTAGAGGTGTGTAATTCTATTCATGCGTGCAAAAAGCTTTTTACCTACAGTTCACATTTGTTTTCCCCTGAGCAATTGTTCTTGCAGCATCTGCATCTATATTTAGACTGGTAGGTCATGCTTGTTTTCCAGTGGCTCTTCCCCTTTGGGACTGAGCTGCACACTTCAGTTTCATCTTACGTGTTTGCCAGGTTTGTGCCCGCACTACATGGGTACAGTCGGAGAAAGCTCTGTCTTCTGTTCACAGATGTTCTTTCAATTTTTTGTTGTTTTGGTTCTTCCTGTAGGCATAAGGGTCAGATTTTGAAAGGCATTTAAGTGCTTAAAGATGCAAATAGGTGCTTCTGAAAGTCCCACTAGTCACCTAGCTTCTTCTTTAGGCACCTAAATACCTTTAAAAAATCTGGCCTTAAGTGTATTAATTTAGATTCTGCTTGCCATCTGTCTAGCTTTGGGCATCCATTCAGTGCAATGCAGGCCTTTGGCCAAACTGCACATCTGTGAAATATATTTCAACTATAAGCTCTTCTTCCACATGGAAAGAGATTAGTGTTTGGGTTACAAAGGGCACAGACATTTCTATTGATTTTGACCTTTTAACTGGGCCAAGAATCCCTGACTATTCTGTAATCATCATTTTGTCTTTGTAGATAGGGCTTTCTTTTGTAGATTTTACTTATTCCTGATCAATGGACATACCTATTATCACATTACACATTAAAATAATTGTATTGCCTTGACTTGAATAAACTGAATATACATACATAATATATTTGCAACTACTGTAATTTGGTTCACTGTCTGTAAGGGGATGTTATGCATTGGAGATGAAATTCAGCCCAGTGCAGAGGGCTGGGTGAAGCTCTATGTAGCACTGAAGTTCCAGCCAAGGACCTATGTTGGGGCTTAAATGGCATAGGCTTTTTGCACAGAGACCTGTGTAGTCCCTAGAAGGGCCAATTCATCTCCCACTCAGGTCAGTGGACTTCAGTAAGAGTTGGATTGAGCCCTAGGAAAGAAGCCTCTTTCAACACCTGGTGATCATTAAATAATGATTCCAAGCTTAAGGTGATAGTTCTTTTTGATAATATGCACATAGCTCTTGGATCAAAGAAACAGCAGGTTCATCTGAGAATGAAAGAATCCAACTAATGTAAATTTGCAGGAATCATGATGGTTTAAAAGGATTTGCTTAGTTTTACTACACTAACAAAACGGAGACAGAAGTGTCTCGTGATGGCCTCCGCTCACTTCTGTTTCCTCTGCAGCCAGGAGTTTCTGCTTCTCACATGGTTTGACACTGAATTATACTAGTTCATTCTATCTCATATATAAAATCAGGAGATCCTAGCATGTAGCCAAGATCCTTCCCTGGTAACACCAGTCTGGGATTTACCTGTAACTGTCCAAGGTGAACTGTGCTAGCAAGCCATGAAGACTAATTTGAACTTTTAGTTTTTAGACTTAAAACATGCTGTTCACACTCCTGGGGTTTCTTAACTCTTAAATTCCAGCAACAGCCATAGATGGAATGAACAGACTGCTTTCCTTCCAAATATTAGACTGTAGCTACATCTCCAGCTGCAAATATTGAGGATTGAATGACATAGTTTATTATATCAGGTGATGCTGCAACATTTTTGGCTTTTAGAACCCTGCTTGCAGCTTAGTATTCCAATCAATCTGAGCTCTTGAGGGGCTAAAAGTTTAGGAAATTTGATGTGTTTTAAATTAATCCCTTCAAATAAGTGATATATCCAGAGGAGCATGGATTTTGGCTCAGAATATCAATATCTGAATAATAATTAATAATAGCATCTATAATTCATATATATGTGATTTCCTGCAAAGAGGAGATGAGTGTGGCAGAGAGAATGAAAGCTGACACAACCAAGCATTTGTCTCGTCTCTACACAGCTCCTCTTTCAAGTGCTCTCCAAGAATTCAGTGCTGGGGTTTTCTTTTTGGAGTGGGAAAGGTGGTCTGGCTGATCTTGGAAGGCTGTTGAATTGGTAAAGGCAACACTTATTCTGTCTGCTAATTAGTTGGTGGCTGAAAAATGCACTCTGACATCTCAGTCATGTTCTTCCAGCAGTGCAGATGGCAGGCCAGAGGGACAATGGCTCCTCAAGCTTTACTTTCTTCCATCAAAATCAAGCCAGACTGAAGCCTCACAGCATCCAGAAGGAAGCCTGTGTTTCTATCAGCACTAACCCTACCTACAGAGCACTCAGGCACTGAGCGGGCTGTGGCCTTAATAGTGCTCTTAGCAGACAAGCATTTATAGCAATCAGTGCAGAGAACCATGTTTCCCAGTTTCAGGCCAGGCAGACTGTCCGAGGAATATGAAACTGCTGAAACTCCAGAAAGTGACTTTTTTGGAGTTATTCAGCATTGTCCTCTCCCGATGAAGGGGGCTATATTAACCAATGAACTGCGGCCCCATGGCCTTTATACTCAGACACTGTTTGGAATAAGACTTACCTACCTTTCATGCCTAATTATTATTTGTATTACAGTAGTACCTAGAGGTATCCTAGTTGAGGGTGCATAGTGCCAGGTGCTGTTCACGTACATCACAAAGAGACAGTCCCATCCCAAGGGGCTTACAGTCTAAGCACTGTACAATTAAATTTGCTTAGTGTTACCCATTTAGGACTTCATACTGGATATTCATCTTCACCTCCCTCTGTTGAAGCTCTGATTATTTTCTATTTTCATAGATTCTAAGTCCAGAAGGGACTGTTGTGATCTAGTCTGACCTCCTGTATAAAACACAGGCCATAGAACTTCCCCAAAATAATTCCTAGAGCAGATTTTTTAGAATAATGTCCAGACTTGATTTTAATAGTCAGTGATGGAGAACCCATCATGATTAATTAATTGCAGTGGTTAAGTACTCTAACTTTTAAAAAAAAATTAGACCTTATTTCCAGTCTGAACTCTAGCTTCAGTTTCCAGCAATTGGATCATATTATGCCTTTCTCTGCTAGACAGAAGAGCCTATTATCAAATATTTGTTCCACATGTAGGCACTTGTAGACTATAATCAAGTTGCCCTTACCTTTTCTGTGTTAATATAAATAGACTGAGCTCCTTGAGTCTATCACTATAAGGCTGGTTTTCTAATTTTTTAATAATTCTGGCTCTTTTCTGAATAATTTTTTTAAACATCCATCTTGACTTGTGGACACCAGAACTGGCCACAGTATTCCAGTAGTGGTGACACCAGTGCCAAATACGGAGGTAAATTAACCTCTCTACCGCTACCCAAGATTCCCCTGTTTATGCATCCAAGGATTGCATTAACCCTTTTGGTGACAGCTTTACTCTAATAGTTTCTGTTCAGCTGATTATCCACCACAACCCTCAAGTCTTTTTCAGAGTCACTGAATTCTAGGGGAGAGTAGCCCATCCTGTAAGTATGGCCTACGTTTTTTGTTCCTAGATGCATACATTTACATTTAGTTGTATTAAAACACATATTGTTTGCTTGCACCCAGCTTACCAAAACAGTCTAGATCGCTCTGTATTAGTTACCTGTCCTCTTTATTATTTACCACTCCCACAATGTTTGTGCCATCTGCACACTTTATCAGTGATGATTTTTTGTTTTCTTCCAGTCATTGATAAATGTGTTAAATAGCAGAGGGCCAAGAACCGAGGGCAGTGAGAGCACTACAAACCCACCCACTCAGTGAGGATTCCCCATTTATAATTATATCTTGAGATCTGTCAGTAGTGAGCTTTAATCCATTTAATTTGTGCCATGTTAATTTTATATAGTCTAGTTTTTTAATCAAAATATCGTGTGGTACCCCATAAAACACCATACAGAAGTCTAAGTACATGAACACTATTAACTTTATCAACCAAACTTGTAATCTCATAAAAAAATTCAAGTTAGTTTGTCTGGCTCTATTTTTCATAAATCCATGTTGATTAGCATTAATTACCTAACCCTCCATTAATTCTTTATTAATCGAATCCCATGTCAACCACTCCATTATCTTGCCCAGGTTCGTTATCAGACTGACAGACCTATGATACCTGGGTCATCCAGTTTACCCTTTTTAAATATTAGCACAACATTACCTTCTTTCCTGTTTTCTAGCATTTCCCCAGTGTTCCAAGACTTACTGAAAATCAACATTAATGGTCCAGCCAGTTCCACAGCCAGCTCTTTCAAAACTTGTGGATGGAAGTTATCTGAATTTGCTGATTTTTAAAATGTCTCACTTTACTAGCTGCTGTTTCTGACTCATGAGCCTGTTAATCTCCCATTGCAACAGACCCTGGGAGAGACCAAAATGGACACTAAGACTTCAGTAGATGATAGACAGGTGTTGATATAAGTGGGCCCTTCCTAGGGTCTCGGCCAAAGATGGTACTTAAAATCCTCACCTCCAGTGTGGAGGGATTCTCTGCAGAGAAGGCTGACATGTTGTCTGGCCTGAAAGCAAATATCATATGCCTGCAAGATACACTTAGAGGGACAGTAGCACCAAACATCCCTTGCACTCATATTGCTGCGAACATTGAAAGCAACATTTATGGCGGTATCACAGTGCCAGTGGGCCTTCAGGAAGGATCATGGCCTAATGGGCCCATGACGACTCTGTTGGGAATACCTGGGAGCAAACAGGTGGGAACCTTCCCCCCCCCCCCCCCCCAGCTAATTAGAAATAGAGCAACTGAGTTAGAGGGAGACTGCTAGAATGCTATAAAGAGAAAGTTGCCCAGCAGAGGGGGGAAGCTCTCTCTAGAAAAGCTCTGTGGCAGGCTAGAGGAACACACAGGACGTGGAATAGGCCTCTTTGGGGACAAGCCCTGAATGAGGGGGTAGAGTTGACAGTAAAAGCCCCCAGAGAACTATCGGGGTCCCTGGAGATGGGAGACAGCGGGGAGCTTCTGTCAGGAAAGCTCCAGAAGGAGAGCTGGAGACTGCCTCTAGACCAGAGAGCTACAGTCAGAGCCTGGCTCCTGGGAATGGAGTAGGAAGATTGAGAGACCCGGAGACACCCTGGAGAAGAAGCAAGTAACTTAGAGATTAGCTCTCCAAGGAGGAATAGCAGGACAGGGACTGAACCCCAGCATGGGCAGGGGTGGAGCAGCTGAGTCTGGGAGGCAAGCAGGACTGCTGGTGACTTACTGGATCCTGCAACAAGGGGTGGCAACATTAGGGCAACTGAAGAGGGCATCTGTAAGGGAAATGGATACCTCAACTGAGCTACTGCTAGTGATCAAAGTGATAAAGTGACAACAGGACAGAGTTTGGCAAGAGCTCCAAAACACGCAGACGTGGTCTCCCCATCATGATTTTTCTGTGCAGTGTAGAGAACCATGGAGCCTTGAGGACTATGGAAGCTGGATGAGAGGAGAAACCCATGAAGGAGGTGTCTGCCTGGGGAGATGGGGCAGACTACCCCTGGGTGTAATCAGACTAAGGAACAGGGGGGAGCCTGTTAGAAAATGAGATTAGAGGGGTCTTGCGGGAAGAACCTCAGAGCCTACCAAAGAGGAATGCCCTCACAACTGCTGGGGGGAACTCTCCCAGTGTGATGAAAGGGTGGATGATTCAGGGTCTTGGAGACAGCACCGATTAGGAGAGGCTCTGCTAGTAGGCAGTGCTGTAATAAGGGAAAGGAGACAGGTTCCCAAATGGAGATTGTGATGGAGGGTGGGTATGGAGGAAGATGGCCTCCTGGTTCAGTCCTAAAGACTAAAGGGGATCTATATTGACTGTGCCTTGGTGAGGGTATGGAGTGTAGTGTGGGCCACACTGCACAGGATCTGAAATGGCATGGACTAAGGACTTATTCCCTCCAGGACTGGGTTTAGGGATTATGGGGAACTTGTGGGGAGCAGGGCCAGTGCATCTGTGCCTGATGCTGATACTGAGCTCATTCAATCCTATAGGATCATCACAGTGCGGAGGCAATACATGGGGGGAGGGCATGGCGGGTCAAATGCTCCCCCCAGATTGGCGGGGTAGGGAGGGAGAGAGGCTCTGTCCTTCTCTCCCTGCATTACTATTGATAAATTATTTTCCCCATCTAGTAAAGGACCAATACCATTGTTGGGATTCTTTTTGTTCCCAATATATTTTTTAAAAACTTCTTATTGTCCTTAACTCTGCTAGTCATAGAGTTCTCCTTGTGTCTCTTTGCTTCCCTTATCAATTTCCTATTGTTTCTACTTCTGATTTATATTAATTACTATCAACTTTCCCTTTCTTCCATTCGTTATATATTACTTTTTTATAGCTGCTTTCATTTCCCCTCTAAACCAAAAAAAATTTTTTTAAACTAATATGGCCTTCTTCCTCGATTGTAGCTTTTTGGGCATCTATTAAAGTGTTCTTAAACAGTTGCCAATTATCACTCACATTTTTCTGACTAAATTCTTCCTCCCAGCTGATTTGGCTCATAATTATTTTCAGCTTTGTGAGCTTGACCCTTTTAAATTTCAAAGTTATATTGATTAGTGATCTGGACTTTATTCTATGTTATTTCCTCTCTACCTGTGTGTTTCTGTGAGATATTTGTATAGAGCTTTATATCCTGATCACTACATGATCTTGTGAAAGTCTCGTAGGCCCTAATTTTGGTTTTTAATTTAGCCAGTAAGCCACAGAGTACCTGTATCAAGTAGCTCTATTCATGCTTCACAAGAAATATTTAGCCAGGATTGTGGAGAGGCACATAAAACCCTCTTGCATCATTCAGGCCAGAAACTCATAAGTAGAGTCTTTGTTCTTGCTCTTCAGAAAAGCTGATCTTATTTTACTTATATGGCTTTAACACCGAACATAAAGTTGGCAGTGAATTCCTAGCTATGCATAAGTAATGAGATTTGATTTCATGAGCCTGTAATAACTCAGTAAGCAGAGGTGGAGGTTCTTACAGGTGTGGGCTTGATCTCTGTGGCAAAGGAAGAAGAAGCACTTCAACGATGTTCCCGTGTTTCAGAAAATAGGCTGAGGAGTCTGAAACATCAACATGCACAGTTCCTCTCTATGAAACTTGCCATTCCTGATACAGACTCTGTTCCTGTCAAGCTCGGCACTCTGCATTCCCACTGAAGTCTTTGGGGACTGAGAGGCCCAGGAGATGCTTGAACTCAGTGGGAGTTGAGGGCACGCAGCACTTCACTGGCAGCCCTCAGCACCTTGCAGGGTTGTGCCCACGCAGCCCACAGGGGTTCAAAAGGTAAAATTCACTGCAGTGCAGAGGACCTTGCGGTGGGTGTTCGCACCACTTTGTATGGGAGGTCTGCCAACTAAGCGGCTGCCTGACTGTCCCTTGTATGCTACAGGAAGGGTCTTGGCTCAGGCTCCACATAGAGTGCCATGAAAGGCCACATTGGGGGAAAGCTGGGGGAGCGGGGCACAGGGGAGAAGTTACAAAGCCATATTTAAGGCCACTGGATCAGCATAACACCACCTTCAATGGGTGCAGAGGAACTGCGCCTGCTAATCCAAGTCTCGGCAGACGCTGTGGATTTCACCTCCCTAACTGCCCTGTGCTCCTTGCACATAGAGCCCAAATACTCAGGTTCTAGGTGGTTGCAGTGATTTCACCCTTAATGCACCTGCTTTCCTTACGCCATGTTGGCATTTAGGTTTGCAAACATGTTTGAGCTGTAGCTCATGAAAGCTTATGCTCAAATAAATGTGTTAGTCTCTAGGGTGCCACAAGTACTCCTTTTCTTTATACATGTTTTTGTTGCCATTTTGGGAAGTAATATTACCTTAAAAGTGTCCTCCTTTGGATTGAAGCAGCACTGCAGAAAGGTGCCACATTGATTTGCCTGCTCCATAATTGTGGTTCTGAATTTAGCCAGAAAGCAGTAACGTACAAAGTGTATGCAAGAAAATGCATGTATTAAAGAGAGTAGATGAAACAAAAAGAAGGGGAAAGCCAGGCGAACACATTCTTAGCAAGTGGCAAAACCCATGCGTCAGGCTGCCTGAAATTTTATACAACAAACTTTGCATGCCTTCTGCTGGGAAGTCCGTATCTTTAAAGCCAATGTTTTCAGGGTTAGAATGTTGAGATAAAAGATTGAGGTTGGTACAGAATGAATTTTTTCAGTAACAATTACCCAGACACCAGTTTTAATACGATGGATCAAATATAATCAACATAATAATTTTAACATATGAATTGTTTCTTACCGAAGAGCTATGTGTACCTGCCTCTTTGGGCCAGGTACAGCTGCCCTCACTGAGTGGCCCATCAACCCCTTATGGAAAAATTTCTCCCATTTGAGAGGAGCGATCTGGTTTACTTACCTAAGATAGAAGTTGGTGATTCTCTCCCTTTAACCTACAGGTCCCTGTGGTCTGCTCACCAGCTCTTGAGTTCACTCACCTATAATTTTTTTTACCTTTGGGAAGGGACTCATATTTGCCACTTGCCTGTATATAGCCCTCCTGAACACTCAGAAATAAGACAATTATAACCAGCCACCTGCCTTCCCATCCCTCCAGAAATTTACTGCCCTCCCTCTTTATTTACTTTTGTATTTTGAAGGGGATGACTGTGGCTATTTCCAGAGAGGTAGTAATGAAACTGGCAAATTATCAAAGAGGATAAAAACTTGGGAAATATTTTCCAGTGTGGTTCCTCACCCCCTTGCCCCAAGGGTGGATTTCACCACATTTAACAAACTTCCCATGCCAAACATCCCAGTTTTGCTGCTAAGGTTTCATGAATATAGAAACATTTGGTGCAGATCTCGCCATGTTCTGCTGGAGGAAGATTGCAAGACATTAAAAGCATGAGGTTATAAATGGGCAAGATTTTAGCTAGGCTAGAAGGTCTGTGCTCAAACACCTGAAAGCAGTGCAACTTTAAATGAATGTTCACTTGGAATGGGCTGAAGACCTTAGAAATGAGCTACAATTCTGGCCATGCCAGTTGAAGGTCACTAAGATAGTTGAAATCAGCATTGCTGTAACAAGGTCTGGATTACTGGTTCTTTCTCAATAGCGCAAAACATCATCTTGGGTGTCTTTGAGTGGGTAACAGTATTCCGAGCCCATGTGTTACAATATGGTTGTGACATTAACAAGGTGAACAGAATCAAGGCCAGAAGGGACCACCAGATTCTCTAGTCTGACCTCCTGCACATCACAGGCCACTAAACTCCGCCCAGTTACCCCTGTATATGAAACATGCCAAGAAATGAATTTACCTTGAACCAGGTCTTTTATTTATAATGATCCAAGACAAAATGAAAAGGGGAGACAGTAAAGGGAAATGTGTGCTCTTATTGCCGTTTGTTCTCCCATTTTTGGGAGTTACCTATATGCATCAAGGAATAAAATCCATTCCTGTTAATCATTAAGGGACTATATTTATTTAGATGAGATTTGTAAGAGCATTAATAATTTCACAATCGAAGGTGCTTCCCATGTGAATTTCTTAAGAAGTGGGCTGCCGCATTCTGCCCTAGCTTTAGTTTTTGAGTGGTCTTAATGAGGAGCGTCATGCACAGCACATTATGGTAATCTAATGTTCCAGACATTAAACTGATTGGAGTCATGTACTTGCAGTTTACCCCAATTATGAATAAAAGAGCCTTGTGCGCCTCCTGTTTACCAAAGTTTTGGGGGCCTTGGTCTCACTTGGAAGAGTTATGTTCCCAATGAGTTACATTCCCAATGAGTTGGATCCCCTTCTATACAGGCACCTTCCGTGTCTCCAAGAAGGATCCTGGTTAGTTGAATGGGATGACTAGACTATTTAAACACTAGTTAATTGTCAAAGACTTGTTTCTTGATAAGTGATAATTCAGTCATCTATAACACTACTAGCATGATCTTAATGAATGAATTTTATTCTATGAAATATAAATTAATTGCAGGGCTTAAGTGTAATTTGGACCTTTTAGGTGTAATTGCTTGGATTCTTAGCAGGTTCCCTGTATTATTATTTATTTGTTTGTTTACTTGTATTGTGGTAGCACATAGGAGCCCCAGTCATGGCCCAAAGCCCCATTGTGCTAAACACTGTACAAACAGAGAACAAAAAAAGGCAGCCCTTGCTCCAAAGAACGTATATACTTTGTTGTCCAGACAGCAGCAATTAGCTGCTTCCATGAGCCATTTATAGTAAATTGGAGGGGTGAGCCTTATAGTTAACTAGCAGAAAAAGTATTGTTTCCTTTTCAAAAACGGTTTTGCACTGAATGCCGAAAGGGATGTTATGAAGAAGGTTATGTTGCCTGTGAAACCCCCTTTCCGCTCCAAACCTTCATACCATTTAAGAATGTATAAAGCAGATTAGGTCTGGGTTTAAAAGTCTACTGGCAGCACCAGAATTGAACACAAAATAGAAATGAATTATTTATTAACTCTAATTTCTTTCTTTCAGGACATGTGCACATCACAGATTTCAACATTGCCACGATACTGACTAAAGGGATGCAGGTTACCACTATCGCTGGCACAAAGCCATATATGGGTAAGAATTCATAAAGATCTAGGCTACTTAAATGGCCATTCTTTGTTTAATACCTGCCCTTAATTCAAGGGATATATGAGGATAGAAGTGAAATCCTTTCAGGAAGTTTTAACTCTTTCCACTCCTGCCAGGTAGGAATGCTATGGTTTTAAGTGAGACAAGCCACAGATGGAAAAAAGAAGATTCTTTTTGCCAGGAATTTTGTATCTCCTATCTGTGAAATATTTTCCTCATACTGATTTAGAATTGGGACCCATGCAGTGATTAACTAACAAAAAAGGTGGGGAGCCAGGAAAGGTCTAATGGAGGCACTAATTTCAGTTACACTATTGTCATGCTACAAAGCGTTGTTCAAATTTATTGTGCTCATGTCAGATAAGTGTTAAATAAAATGTTTCTTTTTTGAGGCTCTAAGCATTTTACAAATTTTAGTTAAGCTTCATATCATCTCTATGAGGTAGGTACTATATTATCCTCATTTCATAGATGGATAAACTGAGAGCTGTAATAGGCTGTCTGTTACACCAGTGTAATGACTCAATCCTGCAGAGGGCTGAACATCACCTGTGAGTTGAGAATGGACTGAGTACTTTGCAGAAGTTGCTCAGAGGCACCTCTCATGATTAAGGTCTCAGTCTGAACTAACTACACTGAAGTCCATAGTGTTACTCTGGATTTAAACCAGCTGTAATGGCAAGTAGAATTTGGCGTGTAGAACTTGCATGAGCTGCATAGATGAAATAGCATGCCAGGAGAAAGAATACAGGGTCTCACATTGTAAGTTACATTGGGATATCAACCCATGGAAGGAAAGGATGAATCAGGCTCCAGGAGTCCTAGTCACTAACCCAGTGCTTTACCACTAGCCCAATATCCTCTGTTTAATATTGCAGTCCTTTGCATATATAAAATTAAAAGGACAGAGGAAAGCCAGTGTGGCTGCACAGTGATATATAGACATTAAGATAAAAAATGCACTACACTTATATACTGGGAGCATTAAATAGATGCAAACATCATGGCCACAACAGGCAGGAAAGTAATGAGAACGGTTTTCAATCTCATTTTGAAGATGCCTTTTAAAATTATTTACCCTGTTGATATGAATGGATTTGCGCCCATCTGTACCAAACAACCAGCCCAGCTGCAGTCTAGAAACTGAGGTGCACGAGGGAAAAAAGCTTGAAAATAAGCCGGAGGGAAATAAGGGCCGGCAGGATGAGTCAGTTCCCTAGTGCATGGCACATTTGTTCACTGACCTTCTGCACTTCCATGTGTTAAGTGTTACGCTCTTGCTAGGAAAATGTGATGCAAATCTTTGGGTTCCCATTGTGCTGGTAGCAGGGTCAGTTGCCATGGTGACAGAGGGAGTAGGGACACCATTTTTTTCTTCTGTCCTTGGTTAGGAGAAAGAACAAACGTACACAAATATTGCATTATGTGCTCTCTATAGGGCAAAGGCACCAATTTGGTTCCAAGCTAAGTAAAGTAGCAGGGCTACTGTGTGTATGAGTGAGGAATGTTGCTTTTGAGTGGTGGCGCCACAAAGTAGAGCAGCGGTTCTCAACCAGGGCTCCAGGGCCCTCTGGGGCCTACAAGCAGGTTTCAGGGGGTCCGTCAAGCAGGGCCAGCATCAGACTCATTGGGGCCCAGGACAGAAGGCTGAAGCCCCACTGCATGGGGCTGAAGCCCAAAGCCTTGTGCCCCACCACCTGGGGCTGAAGCCGAAGCCCGAGCAGCTTTGCTTCACGGGTCTCCCTGTGGCATAGCGTCCCAAGCAATTGCCCTATTTGCTACCCCCCAATGCCGACCCTGGCTTTTATATGCAGAAAGTCAGTTGTTGAGATCAGGTGGGCCATGGAGGTTTTATAGCTTGCTGGGGGGGCCTCAGAAAGAAAAAGTTTGAGAACCCCCAAAGTAGATAACAGACTTTCTGCTGCTACTACCACCAACTATAGGAGCTACTTTAGATCAAGCAGAAGTGCCCTCAGTTTTTGAAATTGAAGGAGCAGGGTTCTAGTCCTGGTTCCCTGGATACATATGACATTGCTACAATAATGGTAACAACAACATATGGTTTTACTACATTGGAGGCACACACTAGAATCAGTTTGTTTATCTTTTAAGTCACTAAGTATTTAAAATGCAGCATGCAGGGCTGGAGGTGGGTATTCCCCCCCACTGATGGGATTCAGTTTCATGTCTGGATATTGCTAAACTATCACTGCCACAGATGCTGTTTCGTTCTTCCTCTTAATGCTATTCAGAACAAACTTTTATGGTCTTTGGAATGTACCATATCACACCAGTAGCACATGGAGAAAAATGTGTAATGCTCTATGTGGAATGATATTCCAGCTGTCACTAAAAAGGCTGCATCTATAACCTCCCTCCAAATCTCCTCCGTCTACCCACCCACCCAAGTTTGTGTGTATGGAGCAAAAATACCCAGTCTGTTTTTCAGACAGAGCTTGCTTACTATTCTTGCTGCTAGAGAAGTTTCATCTATTGATTTTCCCCTGCCACTAATGCAGAAAATTCCTACTTATGCCCCTTTCGTTGCCAAACCAGCAAAATACCTGGTTATTCAGAGACAAGAGGAGCCTGGTTTTGACCTCACTTTTACGTAGGGTTGCCAACATTGTATTTCAAAAATAAGGAACTGTTTTCTTAGCACCCCTGCCCCAACTCTTCTCCCAATATTATCATCATCAATAAATAATAATAATACTAAGCAGTACTCACCTACATTCACCAGAGGTATTGTTTGCTGCTTTTTGCAGCACTCAGCAACACCCAATCTTGTTTTACAGAGATGAAAAATAAGGGATATCCCTTGTAATAAGGGACTGTTGGGAATCCTCTTTGTATGGGTGAAGTCAGAGGGGTTACCCTAGTGTAACCCCAGTGTAAGTAAGAGGAGAGTCTGACCAACAGTGCACAGCAAATGGCTGACAAAAGAAGGTGCTAGAACTAGGGCTGTTAGAACTGAGAGGCTCCTTATTTAAAGTTAAGAAGTGTCCATCTGTAAAACAGGCTATAAATCTGACCAACCGTAATAGTCATGAAAGCATTTCACTGCAGATAGCACAAGGACCCTTACCTCACACAGCAGGGATAGTCTGTACAGGAAAGTTAAAGCATTATCTAAGGTTTTCCCCTTACTGCTGCCATCCCATCATAATTATTCCTTCCCTCCATGGAAGACTCCTTTTATTGGCATAACAGAGCTGACCTTTTACCCTTCAGATCACCTGACTCAACCCTGTAGTATAAAAAGAAACATACAAACAAATGCCCCCACCCCCGCCAGATTTCGCCCTCTGCTTTGTTTTATTCCTTTGACAATGATCCTCACCCTCCACCCCTAAAAATATCACTGCTTTTCCTTCATCTTTCACATGGAGCTAAGAAGGTCAGGTCATCTTCTGACCCTGCCCTATTTCCTGTCAGGCTGGCAGCTTTCAACTATAAAAGCAATGGCTGTTGGGCCCACACCCAGCTAGAAGTCACTCCCTGCTTTCCAGAAATATAGCTAGTATAAGGTCCATGTTTGTAAGTTCCAAATGCCGTGTTCACAATTTACCCTCTTCAGTTCTGCTAGACAGAAAGTGTTTTTGGCTTCAGATAAAGGAAGGAGGATATGAAGGAGGAAATTAGCTGACCTCTCAAATAAAAAAGCTTTAACTTGAGAGTGAGGACATTTCCTGCAGGATATTAGCTTTGGACTTGATAGAGCAGGGTTCAGTTCCCTGCTCTGACACAGACTTGCTTGGGGAAGACACAGAGCCTCTTTATGCCTCAGTTCCGCATATGTGAAATGGGGATAATAGCACTGCCCTTCCTCACAGGGGCTTGGCGTGTTGGGAGGACAAATATATTAAAGATTGTGACGTGATCAAATATTATGGTGATAGAGGCTATATAAGAACCTAAGAGAGATTGAATTCCCAACCCCTAGTCAGTTATGTAATATTAGAAAACTAGTTTAACCCAATGAGTGGCATAATTCTTAGGAGACATACAAACACTTTGTAACATCAAATTAATTAAATTATTTATCTATTATACATTGAGTGTTTAAATAATACTTCAATTTCTCCATCCAAGGCTCTCAAAACTCTTACATCCATTAATGGATTAAATCTCACAACACCCCTTTAGGGTAAGAAAATAGTAATAGTCCTATTTCCCACATGGGGGAAACTGAGGCAGAGAGGAGTTAAGTCTTGTCTCTGATCATAGAGCAAGTCAGTAACCGAGAATACTTCACACTGATTATACTGTCCATATCATAAGACTGCAAAGTCCAAATATCAATCTGTGTTCAATTCTCAGTGCAGACATATATGAAAAGTTGGGTCAAACTATTAAATGAGTCAGATGCTGGTTCCACACCAAAGTGCAGTAATTTCCTAATGGATGGGAATTGGCCTCAAGTAACCATCCCACTGAAACTACAAATAGTAGCACATTATATAGAGCTTGTCATGTAATGACCCCAAAGCATTGTATAAACATCAGCATTTAACTTCACTTCCCACCTTGATTTTTGAAGTAGCTAAATATTACTAAAAAGAAAAGGAGTACTTGTGGCACCTTAGAGACTAACCAATTTATTTGAGCATAAGCTTTCGTGAGCTACAACTCACTGTAGCTCACGTTAGTCTCTAAGGTGCCACAAGTACTCCTTTCCTTTTTGCGAATACAGGCTAACACGGCTGCTACTCTGAAACCTAAATATTACTGTAGATTATGAAACTGAGGCCGAGAGGTTAAGTGACTTCCCCAAGGTTAATAAGCATAGCAATGGCAGAGCTGGGAAAAGAACAGTATTTAGGTGATGGGAATCCCAACCAGCCTGTTACTGTCATCGCTTGATAAAAACCCAAAAATAATCAAGTGAAAGACTGGGCAAAGGGGAACAAATTAAATATATGGTAACTAGAACAGTCTGGAATGCTTTTCACACCTTAGGACTGAAACATTATATCCTGCTGAAAATAGTCAATGATTACTGTTTGAGACTCTGAAATAAAGCAAACAAAATTTTTCTGTATTTTTCAGCACCTGAGATGTTTAACTCAACAAAATCTGCTGGCTATTCCTTTGCTGTTGACTGGTGGTCTTTAGGAATTACTGCCTATGAGCTACTTAGAGGCCGGGTATTGTACATACAGCTGCATTCATTATTTGTTTGGGGTAGTTTTTTTGTTTTTTTTTACTGTTTACTGTTTTCAATACTGTATTGAAATAATAAGTGCTTTTTAACAGCGATGAAAAAAAGACGAGTAGGAATCTGGGCTTTAAAATCTATTATAAAACAGGCAGCAGAAATCAAATCTCCATCAAGATTCTTATGATGGTCTCATAAGAATTCAAAAAGAAACCACTGCAGTGCAGAATAACTCAGGGTGACAGGTTCTTGGAGTTTCCAAAGCCCTGTCAGTTAACATAAGTTAGGTAGTAAAAACTGAGCCATCTAACTGATGGCTAAGAATTCCAAAAGCAGGGACTGTAATAGTATTTAATCTGAGCTCAGAACACGCAAGAAAAAAATTTTTAAATCATTTTACTATTGCATTGAGGCTCTGCAGTCTGAGAAAACATGAACCACTGTGTGTAAATTATTAATACAGCACTATTCATGCCCTGTCATGCCTCAGTCTTTGGCTGTAACTTACTTGCAAAATTTGGTGCATCTTGGATAAGTCCTTTTAAACAGTTTTGTAAGAATAGGTGAGCAAAATGGAAAGTTGCTTAGCATGAAATAAACGGTATTTTCCAAGCAAAAAGATTACATAACAATTTGTGAAATTAAAAAAATACTCTTCAAATACTATTTACATTTCCGGTATATAGAACTTTTTATCATTTAAGGAGCTGTGTGGGCAGAATGTATTTTAATTTATATCTATATATAAACTGATCTAAATTTTAAAGTGAATTTTGGGTGGCTCAAGTTTCAGGCTCCAACTTGGATAGGTTAAAAGGATATGGTTCTCAGATGTGAAGTGCACCCTTCCTGCAGCCAAGCACTCAAAACCAAAATCTCTAAACACTTTTGAAAATGTAAATAATAAATACTTACTTTATAATTAGAAAATGAAATGGATTGCAACACTGTTGCACTTACTATTCCAAGGCTTTTGACTTTGTGTTATTTCCAAATCTAGGTGTAGAAAATACTGCAGTATTTCAAACATCATAGCACAGCAAATTGATGATATTAGTGGTGACCACAGTATAATGTGATAAACTTTTAGAGGAAGACTTGAGTTCCCCTGCATTGTTTGCAAATATTCAGTATAATGCATCTGTTTCCATATATTAATTTGTATCTGCTCACATATATTTTTAAAATGAACACTTATTGTCAAAATATTTTAATAAAAATCTGGGAATTAAAAACAACTTCAAAAACAATTATACAGCAATCCTTCCCTTGTATACACAAACATCCCCTATTAATTTCAAGTTAAATATTGAGATGCATGCAGTTGCACGTACCAGTCAGATGTGCAGTTGGTCATCTACATGCATCGTTACTGTGATTGTTTTTTGCCTGCTTGGATGCACATTTTATTCTGGAAAAATTTGGACTTGGCACGCTCCAAATGCAGTGATCTGTCAAGGATGTTAAGAGGGGCAACGTCCTCTCCATCTTGCATCTGTATCCTAAAGGTCTCTGGCCAGAATTCAGGCTGGCATCTAAAATGAAAGTGAAGGGTTCATTTATTCCTACCTCTAGGACATTCTCCATACATAAATGAACAGCCCTTCTGCATCCTGAGCCGTACCTATGAAACTCTGTTCAACTACCTCTGCTATGAGGTGTTATTTTTCATATTGTTCTTTTTTCCCTTTGCTGATGTTGTTATCTTTCCAAAGGAAAGAAGAAGCAGAGGGAAAAACCGCTAGCCTCTACTTTGTCAATATCATCTCAAACTTGAGAAACGAACAGAAAATATCATTTACATTTAACAGAGAATGTTGAGAAAGTACTGGCCTTTGCAGTACCACTAAATTAATTTCACTTTAATGGCCTTTTTAAGTACAAATACTGGCTTTGCCAATGGAATACCAGCTGGGTGACAGCTCTACCCTTTGCTTCTCCCTCCTATTCATCTTGCCGTTTAAATGTTTCATTATTATTACTTGTCATTATTCAGTCCTGTAGTAATCTATTTACTTCAATTGAGTTAGCCTCTGCAGTGACTGACTTTCAATGGTTCGATCTAGAGCAGCAATGGGGGGGCTTGGAGAATGGCACAAAGAGACTCTGTTTGGAGACTTCTTGCCCTAGGAAGATTTCCAAAAGACTTTTTTTTTTTTTTTTTTTTTTTTTAATGAAATGGTTTCCTTGTGTTTTTCACAGAGGCCCTATCACATTCGCTCCAACACATCGACAAACGAAATTGCTCACGTGTTCAGGACAGCTACTGTAATGTATCCTGCTGCTTGGTCTAAAGAAATGATGTCGCTACTCAAAAAGGTGAGGGCAGGTGGGAAAACGGGATAACTCAGGGGAATGGATATATTCGCATCTAAGAGTGCATTGTGCTCACTGGCCCTTGGATTGCTCCTTAGGCGTCCAGTGAAAATCCTGTCCAGGTCAGGTCCAGTGTTAGTGACCTTCTTATGGCTCTTGGTGCCCTCTTTAAAATGACTAAAGGTATCCACACCGATATAATCACTAGCTGGAAGCCTTAGTGACAGTGTCACGTCCAGGTCAGGGTACATTGAGGGCCCAGTAACAGGGAAGCTTGCATTGGTGTTGCCCCTGTTCTCAGGATGTACGCAGGATCAGCGTCCTTTAGACTGGCCCAGTAGCCTTCTTTGTCCCTCTGAAATCATCGTTGGGAATTAGAGAGAGATAAATAGAGATGGTCAAAATTTTTCACACGAAACTTTCTATTTTGTTGAAAAAAACATTTTTTCCAAAATGCAAACTTTTCACAAAAAATGCTGATATTCTCACATTGTTCCATTTCCCATATCATTTTCTGAAACCGTTTTTCCTCGATACTTTCACTGACATTTTTATCAACGTTGTTTTCAAAATTGTTATAAAAACTGTTTGTTAACCTGAACCCATGATTTCTTACTGAAGGCAGGTTTTCAGGAAACAAAACATTTGATAAGGATTTCAGAAACAATTTGAATAACAGTCTTAGCGGAAGATATCATGAAAAAGGGTAACTAGTCCATTTTGAACCTTGCTAAATGGGAACGTCAACATTTTGAAATTTTGTGAGAAATATTTTTGGGGGTATTTTTTTCAGACTAGCCCTACATCTGAATAGTAAAAGAATCCCTAGCATTTAGGACAATTTTTCTTCCTAAAGACTCTGAGTACAGTTATCCCCACCACTGAAAAAGACATGGGCTAGGCTACAGACATGGGAACAATTCTCCATTGGTAATGCAGTACAGCAGTGTTTTTAGGAGGAAGATTGAAAAATACCCATTTAATTAATTAAATGGGGGAATTTAGGAAAGAAGAATAGTTAATACCTGAGCTAGAGTTTAACCAGGCCAAATAGCGACACAGGGATCTTCATGCAGACATCCTTTGTATTTCTATATATTTTTACCTTTGCTGGAAGTTTTATCCTGAACCACAACATGCTGTAAATCCCACGGGCTTGAATTAATAATGCAATGTCACAATTTATTTAAATTTCCATGTGCCCCTTTGCATCTGGTTTAGCAGCAATATTTATTATATATGAGGCCAACTGGGATGTTAAGCTTTGTCCCGTTCAAATATCTCAAGTGAATTTCATATTAAGGTTCAATGCGTTTGATCATTGGTAACAGAGCCACATTACTTGCATTTTGTGTTTAAGCACAGTACTTGGAATGGGGAAAATGAATTGTGAGTGATGTTTACACTCAGCCTGCATATCATTCACACGCTGACAGTATAGATTTTGCGCCTCCACTTAATATCATTCACACTCTGGTTGCAAGCACTAACACTAAAATGGTGTTTCAAGTTGTCAGCGTATTCATTACATTTGAGGAAGTGTTTTTCTGGGGTTATTTTAGAATGTGCTACCAGAAGTTCTTGCAATCTTGAACCACAGAACTTGAAAGACAGAATTCAATCGCTAATTTGTATTACAGCTAATATGAAAAATCCCCACTGGATTCACTGAAAAACATGAAGACAAGTAGGACCACTGCCATGGTTTTAGACTCATAGATGTTAGAAAGGGAGGATGGTCCAGCGGGTAGGGTATTAACCTGGAAATTGAGAGACCTGAGTTCAGTTTCCTGCTCCATCACAAATGACTTTAGGCGAGTCATTTAATCTCTCTGTGCCTCAGTTCCCCATCTCTAACGTGGGGGTAATGGCCCTTGCCTACCTCCCAGGGGTGTGTTGTGAGGATAAAGCCACTGACGGTTGTGGGGTGCCCAGATACAATAGTAATAGGAAGCATCAGTATTCCTCAGTTAAATAAATATTAAGACAGCCAGTTGTTTCCTAACAATATAGAGCACTATCCATTGTGACATTCACCGGTGTCCTTGGAAGACTATGATACAGCCTAATAGAGCTCACAATTAAAAACTTCTTAATATCCATACCCTGCATTTTTTTTTGCATCCCATTTCTCTTAATTATACCCCCTTATTAACACTGTAGCCAGTCCCTCTGCCTCCCTCGTGTTAACTGAGTTTTCTATGCTGTGATTAGATATGTCTTCTTTGGAAAGATGCCTTTTTGATCTGCAGTTTCCAATTTCACTGTTGTGTTGGAGACAGGAGACTAAAATGCCAAATACATATACATTTTCAGTAGAGTTTGGTGAGGAAGTGGAGTGAGGAAATCAGATCCAAATACCGAGAAAGTGAAGATGAAGCTGGCCCCGCTGGGATTTTATTTAAATTGGAGAGAGGGGGGAAAAGACACTGTAGAACGTGTTCCATTTTTCTTAGTCTCCCTGTGAAAGAAAAGAACCTGTTAAAACAGACCATTTTGGATGACTTGTTCACACACAAGGACATCTGGTGACATCTCAGTGGATGCACTGCTTAACTTGCTAATAAGAAAGAGCTCACTGAGTCGTTACTAAAGGAAAATCTTCAGTTGTAGCCAAGTAAGCAGCCCAGTTGAAAAATCATTAGCAATGAGATTACTTTGGCTCTGATGCCGGAGTCTGTGTGTCGCACCCTGGACTGAGTGATATGTGGGACCAGAGATCTCTGTGCTGTGAGCTTCAGGCCAGCACAGATTAAACCACTTGGCTTCTGACCAAGATTAAAAAAAGACCCTGCACTAATGTGTACTGATCTGTAATGCCAGGTTGCTAACACAACCCTCTGGAGTGGTGCTGGTGACTCTTCCTGCTTGTACAGGAGGGTGGACGCCTGGAGCCATAGTCGGGCTGTTTAACTCCTGCAATATACTCTCAATGGGAGAGCTAAGGTTAACTCCACCCATCCCAGGCACTGCAGTCAGTTACAACTGCCCGAAAGCTAATGGAGAATGGAATCTTAACTAAGAAGAGGGGGGAGAGAGTGAACAGATGTAGACAAGGGACTACATTGTGCCAGTAGGCACCACTCTTAAGAGACGGGGGTACATAAACTGCCAAACCGAGAGTAACCCTCTTTGAGGCACCACTCCCTCCCTGCTTCCCTTGTGCTCTGGGAATGGAGGAAATTTGCCATTGGCCTACAGCATAACAAATTACATCACCACCCACACCAGCTCACCTCTGCTGGCTGCTGTGTTGGGGAGCAGGAGAAGAAAGACTGCCCATTGCCCTCTCTCCCTACCCACTTTGTGTGGTCTATAGTCAATAACAGTATAGCGTAAATTCTGTCCTCTTCCTACGCACTGATAGATAGCAAATAACATTGATATTCCTGGTATAACTATAGGCTTCAGGGTGTGCGTGTGTGTATATATTCCTATATAAACACAGATTGTTGCTCTTCAGAACTTTTCAATTTCCTTTGTAACTACATAGCATTACTACTGTAGTATTGGAAGCATTCCCTAGGTATAAAGAGAATAGGGTGAATATCATGGGATCGGTATCAAGTTATCAAAGGCTAAATTGGCACATTTTAAAAAGGCAACTGGTGTACATATAGACAGATATAGATTCACAACCGTGTGATATATACACCCTTTTTCTCCTGATTGTCTTCCCGTAGCCTGATGTCTAAACTATTGTGTTTAATTCCCATTGCCAGTTGCTTGAGCCAAATCCCGAGGCACGGTTTTCTCAGTTGAAAGATATCCAGGACTTTCCGTATCTCGCTGATATTAACTGGGATGCAGTCCTACAGAAGAGGATAATGCCAGGATTCATTCCCACTGTAAGGCAATTTTTTTTAAAAAACCCATCATTTAGAATGTCTACACGATCAGAGTACCCTCCTATACACTGCACCTGATTCTTCACTACTTTGCACTAGATCAGAAAAGTAATGTACTTTTGCACACACTTTGCACAGGTATATATTACTACACAAGGTGCAAGGCAAGGGAAAATCCAGGTGAGAATTTTCATTTTATGATTAAGACTATTAAAGGGATCATTACAAATGGTGGATGCTCACGATTTGTATTATTGTTAGTTTTGTAATGTCCTCATTAATTCTCTGTGTATTCAGAAGAAGTGCTCTAATGCACTTACAAGAACCTTTGTATTTTCAAAACTATGTGCAGAGAATTCAATGCTCGTAACCAACCCTATCATAACAAACTAGCGTGCCTAGCCACTGCGCTCATGAGCAATCCTGCAGTAGCAAACGGCTGTGAGCAACCGTGCTTGTGATCATTCTACAATTTAAAAAAAACGTGCACAGCCCAGAACTCTCAGATAACCCTATGTGTATAACTTGGTTCTTGCCAGCCACTTTAGAATAACTGCTTATCCTGACAAATGACCCTTAATAAAAAACCAATGCATATATACCTAAGGGAGAAGATCAAAATTATGGAAAGGAATACTCTAGATTTCTCCTTGAAGCATTCAAGGTTTCAGTATAAACAACAATGAATAAATGAGAAAGTGATTTTTAAAATGATGCAATGTACCTTGACAGTGTCCTTCTAACCGAGGGGAGTGATAAAATATGTAAAAGGTTCAGCAGGAGCTCTAGCTAGGTTATTGTTATTGATTTATTCATTAGAGAGTTATTTCCCAGGTTCTTTCCTGTTTGTGAGAGCCTCTTCAAGGCAGGGTCGATTCAGCTAAGGTGGCCTTTCTCTCCCCTATAGAAAGGTAGACTGAATTGTGACCCAACCTTTGAACTTGAAGAAATGATCCTGGAGTCCAAACCTCTTCATAAGAAAAAGAAGCGCTTAGCTAAGAAGGAGAAAGACACCAACAAAAGCTATTCTTCACAGGTAAGGGAGAAAGAGAGGCAGGCTCCTAGAGTCCTGGAAATCTCTTTCTTTACACAAAAATCCACTTGATATTTCATATGGATGCAGCAAAATGCAAACATGTAAATAGTCTGATTGTTGCTGTTGGGATGGCTTTGTTCACAAAACCTCTCTGTACTAGTGACAGAGCGTACACCAGGGACAACATGATACTGTAATATGAACATTAACTCATGCATTTCCTAAATAGCTATCTTAGTTATGTAATTTTTATGTTTTATAACATAAATTTTGCATTTAATTTCCTTTTTTTAAAGTCGGGGGGGTGGGGGGGAAGGAATTGCCCATGGTGGCTAATGTTGGGATTTAAACAGTCCCAGATGGCTTTGAATTTCAGGGAATCGAGTACGGGAAGGACTAGTTTCTGACTTTGCTGTTGATAATGTTTTGCTGGAGATAATTTACTGCAAGACTGGGTCAGAGTGGTAGGAAATGGTGCCGCTCCAGTTTCTCACACCTGGGCACAAGTCACGAAGGTGTTTTGCAAGCTTCTCCCAAGCAGTGCTTCCAAGGAATAGCAAAGTCTTATGACTCCCCCACTATTCCAGACCTTGGCCTCTCTGCAGCCAACATGGCTAATCATGCTCCATTATGCTAAGCTTGCAGCAGGATTTGCAATGTGGGCAAATCTTCATTATGGGCTAGGATCAGACCATCCACAACCTCATTTTCAGTTGTGATCAAACTAAACCAGGCGTTGAAGCTACGTCTCAGGAAGTGGAAAGCCAGTTTTTAAGGCACACAATGCACCACCCAGTTTATTTGTAAGATGCTGAAGGCCAGTTTGGGGTAGGAGCCTGTCCTCCCTTTCAGTTTAGTCATCTAAAAGGTGAAGTGTTTCCAAGGCCATGTTTAGACTAGGAAAATCAGTTGTGTTTAAAACATGTTGGCAGGTCATGATAACATTAGGAGGGAGCCTAACGAAGTCCTAGAGTGAAATCCTGCCCCACTGAAGTCAATGTCAAAACTCCCATCGACTTCTATGTGGCCGGAATTTCTCCCCTGCATTGATGCCATAGGGCTTTGTTAACACTGAAGTCTCCCTCATCCCTCTTCTATGATAAAGATCCTCTAATTAAATAGAATTGGATTCTTTAAAAATTAAGTTATTTTGAAGGTCAGCTGAATCTCTGAGCATCTTAAATATTTAATCATGGCCTGGGATAAGAGTTCTTTCATTTACAAAACTGATCCTTTTTAATACTCTTCATCAGTGGAAGCAAAAGCAGCCTGATCCCCACCCCTTCCCAATCAGCTGTGCAGAGTGAATGTTGCCAGCAGGTTGAGTGCCGCCAAGAGGCAGCAGAAGCCTGTAGAATGTGTTGGGTTTTGTGAAAGCACTAGGGGAATTTGAAAAGTTTATTCCAAAAAACATGTTTTTTAAGTAAAATTTCTCAAGAAACAAAATAAAACAGTGTTTTCTAAGGAGATTTGACTGACAACCCATGGCATTAATCATCAATGGTCTCCCTAGATGTGATAGTGGGTCATGCTTTGGTCTTAACTGCACCCTTCCCCTCTCTTTTCGTCTTTGGCACCCATCTCTTTCTTTGCTGTTAGGACTCTTTGTGTGCTTCTCCTCTCTGCCTGCATATCACCTCCCTGCTATAAAAGGCCTTTCTTTCCTCCCTCCAGCCCTACTACCTGTTTCCTCCTTTTAAAGGTTCAGGTTCCCCTGCACACACTTTCCCTTGCTGTAGGCCTCATTCTTTTAGTACCTCGAAAGGTAGGAGGTGTGAGGTGGAAGGGTCTGCAGCGATCATCTTTTTGGCTCCCATTCCTTTTTGTTGGGAGGACTCTTTGAGATCAGAGGTTGAGGAGGAATGTACTGTCTGGGCAGTTCTCTCAGAAGGATCTTTAAATAAATTTAGTTTATAGTAGTTCAAAACCTTGTGTGTGAGGTCAACATTACAATATTCTCCGTGTAGACCAGGGGTGAAAGTAAAATTGAACTCTTACTGGTATGGGGTCAGCTCTGTGCCCCCCCTCCAAAGGGGCGTGGCTTCAGATGGAAGGGGTGGGGCTGGGGGGAGGTCAGTGTCCCCCAGCCAGGCAATCCGCACTGCTTGGCCTGCGCCTCCCAAGGCTTCACCGGTGATTGAAAGGGTCCGGAGCCCCAGGCCCCTTTTAATTGCCAGTTGCCCCAGGGCAACTGCTCCTTTTGCACCCTCCCACCCCCATCGGCAACCAGGCAGAGAGGGGGGCAAAAGGGGCAGTGACGTTAAAGCGCTGCCGTGGCAGCCACTTCTTACCAGGACGCGGTACCGGCCCGTACCGCCTTACTTTCCCCGATGTAGACCATAGCTATAGGGTTTTATAGGACATTTTATGTCTGCTGTACTGGTTTTCTTTGTGCATTTAGGTCAGGAGTTTACTGACACTAGTTTTCATTCAGGGAGACCCTCAGGGTAAAGTTCGTTCTCAGCAGGCAGTCACAAAGCCAGAGATATCTCTCCTGTTCAAATCACTGCCACTTTGTGTGTGTGTGTGTGTGTGTGTGTGTGTGTGTGTGTGTGTGAATGATGGCTCTGAGGACAGCAGCTGTACGAAGGAAGCAACAGCTGAGCATAATGCTCAGAGGAAATTAAAAGTGAAATACAAGGTTATGAATTCTTGGGGTTGCATTAAACCGGAGCCCGTGTCATACATAGCAAGGAGAGGTGCACTGTTGCTCACGGCTTCGGGGAGTACTATGCTGTGACAGCTAAATTGTGCTAGAGCTGTCTCTCTTTAAGGAATCGTGTCAGTGTCTGACTTGTACAAATGGTTTAAAGAAGGCATCTGTCACTTTTTTTCCTTTTACCATGCGCTGGTGACTGGAATGCAGGTGATGTCTGGTAGCCCAGTGAAATGTTGTCTCTGAGGTGAATGAAGCAGCCAAACTCAAGAGCTATCAGAACCGATCTTGCCAGTCAGAGTTAGGGCTTGTAAATGTTTTATTTGACTTCAGGCAGGTTTTTTCCCCCCTTTGTTGTTTGTAGGCTGTGTGTATGGCTGCTGATAGACAGTGATAGAATGGAGTATGTGTATCACTGATCCTGGCCTGAAGTATGTGTATCACTGATCCTGGCCTGAGGCTTGCCCACCTCTTCCATCAAGCTTCACTGAGCCCAAATGAGGCAGGCTCTCGACAGAGCTCTGTCACCTGGCCACAGCATAGGGAAATCTGGCTTTCCATACTAATGCTTTGCCATTCATCCTAGGTGCTGAAAGCACCTGACCAGCACTCTTGGGGAGTGGGTATCATTCTCCCCCCGCTTTACAGCTGGGGAAACCACAACCCAGAGCTGGGAACAAAACAGTTTTGAGACAAGGCCTGCACATAACTAACTGCATGAATCTATTTCCATTGCTCCTTTTCCCCCACCTACTGCTTGTAGCTCTCACATGTTGTGCCCTACCTACTCTTAAGCTGTAAGCTCTTCAGGGCAGGGAAAAGTGTCTCTCTGTATATTTTGTAAGGTGTGTAATGCCCTGTGATTAAATGGTCATCACAATAATGCGAACCCCCTAATTCTGTGCTTTAGACACAAGACTACTCCTCCTTCCATCTCTCTTTATCTAATGAAAGAGGAGAGAGAAGAAGGTAGAGCTTTCTGTACATTTTCAGCTTGCTCCCACTCCGCAAATTCTCTGTTTCAGACAAGAGGTAAAACTGAGGCCTCAATCACTTATCGTTATGAAAGATACTAATGGCACATTTGGGACTATTGAGGAATATCAACCTGTCTGCCTTTGGGAAATTCTAGTTTGGGGATTTAACCTTTTGCCAACTTCAAATGCCTCCTGTAGAATCAACTGCTGAAATAGTTATTCCCGACTTCCTGCCCAAAGCAGTTGTGTGAACCGCATAAGCAAAACCAATCATGCACCTTATTTCCCTTCCCTAAAAGTGTGTGGGAGGTATTTCAGGAATGGATGGAGGGATCCCTCTATACATTCTGCAAGGCACTTTGGGTTCACCACAGCATTAACTGAAGCAATTTACACTTAACTTGCTTCTTTCATATTTGCGTAGCACAAGTGAGAAGAGCCAGCCTGCAGAATAATTCTCTAGTTGTAATACCCTGCATCCACATTGGTGCTGCTCTCACTCGTGTGTGGTGCTAAGACTTCTGGGCTCACATCCCATGCTTTGTACAGCTACAGTAAACTGAACTCTTCTATGACTCCTTTCTCAAAATTGGAGACCTTCTGTGATGGAATAAGTGCTGTTGAATATAATACGTTACCCTGATTGCCATTCTTTTACCTGTAGGGGCAAACCCATTTATGCCTAATGGATGGGAACACCTCAGATACTGTCCTGTGTCAGTTGTGAACTCTAACTGTCCTCTCCTCTGCTTTTCCCTATTTCAACATGGAAGGGCTGCCGTCTTCAGAAGCACCTGGAGTCACTGCAAAGGGACTTCATTGTTTTCAACAGAGAAAAGTAAGTAGTGACTTAGGAGAAGTGGACCACTCTGGCAGGTTTTTCAGTGTGTTAGTAAGACCTTTGACAGGACTAGCTCTCCATCTGCTCAAACCGCTATAGGGTTCTATTATATTTTTAAAAAAACAGTTGAAATAGCAATGGAGAGAAGCAGATGTTAGTGAATGTTATTTAATCCAGGATCTGAAGGGGAACGGAGTGGCATTTTTACTCATGAGATAAAGGGTAAAGCCCACAGTACTGAAAACTGGAACCCATACTGCCTTAAATTCCAAATGAATTTGGATAAACTATTGTCAGAGATTGCATGGGATGTTCCCTGATGTTTTTAATGGAATTTATTCTGCATCCATGTATGTTGAATCATATAAACATCTCCAAATAGGGGACAAGGCTGAGGAGGCGATAACCAGTAAATCAATAAAAGAAAACCAAATACCCGGAAGTGTGCTTCAGCTTCATAAACCCCGGAGTGGGGACTGCCTCCCTGTTCTATGCATTAGCCATAGAACACAGCAGGACCAGTTCTACCACATCTAACCAAATCTCTGCCATTACAAATAACCCCTCATCGTCTGCTACAGAGCTGAATCTCGAGCCTAGTTAGTATATCTTAAATGAATGAGAAGTGAAGTTGGAATAAATTCCCTTGAAATGCACTGAACATTAAATGAAATTAACATACCAATCCTATGATATTTCATTCAAATTCATATGGATTTAAGAGTACATGCCTGTAACACTTGCTCATACAAGTAGAACCCATGGAAATCAGAGTCTACTCCTGTAAGTAAGTATTGTTCATGTGAGCAGGGATTGCTGGAGTGGGCCCAAAGTTTGTAATGATTCCCCTGAAGTAGAGCCTCCTTTTGGGGGGATGAAAAGAGCACTAACTCTGAAATGGCCAGACTCGGCCCACCCAGGAACAGGGGAGAGAATATGGTAGGTGTACTTAGAAAATGGGTGGGGAAGAGTGCTCAAGACAAGGGCTCGGGAGGCATGGCTGTTGCACTGTGCTAGCAGAAATAATGTAACTAGCCGAAATGCTGTAGCACTCACTTAGAGGAGAAATCGGCTGAAATCAAGCTTGTGTACGGGTTAAGAATTGACCGGTAAAATACACACTGAGCTGGCGGTGAAACAGTCATAGGCTGCTGCCTCTCTCCCTGGGGTTTTGACTCTTCATTTCTTTTCTTTTTTTAAGGATGAGGAGACACCACAATGAAATCCAAGAGAATATAACACTGGCACAAACCAAAGACCCGGAAGAAGAAGACAACCAGAACAACAACCTTTGAGCTCACTTAGCCTCTGCCCTGGTGTGTTCCCCAAGGGTTCACTGCACACCTACACATGTTCACGGAGCTTGGTGAATAGAATTACCCACTGATAAAAGGACAATGCACATACCCCAGCACAGGGTGTCTAAGCCAGAAATGTGTGCACCTTTCTTTTCCTCCTTCCACCTTAAGTCAGGTGGATACAGGGGGCCAGGGAGAGGTCTTTAGTAGTGCCCCTGCAAATAGCCTGCCAAAATAAACAAGAGTCAGATCCTCCTCCTCTGCCGGAGATGGTTACAGGAATTTGACCACAAGAAGATGTGGTCTCTTTTTCAGAAGAGACCCTGAGTGCAGGAAGGAGGAGCTTATCCTTGTGGGGCAGGATGCCTGCTGGCACAACATTTAGGTATTGAGTGCCTAGTGTAAATCTGGGCGAGGGATCAGTTGATTGCCAGTGGGAAGCAACAGAAGGGTATTTAATGCATAATTAGGTCTGTCACATAGACTCAATATTAGAGATGAGCCGGCAGCAGAATCACAGACCCAAACTCTTTGGAAGTTTGGATTTTGACATGAGCCTCATAGCTTAGACTCATCTCTAATTGTTAGAGGCAGAAGGGGCTGCTCTCAACTGCCGGGCTTGTATTTAATCTGCAGCATACAGAAGACAGGACCTTTGCTTCCAGCAGGGTCTCTTTCTAATATTTCTTTAGTCTGTGGTAGGGAAATGATCTAGTTCCTCAATATGGGGAAAAGGCAATAATGGTTTCTTATGTTTCTGTTTTGCTGTCTCTGATGAAATTCCCTAGCTTCCCTGACTTTATGCTATTGGGCAGGGCTGGCTCAGCAATGGCTAAGAACATATGAACAATGGGGACTGGGATGGAACCTACTAATTTGGGTCAGAAAAGGAAGAGGTAGCAGTTCTCTATTGCTGGATAACACGCTAGGGTGGATGCTTCACTAGCAGATAAAGTTCACCACTGGCATAAGCAGATGCAACTCCATTGAATCCAATGGGATTGTGGCCCCCTTTGGTCCCCTTACACCAGAGGTAAATTTGGTTATGCATCTTTAAGTGTGATAGAACATCAACTTTGTAGTCTCAATTTCCCTTTCGCTAAGGTGTTAGACGTGAACATTATGGACCAAATTCAACCCTGGTCTAAGCAGCCACAATACCCAATGGTAACTGCACCATCTTACACCAAGGCTGAAATTGGCCAAAGCACCTGGTTTATAGTCATGCTGTGATTGACACTATCTTTTTAAAGCATTAGGGCCCTGAGTTCTCACCTTCTTGTTTTTGCTTGTCTTACTCTCACTGTGTGTTAAACTGTCTCCCATCTGCCCAAAGCCGTTCTTTGCATCCCCCTGCGACTTCCTTTCTCTCCCTGTCTGAATCTGGTCAAGTAGAGGTCTGAATAAAAACAAGATACGAGACTTCTTCCCAGACAATCAAAAGCCAGTGTAGTTTCTGAGGTCACTTGCATTGCAAGCCAAAGTGTGAGTTTCCACTGTTCTGAGCCAACTGGAAATCTCCTTGACTTTTATTTTAAATGTGCTTTTCCCCTTCGCGAAGCTGTTTTAAAAATCCTTCAGAGAACTGCATCTGCACACTGCAACCTGGAAGGAGGCTTTGGTTCCATTCTCTGATGCATTCAGAAAACTTAGGAAAAGAGCCATCCTTGCTTTACATATTTAGACCACCTCTGGCAGGATGGATGCCTTCTCACAGATGCAAATGATTTATTAGTATTATGAGTAAGCCATATTCTCTTGATTAAACAGTGGCTGTGTGGTTTGGTTTTGGAGGATGCAGTTTATCCTTATGCATTAGCAAGCAGCTGCCTCAAGGAGTGCTCAGAGTGGCCTGTCTCTAGGCCCTGTGAGCATGCTTGAGGCTGAGTTCAGGTAGCTGTCATCAGAGTGAGCAAACAGAAAATAAAGCCCTTGTCTCAGTCCTGCTGACTGAATCACTCCCATTCCTTTGCATGGCGCCCCAGGTCTCAGCACCAGGAGTGGCTGGTCCACTATTCCTTTTTAAAAATTTTTTAGGTCTCTTGAAATAAAATAGTCCCAGGTAGGTGGCAGTGATTCAGCTCTGCGGATCAGCAAAGGACTAGAAGCCAGTAGCTCACTCGGGCTGCAGCATGGCTGTAGGAATAGACTACTTTGTCAGATACCTTTCACCCACAGCTCTCCCGTAGCAGCAACCAGTTGGGAGGCTGCTGAGCTCCAGGGAGCGTGATCAGTGTATGCAACATTAGAAGTAGCAGCAGTTATTGCACCAGTGCACAATCCCTTTCTGAAAAGCTTGGACCCTGCCAGACCCAAACTCCAGATCTGAATGTCCCTGAACTGTGGGTGTGTTTGGAATCCGAATGCAGTGCTGTAGCCTACAATTAGTCCCCATCTTCGTAACAGGGGAACTTTAGGGGGAGGAATGAATGATCTGAATGCTGAGGCTTGAGCACATCACTGCTTTTAGCAGACAGTCTCATAGCGGAAGGATCTAGTGAGAATGGCCCCATCCTCACAGTGAGGTGTTTTGAGTTTGCTTTATTTCCCCCTATTTCATAAATCTTCTATGCAGTAGCCATGGCCCTCTTTCCTTCACAAGAAGTTGGATACCATTCAAGAAGAATAATCACCAAATGATTGAAAACAGGCAATGGTATGAATTGAAGTCAAATGAAGCTAGTAAGCAGCTTCCGCCCTCTCAAATGGTCACCCAATGCTCTCTCAAAAGTGGTAATTCTCCAGATTCCCTACCACCTTCCCCATGGAATCAGCTTCAACATTGATCTAATGAAAGCAGGATGAAAAAGACCCCCAGAAAACCTAGAACATGATGGCTGGATGGCATCGACAGACACCTGTCCCTCACAGGCATCCTACCCCATAACATGCTCAGACACAGCACTGGGTTTTCAATCAAGTCCTTACTTTGACCCAGTTTGGATTGATTGATGGAATTACAGGGGGATCAAGTGACCACCCACCCACCACATTCAACCACACTATCGATTAAAAAGTCCTGGCTCCCAGGCCCTTGCTCTGACCAATCTCAGTATTAGTACTTACCTTAAAGTGCTGTACAAGCATTAAGTAATGAATCCTTACAAACACCCCATCACAGAGGTCCTGACACCCTTTTACAGATAAGAAAACTGAAGCAGACAAACTATGACTTAGAGTGGGCCTTTTGCTTACAGGAACTGGACACGGCTTCAGGAGCTCCAGATTCTATTCCTGGCTCTACCAAACTTCCAGTGTGACCTAGCCCAAACTGCTTCATTTCTCAGTGGATCACTTTGTCATCTGTAAAACAGGGATACACCTACCCCAGAGGGGTGTAGTGAGGCTAAAACGTGCTCTTTGCTGTGTACTCAGATACTATGCTAATAGGTGTCCATATAAGTACCTAGTTGAAATGCCACAGGAAGACTGTTGGAGAGCTACGACGAGTATGCCTAGCTACTTGTTTTATGTAGCACCCTGGTATTCCAAGCCTTGCTACAGACCTTATTAGCAAACACAGGTCAGAGTTTGTGCTTACGCCCACCCCCAGTGTTTTGTCAAATCTGTTTTTTTGACAATGGGAGACTCCTAACAGAGAACGTTCTAAATGCCCCATAGACTAGCACTCTAAGTACTTTTGGACAGAACAAGCATGCATTGATTCAGCCTGCAGCTGCCAAAAGCCCCACGTAACCTGAGTGATAGGAATAAATGTCTCTTTCAAGCCAGATGCCCACTTTTCATCCCTGACAGTGGGATCAGCTTGAGTTTTGGTTCTCACACAATTGGTTGCATTCATCTTTCATCTACAGGTGTTAGCCCCAACCAGAGCTAATACTATTACTGGTCACTGCTCTGGCACCAGAAAGGAGCTGCTTTGTTTTGCAATGGGCCATGCACATGGATGATGCTAAATAATTAAATCATAATCGCAGCGTTCCTGCTATCTCTGGTGGGGTTTTATTTGAGTAAATTAGTCTGCCATGAATGATTTCTGCCTTCAGCACATAGTATCAGCTGTCTAGGTATTTTTACCAGCTGTATCACAGCAGTATTTGAGCACCATACCATATACCAACAAGAGCTTTCCCTCACCCACTGACTCCAACACATGAAGTGGAAGGAGTTTTTTCCCCATTGTAATGGATTATGAAGTTCTAGGAAGCCTTTGACCTGTGGGTGTGTTTAACATTTCATGGCAACTTTGCTCATGACCATTCCAAGTTCCACAGTCAGTGGCCCGATCCCAAGAAAGCGTTGTCCCCCTCATATTAGTTCCATTGTTTCTGCTGAGGGCAGGTCATCCTTTCAGAGGTAAGGGAGGATCTAAGTTCCTCGGGCCCCACCCCAGTGGACTTTGTCCAGGATCAGGAAGGAGTGTGAAGGGGAGTCAGCGTGGAGTCTGAAATACATGTTGTAGATAGAGTAGGTGGATTGCCGAGGTCTTTCAGCCTTTTAGAACTACAGCTTCTACCCTCATTCTAGATGAGGCTCCTGGATTTTGAACTGAGAGGGTTGGGATCCATCTCGCCCATCTACACAGCCTAATCAGCTAGCTGACTCCCACTCCTCAAACTGGCCTGCAAGATTTCTGTTGACCACTGAAAAGACCAGCAGAAGGATCTGCAGACGGTGACCCTGAGGCACCGTACACCCTGTGTGGATGTTAACAAAACCAGGCAGCTCTCACGAGCTGAAAAATCTAATTGCAGATTGAATTTAGTGTTGAAAGCTCACCCAACAAGTAATTTGATATAGCATCTAATTCAGTATAGGTGCAAGGGGCAGACAAGCACACGTTAAAGGTAAGTTGCCATTTCTTCAACCCCGTGGATGCTGGCACATTCACAACTATCAGCCAAATGAAGGATTCAGACAACTTTTATACATGGTCTCCAAAAAGGACAACTGTGTGAACAGCTGCAGCGCCTCAAGGTGGATGAGAGAGATCATTTCACCGAGTGATTTGTCCATCCCTCTGGGCCATCCACCTTTTCCTTTTCTTCCAGAAGAGCCCAGTTTCTATTAGTACTAGGAAAATCTCAATGATATTTTTCTCTGCACATCCTAAAAAAAACAAACACTAAATTCAACAAAAAAAAAAACCCCAAACAAACCCCTGAAGGTTTTACATTTTGACTCAACACCTGAGCCACTTCAATAACTACTGTCCCTTTCATAGTGGGGAGCTGAAAGTTTTACTATGTTGCCAACTTTCTCAGTATCTTTTTTTAAAGACCCAGCTGTTGAAATCATATGAATACACAACACTGTCAGTTTTCATTTAAAATTAAATACAATTTCTAGCCCTTAGAGCTGTGGAGGAAAGCTTGAAACCATAAGGCAGGTGCCACCTAATGGTTCAGAAACCATAAAACAAACAAGAACCAATTTAAAAAAAAATTAAGTCAATCTCATAATTTTGGGGGGCCTGGCTCATGATTTTGGAATGCTTATGGTTGGAAATACTGCATTGCTCTTAATTCTCCCTCAACTCTTTATAATTAAGATGACAGAGTTTATTATGAGAGAGGAATGGAAACTGGAACTTTCATTGCCCCAAACAGTAGCAGCTAAGTTTTCAAAGTGAGTCCTTGATTTTGAAATGTCTCAGTTCTTGTTGCCCAATGTGAATGATGGTAGCCAGGGCCTTCTTTTTAGAAGTGTTGTACATAACTCCCATTGATTCCAACTGGAGCCGTAGGGGCTCATTTATCTGAAATATCAAGCCCACAATGTTTAAAGTTGAGCACCCAAAACCAAAGAACTCAAAGTCAGTGGTCATTTTTGAAAATTTGGGCCTAGAAATGTATCCAAGTTGAGTTGGTTCTTCTTTCTCCCGGCATTGGTAACTGCAGGGTTACCAAGCAGTGGGAGAGGTCTAACCTGCTGCTACTGACCCAGCTCTGCAGTGGGATGGTGGAGACAGGCTGGTAAACACCACAACATTTTAACTTAGTCCATTTTGAGTGTTTGCAACAGGTGTCAGCTTGGCAGCCCTGAAGGTAGAGTCTGAAGTCCTCTGTTTATCCCTAGCTTGGGCAGTAGCAAGACAGGCTTCTCCCACATCTCACTGCCAAACCTGTTCTGGAGGGGCCATATCTAAACAAGATGGGATAGTTCAGTTTTCAAATCCATTTGGTTCCTGGCCTTTCTGAGACTGGCAAGAAATGGATCTCATTGTGGTATATTTAAAAAACTTGAAACAATCACTTTTCAGGGTCACTCTCCACTGGATTTCTCGCCCCCTTCCAAATACAGGAAAGCCGCTGAGGAGCTAAGTAACCTGCAGTTCTTCATTTCTGATATCCGAGCACCACCTTGTGGGGACAAGTTAGTATTAAAAATATAAAAAACAGAATCCACTCCCTACCATTCAGCAGGATCCAGGAGCTTCATGTGATAGTGACTTTGCTGAAGAGGGCGGAAGGAGGCACTACCATGTCTCAGGCCCCCTGTTGTGAAAGGGGAAGCATTAAGGTCACCTGCAATGAGCACCTTTAGTAGTGCATATAAATGTGTCTAACATGTCACGCAGGGTTCATGGCAAAGTCTTCAAAAGGAGACAGGAGCATCAATGCTGGGTCTTAAGAGAGTAAAGGGAGCAGGGAGAGGACCAAACAAGGATAAGGCTGTCTCAGGAGGTGCCAGAGTATTAGCAGGGACTTTTTCACCACTCCCTCACCTCCCAATCCCTATGCACCCCCCCTCCCCCGCATGGGAATCTGCAGCCAACAGAGTTTCCCCTTTTACGGCAGAGGAGAAAAAACAAACTGGTGCAGCAAGTTGTTTGGAAGGAACAGTTGCTTTCTGTTTTTTAATAAAATGTACAAAGTAATAAAGTCTTACATGAGGCGATACAACAGAGCTGTTACAGAGATGACTCTGAGCTTCCCGAGGGGCCTCACAACACAAGACGGAGGCAGCCATGTCTGACCAGCATTGAGTGGAAACAGATGAACACTGACACAACACAGACCCACCTTGCCCCTATCCACCTCCCACGATCCCTCCCCACAACCCACCCTCCCCCCCCCCCACGCCGATTCCTTCTGAATAACCTGCCTAGCTAGTTCGTTCATGTCACTGTCATCCCAGCTTTCTCCGCCCCCTCCTTACAATGCGGCATCACACAAGCACTCAACACGTATATTACAGACTTTTAACTTAGTGACCTGTCAGATTTGCATGCATGTAAAAATGAAAGAAAAAAATTAAGGCTATGCATAAACAGAAACCAAAGCAATATTTTTAAAGCTAGGTAGCAAATAGCATTTGTGAAACATAAGGCTTGAGGCTTATTGATTCTTCAGCTCTTAACGGTTTTTAAATTGCTTTTCCTTCTTAAATACCAATGTACCATTTTCCCCCTTGAATATTGGTGTTTCCTTCCCTGCTTGGGTGCTTAACTCAGGGAGGTTATATTGGAGCGGCCTCCAGGGGGCGCTACAATGCGCTTGCTGGCTGAACGAACACCTTCGTCGACCTGGGTACCTGAAATTAGGACACGACCACAAACAAAGGGAGGGGAGAAAGGGAAATTAGACAGTTGTGGCTCACAGGCCAACCAGTCAGGAGGCCTGTGGTCTCTGAGAAGGTCCCTACATGCCTCACTGGGGGCAGATTGTTCTTAAGAGACCCACCCTGCTGCTTCTTCACTTCCCTCTTCCTCCTTTCAGTCCAATAGTACCTCAGTGCCCTCAGGCAGCCAGCAGCTGCAAAGACCTCCCTGTGGAGCCTCCCCACTGGAGCTGCGCTGTCAGGAGTGAGGGACTAGGAGGCAGTAGCAGGTCTTTGGCATTTAATCCCCTTTTAAGGGGCTCGGGCAAGCTCCAGCCATCCCCCATCTAGAGGCTGTGCAGCAAGCCCCACAGACTGGCAGGGGCAGCTCTCCCCAAGTCATCACCACAACTGTTTGTATGAAATCTAACCCCAGTCCCACCCTGTGCCCAGCCCTCTGGGATCTGGTGTCACTGGGTTCTTCAGTCCATGAGTACGCAGCACTTTGCTGTGCAGAGGCGGCTCACACTCACCTGACAGGCTGAATCCAGACTGATGGAGATTCCTGACGGGAGGCGTCTGCCGGGTGGGGGATCCCCTGGTGGAGCCTGCAGGGGTTCCGCCTTTAGGCGTGGCTGTCAAATCGAACACGGGCCCATCATACATGCCTCTGGGCACGGCGTGCATCTCGGCCATCTGTTGTGAGAGAGAGGGCAGGGGAAGCAATGACGCTGCTTCTCTTAGTTACTGAGAGCACTGGCACTGAGAAACCGGGATTCCCTGAACAGCACAGGAAGCCCCTCGATCTTCCACAGCCCTCATCTGATTCAAGGCCACCATGCCTACTGCTGAGGTCTGCAATGCTCTGCCCCACCTCACAGGGCTTGCCATGCACCAGACCTCCCCAGCACAGATGCCCACATTCCTGCTCCCTCACACTTCCTGTGTGACCTTGGGCAAATCCCTTAGCCTCTCCATGCCTCAGTTCCCACCTGTAAAAGAGCCCTAGGTCCAGCGCAACAGGCGAATCCTTCACTGTGGATTACTGCCCCCCTTGATGGGGAGAAAGGTGTTTGCCCACTCCCCAGCCTCGTAGCCTTCAATTTCTTCAGTTCCCTCCAGACTGGCCTTCCCACCATGTACAGCAACTTAGGAGCTGCTGTGCAAACAGCCCAACATGCTACCTCTGCTGGTTGCATATACCAAACATGCAGGTCTACACCCTTCGATGAGGCACCAGGGCCCAGCTCCTCCCCCATTGATTTCTGGTCTGAAATACACTAACCGGGCAGCACTCAAGGGGCACAGTGACCAAAGCAGGAGAGTCCACTACTGGGGAAGAGGGCGACTCAGGCATGCAGCCTCGCTGGCGGTACCATTACAGCAATGGGAGTACAGCACGAGCACGCACTATGCCCCTAAGGAAGTTGCAGTGTTTTCCCACACCTACGGGACTCATTCTCCTAGCCGGGTCTCCTCAACGCCTTACCTTCCTCCTGGCTTTAATGCGCTTGTAGACATAGTCTGCAAAAGGACTGCAGGGAATGAAGCGCCCAGCTCCCTGTGTCACATGAAGGTTGCCATCCTCCAGCATGATCTTCCCCTGGCATATGACAACCAGCGGAGCCCCACGCAACTCCATTCCTTCAAAGATGTTGTATTCAGCTGCCTGAAGCACATGGGGAAGGGCAACAGGAGCATGAACCCAGGCATTCTGCACCAGAGCCTGGCCAATTGAGATGATGTCCAGACTCTGTCACTAACCAATACTCACACTGTGTACGGCCAGAGACTGGAATAGCCAGGGGTGTGAACAAGGACTGTGGCTAAGGACTAGAGCTCCAAACTGGCATCTTCCCCTGCTATTCAGGTGAGCATAGAGGTGCACCAGTAGAGGCCTGTGGTGAGCCCAGGCCTGGAATACTAACTAGGGGAGTTGCAGGTCAGGACAGAGTGGGGTTCGATGCTGTATTCAGGCTCAGAACTAAAAGAGCAAGAGGTGCTGCCACTCAGCATTCAGGAGAAGCATGCCCATCTCCTAGAGCCAGAGGCTGAGTGGTCTAACTCTGCAATCCAGGACTGAGTTACTTTCTTACATCCAAGTCTCCTACCTGGCAGTAACAGAGCAGATAACCTTATCATGCTGGCCAGTTACGCCAACCACCTCCCAACACTCCCCAGGCCAGCAGCTGACTTACCGACTGGTGGCTTTTGGCTGAGACAATCTTCACTGCATCAGGATCCCATATGACCAGGTCACTGTCCGACCCCACCGCTATTCTCCCTTTCCGTGGATACATGTTGAAGATCTTGGCAGCATTGGTGCTCGTCACTGCCACGAACTGGTTTTCGTCCATCTTCCCCGTGGCCTGTTCAGATATAAAATGGGTGGGTCCTCAATCTAATTGCATTCATAGCTCCACAGTTCAGTAGGATCATGGGGAGGGAGGATGGTATCCAGGGAAACAGTATGCCCCTTGTGTGAACTGTGAGAACAGAAATGTAACAAGTCCAGACTAAAATGTCCACCTCCCTTTAAAGCTGGTAGGATCAACTAAAGGTCAGCCACTGAAGCCGAAGGGGAAAACCCACTCATTGGAATTTGTTTAGAAAGGAATATCCCTGCATTAAAAATTACCTGGCTTTTGAAAACTGATATAAGGGGAACAAACAAGCTAGGTGAAACCTGGAGTCTAGCAAGCCTTGGGTACATTTCCCTTACACAGGTAACAGTAATACCCAGCTCTTATACAGAGCTTTTTATCAGACACTCTCAAAGCCCTTTACAAAGGAGGTCAGTAGCATTATCTCCATTTTACAGATGGGGAAACTGAGGTGCACTGTCGTGCCCAAAGTCAGCCAGCAGTCCACTGACCAAGACAGGAGTAGAACCCAGCTCTCCTTGATCCCAGTCCAGTGCTCTATCCATTACATCACACTACCTCTCAGCACCGCTGCATGGTTCACAGGTCCTGACTCCTCACCCTGAATAGGGTGCAGTGGGGGCAAAAGACATATCTGGCTTCAAGACTAAGCTTGATAAGTTTATGGAGGGGATGGTATGATGGGATAGCCTAATTTTGGCAATTAATTGATCTTTGACTACTAGCAGTAAATATGCCCAATGGACTGTGATGGGATGTTAGATGGGGTGGGATCTGAGTTACTACAGAGAATTCTTTCATGGGTGTCTGGCTGGTAAGTCTTGCCCACATGCTCAGGGTTTAGCGGATTGCTATATTTGGGGTCAGGAAGGAATTTTCCTCCAGGGCAGATTGGCAGAGGCCCTGGGGGTTTTCTGCCTTCCTCTGCAGCGTGGGGCCCGGGTCACTTGCTGGAGGATTCTCTGCACCTTGAAGTCTTTAAGCCATGATTTGAGGACTTCAATAGCTCAGACATAGGTTAGGGGTTTGTTACAGGAGTGGGTGGGAGAGATACTGTGGCCTGCGTTGTGCAGGAAGTCAGACTAGACGATCATAATGGTCCCTTCTGATCGTAAAGTCTATGAATGTGCTCCACTCCCCCCACAATTCCCTCTCTCATTCCTGCCTCCTTGGCTTATGTAAACCTGCCATTGAGAAAGATGTCACCATGCTCAGAACCATGCCCCCCTCCTCTGGGGGGCCTGGATGAGTTACCCTCCCCTGACCCCAATCCATTTCTTACCACTGCCTTGTCCCAGATGACGGACATCCGCTCCTCGATGCCATTGGTCCCTTCTGGGATTGCTGTGAAGTTGTCCTTCCCAATTGCTTTCTGTGCGGTGCTGAATGTGCAGTGAGCACTCCCCGAAAGCTGCAGGTCGCCACTGGTCGAGTGGGGACAAAAGGGTTAATGTAAGACGTTTTGTTGGCCTCAGGCACGATGTGCTCCAGTGTAAATGGAGAAGAGGGTCAGGGGTGACCTCTATGCATGGGAAGACCCTGATTTTGTCTGTTTCCTTTCCCCAAGTCCTGTATCTATGGCCTTTCTACTTTGGGGACATCCCTGCATCTTCCTATGTAGCCACAGCCAAAGCCACTCAATGGACCAGCCTTTGGTGCAGTGCAGTCTTTTGGCCCGAGCACACCCGCTGCAGAGGGTGGAAGCCACACTGGGTGGCTTGTAACAGACAGGATGGAAAACTGAGCTCAGACATTGCAATTAAACCGAAATGTGGCCAGGACACTGAGGTTAGTAGCCCAGCCCATGGGGAAAGTGCCATGGGATCCTTAATATCCACAAGTGGCCAGGAGCTTAGTTTTATGGTACATCTAAAAGAGCCAACCCTGAAAGATGCTCACCCCCTTAGTGGATCATCAGCACCATACTGGGGCAGAGATCTCACTGGAAGAGTCAAGTCTGACTGCCTGCCGAAAACAGCCTCATCCTAGGCCCTACCCCCTTGTCTCTGGAGTCTCGGGCAGCAGGCACAAAAGTGCCCTCCTCTTGGACGTGCCAAGATTACCTCCATTCTTGTAAATGTGCCGTATCGCTGCACATGTGACATCTCCAGCAAAAGTAACCAAGCCAGGAGGCTTGCTTCAAGCCCATTTCATCTCAGCTGTTCAGAGAAGCTTCATTATTATTAGATTCCATGTCCCTAAGCCTGTTTAAAAAGCACCCCCAAAGAGCTTGCAGGGAATGAGCTGCGTGCTCTAGTCTGGTATATTTGTGTGTAAAGACACCAGAGGGCAGCAGCAAGCACCTCTAGTGACCGAACCAGCAACTGCATATAGTTCTCTGGAAACTTCCTGTCTGCTGGGTATTCAGGGAGTGGAGAGGATGCAGGATAATAATGAAGTCATCCTAGTGGGGTGGGGGACGAGGTGGAAGGAAACAATCCTCAAAGCCATGTCTAATGATAAGGAGGAAAAGTACAGGGATTGCTGGGTTTCCAGATGGACTGGCCGTGAATCTGAAAAGCACAGAGACACAAATACGCTGAGCCTTGTGCCCTTGGTCTGGGCCTAGGAACCTCAGTTCTAATCCACTGATAATCTCTATCTCCCCTTCACAATTTCTGCCATATGTCTGACCTACTGCCCACACAGAAACCCAACCAGACGACAAAACATGCTTCCTAATTGCCACCAGCTTTGTACCAGGACAAGAAAACAAGCCAAAGAGCCCAGCTGGGATGGGAGTGGAGATTCCTTTCATCTCTGGTTGAAGAATCCTACAGAAGAATATAAGGGGCTGCACACAGAGGAAATCAGTGCAGTTTGGGACAGGCACATGTGGGTCCCAAGGCTCTTCATACAGTTCTCCTTTTGGTCAGAGGCAGGTAAATGCAGTGCTCTTGTGAAGGGAGCGGTTGATAAGTCTGTACAATGGGCTCTGCACACTTTTCCACAACCCACTCAGCAAATGCACCTTAAATCTTGATCTGCAGCTATTTCATTTCTGGGACCTCAACGCAGCTCTGCCAGTGCACCTTCCGTGCACCATTCCGTGCTGACCTTGGGCACATGCTGCTAACCCAGTCTTGGAGCTGCCCAGGCATCACTTCCACTCCTGAACTGCAGCAGCACCCCATTATTTCAGACATGCCCCTCCATACAATGCTAGCAATGCAACTCAATCCTGGCCTGCAGTCTCCTGTTAACCCAGTTTTGTGCCAACACACAACTCTATCTACACACCTCATTCCTGCTCTGCAGCCCTGCTTATCCAGTCCAAGGTTTTTCTTCAGTTAACACAGGAATCAATACTATTGCTTTGAATGGTAAATATCCTCCACTGACTAACAAGGACCAGCCACCATGTATATAGTTAAATATACAAACACTGGGGTAAAGCCTTTAACTTCCTACATGATGGACAGATCTGGGTAGCAAATGACCAGTGTCTGTGTGCACTGTGTGTTGTAGCAGCAGCAGTCACTCCAAGTTGATAATTTTGGCACCATCCTTCATGTAAAGCGTTCTTTTCAACGGGGCCCATGTAAAAACAAGGGGACTCGGATTGTTATTATTTGCTCAGTATTTTAAACATGGCAGAACAGGAGTTGGAGAATCCAGCAGTTCATTCTGCATCCTACAAAGCCTCTCCCTTTTACTTTTAGAACTGTTAATCCCCTGGATCCAGATACCCCAGAACTTTGGGGCATTTTGAATATCAACCCCAGTTTTGCAACTTACAACTCAACAAATAGTCCAGTGCTTCCACTCTTCCTGCTGTGCCTCGCTGCTGAGTCCACAGCCCCGTCAGTCACTGGCCCATTCAGAGTCAAGGTCCCCCTAAACAACCCCAGACCCACAGCAGTCTCAGGTTCCTGGGATGGAACTTCACTGGCACAGCCCCAGCAATTTCTTCAGTGCAATTCTTGTGGGGAAAAGGGAGAGGTTTTCTCCCACTGCAAATCACCCACCTGGCCAGTAAGGAGTTGATGTAGTCGGGGGTTGTTGGGTCTGGACTCAAAGGTGGAGAAGTCACAAATGCAGCAGCCTTGGCCCAATTCTTGCTCCAATAGTGTGTCCCATCTGTGCCAAGACTGGCTGTGATAGGCTCACCAAACACCACATTCCCTGTAGAGAAGAGGATTATGAAATTGGACCTTTAATGGACAGATCACTTGGTTCATCTGTTTTGATTTAGGATATTGGCCTGCGTGGATCAGACTGGGTGTGACCCCAAGTGGGAATGTACGGGGGCAGGGAGAGCAAGCAGTATCTAGTCTTTGCCTGTGGCACGGGTGCCAGGCATGATCCTGGTCCTGCCACTCAAGGACCTGGGGTCTCAAGTTGCTGGGGTGAAACCCCTGTGGGGTCAGTGATGGGAAAGGAAAGAACTTTGGGGACGGGCGATGCCGGGAACACCCACTGAGACAGCAGAAATCACGCTACTCAGGTTTATTGAGTCCCAACATTGTCTGCGTATCTTCAGCTCTTTGGTACAGAGGCCGCATTTTCCCTTCATTTGTACTGAACACACTGGCGCCACTCAGCGACCAACAGCATAAGTGTAGGAATCCTGTTAGCTGGATGCATACCCTTTGTGCCTGTTGCCTTCATATCTAGCCCCAAGAACAACAGCCACACAGCTACCAGAGTGATTGGCACCCTAGAAATACCTGACAGGAGTCAGGAATCCCAGTGGATGGCAGCAGAGTGCTCTGTCCAGAACAGATCTTGCAATGCAAGCTTCCAACCTGAGTCAGATACACACAGTGCAGCTTGACACACCAGGCGAAGGGTCAGACCTCTCAGGGTCTGTTCAGTTTCATCTGCCTCATGTTCTCTCTCTCCCACTCCTTCCTCTCTGCACATTTCAGTCAGGTAAATATTTACCAAACACCATCAAAATTCTGGCCACCTCTGCACTCCGCAGATCCAGTTTCGTCACACTGATAACAAGCCGGAGTGGGGGCAGCCAAAGTTTTCTTCTCTTCCCAACCTCTCTAGACCTGTGTAAAGGCCCCAGACAGCTCAGACACATGGAGATCTGCCTGCTAGTGTGAGGGGTTGGCTCAAGTGAGCCAAGCTTTTCAAGTATGTGTGTCTGTGTCTCTCTCTCTATTCCCTGTCAAAGGCAGTGCTGAGGAAGGTGAGATGTGGGTGCCAAACTTGGACAGACAGAAGGACAATGGGTTTGACAGATATTGTATTTAGCATCTCTAGGGAAGGAGTTTTCCTCCAGGGCAGATTGGAAGAGGCCCTGGAGGTTTTTCGCCTTCCTCTGTAGCATGGGGCACGGGTCACTTGCTGGAGGATTTTCTGCTCCTTGAAGTCTTTAAACCACGATTTGAGGACTTCAATATCTCAGACATAGGTGAGAGGTTTTTCACAGGAGTGGGTGGGTGAAATTCTGTGGCCTGCATTGTGCAGGAGGTCAGACTAGAGGATCATAACGGTCCCTTATGACCTTAGTATCTATGAATCTATGAAAACAAGGGAATGGTGAGATAACTAATGCACGTGTGTGTACACCCCTCTGTGGGGTGGGGGAGTCACCTCTATCTGCCAGGAGCATCCAGCCTGCCAGACGGGGCTCCCCACACATCTAAAAGGCCTGATACCTGAATACAGACACCCACTGAAAGCGCCAGCACATCAAAAGGCAGCCAGGGGATATTTTTAGCAACGCAAATCACTTGCACATGGACGATACGCCTCTGCTTGGCAGAGAGAGCATTTTATGGTCGGAGATAAACTCTGGTATTTAAACCAAACCCTCCAGCCCTGATGTGCTAGCAGCTGGCATGCAACCAGAGTCAGCTCCAGATGGGCCTGGTACAGAGGGGCCTGCATCAAACTAGCCCCATATTAGCCAGAAAAACGCGCAAGCCAGAGATTCATCCCATGATGGATTTCAAGTTCTGAGTCAAACTTGGTCTCTCACTCATATGCACACTCTAGAGCAGCAGCTGGCCAGCTAAGTGCACAGAGACCATGGTGAGGGGCCCAGTTCAAGACCATGGGCAGGCTGGATGTAAGTAAGCAGGGATGCAGTCGATTTTTTTCTACCCCAATTGTTTCCTGCTAAACCCAGTTTCACGCAAGGGGCATGAGGACTCCAGGATACCCCCACTTAACAAAAGTCATGAAAAACCTCACAGTGGCTGGGTGACACTTGGGGAAGCAGGAGGCATCAATTTAAATTAGCTCAAGGGTTATGTCTCCTTGCTAGCAACAAACATAGGCCCTCTGCAGAAGGTGTTCCAGCTACACACACTCGGGGCAAGAAGGGTGATCCGAGACAGCAGCCACTCACCTTTCTTCCTGGCTTGCGAGATGAGATCAGCAGCACTCTTGCTCATCACTTTGGTCACATACAGAGGGCAGTTGGTCTGGCTAGCAATGGTGATGGCGCGGAAGACGGCTTCTGCCTCCAGCTGGAACATAGCAGCGACACAAAGGTTGCAAACAACACATAGGGAGGAGTCGTCACCAACCACCCCACGATTGAGTGAATCCCACCACGCTGTGTCATTTCACTGGTCACGGGTGCCCTCTCTCTTAACCTCACCATAAGATCACCCTCTCCCATCAGGTTTCAACAGGAAATTCCAAGGTCTCCATATAATGGGGACAAGTGCCTATGAAGATGACCAATTCTGTCTCATTGTTTCCTTGTGTTCCCTGGCTGGTCACTCTGTATTCACCGTCTGTCTCTTATCTCATACTCAGAGTGTAAGATCTTTGGGACAGTGATTGTCTTTTTGTTCTGCGTTTGTACCGCACCTAACGCAATGGGGCCCTGGTCCACAACGTGCTCCTACTACCACAGTGCAAATGATAAACAACAAGACGATCAGAATGAGATCATCTGAGGCTGAAGTCTTGTAAAAAAAGCTTGATAGATCTGAGTGCTACAGAATCAGATGCCCAGCCCTGAGTCACAAACCCCAGCTTGCGTTTAATCTAGATCCAGATATTTTGCTGCTCTCCATCCAAATTCACCAGCTTCTCAGCCCATCTGTACTTCAAGCAGGCCTTTAATAATATTTTGCACTTATTATGGTATTTCTTATCCATATAGCTGAAAGAGATTCCTGTAGGGAGTATGCATCATTATCCTCATTTTACAAAAGTGGAAACAGAAGCAGAGACAGGTTAGCTGACTTGCTCAAGGTCATAGAGCAAATCAGCAGCAGGATCATGATTCCTGGCTTCCAGTCCAGTTCCCTCTCCACAGGGCTGAGTTGCTACCACAGGCTTCATCATGCATTTATTTTAATATTAAAGCTTGGTTGTCTGTGTGGGCAATTCGCAGCTGGTTATTTTGCAGGTAGTTCTTCTCCTGTCTGAGTCTGTTTGTGCTGTTACTCTGCTATTGGCTACTTCAGCCTCCAAGATTATCAGCCCTGGACCTTTATATCTTGTTTGCTGTTGTAACAGGGTGAATTTTCAGTATTTCAGCATGAGGGATATCTTTAAAGAATTACATCATCCCCCGTTCAGCCCGACTTCATTCCAAAAAGCCTTCCAAGATCTTGGTCAACAGTTTGGCTTAAGGCTTCAGTATTAAAAAAAAAATTTATGGAAAAGAAAAAGAAACCCCAAACCTTAAAAAGGCAAGGGTACCAATAAGCATATAATACAAATTCCCCTGGGGAACTAGAGGCTGCCTTCTGCAGACAGCACTTCTTGCTGAATCACCCATTTATGCAAACCTGATTTCTCCCACAACTGGAAAACTGAGCAATGCACACAAACCCATTACGCTATTGTCCTTATGGTTACTGGATTCAACAAAAATGTTTCATATGGGTGGTAAAATGGTCCTTGGGGGCATAGAATGAAAAATGTGAGGAAGAAAATATTATACAGTATACAAACTTCTAAGTGTGTGTAAGTCCTTATGCAGAGATGGGTCAACCTCAGCCACTACAAAATATTCTTACCACTGGATATTGCAAACCACTGGGATGACATTTTGGAGCAGTTCACTCCAACAGTGTAGTATCAAATGATCACTGACATGACACCCTTACATTTCAACCCTCTTCCCCCCACTGGTGATTGTGGTGAACATTCCACACACACAGCTTGTCGCACTCTAGATTGACCTTTCAAACTGCAATGATACAGGACAAGCAACAACAAGCTCCAAGGAGTCCCCTGGTTAACTATTCCTAGGAGCAATGGTTCCAGAACAGTAGGATGCCTTCACAGACCACAGCCACAAACAATGGGTCTAGAGCACTTTAAGTGGGTATTATGGGTCAGGCGGCAAGGGATATTTGTTCCGAGAACCCTTGTGTCTATTTTTATTTCCAGCCTAACAAATGCTTACTAGCTTGTCATGAGGTTGTACTTCTGCATGTAACATGTTTGCACGTGCTAAATGGAGCTCTAAGAGCAGAGATACCTGAAACCCTGTCACAGAGGAGCTGTGCTTGCAAACAAGTATAACTTGGTCTGTGTATATATTTTCTAGGTACAAAATCAGCTTCATCACCTACTCCCTCTTCCCCTCCATCTTGCAAAATGATACTAAGGGTGCTACTTCTGCTCCTATGTCATCTGGCTATAAGATCAGATGTGCCCTGAACATCCATTTGCTTATGCTAACCTCAGCCAAATACTCAACCCTTTCCCAGTGGGTCTGGATGCACGAACTATTTCTGAGCATTGGTTCCCATGATGAAGGCAGCAAGGGAAAGACCTTGAGAACTAAACCTTCAAAGCAGCGAGGAGAGGAATATTTAGCTTCATGAGTCCCATTTAGGTCAAGGGGAGCCATGCAGTTAAACCCCGGCACAACAAATACTCATTGGTATTGGGGGCTTTTTAAATGACTTACTCAGTTCTAACTGTATCCCTCATTCTCCAGATTTTTGCAGGGTTCTATAGCGTTAACCACCCCACTCAATTCCTAAAAGCCACCAAGGTGGCACATCTGCAATATGGCTGCAAACTTTAAGGACCAGACGGGCTATGCTGAGAGAGTTCAGGCCACACGTGCCATCTGGACTCATGGTGAGGAGACCACGTTGGTGGTTGGTGTGTAATCCCAGCAGAGAGCTCTGTGACAGAAAGGATGAGATTGTCTGTGTGGCTCTGTGTCACTGAAACAGCAGAGGCACCTGAGAGACACAGATCACGTGGACATTGGAGAGCACGCAGCCTGGGCTTCCAAACTTTGTGGATTTGGGGGGTGGAAATAGAAAGCATAGGAAGTGTACAACAATATGATTTTCAGCTGATAGTGGCAGTTAGGTCACAGGGAATAGAAGAGAACTTCCTCCAAACAACTGGGAGACACGTTAGCATTTAGAATTCTGTGGCCAATCTTTCCCTCCCATTTAAAGTGTAATTATAGTAATTAAAGTGATGATGTACAATGGCAGCTCATTACTCAACATCTCTGCTCCCTGCAGGGATCCAAATCTCACGTGAAAAGGGAGTTTTCACTCGTTAGAGATGCACACCCTATACAGCTGTGCTGGGGTTACTTGTAGCCGGGGGATTCATTACTGCGTCATGCAGCCCTCCAATTTCCATTCACTCTATGTTCTGACTGGGGAATCTTTGTGCCTGGCAAGGATGGAGGAGGCAGGAAGACCCCAACTGACTTTCAGGTCCCAGGTTGAATTTGATGAGCCAGCAATTTGTTCTGTGTTTGTATAATGCCGAGCACAATGGGGTCATCGTTCAGGGCTAGGGCTCTTAGGCCCTACCACAGGACAAATAGTAAATAATAATTAAATAGAAAAAAAGTATGAGTGTGTATTTGCTGAACCAATGAGATCTGGAGCCAGCTGGAGGGAATATGGAGCCTTCCAGTGCTATTTTTAAGTCATATTTCCAGCCAATCACCCTTCAGGAGCAAAACATTCCACAGCCCTTAACCAGCCTTGGACAATGAAAACCACAACATTTGCCTTCTGATAACAAAGAACCAGATCCCCAGATGGTGTACATCAGCCTGGCTCCACTGAAGTCAATGCAACCATGTCAATTTTCACCAGCTGAGGATCTGTTCCAGTATAGTTAACACTGGGTCTTTTTTCTGGGGAGACATTTTAATGTCCCACATCTCAAAGTGAACAAACTATACATTATATAAACCTCGTCGGTATACCATTAATTTAAGCAGATTTATTTTATTTCTGATCGTAAGTCTGAAGTACAAATCTTCTCATCTACTCCCCTCTCCTCTCTGTGACTGCAGCAGATTTCAGTTATATTTTCTCTCGCTTGCTTCCATGTGTTGTAGAAAGTTAAAAACAGTTCTGAGCACACCGCTACTGCAATCTAACATTTATAAAATAATCTAAAATTAGACTGAGCTCAGAATAATGGGCAAATAAAAAGAGTAGACATAATCCAGTTAAATGTCTTGACAGTGCACAATTGGGAAATCCCCCATTCCGACCACCAGAGGCTTTGTGTGTTTCATTTTAACACATTCTAGACCTTAAGTAGAGATTAGATGAGGGAGAAGCTGGAGGTACAGTCTGCACTATTTTCCTTTACAATATGAATGCACTTTGAGGTCAATGGATGATGCCCTTTTTTTAAAGGTACTCTCATTTTCAGTGCACTGATTCTCTGGTCTCAGGCTTCTTTCACCACTGGAATCACCTATCAAATGTGAATGCATCAGAAGTAGCACTAACTGCAGCCTGACAGCACTGATTTCCTATGGCTACTGCATTTCAGGAAGACCCATGGACTCCTGTCTATGCTAGGAAACTGAATCATTATTGAACATGGTTTATCACCAAAGGCCCCTTCCCTGAATGGATGAGGAGTATGGTTGAACTGCCAGTATAGATAAAATAGAACTGTTAGACATCAGTATGCTAAGTATGGCTGAAACGCGCGAGGAAAGAGCCTCAGTGTAACAAGAATGGTGCACTGTTTATCTTTTTTTCTTTTGTCATTTACCTCCTCTGGTCTACTCAGCACATGGCCCTCTGGGCCAGTTATTCCCATCTCCAGCATCCTGGTTTGTTCCTAGAAGAATTAAAAGACACGGGGAAGTTCAGAGACTGAATTTGATCTGCCAGTTATGTCAAAAAACAAATGCCACCTTACTCGGCATTTCGTAAGGATTTCGATTATCAAATAGCACAGCAGATCTCTGTGGATTTGCTGCAGGTGGTTCACAAGACTACCAAGACACACAGAGAATATAATGGGGAAGATAAGTAAATACATAGGTTGAGAGTAAAATAATCTTCCTTTGGAAGTGATAATTCAGAATAAACAGGTCTGAAATAATTGTAGAACAGGTGAAAAACAACAAATACAATTCAGGGGAAGGCATGTGTCTAATTTTCTCTGCCTCTGCTATTTCCACAAACATCCAAGCACTACTGAGGAAGAGATCAAGAAAATTAAAAGAAATCCATTTTGGGCCAAATTTTCTTCTAAGTCACACCCGTGCAGCTCCATTAACATCAATAGAGTTCAGTGGCGTCAATGAGAGCAGAATCTGGCCCTATATGAGAATGTTTTAAAATGTGTGGTTGCTTCTCTCCCCTTCCCCCCCCCCCCCCCACGCAATCAGCAACACATTTTACTGCTATAATGAGGGACCACAACCACATACAGTACAATCAGACAGGTATGTACATGAACTTAATGGTATGCCTGATCCTTGGCATTCAGAAATTGTTCAGCTCAGTGGAAGATCAATCCTATCTGACATCCTTATCAGTGTGTTATCATCAGCCCACAAGGGGCTTGCAATCCGTTACATGGGGGACACCGAGCTTGGGAGAAGCTTCCCCATACCCTTTACCTGGCTTCCAATCTGTCAGACACCCTCAAAAATTGACCATGTCATGAATGAGTCTGTTACTGCAATGTGCACATCTGTTGCATTTTGAAATATTATCCTGTAAGTGTCTTTCAGCTTTTAAGCTCTTTGGGGCACGGATTGTCCTAATTTTTGTGTCTCTCAGAGCACTGAGCATGCTGTTGGCACTACAAAATAAAAAATCACATCTAGATGAATAGTGAAGATGGGCTTCCAGCAGTGACAGTTAATATCTGTACAACACTTGAAGAGGTAAATTGCCATATATATAATTACCACACATTTTCGCCTCCTACACCTACCTTCTCAGCCACAACACAAAGAGCTGACAAAATAATGACTCAACAATGTTCTTTTCATTTCTCAATCTTCACCACCAACAAGGAACATACTCCACATCCCCCTGTTTCAGTTTCCACTGCTTGGTGCATCCCCCTTACTCTGCTCTATGTACCCCCTCTCCTCTCTCTTATGTGGATCAAACTCATACGAAACACGGGTGACCTTAGGATAGTAAAGAGAAAACAGATCATGACCCGGAATAGAGGGGTTGGGGAAAGTCCCCTAACCTTCCTCCTAGGAACAGAAGCAGGATCACTGACCAGCATCCTCACTTGTACAGCCTAATCTAATCCCATTCTGGATCAGTCACCAGTTTGTGACATTTTGTATCAATTAGTTTGGAAGGCAGAAGTAATTTTCAAGGCTGCACAGCACCAGTAAACCTTGCACACAGCTTTGGAGCTTTTCGCGGTTAGGGTGGGACTGAAGTAGCAAGAACTCCTAGTCAACACTGATTCTTCAATCTCTCCATTTTCGTAGGAAAACAGACATTGACTAACTTTGGGGATCTTTAAATCTGTGAAGAGAAATTGATTCTTGCAGTCTGCAGGGTACTTCGGAGCTTAGTTTAGAGACTTTCCTCCTAATCCACCCCCTCCAAAGAAAGGGGAAAAAAAAACTGAGGATGTGCTACTGAGTAAAATTGAGCAAATTTGTCCCTGGTTCTTCAAAATCACAGAGGTACTATTCTCTGTATCCACGACACCAACTACAAGGCACTGTAATAGTTCAATCCATCCATTTAAAATCAAAACAGTATTTTCCTCATTCTATACCCCCTCAAATCCCATGAATCCAGCTCCATAAGCTGATTGCTTCCTTGTATTGGACAGAAATTCCCCCTTCCCCTATGGCTCTGGTATTTTGCACACCATATTATAACATAACTGGCCTTGCACATTGCGAGGGTCTTTTCCTTTTGCTGCAGCTTTTCAGCATTGGCTGCTGTTAGAGTGAACATACTGGACTCAATGGATTGTTCTGTTCCATTAGGATAATTTCTGATTCACTGCGTATCCATTTCTCTAACAGTGAACGGAAATGTCTTCTACTGACTCCTGGGTTTAGCAAGGAAGATAAATTAGTCTTGTTTCCACATAAGAGTGACATGCACAGGGTACTGTGTACTTTTATTTCTGCTCTTCAACCCAAGAGAAGTCAATATAAAACACGAGAAGCTCATCCAGTTGGAAAATATTAATCTTTTCCTGATAGGGGTTAGCTTTTCTATTGCTGGCCACAGCATGTCTGGAAAAAACAAACAACCTCCACCCAACACTCTAGCACAAAGGAGTCTATAGAGAGGAAAGCAGCTTCCATATAGGAAGAGCCCAGGTAGAAGCCATTTTCCCAGACATGTTTGGTTCCAATGAAGCAGCCATACAATGTAAAAGCAGCAGACTCTGGGAAACATGGCCAGCAAATTCCCTTCCCAGTGTCATTCGGCTTTCTTCCTCAGGAGCAAAAGGTACCAAAGCATTTCTGAGAAACTGTCTCACTTCCTCTAATGAGAGGAGGAGGCAGACTATAGTCCAGAGTATCAAATTACACAGAGCAAATGAATAAATTCTCTGCAGCATTAGCCCCAGTGCTGCTGAAAATGAAGCGAGGGACTCTGCATCATCCACCACCAGGGTGACAGGCTGGTACCCACTGATAACACAACTTCAGAGGTAACACTATTTGGAGAACCTTCATGTTACAATATTACTAAGCTTCCTGGGCCTAAATCTGAAGATACGTTTGGAGGCATGGGAGGAATAACATCAGTTAGTCTCTAAGGTGCCACAAATACTCCTTTTCTTTTATCAATTTCCAAAGTGCATGAGAATAAAAAGTAAAAAAACCCCACAAAAGTACAAAATTGGCTGGTGCCATGGTGTCTTATCAGGAATCACACTGCAATCAGATAGGAATTGCTGTACTGTATCAAACCATTAGTCCATTCCTCCTACAGTGGCCAACACATACCGTTTCAAGAGAAGATAAAACCCTCCATAATGCACCCTGCCAATTGGGCAATTCTATACAGGGGGAACACCCTCTCTTCCCCATAGTACAAGATTTCATTATCCCGCCTATCAGTACCTTAATTTACATAGCTGCAAAAGTTTTTAACAGTCAAATAATTAACCAGTCCTCTTTTTAAACCCAGCTTGTAAGATGTTTTTAAACCCAGCTTGGTAAATTCCCCTGACTGCAACTCTACATTGCATAAGGAAGCAATTCCTTTAGCTAGTTTTAAAAATACTGCCCACTAATTTCAACAAGTATTCCAGCCAATGTTTAACCAAAAAGAATTTTTATTCCGAGCATGAAATGCTGCAAAAAATTTTCATAAAAGGGCATCGACAGGCCAAAATTAAAAACAAAACAAAACCCATGTAAAAATAAACAAACAAAAACTTCATCTATTCTAGAAGTTATTGCTTCAGATTAAGTGAAAGAATAATGCAAAATCTCACTTTTCACTGTTTAATTTCATTCAATTTGAACAACAAAAATTGATTAGTTAGTTTGTAGGGCTGGACTGCCAACACTGCAGAGAAATGGCTATTTGTTAAGAAAATTATTACCAGGGGAATTTTCATGGAAACACTCTCATTGTTCTTCAGTTTTATAGTACAATGATGGATGGATTTTTTTGATTTTTTTTTTAAACAAAGCCTAAATGTTCAGCTGTGTCTGACATGGCAGTCTCCCGTAAGTAACATATATATTCTAGACAGTAATCTTTTTGGGTCATTTAGTATGTATTTGTACAGTTCCTAGCACAATGGGGCCCTGACTTGGTTGGTCTCTAGGAACCAGATTTACGAAGGCATTTAGGAACTTAAACACTCAAATAGGTATCCAGTGAGATTGACTTCAATGGGAGTTAGGCACCTAACCTGCTTAGGCACTTATGCAAATCCAACTAGGCATCTCTCTGCATCTTTAGATGCCTAAATACTTCTGAAAATCTGGCGCTAGGTGCCATCACAGTATAAAATATTAAATAATAATAATATATTAAGAACATAACATAAGAATGGCCCTACTGGGTCTGACCAAGGGTCCATCTAGCCCAGTACCCTGTCTTCTGACAGTGGCCAGTGCCAGGTGCCCCAGAGGGAATGAACAGAACAGGTCATCATCAAGTGATCCATCCCCTGTCACCCATTCCCAGCTTCTGGCAAACAGAGGCTAGGGACACCATTCCTGCCAGAAGATGTCTGCACAGCTTCAATGCAATATCTTTCCTCTAATGTACAGCATCAAAATCTTTCTGTCTATACCACACTTTTCAGTGGCAGCATAGGTAGAATAGCATTTACCTGTTCAATGATATCCCCATTTTCGGCATGAACTTGAGCTATTGCACCTAGATCTCCCAGGCAGCTAAATATCTCATACAGCTGAAACAGAGTGAAAGAGGAAACATTATTCTACTCAACCATTTTCACTTGGTCTGTGCTTGACCTTTAAAAAGTTCCCACGCTGTATCTTTCAACCAAAAACTAGACAGGCCTTCAGGTAAGAACAATAGAAAGTTGGAGAGAAAGAATTTGGTGTCAGCACTACACTGACTTCATTCACAGTCAGAACAAGGCTTGGTGTGTGAACATCCCATGTTGCCCCTTTCAGAATCCCTCTCTGCCATCCACTGAAGTACTCAAAGATTTCGCCAAACCTTTGGAACTTGTATCTACCACCTCTGCAGGTCCTCCCAGCCACATCATCACATCTTTAAAATGGAAGTGCAGTCTGCAAAGACTATGCACCCCAGCAAGCTGCTGACAGCAAACTGAAACACTGCATTTCGGGATTGATAGAAATAGACTCCAAGGGCCATGCCTCTGGATTAAAACCAAGTGTGGCTGCAAGCTGCACTGTAAAATTTAGCAACCTGAATCATGATCATCCTTGCCCTGCTCTGATCACTCAGTACACTGCTTTGTTTCCAGCTACTGTTCTAACAAAATAAAAGGCACCCAACAATGATTGCACACAAACAAAGCAGTAATGTAGCTCTTACCTCTGTGTTTGACATCTGGTACAAATCCTTGTAGGCCATGTAAACCATGAAGGCATTAACTCCTAGGTGGAGAAGCGGGAAAAAGAAGAAAGAGTAATGATTCTATTCCAGCTCTCTCCCCCTTATACATTCACAAGGCATGTGATAATTACACAGACCTAATGGAATGGGAGCCTTTGGCAGTAGCTAGACGTGAAGCAGACAGTTTTCTGGTTTTCTTCTTGTTTGTTTATTTTCAGGGCATTCTAATTCTCCATCTACGGCTACACCGGATCCCAAGAGATGTTAGAAAACAAGGGGAGAGCAGAAGGCAGTTCTCCAAAACTATACCTGCCACTCATTTTAACCCCTTTAGCACGATCTAAAAAGGTCTAATAAAGATGGTGGAGGGAGCGTGCTCAAAGCCACAGCGAACCACTGGTCTGGAAGGACATGTGCAGAATGTGCATGAGACAGCAGACTGACGGGTGCATGCACAGCTGACTTTCTCACTGACTAGCATAAGCATAAATGCTGTTATTGTACCTTCATGTTAGGAAATTCTGTGCCTAAGTCATTTAAGGGCAAGATTTTCAAAAGCATGTGAGTGTCTCAGGCCCTTTGTGAGACCTACTCAAAAAATCCAATGACTGATGTGTTGTAATGATGCATGGACTGTGATCTGAGAATCTCATGGTGCTTTATAAATATAAGTGAAATAACTCTCATAACTTCCCTCCCCACACGAAGTATTATCTCCCTATTTTACAGATGTGAAAAACTGAGAAACAGAGCCTTGCCTAAACTCAGAGTGAATTGGTTGCAAAGGCCTGGATAGAACCCAGGAGTCCTGAATCAGTTCTTTAATCACACTTTATGCTCTTTCCTAAGCCACACACACAATGGCCCAGATCCTCAAAGCTAATTTTCATTGACTTCAATGAGCACTAGGCGCTTAAACAATTTTGCAGATCTGGGTCTATGTGCTAACTGAGTCACCAGAGCTGTGGGTGATGGGAACATTCCCTGGAAAAAGGAGATTAATGTAAAGAGACTTGAGGAATAAAGGGCAAAGACCAGGAAGCCCCCCATCTCTCCACAAACCTTTTTCTTTGATGAGCATCTGTACTTCCTGTTTGACACTGTCGTTCCAGTGGGTGATGTCCACATGCAGGGAGTAGTCACAGCAGGTCTTCCCATCGGCCCACTCTCGCCATTTCTCATACGCTTCTGTCAGGCTGGCCTCTGGCTCAGGGATCACATGGTCAACTGGATGTGGACAAGAGAGGCTAGCAGAACTGAGGGTGTGAAAGAAGGGCTCTTCCTCTCCACGCTATGTGCCTACCATCCCATTGGTTCCTCATGTGCTCAGCAACCCAGTGACTGCTGGCTTCTCACTGCATCCTTTACTGGGTCCTTCTCTTAATCTGCCTCAGGTCTCTGCTACCTTAGCGCCTTACTGCCCTCCCACATCCCAACCAGATGAAATCAAAACACCCTGATGGGTCCAAACTGCTCTCCCCAGCTCCCACAGAGCACAAGGGGAAATGAAAACAGCAAGCAGCTCTTCAGAACTTCCCCCTCCATCATTTTCTCAGACACATCCAAAGTGCATTTGCCACACAGGAAATGCACTGAGCCTTGGCTTAATAGCCTTTGGCATTGCACCAAGGGCTTTTACAGGCTTCTGCTGAGAAATCAGCTGGAAGCAGCAGGACCCTCCTCCATCCCCACCCCCTACTTCCACCCCATTAAAACTTAGTCTCCTGCTAAGATGCAGTCCTAATGCACCTTTTATTGCCACTGACGTAATCTGCTGCCGCAGTCCATTTTACACAACAGATGCTGCGACGAAGACCATTATTCCATTGGGAAGGAGAGCAGAAAGAAAACCCAAACTTTTCCAAATTTTTCTTAAATCTTAAGAAGCTATCCAAAGCACAGACAGCTGTGACCGCTGCAGTAAAAGCCCAAGTTATAAACCAGAGCACATCTCTAGCATCCTCGAGGGCACGAATCACCATTCTGATTCCTTTTTCATTAGCGCTGTTTATTTCTTTGGACTGCATGGGATACTGGGGTATCATTCTGTCCCTGTGCTTGAGTTCATCTGGGCATGCTGCCCTATTGTGAAGAATATTGTGTCTGTAGTTGTTCTGTTAAGTTGCCCAGAGTCCCTGGCTGTGGGCACTGGAGCTGTGCAAACTTCATGATGTGGATTTGGATTTCAGTATGTTTAAATGACCCTCACCTGAGTTCTGGGTTCAAATGAATTTACCTCCCTGATGTAAGTGAACCTCAATCAAAAAAGCATGAAAACAGGAGTAAGTGCTCATTTCACCTACTGTTGGACTGAAATGATAACCCTACCCATGTCTGCTCCAAGCTGGGCCAGGGATCACTCAGAAGATTCATGCACCATGGTGATCTTTTAGAAACACTTGGCTCAGTTGCAAGATGGTAACAAAACTTCAAAGCAGGAAGTTTCACCTGGTTTGGGGTTTCACCTGCAGTGGGGCACCTAAATATTAACATGGCTAATATGTGACACTTAAGAGCAATCAGGATGAGGGCCAACAAAAATAATACTCAGCATTTAGAATGTGTATTATGGGCCAAATTTTGCTCTCAGCTACACAAATGCACTGTCACTGGCGCTGCATACCTGTAACACAGCAGAATTTAACCCCACATTCTTCAAAGCATTGTACTTTCATCAATCCTCTAGGAGAGTTTGAGGTGCAATATGTTAGGTGCTGTGGTTTATTGGTAATCTAGGGCAGAAGTGTTTCTGTGGCACTCAAGTGAGCCTCTTTTGAGCAAGGTAGGGTTGATGCACTAATAAGCCTCACATTTCAATATCCAAAGGGATATTCTGTCCATTGATCAAGGAAATTTATCTTCACAACACTCCCCAATCAATAGATTAAAAAAATTACTACTGCTAAACTCTATCAAACAATCTGATGACCCTATCTGCTGGTAGCAAATGCTAGAGTTCAGGGTTGGTTCCACTTTCCATTCTAAACCCCTTTTTAATTGAAGATGTCAGCAAGACAGGCCGAGAGGTGGGATTGCATGGCAGGAGTCAATTCAGTCGTGGAGAGAGAGCGAGAGATGTGTTTCTCCCTCTGTTAGATAGCAGGTTACTACTTCTGGCTGCATGGGCATGGATGCTGACAATTTGTTGATCTTAGCTGCTCAGGTGGCAAGTTTTCTATTAGGATCTCCTAGTCCACCTAGATCCTGTTATGGTTCTCCTTCTATTCAACCATTCTTTCCTATTTTCCTTAGGTCTCCCCCATATCTACTGATGCTCCCCATTACCCCTCTTTGACACCAGTCCTTTTCCCTCAGTTCCTGCTAGGGTCTCCTCCAGCTGCCCAGCTCCTTTCCCCTATGCCCACATAGCTCCCACACATTTCTCCCCAAATCCCATTCCAACAGCTGCCTTCTCCTAATTCATCCCTCACCCTTCTTGCTGCATAACAATACCCCCTTTCCATTCTCTCTCTTGCCAAAGCTTCTTCTGCCAAAAAAACAAAACCTCCAAACCCCAACCACAACACACACCTCTTCTCAGGAACCAAGAGAGCCAAGACAGTAAACAAGCTAGTCTTTTGCAAGTATAGGATGCTGAATGTGGCAGGCCCTTTTTAAAGCCTCTGTGGAGTTAACATGAAAGGAACTACCCAATGGACTTACTGATCATGGTGGTTCCGCCAGCCAGGGCTGCTTTCGTTCCCTGGAAGAAGTCATCCACAGCAGTCATCCCCTTGTATGGCATCTGCAAGTGAGTGTGGACATCGATTCCTCCAGGGATCACCATCTTCCCATTGGCTTCTATGGTTTTAACTCCGCCAGGGACGATTAGATTGTCTCCAATTTGCCTGATGAGACAGTAATCAGGATGGTGAGCCACACACATATGAAACTTGACTAGAACATACTCTACCAATAACCTACTAAAGTAGGGAAAACCCCACATCAGTACAAGACAGCAGTGGACTTGAGACAATCTGAACACAGAAGACAGCAAAAACCTAAACCATGTGAACAAGCTCTGCAGAAACCACCACACAAGGAGTTAATTCAACAGGACCACTTTACTGTATGAGTGACTGGGAAGGGCTAGAAGGGGTGAATGGTTTCAAAATCCCTAAATGCCAGCCCTGCCCCCAGTAAATATTTACCTCCCCACCCCACCCCTTAAGGCTCAAGTCTGAGGCTTACTTCTTACAAAGAATGAGAACTCCTAAGAGCAATGATACAGTTGCTGGGCCAGCCCTGGGTTTGCAGGGTTTTGCCATTCCACTCACATCACAAGGTCCCTAAAGTAAACAAAGGCCTCTCTCACAGACACCGCTGGCTGCAGCTTTTGTGAACTCAAGTGTGGTTTTCAAGCCCAAGTGTGTTCACCATGCTTCAGTGTAATTAGGGAAGATGCCTTCCCACTCAGGGACATTCCCTTTAGGCCCTGTCCTTCTTGGAGAGGAAGGACACCTTTGCTAACTGCAGTACTGCATTGTGGGCAAGGCAGCTAAAATCCCAGTTCACTAAAAATCCCCTCTAAGACCCTGTGCACCTAAAACCCTCCACTATGTATGTACCTAGAACCTAAAACGCCCCTTCACTTCTAATCCTTACAATCCTGGAACTCCATATCCTAGATCCACATAACATTCCCCTCCCTAAATGTACCCGAAGTATAACATTCTCCTCCCCACGGGCATAAAAGACTAGCTGGCCTCATCAGGGAACTTTCAATCTCTTTGGTGTATCTGGAAAGGAAGTAAAATAGAACTATATCCCTGCATTTCAGCATCAGCCAGCCTAGAACACCTCTCGCACACCAGTACTGAATATTCGGTAAACACTACTTCTTTCTATGACTCCTTCATGGCACCAAACCAGTGGTTAATAGGCTGCCTTTATCTTCAGGCAGAAAACAGACATAAAAAAATGACTCTTAAAAATTATTTTCCTACTGCAGGTTTTAAAAATACATTTCCATCAAGGGAAGGCTGAATATTTTCTTTGTACCACAGGGCAAGGAATGCTTTTTTTTAAAGTGTTTAAGTTCCCTTGCTATGAACTATCCCAGGGCCTGCAATCCACCAAACTGGGATTTAGTCCCATTTCATATACTTTACACATTAGAACAATTTCAGCCTTTAAACAGTGGAGTCATTATTGCACTCCATAACACACCCAGAAGCCAGATGGAAAGCTGAGATCCACAGTTTTGCCTGAAATCTCTGAGAATTTTAAAGACGTAGCTTCTCAAAAGCATATATCCATCCTCTTTAGCTCTAACAAATGGGATCTTGTATAATTAGGGAAAGTGTCGTTCATGTGACATATAATCCTGCTGGATACTGGACAAAACAGAAACTAAAAGATAATTCCTGTTCCCACCGCAGTTAGATATTATCTCAGCATACAATGGATACTGTGTCATAACCTATCAGTTTAACTGAATTCTATTCACTGGAGTTATTGTGCGAACATGTCATGAGATTACACACAAACACACACACACACACATACACGCTCCACCGAAAAAGGGGAAGGAATTCAGTGTCCCACTGGATGGGCAAGCAAACTACAGACTCCACCCAACGTGGACTGGCATACAATAGCCCACAGACCCACAACTCCTGCAGTCAAGAGGTAAAAAGACTCCTGCCTCTAACGAAGAGTAGATAAGGTAATATGGGAATCCTGTACATACTTTATGAGACCATCCTCCATGTAAATGTCAGCATAGAACGACTGGTCATCATTGACGATTCTGCCTCCTTTAATAAGAAGACGATCGCTCTGTGGACGGAGAAATAAAGCAGTCATGAGTGTTAGAAAATACATACTTGTTACTGCAAGGAGCCTTCTTACTGCAATACAGCTGTGCTTAGCAAATATATTATTTTCTATACAACATATGCAGTGTGAATTAGTTTAGATAATAAATTCTGACTGTTTAGTGATGTGCTGAGGTGAAGTAATGCCAAAGACTCGAAAATTCCGGTTGTATTAAGCTATTTCTATATAAAACAGGTTTAACAGTGGCAAATAGCTTAATGCAACCGGAATTTTCGAGTCTTTGGCATTACTTCACCTAACATATAGGACAGGGGTTGGCAACCTTTCAGAAGTGGTGTGCCGAGTCTTCATTTATTCACTTTAATTTAAGGTTTCACGTGCCAGTAATACATTTTAATGTTTTTTAGAAGATCTCTCTCCCTATAAAAAAGTCTATATATTATATAACTAAACTATTGTTGTATTGTAAAATAAACAAGGTTTTCAAACTGTTTAAGAAGCTTCATTTAAAATTAAATTAAAATGTTGATCTTATGCTGCTGGCCTGCTCAGCCCGCTGCTGGTCTGGGGTTCCGTTCACCTAGGCCAGCAGTAGGCTGAGCGGGGCCAGCGGCCGGGACCCCAGACTTAGCGGCTCAGCCCGCTGCCGCTCAGGGGTTCCATCCGCCGGCTCCTGCCAGCCGGGATCCCGGCTGCTGGACCCGCTCAGCCCGCTGCCGGTCTGGGGTCCCGGCCCTGCCCATATACAGTGGGTACCTACCTTCTCTCTGGTTCTGGCCCATTCTCTTCCTCTCTCTCTGCACTGAGCTGAGGGTGGAAGTGCACTGAGTACAGGACTGGGGGTGAAGGAGCAGCCTGGGGGTTGGGGTGTAGGGTCTGGCCAGGAGCTAGAATGAGGGAGGGGGCTCAGGGTTGGGGCAGGAGTGCTTACCTGGGCAGCTCCCATTTGGTGGGAGGGGTGCAGGTGGGAATGTGGGGGGGGTGGGTACAGGAGCTCCTGTTTGGTGCTCAGGGTGGGGGAGGGGATGTGGGGGTGCAAGAGTCAGGATGTGGGGGGGTTGGGCATGTGGGGGGTTGCAAGAGTCAGGGCAGAGGGCTGGGGGCCTGTGAGGGGGGTGCAGGTGTCAGGGCATGGGGTGTGGGGGGCCTGGGTATATGTGGGGGTGCCAGAGTCAGGGCTGGGGTTGTGGGGGGCTGAAGGAGTCAAGCAGAGGGCCGGGTGTGTGTGAGAGGGGTACAGGGCTCAGGGCTGGGGCCTGGGGGGTGTGCGGGGCTGCAGGGCTCAGGCCTCCTGCTTCTCTGCCTCCCCCGGGACCTGCGAGCACGCTGACCCCACCCTCGCAAGGGCCATCAGCTGATCTGCCGGCAGGGAAGACAGAGAGGAGGAGGAGGGGCAGCAACCCAGCACACTACGGGAAGAGGCAGGGGAGCCAGCAGGACCAAGCTTCTGCCCCTTGCCCCCTGCCCCCACGGGAGGGGGCTGGGGGCAGAGAAGAGTGGGCCGGGCCGGATTTTTAATGGCACGCTGGCATACCATTAAAAATGGGCTCGCGTGCTGTCTTTGGCACATGTGCCATAGGTTGCCGACCCTGATACAGGACATAACAGATGAGTTACACAAAGCACAGGTGTTTTTTCAATTGTTGAGAAAGAACTCAATGCTTCCTAAACATAGTATGCAAATGATAAATATGCCTATACTGTCCATACCACATACCAATATCTAATGTGAATTCAGCAGTAGTGATGAAGTATTGGCCTAATCTAATGCTCAACAAAAATCAGTGGGCGTCTTTCCACTGAATTCACTGGGCTTTAGATCAGGCTCTGTGTCAGTAATTGGCATAAAGTTATAAGAAACACATTCCCATTTCTTTGGATATTTGTATATTATTAGACAAAGATTAGAAAGTTACCAAGATTGTGAAATAAACCCCAAAGCTCAAGGATGAAAGGTTTCTCCCTCTAGCATAATCAAGCTCACTTTTTTGTCCTTAGAGTGATATTTTGCACAAGGGGAAAAAAATCACCCTTCCAAAAAGTCATACTTTTCTCTAGTTTTTCTTTTTAATATATAAGTAAAATTCAGGACTAGTGAAAAGTACAAGATAAGGTACAAGGTAAAAGCTCTAGATGCGGAAGTTCTGCACTATTTACAGTACCTCTATGGGTAGCTCAAGTCTCCATAACCCATTCAATCCTGGGTTTCTATTAACACTTCAAGACTGCCAAGAAGCTCTAGCTGTGCTGGTGGTTTTTGTGATGTGAATGTGTGTGTCCAGTGGAAATGGGAGTGGGGTCCACCACACCCATTTCACATTCCATATAAGTAGAGTGACCAGACGTCCCGTTTTTAAAGGGACAGTCCCGTATTTAAGCCCTCCTGCTTTTTCTTTACGCAAATTGTTCCGTATTTTCTGTCCCTCCCTCCCTCCCCCCAGATAAGGTTGGTGGTTGATCCTTATCTCAAATGTCAGAGGTCACCCAGAGTATTAGCTTTTGAGATTCATGGTCTTGAGAACTACTTGCCCTTCCTGTACGACCCATTAATATTTTGTTTTTTCAACGGTCTTTCCCTTACTACTGTTGTGAACATACTTCCCCAGAAGAAAAAAAACTAATGCCACCAAGCCAAAAGGGACCCTTGTGTAATGTCAGGTCACATGAGCTTGTGTTGCCAGCATGGATAGTATCCTTTCAGGTGCAGATGGAAGTGGAAATGTAGGCCACCAGCTATACAAGTCCCCCTCCCCAGATTTCTGCCAAGGTTCACACCAGAATGTGGCCAGCAGCAGCCTTTCTGCACTGTGCGGGAGGGAAGGGTGGAGGAAAGGGATGACCTGGCCCATGTCTTTGCAGAGCTCATCTCTTCTCTCCCGCCCCCGTGTGTCTGGAAGCAGCTTATCCCTTCTTGCTCGCACAGTGTCGAAAGGCAGCTAACACCTCCAGGCTGCTACTGGCCATAACCCAGCTGCCTCCAGCTACAGTGCAGGCAGGAAAGGGTTAAGCCCTACGGATGATTGTGCACCAGGGCCCAGGGAACCTGACTGTAGGGGCGTTGTGGAACCTGGCCAGAGAGGTGGCTCCACATGGTAGGGTGCCTAGGGGACGGAGCAACCCCTCGCTCCCTGGGGGTAAGACCCGAGGGGGGGGGGTGAAGAGGGTGCTAAGCCCCTGTCCTGGGGGCTGCTGTGGAGCCTGCAGGTTCAGGGCGGGAACAGGCTGGAAATCACTTCCCCCCACTCTTGCCCCCAGAGCTTAGCTGACAGTTGAGTCTAACCAGCCCAGCTCCAGGGACAATCAACATGGACAACTTCTAAAGGTCTTTTCTGGGGATGCCATACAAGATTTAGTCTTCTCAAAAGAAGATACATGGGATCTAAACAGTCCCCTTCAATCATCAGATTTTTTTTAAAAACTAATCTCCGACCCTGGCAATGTTCTTATCTGCCCCATCACTTTTCAAAACCCATCCCTCCCTTATTGTACTCTCAACCACTCAGCACCAACAGCAGCATCTTCCTCTATTTCCACTGGTAGGAAAGTAGCGTTTTAGTATCAGACCCCCCCAGCCAACACTGACTGAAGGTTCCATCCGCACCCACCAGCCAAGGTCATTCTCAACTCTCGCTCACAGACCTTCCTTCTACAGCAAGTTCAGACTGTCCCCCCTATAGCTCCCCACCCCCATCCTCTTCTTCAGTTAGTGAACTCTGGAAAGATCACCATAGTGATTGCAACTGGCAACCTAGTGTAAAATGAGGGAAATATCCTCCTGGGGGCCTCTTCTGCATGCAACAGCCAAAGCACCTGAGAGCTGCTTGTTTGTACATTCTCAATCCCATGCAAACAAGACAAAGAAACAGGATGGGGAAGGGGTTTTAATGAACAACGCTCGGAACACTGACTGCACTTTGGCTCTGGGTCCTGGAGAGAAAAATCTTGGAAATTAGTCAAGGTTTTACCTTGCAAAGGCTCTCCATTATTGTATTGCCTAAATCCTTGATTACCAGCAGCTGAAATAGCCTCACCCCTCTCTGCACCCCAAATATGCAGCATTAAAATAGGCCTTGAACTCACATCCCACATGCAAAGTCAAACAGACACAGACTGAAGGTGTACCAGCCCCCCGCACCAAAATGGCCTTGCAGAGAGAGACCTTGCAGCGAGAGGCCTTGCAGCTTCCCCTGCTCCCTTTCATGGTTGACTTAAAGTTCAGACAGCAGAACTAGGCATTTTAAAAGGTTCACCTGCTAGAGAAAGTATTTGGGAACTGGGGTGTGTCCACAGGTTATATATCTAGCTGTACAGGTTAGCCCAAGGGGAGTGTCTAAAGGGGCTAAACAAAAGATGGAAATGCAGCAGTACTGAGAGGGCAAGCGACCGACTACGTTACTTCTCTTCAAAAGCAGCAGGAGGTTAAGGCAGTGGTTACAGCACTGGGATGGAGTCAGGAGACCGGCTGTTACTGACTCTCTCTGCAACCTTGAGAAAGTCACAACCTGACTTGGTGTGTCAGTATCTTTATCTGTATAGTAAGGATATTAAGGCTTCCCTCACCTCTGCAAACACTTAGAGATCTCTGGATACACCAACTAAATATTTAGTAACCGACACTGATTTTGGTTAATAGCGTCAGGAAAGCCCAACATGGAGATTACTACTGTTATTATAAACATACATTAACCAAATGTTTATTTCCCATCTCTGCTGAGTCCCGAGTTCCGTGCTGCTGCTCTGCTTATATTGCATTCTGTACAGTCCTAGCAGTTAGTGACTGGGTGTAGTAACTAATGGGAAAGCAGAACTTCAACCTGATCTAATGGGTTCAGAATTTACACTAAATGTAGAAAAAATGAATGTCTGTCCCTAGGGGCCGCAAGGCTCTGGCAGACACTGACATGGCAAGGAAATTCCTACCAAAAGCTCTACCTCCTACACTTCAGTCCCCACTAGCTTGTGCCTAGGGATGCACACAATGCAGTGGAAGAGCACACACCCACACACATCCCTGGCACCTTTAGACAGTGAGTTCGGGAAGCCCCAGCTACTGCTCAGAATTGCTTGGCTAGAAGTTCAGAGAATCTGGAATAACTGAAGTTATTAAAGAAATAAGATAGTTGTAAAAATTACCTATTTTAATTGCCAAAAAAACATGCAAAAATAAACCAATCAACTGGAAAAAAAAATCTGGTCTCCTTTCCCCTGACCCCTCCAGGACAGTTCTCCCCTACTTGCATACACTAGCAGCTTGTCTACACGAACAAGCTAGGGTTGCCAGTTTTGGTTGGACATATTTCATCACATGACAGTCTTTAATTAAAGAACATTAATCTTTAATTTCTGGAGATTCCAGGACAATCCTGGAGGGTTGACAACCCTTCAGCAAGCTGGGGTGTGAATCTATCCCGTATTAGCCTGTCGTGGACTAATTGTCCATGGGCACCTTCCTGATGTGTGCTAACAGTTTGTTAAAGCACTCTGATCTAGTCCTCTGAAAACAGGACTAGCTCAAAGTGCTCTAACAAACTGTAAACACGTGTCAGCAGGGTACACACGGAGGGTTAGACCATGGCAGGCTAGTAGAGGGCAGATTCACACCCTTGCCACAAACTAGTCATTCATGTAGATAAGCCCTATGGTTTCTCTCCCTCCACTATCTGTTATGGCCTGTTGTTCCTTTTTTTTTTTTTTCTTTTAAATGTTCCAAATCTATTCTAGATTGCAGGAATGTTCCTTCTTTACCTGCTTGCCAAGCACATCCATGTACCTACCCAATCAGCAGTGAGCTGTAGTTCACGAAAGCTTATGCTCTAATAAATTTGTTAGACTCTAAGGTGCCACAAGTACTCCTTTTCTTTCAGCGAATGCTAGTGACTGTTTATATCCTGTCTGAAGCTGAATTTCCTATGAATTTCTCCTGTCCTTTCTAAATGACAGGACACAATAAAATACTGATTGATCAGCATGTCTCTTCCAGATGCCACCACTTAATACCTACACATCACGGTGCTGCTAAGATTTGTTGCAGCTGAGAGTATCACAGCTGTGGTCCTGAACCTGCAGAGTTTTACTTGGACAAAACTCCCATTAAAGCAGAGAGTGGGAGTTTTGCCTGACTCTGATCCACAGGATCAAATCCCGCCCTAAGTGCTGTGACTTGGATGTGAGCGCACACAAAGCCTGAATCCCAGTGAAGTCAATGGGAGTCTTTTGACTGGCTTGTACGGGTTTTGGATCAGTCCCATGAACGGAGAGTGTGCTGAGCGCAGAGAGCACAAGCCTGTCTATTGAACACACATGCTGACCATTGTTCAGATTTGGTAGGGTTTTCTGAAGGATACCGAACCCCCATTTCAACAGCTGCTGTGGGCAAGAAGCTACTCTGTGCTCAGCACAGTATGCCTGGTAGCTCCTCGCTACTGGAGCTGCATAATGTCACTAATATAGGTTAAAAAAAACCTACAGCATGATAATGGACCAGCCTTCTCAGGCCTGCAAACCAAATACAACTTCCATAGTCATCCTAAGGAAACCTCAGCTGTGAGTGGTAGCCAGCTGAACCGATTACAGGCAAGTGAGGAGGGAAGCAAAACACCAGGGCCCAAGGGTAAAACAATTTGAATCCAGATCCAAACTTTACCAGCATTTTTTCACTATTTGAAAAAATATTAAGTGGTCCCCCTCCGCTATAGGCAGTTCTCTGATGAACTCTCTTCCCTCTTCTATCCCCCACATCCATGCTCAGTTTTGGTGCTTGAGAGGCAGGGGGCTATGGAAGAGCAGAGGATTATAATTAAGGCCCTTCATTTCTGGTTTTTACTGAAAAAAATTCCAGGTTTTACAAAACCTATTATTTGGTTTTAACCAACTTTCATCCCAATTTTGGACCACTCAAGTACACGAAAATCCTGATTATGTAAAGAAAATCCAATTCATTATATCAGGCAGACGAGTTTATATCAATGATAAATCAGTCTAAGTGTAAATGCGAAGCTGCCTACTAAAGGAAGGGAATGTCATGGAAGATACTGACACACATACACATGCAGGTGTATATGTATACATACTGTTAAGATTCAGTTCGTGAAATAAAGCACAGCAACAAACTGCTTTTACTTTCCACACTCTTACAATTCTCTATTTGTTGCTTTTTCTTCTGTCCTCCAATATTAGAAAAATGGTTAAGTTAATTTTTTGCACAAATTGTCACCTGATTATTTTTGTAACAAACACCAATACATTTCCAGGAAATTTTAAATAAAATAAAAACCAAAAATAAAGAGCCCCGGTAATAATGCAGGGTAAGAAGATGGAGATTAGATAAGTACATAGCTGCTTAGAAAGAGCTCAAGGGCATCCAGGAATCACCTGTTCTCTATCATTAGCAAGAGGAGGAAAAATCCTTCAACCAAATCTGAAAGGTGGCCAAGCTGCAGTCCCCAGAGACAAGGGATCTGGACTTTGGAATGTGTCAGTGGGAAATTCAAAATTGCATGCAATTGTTCGTCATCTATTTGTGGAGGCAGCCCGTTCCAAAGCTGACCTTATACTTTCAAGCTGGCAGCCAGCGTTCGGGATTGTGGCTTTAGGCACATAACCACCAAATTATGCAACATTCTAATTCAGCCCAGCCAGGGTGTGTTTTGAGGGGCTCTGTGCCTGAGCTGTTCTTCAGTTTACACCATGTTTACAGGCATCTGTGCAAGATGCAGGGGGATGGTCCCTTTGAGTTAGCAGGTGAAAGGCCAGACTACTTTGCCTTTCGGTTCTAAGCACTTGGAAAGACTTTGCATTTTACATAAAATAAGCCAAACGCCGATGAATTGCTCAACAGGCACAGGCAGAATCTAGGGCTTTCCCTGCTTCTAATGGTTTGGGCTGAAACAATGATTTCCAGGTCTTCCTAGATATTCAATGCCATTAAATACATTCAGCTCATTTTGTTTTGCAGTGTTCGCTCTCTCATTGCCTGTAGTGCTCAAGCTGTGGTCCGAGACCCAGACTGCGAGGCAGGGACTCTGGAGTTTGAATCCAGGCTCTGACACTGGCTCCCTGTGTGGCCTTGGGCAAGCTGCTTAACATCACTATGCCTCGCATCTGCACCCTGAGAAATTACAGACCAGGGCCCAAGGGTAATACATTTTGAATCCAGATCCAAACTTTACCAACATTCAAAGGCTGTTTGGATTAGAGGTTTTGAATCATGCTTATCTCTACTTATTTGCCTGTCTAACCAGAGTGTTGTGACAAGGCATTAGTGTTAAGCTCCATATATACATGTACATGTATCAGTGTACCAGCCCAAGCTGAGGTTACTTTGACTTTACTGGAATACATGCCTAATTTTCACCCTCCTCTTCCTTTTTCCTTGAGCTCATCAGATTTCCTTAGCTGTCTGCTTTATCCACACATTCCTTATAGCTAGTCACCTCGATGCTAGCTTTGCTAGACAATATCGTTAGGCTGTAGGATGCAGCTACTGCTGTTGCCAAGCCCAGAGAAAAAAATCATCAAATGCTTCTGATCTTGAGGACTTTTTGGTCATCACCTTTCCTCCCCCACATAGTGAATGCAAACGCAGGTTAACAGCACACACTCCATTATAAGCAGAGCAGGCCTGGCAGCACCTCATCATACAGAGCTCATGTACAGCAGGTCTTGCAGACTGAAGCCTCTTTAGAATGGATTCTTTCAAAAAAAAATAAAAATATATTTGACACCACCTGCCCAATGGCACCTTAAATAAATAAGGCATCAATGTTTTATGGGGACAATGACAATCTGGTCGGGTGATACGTTGCCTAGTGCACTCATCCTATACTGCTGGGTACCAGAGAGAAAATAAGAGAAAGAAGCGAGTGAGACACAACTGAAAAGAGAGAAACCACAACTGGAGAAGTCTTAGGGCAGACAGAAATGGGACACCCCAACAGAGACAGTCGGATCAGTCACAGACACTAAGGGCCAAGTTCTCAAAAGTGCTCCACCCCCAGCAGCACTCACTGTGACAGTAAGAGCCAGATTTCCCAGAGAGCTCAGTGGCCAAGGTGCTGAGGTCTCTTTTGAAAGCGTGTCTCCAACTGCGAGTGTTGAGCTCTTGGGACAATCTGGCTGTAAGTGCTGTCTCCTGAAAGGCAAGAGGAACATTGGAACAAGGCCAGAGAAGGGGATAAGTCAATGGGTCTACCAAAGAGGTCAGAGGAGATGTGACTCTGTAATGCATGACAGCATTTACACAGCATTGTAATAAATGCAGGTGACGATTTAGAAGAGTCAGCATCAGACACAGTCCCTGTTCCAGAGAACTTGCAGTTGCTAACCTGCTCTGATAATAAGTCTATTACATGAACTTCATAGTCTTAAGTGTATGGTTGCTCTTCTCTCATCCATACCCTTAAAACCAACAATAAAAAATAAAAATAAATACCTCACATGCTGATTAGGAGCATCATCCTAATGAGTCCCCCTCCAGAGGAGAATTTATCATTTAAAACTAACAGATCTGGTCAGTAACAAGACTCAGTTTTGTGGCAAGTAACTTATCAGAGTTTATCCTGTCCAGCTAAAAGGGACTCTGTCCAGATTCTCTGGGGCCAAAGTTTGATCTATATTTAGAATTTGATGGGGAAATATAAATGTCAATTCCATTGCTAAGAATCTGAATAAAAGCTTCATGGCCACCATTTGTGTGTGAAATACAAAAATGCCACCCCCACCCTGTTACTCCTGCAGCACCAATTCACTAACACCACACGATTAACTGCTCCAGAGCCCATTGACAATGCTCCCAGTGATTTCAGCAGGAGCAGAGTCACTTGTTCTCTTACTCTGAGCAGGTAGTTTATCACTGCAGCACAGATATGCTACATGAACTGACGTGCTTTTTAGACACATTCATCTCAGCAACATTCAAGACGCTGGGAGGTGGAGGGAGGAATCAGCGTTTTCAGAATGGAAGAAGTATGTCCGTTATGGGAAAGGGAGCAGAGTGTTTACTTCTTAGCTTCAAACAGAAGACAGTAAACAAAAAATAAGAACTAAAAAAACGATCTGACAACATCATTCTCTTGAGCTATTTGGGCTCCAGTTTTGAACATTTGTTACCGTAAAAAAAAAAAAAAAAAAAAAAAAAGGAAGGAATCCCTACAAAATACAATAACATTAATGGAAACATTTGGCATTATTTGCCAAGAAAGGCAAAAGAAAGGAAACAAAGGTTAAGTGGGAAAAAGGAATTAGAATTTTAAAACTCAGATTTGCAACCTAAGGGTCAGTCCTGCTAACACTTGCTACCAAACCTACCAAATGTTCACTAATCAGGACCTGGGCTAACGACATAGGAAAGGACATTATTTTTAAAAAATCCCAAACATGTGTCCCAATCCTGAAATCACATCCACACAGGTAGACCTATGCGGAACCCCACTGACTTCAAGAGGACTTCATTGCAAGGACATAAGGATAAACCTGCCAAGAGCAGATTGCAGGACTGGATCTGCGATTTTTATCTTAACCACATCCTTATAAATTTAATCTGACTTGTTTTCTCAGCAGGCCCCTGGGATTCATTCCTTCTAGAAAGGGGAGGGACAGTCAATCAGTGACAGCTGAAGACAAGGCAGCTGAGGTGGAAGAAAAATGATTCTACATGCCTTACTCCACTGACTTGAAAATATAAAGAGAGACAAATGACTGTTACGCAAATAAGGAGACGAAAACACTTAAACCATTAAGGGGGGATTTTATTACAATTACTGGATAAAATGATGACATAATCTGGGGAACTCTACATATTTTTTTATTTAAATGGCCATTTTGTTGCAGCTGTGAAGGGCTGCTCATTGCTAATAACTGCTAATGACCCTAATGACTTTATTTGTATATTATATGCTAGAGGATGAATGAAGCCTCAATTAAAAGGATATAGCTTTATCGGGGGTTCATCCTGGGCATTGGTGCCAGACACGCTCCCCATATGAATGAGAAAGAGGAAGATCTGCATTAGCTCCTATCCATTAGTTTCAAGAAAAAAAATGACCTCATGTCTATGGGCTCTGGAATCTGTTTAGGAGGTGTCCAGATGTAAGGGGACTTGGGGGGAACGGACTGAAACACTTTTGAGGAAATGGGCCTGAGTAATGGCCGGGCTTCTAAAGCATGTTCACTCAGAGCAGCCTCAGATTACAATAAAGACACTGTTCGCCCTGCCAAAGCTCATTTGTGCTTTTCCACACCCACCGAGTCTCCTTGCCAGCCAGCGTCAGGCTGCTACATTAGCCATTGTTGGCCAAGGGACATTTATCTGCAACGTGCAGAGAACTGTGGAGAGAGTATGGTCATAGGGTTACATGGAGGAGACCAAGAGTCTGGATTCCTGGGCTCTCTTTCAGGCTCTGCTAGACTTGCCACGTAACCTGGGACAAAAATGCACTTCTCTGCTCTGTAACCTCAGTTTAGCACCCTGTGAAATGGGGATATGGATAGATCTGTGGAGAGGTGTCGAGACACTTGCTATTTGTAAGGCACCATTAGATCCTCAGATGGTACGGGCTCTGCAGGTCATGTCGCCAGCCCTCTCGTCACAGATACAACTCTTAGCTGTTGCACATCTCGCTACCTCATTGCAGGCACAAGTATGTGGCCTAATTTTCAGGAGTTGCTGCACACTCATACATCCCAAAGAAAGTCAGCGACAGAATCTCTGAAAACCAATCGTATAACAAGCTTTGTGCAATCAGTTCCAAGTGCATTTCTTTTGCAGGCACAGACTATGCGCCGAAACCCTAGTTGAATCTAAGCTTGGCTCAAAGTTTCCTCCTAGTGCAACTTTGCCAAAATCCTTGGTGAGACAGCAGACATCTCACTCCTCAACTCCTTTATCCTTTTCCTGCATTCTTGACATTAGCATTTTTGATTGAGGGAATACATTTTTTTTAAATAGTTACATTCTATCATGTCCATACTCAGCTGACATCCCAAAATACTGGGTATGATCGTAATGCTTCACAGCATGACGCTTCACAGCATGACCAGAGGCAGCAATTCCAGAAAGGCATGCAACCTCTAGGCAGGGGCAGCGGCGCTCACCCTGTTTACAAGACACAAAAGCATAGGTAAGCATTCCATGGAAGCAAATGTGTGGCTTTAAATTCTCCTCTCATTAAAGGAACAAATGTTTTTGCACCAGTGGTTTGATGTCCCCTTCTCATAGGAGTAAGTCCCAATTTTGTCCCCTCCTACCTATACAAGAGCCCAGTGGGTGCCATGATTTGGAACTGTAGGGGTGGTAAATATCTATCTACCTCTATCTACCTATTTTCTATGGGTCATGGGTGGTGTAGGTTTCAGAGTAGCAGCCATGTTAGTCTGTATCCGCAAAAAGAAAAGGAGGACTTGTGGCACCTTAGAGACTAACAAATTTATTTGAGCATAAGCTTTCATGAGCTACAGCTCACTTCATCGTAGCGGCTGGGGGTCTGCAGAGAGCTGGCTGGTCACATGGTGGTGGCCCTTCTGCTTGTTTCCACCTGCTAAATCACAGTAAAGAGGCTAAACACAGGTTTTCCACATAAGCAATTGCTGTAGTTGCCATAAAAGGTGTTAACGCAATCATGAGTGGCGGGTGGAGGATGAGTGGTACCTGCAGTTGTGAATGGAACAGGACTGGCCACAAGACAAGCTATCTAGTACAACATGGTCCATAGTATGAAAAAGTTTGAGAACCCCAATCTATGCTATCTGGAGAGGAGGATGGATCTAGCAGTCAAAGCACAAGACTGAGAATCATAACATCTGGATTCTATCCATTGCTCTGTCAAATACTTACTGCATGATCTCAGGCGAGTCACTTCACTTCTCTGGGCCTCAGTGTCTCATTATGCAAAATGGGGATAATCATGCTTATCTACCTCCTAATGGGAAGAGGAGTGAATTATCTTTCTTATATCTAAAGATAAATTTGGGGGAAGGAGGTGACCAGGAGCATCTCTGCTAATAGAAATTCAGGAGCTGAAATGACTTTCTCCTGACCTGGGGTCCAAGAATTATTACTGATGTGAACTATTAGTTCCTCATGGCAGGGATCATGTCATTTATTGATTTCTAAAGTGCCCTCAACTTCTATGGCATTGTATAAGCAGCAGCACTTACAGTCCTGAAGAAGGAAGTAATATTTCTGGATGAGCCAAGAATTATCTGATGAACCTCTCCAGCTGCTCAATGTTTGTCCCCACATCCTATAAAACAGACTCTCTGGGCACAACCAAATCAACTGCCCCAGGTCTCCCTCTGGTCCCCCTTCAGAGTTCATCACGCTTTAGCCGTCTCTAACCTCTCTACAATCCTTTACTATGCTGTCCTTCCAGCCCATGCTGATATGTACTGTACACACACACTTCACCAACCACCTACCACTCAAATGCTTGGCTCCTCCATTGCACTGGATTCCTTGCCTATCACCAGTAGCCCTTGGAAACAGATTCACCAGGAAAACTCTGGGCCTCCTAGAAACAGTCGCTAACGATAATAAGATGGTCAATCCAAGGGACAGTTTATGCTGCAATTTTGCTGTTTGACATGGGGGAGGAACCAAAGGGCTGAGGAAGAACACGGAGTCCCACAACTAGATCCCTTTGATTTCCAAATGCTTGTAATTCCGAAGCACTGTATATCCTCTAAATCCCAACACATCCTTCTGGAAAAAACCCACTAAACCAAGTTTCCTCCTGCCAGTTGCTAGTGGTTCATGCGGGAACAGCTGAAGCCACTGCTCTCTTGAGAGTGAGAGATACAGTGTTATGCCCCATTATTCTCTCTCTCAACAGACCACATTTCTCATGCGCAAGACTTCAAGTGAGCTACCTTGGAGCACTGACCAAGAGCTGCATTTGCCTTCACAGCCACAGCATTCATGTGATCTTAACTGTGATGCAAGAAGCTACTTTGAGATACTTCATTTCCAAATGGTGTTATACAGCACCAAATTCTATTCTGATAAGATGTATAGCTCCACTGGTGACCACTTACCCATAGATGCTGCTATGCGCCCTGGTGGGGACAAAACAGATGCTGGGATGAGACAAATTTGGACTCTTAAAAAAAAAAAAGGAACTTATAAAGTGATTGAAAGATGATATGCAGCAGTGACCTTGTCTATAGTGGGCCGCAGCCCTCAAGAGCTAACGGAATGACTGAACAGGCTCATTTCTCCCTGGGAACAGAAGCAGTTGAAAGTGGAACTACCAACCAGAGATACAAAATATGCCTACATTCATTCCTTCATTGCTTCCTCTGGAGCTCAAGGAATTTTCCCTGGTACAAGGGCCATCTGAAATCAAGAACTTCAGAAATAGTGCCTCACTCCCCTCCATCCCAATTAAAGCTGGGGCTGGCTTTCAAGAGAGGGCAAAAAAGCAGAGTCCTGGAGAGCAAAAATACTGCAGTAATTACAAAGCTTTAAAAGTGGCCAAGAGGGTTACTAGGAAAAGAAAGTCAAATGGTGCACTCACAATTGACCATAGCCTTTAAAGCTTCAGTAGTTTGATGTCAGGATTTAGTGGAGGGAAAAATGTAGCACCGTGAGATTTATTAATAATGAGTGAGACCCTGCTCTCAGTAGCAAAAATTCCTATTGAATTCAGGAGGAGCAGGCCCACCATTTGTAAAGTACTTTGAGATCCTCATATAAAAGGTTGCAGAAAAGAGCAAAGGGTTGTTTTAAAATAAAGACAAATTCCCTTTGTGCCACGTTTTTTTAATGTCATTCAGACAGGATTTTGTTTGCATTTGGATGTTGAAGAAAATATTTTAGCTCTCAAATGGATTTCTCCTCTTTCATCTTACAGCCAGAATCACTCCCAGGAGGAAAGCAGAGTTATACACAATTCAGGAGGAAAACAAAACATCAACTAGGTAGCCAGCTGTGGAGCCCAGGATCACCTTCACAGGAAGAACATCCACACAGCCTCTCATTTTCCTGTAGTCCAGAAACAAATGAACCCACAACAGAGATAGAGGCTGTGTCCCAAAAAGGAAGTAGCAGGACAGATCAGAACATGAAAAATCCCATAGAAAGCCCGGCATCTGGAAGTGTTGACAGGACTCCCGTGCAGCAGGCTTCCTGTGGCTTCTGAGAAAACATGTCGTCCAAGCCTCTTTCTCTTTCCTGAGAAGTGGCATGATGAAGGCACTCTGAGAGTAGGTGTGGTCACCCTGTGCTACTGCACAGCGCTTCAGACAGTGAAAGTGCTGCACCTGATGCAGCAGATAAAGGAGCAGTATAGCGAGTAATTTAGCTGATACTGTTTTACATTTAGATAACACCTTGTAGTCTATGGATGAAGAAAAGCTACTGTGACTGTAAAACACACTCTGTTGTTTAAACCTTACCTGTCTAATATACAGAACCCTTAACTGCATTGATCTTTAAAACCATTTGAAGACAATAAGAATTGGATTACGTACAAAGACATTTACACACACACACCGAAAGTGTTTTAATACATTAAATAATCTAAATTATTCTGTAACACTCAGGAATCATAGCAGTATAGACTACGAGTATCAAACAGACACCATCTCTATATTAAGTCTCCATATCATTATCTCCTGCAGCCCTAGACAGGTTTCATAATAGACGGCATTTAAAATTATAGAAAGGCTTAATGTGATGAGAGTCTGTCCCTGTGTTTAGAACTGTACCCTTCAGTGAAACTGCTTTGGAGACTATAACACCTTAGTGAAATTGTTGGGTTTCTCCCAGTGAAATTTACAAGCTTGCTCCTTTGAGAGGCTCAAAGGTACTAAAATGTGCTTGCTCACACACCATAGATGTCATTAAAATTTATATACAGTCACAAAAATAGATAAAGAAGATGTTCTAAATCCAAGGATCTCTCAGGTAGGCTAATAAAACAAAAGGCTCTGATCAATAAAATATTCTGAATCAGTGTAATTTATGAACAAATAAAAAGGTAGTTTAGAGAATTAATTATCATTTAAACAAGTATATTTAAAGGCCAGGCATCTGCAAAGACTTTTTTTCATCTGCTTATGCTTCCTTTGTCTGCCTTACAAAGATGGAGTAACCTCCCATTTCCCCAATACACCCCCCATACCACAAAGGTTTAATTAAATTCACTGGAGACAAAGCACAGCTGCACTCCTTGCATGCATTTAAACCAGCAACAATAAACCCCAGCCAAGGCCTACTAGAGACCAAGAGAGTACCCTTACCACAATGCATTTCATTGCATAGACAATAAATCAGGGTAGGATATTTAACCACTGGAAAGGCACTTGCAGGGCACAGCAAGAGGGATGCAGCTCCTGGGTCTGATGATTACATTTCATTGCATTTTTCCTCCAACCCTGCCCATCTGACACCTACCCCATCTCCCCCAACACAAAAGATTTGTAGTGCATCTGTTTAGTTGCAAAGGAGGGGGGAAATTGCTGCTTTTATTCTTGATCAGTTTGGCGATGTTCCTTATTTTTAAATCATGACTTTCGCTTCTGCAGATGAATCAGTTCCTATTTTCACCTCATTTGCACCAGCAAAGCACATGACGCACCCATATATGCAGTAATGAAAAGAAACTGCAAAAGAGCAAGAGAGAAAATCCTGTCTCTGCTCAAGATAAGGAGTGACATAATCACAAAATAGCGATCAAGTTGTTTCCTCACTTAAAAATCCAGCCCGATCTCTGAAGTGAAAGGTCAATTCCCCCCCCTTCTTTTCCCCTCGTCCAAAAAGACAGCGGCTGTCCAAAGAGGAAGGAAAACACTGCAAAAGCCTCTTGCTGTTATGCAGTGGGTGGGTGAGGAGGGGGACATACACATGTTCCATTAAACTGAACGTCAGTTAATCCACCGCACACAGATGCACAACCAGGCACAAACACACAATCCCTTTTGCTAATCACAGGGGAGTCGACTGCAACACAGTTTGCAAAGCGACCATCGGTTTATGCCATGCCTGACAACTGCATTCAGTCCAACCAACGGGAGGTGGTGGGCACCGCGCACCACAAATGGGTTTCACTCCAAGGAAAATCGCTTGCCCCCGAAAAGAAATTGCAGGATTTTTAATTCTCTCCCCAACCCTTTGCAAGCTGCAAGATTTATTGCCCCCAGGAAAACCCAACAAGTAAAGATCACATTTTACACTGGGTTCTTTCGAGCAATACGGGGACAGGGAGGAAGACAGTGGAGGGCTGATACAAAACATACAAGAGGAGGAATAAGGGAGGCGTAGGGTGGAGAGGGGTAAGGCACTCACTGTTATCCTGGGGATGTTCTTCTTGCCTTGGTAGGACATGGTGATGATCTGCTGCAGGGACAGAGCCGGCTCCTACCCGAGCCCCTTTTGCAAGCTGGCGTCTGTCTAGACTGGTGCTTTACCCAAGATCAGGTGGAACAAATGATGCTTCGTGCCCCCCCTTCCCCTCTCTCCCCCCTTTTCTTTCTCCTTCTGTCTTTCCCCCCTCCCTCCTGTTTTACACAATAGTCAATCCTCACACACACCCCTTTTCCCCCGTGCCAGCTGGGACCCTGTGAGAGACGAATGGCTGATCAGGCGGCTCCTCCCTCCCTGAGTCTCTCCCTCTATTGATTTTTTCCCTCTCTCTGCTTGTTTCACTTGCCTCACCCACTTTGCGCGGCTGCTGCGGTGGGGCGCGGCGGCCGCCAGGGGGAGCAGCGAGAGGCATGAGCCCTGAGCTGCAAAGGAGGGCGGGGGCAGCAGGCTGGATCACACACAATCCCCAGGGACGTAGCTGCAGAGGGCGCGCAGGCGCCGGAAGAAAGAGAACTAGCCCTCTGATCCCTAACAGCAACGCATGGAGAATTAAAGACAGACCAGAGAGCAGCAGTAGCGGCTGGATTCTCATCTGTTATGCTCACCCCTCCCTTTGCAGGGGAAGATGCATCTTTCCCTCTCACCTAGACCTAGCAAAATCCCTCGTGTTCCATTAGCAGACGGCTGGCTGCACCCTCTCTGCTGGTCCTTGACTCTCCATGCACAGGATTTGAATCCGTTTGCAATGCTAAAATAAAGTATGTGGGGGGAGGGGGTCATATGTCCTTGATATTAATGCAGCAGGGATTGTTTTGCTCCAATTTGTTAAGAATCCTGTACATCTATACACTGTGTGGGGATAGCTTTCTCTCTCCCTCCCCAGTATCTCTGTCCCTTGCGCATTTAATCCTGTTCTTTAGGCGCCTTCCCAAATATATATTTATTAACTGAACATTAGGGCATGTCTACACGGAATATGAAAGCGAGCCTCGCAGCCTAGTTCTGTGATCTCACCCTATGGGGCTCGCGTGCTAGCTGGCTACAAATAGCTGTGTAGACATTGCAGCTCCGGATCTCCAGCCTGAGCAGCAAATTCTACACATCTATTTTTAGTGCAAGCCCCCTTAGCACAAATCTGTGGAGCAATGCTCACTCCCAGCTGTAGTGTAGACACACCCTAAGGGCCTGGTCCGAAGCCCACTGAAGTCAATGGAAAGGCTCCCATTTACAGTAGAACCTGAGAGTTATGAACACCTCGGGAATGGAGGTTTTTCGTAACTGAAATGTTCGTAATTCTGAACAAAACGTTATGGTTGTTTTTCAGAAGTTTACAACTGAACATTACCTTAATATAGCTTTGAAACTTTACTATGCAGAAGAAAAATGCTCCTTTCCCCTTTTTTAAAGTAGTTTACATTTAACACAGTACTGTACTGTATTTCCTTTTTTTTTTTTTAGTCTCGGCTGCTGCTTGATTGTGTACTTCTGGTTCCAAATGAGGTGTGTGCTTGACTGGTCAGTTCATACCTCTAGTGTTAAAAACTCTGAGGGTTCTACTGTACTTCAATAGGCTTTGGAACAGGCCTGAAATTTTTCCCCTCTGCTGACAGTCCCTAGCTCTGTGCTCTGAGGGCTGCCCAAGGCAGGGCATTTCCTGTGGAGGGTTCCACCTGTAGAATTTAGGTTCCACCTGTACAGCTTATCATGCCCTAGCCCAGTGGTTCTCAAACTGGGTCCTGACCCCCTTTGAGGTCGCCAGGGCTGGCTTAGACTTGCTGGGGCCTGAGGCTGAAACCCAAGCCCCACTGCCAATGGCTGAAGCCAAAGCTCTAGGGCTTAAGCCCTGGGTGGCAGTACTCAGGTTGCAGGCCCCCTACCTGGGCCTGAAGCCCTTGAGCTTCAGCTTTTGCCCCCCTGCCCAGAGTGGTGGGGCTCGGGCTTTGGCCCCCGACCCACCCAGGGCAGTGGGGCTTGGGTGGGCTCAGGCTTTGGTCCCCCCTTCTGGGGTCATGTAGTAATTTTTGTTGTCAGAAGGGGGTCATGGTGCAATGAAGTTTGAGAACCCCTGCCCTAGCCAGTCACTGGGATACTTGTTGTGATTGGTTGGATCAGCACAGGGAAAGGCTGTGGGGCTGTTTGTGTTGGCTACTGCAGACAGTTCCATATTGGCAAGCTCTCTGTGGGGTGAACTCTACTGACTGCAATGGCAAAGGCTTCGAGGATCAGACCTTTAAAAACTTTGTTGCACTTCATTTTTCCCTCACGTGCCCAGCCACCATGGGGATGGTAGGGTTACCACCTTTAAAATGCAAAAAAAAAAAAAAAAAAAGGGCACCCACCCCCAGCACAAGACAAGCCCACTGCAACCCCAACCACAAGGCAACTACCCGTTCTCTTCAAAAGCCACTTGTAGTACCTAGAAAGATAACACATAGAGATAAGATTGATAACATCGCAGGTCTCCTCACTCTCATGTGACTCAAACCCTCTCTCACACACACCCATGGTGCGCTTGAGTGTTGGTGGGCAAACAGTATTGTTTTTCAACAGTTTTGATCTGTTATTGCTTAAAGTGTGGAAGTGGGAACACTGCAGCGTCTTTAGCTGGACACAGAAACTTTAACATTAGATATCCCAGTGTCTTCTGATAACAATGCAAATCTTTAGACCTACGTAAAAAACCTGGCATATTAAATTATTTTTCTGGCAAATCCATTAAAAAACCAGCCATGCTCGTCAAATACCAGCCAGGTGGTAACCCTAGGGGATGGGCAAGTAAAAACAAATAAAGATTCTATATGCAGATTCTAAGAAAACAGAGACAGTGAACAACTTGCCTAACCCTATTTACATGATGAGGCATTACTCAAAAGAGAATTTCTCTTTGTGAGAGTTAGGACTAATCATGCGCAGAAGTATTCAAGGGGTCAGGGTCCTGTATAAATACAGAGACCACATAAATGCAGCTAATCCTGAGATAGAAGAATGGCAATGGACCCACATATTGTAGGGTATAAAGAGAATTTCCAACCAAGCACACTAAAGGCAAACCAGGCTTCCTCCAAAAGATCTACATACACCATGACCAATGAGTACAAAGAGATCAACCAGCCCTCCAGGGTTTAAACTCAGTGTTCTAAGGAGTTTAGGCATTTCAAAACCCACTGCTAAGAGCATCTCCTCCTAGGTATACTGTAAACATACATGCACAGGACAGGTATTGTCAACTGTAAACATTCAAAAGTCATGAGTCAGACCCCTACAAATCATGAGATTGGCTTAAAAATCCCAAGATTTTAAAAAATAATAAATGTGGGTTCTTTTTACTTAAATTCTGTTTTTAGAGCTGTTAGGGTGTGCTTGGGTCACATTTGCAAAATTTTCTGTGCAGCGACAAGAACTACAAATTTACTTTGTCTAAAAAAACTCCAAAAGATGAGATTCTCATAAATTCACCCATCTCTTTATGTAAAACCCCAAATATCACAAGAACTGGCAGAACCAAAAGCATTTGCACTTTCTCAGCTGGCTGCAGGATCTTGGTTTATTCATTATTAATTATTATTTAATATTTGTATTATGATAGTGGCTAGGAGCCCCATAGTGCTAGGCACTGTACAAACACAGAACAAAAAGGCAGTCTTGCGCCAAAGAAGATGGCTGGTTTAACTCTGTGCACTGGAAAATTATTCAGTTTGTGCATTCAACTACTAGGGTAAATGTCTGAGATAAGCTATCCTGGGCCCATGATCCTAACGAAAGCTAGCCAGAATTTTTCTCTGTCAGGCCAAATGCACAATTCTTGCCTTTGCTAGTGCTCTGGATGTGCAGGACAATTTCCTGTAGTTCATGTCACCTGATGACATGAGGAGGTGTCTAAAGAGAGAGAGAGAGAGAGAGAGAGAGGTGTCATCTGGGTGTTTCATCCATTAGCTTCCACACAGCTAAAAGTGGGGAAAGCCCAGTGCAAATTTCAGGCTCAAAGCTCAGAGAATAGAACATGCATTGCATATATAAGCATCAACCTCCACCCCACCCTCTCTCATCTTTTGTTTTGTTTTCAAAGCTGGAACCACTATAAAATAGCTGAGCGTATCCAAAAAGCGTTCTAGGTATTGGCATACAAATGATCAGAGAGATCCTTGTAACGGACCCCCTGATCTAACCCGTTAGGCCCCACTGAGGCCTAACCCGTATCTGCAGCCTCCTTTATCATGTTAAAATCCTGCCTGGGGGGGCAAAGTAGAGAAAATATAGCTATGAACTGCTTGGTGTGTATGAATACCATTGGAGGGAATCAGGTGTTTAACTGTGTACCACAAACCCGCTAGTGCTAACTCATTCTCTTCTTGCTCGAGTCTCAGATACCTGGGTTTTTAACCAGACCGATTAGCCTCCTAGCCCCACTCTCACTGCAATCTGTGTTGGCGTCAAGGAGCTAGGGTCTAACCCAAATATTTTAATCATATTTTGTTCTTCTATGGGGCCCTTTGTCTGATGCTCGCAGAATGTTTTACTACACACATTAATTAATGACAAGTCAAAACATCCTTCAATGACTTAGAGTAAAGGTCAACAGATGACAAAACTATTACAAGATCTGCAGTCCAAGAAAGTTGCAGTTAATCAGTCAATAAAGAAGCATTCAAAAATGTAAACAATTGCTTAGATGGAAACTGATGATCTGAACACTGTCGACAGTTAAAACAAAAACAAAAATAGCATGGCGTACCCTGTGTCTCCTTGCCAAATACTGTGGTTGTACAAGCAAGTTTTCATATTTTCAATATTTTTTCTCTCCCTGTTACTATGTGACACCCACACAAACAATAAGCACAAAGTGCTGTAATACGGTGCACAGAGTAAACAATATGAAAAGAATGAAGAGTTTTTTCCCTGTCATCTCTTTCAGTTACTGTCATCTTTGCTGTTACTTGTACAATTTAATAAATATTCAGGCAGAAGTGTAATTTTAAGTCAACTGTGTCCCTCTAAAGGGATTTCAATAAATACTAGGAGATCTTTATAGTTCAAAATTTCTTTTTAAAAATCTAATTCACATTAGACACTCAGAGGACAACCTTTGCTATTGTTAATAGCATGACAATGCCCAAAGGGCTCATTCAGTACACAGCAAAAGACAGCCTCTGTCCCAAAGAGTTGAAAATCTAAACAAACCCCAACTCTGACCGAGCATTCTTTATGCTCAGAAGCGAGTCACGACTCATTCCAGTGACTGCAGGTATTAGATAGCTAGGTACACTGAGTAGGGATGGGAATTTTTTGATTAAACTTTTTTTGGTTGGAAAATACCAATTCACTGAAACGGATTTTTTTTTCTTTGCTGAAACATATTGGTTTTAATTAAACTTTCCTCTGGTCCAGCATGCAATTTCTGGGCAGCAGGGACAGGGGAGAGAAACCCCCCACCTCCACCCCAGATTAGCCAATAGCCTGGTGAAGGCTCTCACCTGGGATGCAGGAGACCCAAGAGCAGGGACCTGAACCTGGATCTCCGACATCCTAGGGCAGTGTTTCCCAAACTTGGGACGCTGCTTGTTCAGGGAAAGCCCCTGGCGGGCCGGGCCGGTTTGTTTACCTGCCGCGTCTGCAGGTTTGGCCGATCACGGCTCCCACTGGCCGCAGTTCGCCAATGTTCCCCTGAACAAGCAGTGTCCCAAGTTTGGGAAACACTGTCCTTGGCGAATGCCCTGGGGGTGTCTATCTCTTTCTCTCGTGTTTTTTCACAAAAAATATTGTAAAGCTTTCCGTGTTATTTCAGATCAGAATGAAAACGCATTGCAAAACCTCTAAATGTTTTGTGAAATGGAATTTCTGTTTTCTTGCCAGCCCTGTTAGAAGCAAGGACACAGGTGGTCTTGCCTAATGGTCAGAGCAGGTGTCAGGTCTAGTGGTCAGAGCCAATGTCCAGGTCAGAGAATGGAAGCAGGGGACAGAGCCAGAGTCAGCTAGGGTTGAGCCAGAGTCAGGAACAGGAACTGAAGCTGAGGATCAGAGTCCGGTTCAGGTTCAAATGCCAGAGCCAAGGATTGAGCCAGAGTCAGAAATTTTCAGAGTCAGGATTGGTAGCTGATGGTTCAGAAGCAAAGTGAAAGGGCAGGAACCAGAGAGAGGCGAGGATCAGGCATGAGCAGGAACCAGACAGGAGTTAGGAATGAAGAGCACATCAGGAGCACAACAGGAATCAGGAACTCAGTGGAATCAGAATTGCAGGAAGCAGGCAAGAGCAGGGTCCAATGGGGCCACAGTAGAAAGTCTGCACAGTTGCTGAGAGAGCCCACCCAGCTCACTTCCTGGCTTAAGGAGTGGGTGTTACAGGTCTTGGGTGCTCCAAGAGAACTTCCTGTGGGGCCAGAGCTTCCAGGTTTAGTGACTTGAGATGCTGCTTTGCCCACATCTTGGTGGTGACAAGGGAGCATCAGAGATCCAGGACCTCCACAGTCAGGGGCTATAGACCCGCACCCTTGAATCGTTACAAACGTTAAGGCACAGGGAACTTAAGCGGTCATAGAGCAAGTCAGTGGGACAGCCACAAACAGAACCCAGAAGTCAGACCTAACTCTCAGCCAACTGCTCTAAACACAGGAGCATACTCCCCATCATTCCTTTTTTGCTGTATGCATATTCTTTAAAATCATTTCCCCCGCTCTGCCAGGAGACATGCTCCCATTGGCAGAGCCCCCTCAATGCCATGCAGTCCTTGGAAGGAGAGCACAGCAAGGGTAAATGCTGCTTCAAGAAGCATGTGTTCCCGATTGGATCTCTGCTGAGATATTCATGGGGTCACTAGAGGTGGTCCCTGGGGAACCACTGGTGCCCTGCTCCCAGCACCTCCAGGAGCCCCAATATCCATAAAGCTCCCACAGAAGAGCTTCTGCGGGGTCCCTTGGAGAAGAGGGTTGATGCCAAAGAACTGTGAGGCCCCTTCTTTTGCAGCCTCCAACAGGAATCCACAGGGTCAGGAATTTCTGTGGAACTGCTTGTGGAAGCAGAGGGGACAAGCCAGCCCTAAATGATTAGCACTTCCCACCAATGTTTTTGATCATTTTGGGCCCACTGAAGTCAGCAGCTAACGTCAGATCTCTCTGCTGCCATTTTGAAATTTAGGGCCTGATCCAGACTAAGTGTGTTAGAGGGTGAGTGAGGCTATTGTGTCCCACCTTCATAACACAACTGCCTAATGATCAGGCTGGCTTCCACACCATCTCCATAGTAAGGCCATCTCCCAGAGGCAACATAGAGTATGCACAGGCATCACAACCTTTACAAATCAGACTCCAGAGCAAATACGAATGGGGAGGAACTTGAGATGCAGCCATTCATGCTCGATGCACGTGAACTCCGACAAAAGAAGGAAGGGGGGACAGGAAGGGGGAGAAATGACCCATGTTTTCCTCGGTGGACAGGCTCTGCACAGTTCTCTCCTGACTGGAATACACTTGTATTTGCTTTGACAGTGAAAACAAGGAGAAAGAGCAACCAATGTAATACTTTGAGCAAACTCTCCTCGTATGTTGGACTTACTGTTTTAAAGGAAATATCACCCATTTAAAAGCACTAGGGCTTTACCACTGCTAAACTCCAACTCGGTTAATATATTTTTCAGGCCAGGAGATACATGTAGATTTTGCCTGACTGCCCAATTCATTGCTCTGCAATAACTACTCCTGAGGGCATTCTGCGCCAAAAAAATTAAAATTCTGCCCAAAAAAATTAAAATTATGTGCACACTATTTAAAAATTCTGCAAATTTTATTTATCAAATAAATGTGGAGCCTCCAGCATGGCATTGGGGGACACTGGCCACTAGCTGCATAGAGGTGAGAGATCACTGTGCAGCCTCCCCCCTCCCAGGACACAGACTCAGCGGTGAGGCTGCACCCAACCCTGGCACAGTGCAAGGACCAGGCCTGCCCCTCCATGCCAGGTGCACCAGGTGTGGGCAGGCAGGCTCAGCAAGGCAGGATCCAAGTGTGGAGGGGCTTAGTGTGGGTGGATCCAGGTGTGGGTTGAGAGGGTTCTGTGTGGGGCAATCTGGGTGTGGGAGACTCAGTGGGGGATTTGGGTGTGGAGGGGATCTGGATGCACAGGGGTTTGTTTGGGGGGTTGGGTGCAATGGTAATGGGACTCTGCAGGGGGCTCCAGATGAAGGTGGTTGGGGCTCAGCAGGAGGGGGGGCATCTGGGTGTGGGGGGGATAGAGTTCAGCAGGGGGTTCTGGGTGTGGGGGACTCAGTGGGGCATCCAGATGCTGGGGGAGTGGGGCTCAGAGGGTTGGGGACCGAGGTGCAACTGGCTGGGGCTCAGTGGGGTGGGGATCTGGGTGCGAGTGGCTCATCAGGGTGGTCCAGGTGCAGCGGGAGTGGGGTTCATGAGGCGGGGTTCTGAGTATGGGTGGGTGAGGCTCGGTGGGAAGGTCTGGGTATGAGGGGGTCTGGATGCACAGGGGTTGGATCCCTCCCCCTGCAGCTGAGGAGTGATGGGTGCAGGAAGCAGGGGCGGGGAGTTTGCAGAACTTCCTGCAGCTGGGGGAGAAATCTGGGGGTGGGTCTGACCCAGCCCCAGATACCATGCAGGGGAAGAGGAAGTCCTGTCCTCCGCAGCCCAAACTAGCAGCTGAGCCCAGAGCAGGGTAGGAGCCACCAGCCAGGTCTTCCCCAGTCCTGCCTCCTGCCCCATAGAGATTTACCTCTCTGCCGGCTGCCCTGGGCACCCAAAACATACTGCTGGGGAGGGCTGCATGACCGCTCTTGTGGTTTCCCTTTGCTTCCCCGTCAGAAAGTCATTTTTCTGCAGGAAAGCAAAGAAATCTGCGGGAGGGAGCAGGGAGGGGGATATAAATTCTGTGTATGTGCAGTGGCACAGAATTCCCCCAGGAGTAAATAACAGACTTGATAATTGCTAAAAGCAAGGGCTTATCCACAGCTGATTTGGGGTAACTGTCAGGGAGGACAGAGGGACATGGGAGTGAACAGACCCATCAAGAGAAATTTGGGGCTCTGGTACATCATGTTTGCTGGGGCCCCACCCCTGTCCAATTCACTTTATTTATGCAGATGCTACAGATGTTTTGGGGGAGGCCCCTGATGGTGGGGCCCCAGTACAACTGTCACCCTTTCCCCCCCTCTTGTCAGCTCTGAGTGTGAATATCTTTTCCCTGCACCAGAGACAAATGAGGGTGAAACTGAACGTGACAAATGGAACAAGCTTGTGTGTGAATGAGCTAACGCTGCTTAAAGGCTTAATTCACGTAGGGCTCCATCCTACAAGGTGCCAAGTACCCTTGTCTCCTATTGACTTCCCCGGCAGTTGGGAAATGCTCATCATCTCTCTCAGGATTGGTTTCAGAGTACAGCCGTGTTAGTCTGTATTCGTAAAAAGAAAAAAGAAAAGGAGTACTTGTGGCACCTTAGAGACTAACCAGTTTATTTGAGCATGAGCTTTCGTGAGCTACAGCTCACTTCATCGGATGCATAGCATATCGTGGAAACTGCAGAAGACATTATATACACACAGAGACCATGAAACAAAACTTCCTCCCACCCCACTGTCCTGCTGCTAACAGCTTATCTAAAGTGATCATCAAGGAAGGCCATTTCCAGCACAAATCCAGGTTTTCTCACCCTTCCCCCCCCCCCCCCCCCCACAGACACACATACAAACTCACTCTCCTGCTGTCACCTCAAGGGCTCTTGCAGGCAGTGGTAGCTGGCACCTGCCAGTGCAGCAACTTACACAAGTCCGCATTAGGGCTGCGGAAAGCCATTCTCACTGTTCAGTGATACTGTTAATTTCAGTAGCGTCTGGATGAGAAATTTCACCCCTGCTGGCTTTGGAGAATAATCATCATCTCTCTCTCCAGCCCCTCCCTTTAAAAACAAGTTTGCAACAAGGAGAGTGCAGTAGATCTGCACATATGCCTTGATTTTATTAGTGACTATGTATATTAATGATTCCTGCCTTTCCCCCTCCCCCTCAAGCTCCCTGGCTTCCTTTCCCTCCCTCCTCCCCCAATTCTTTTTTCTATATGCTGTTTGCCTGGCAAGCCTCAGAGAAGGCAATCCAGTTTAAAGATTAAAACCTAGCCGAGGACATCCATCAAAATTCCCAGGGGAGCAGCTTATGGCGAGACACTGCAGATGCTCAGAGGAAGCAGAATTCCCCCTCCTCTCCCAGAGCAGGTGGCCAGCTCATCAGACATGACACAGCTTCTAATCACAGCAGGAGGCTGACATTAACCTGCAGTTGTGGGGACCTGCACTAAACCCCTGTTGGAAAGGGCTTGGCTGTGCAGGTGGAGCACAAGCACAACCCAAGACTGGTACAAGAGAACAACTATCACTAATGCATCCTACTAATTAGTACTATTCATTATTTCTGTAGTGCCACAGCATTCAAATCCCAGCCTCCCTGCAGCAGTTTGGCCCTGTGGGGTGAATTCCATTGAAGAACACTGAGTTCCTCCTGCAAAGACACCCTTCCTGCAGGAGGGTGTTGAGGAGGGATTGGAGAGGTGGCATGGCATACAGGAGTTTGAATTTGATGCAGAAGTGGCTCCAGAGCCAGCACAGGGATTCAGGGAAGGGCAGGAAACTGGAGGACGCAGTCAGCACGTCAGGCAAAAAATGGAAAAAACTAAGATCGTATATTGACATTTCCTTTAGTTTGAGGGGACCTGCTGTTCCCTCCCCTTCCTGAGAGTCCTCTAGGATCACTCAGTTCTCACACCCTTAATAGCCACCCCACTCCATGTCAAAGCACCACCAGCATTCAGCTGGAGATGTTGATGCATCTGCCGGCGGGTGTCACTAGAGAGCAGAGTGAGAGAACTCCTATCGCCCATTCCCCCAGAGGTTGAGCATGCTGAGAGTGCTGCCAACCCTTGTCCCCCCCTGCCATGGGATTTGATCTCAGGACCCTTCACACAGTGGTGCTGTTAGACAGCCCAGGCTCACTCTTACTAAAGGCTTATTTCTGGAATATTCCTATCAGCAGTGACTGGACCTGAATCAGAAAGGAGCTGAACTCACAGTTCCCACTAATAGCTGTGGGATCACAGGCCCTCAGGATCAGGCCCTACATTTTAGATAGCTGGGCTTGAGCATGCACACTATCCCTATCCCTTTAAAATTAGACTACCCAGGATGACTCTTGTCCAATCAAAATATAAAGTTGCTATCATATGATCCCTCAATGAAACCACTGCGCTCGTGAATGAGTAAAGACATCACCACAATTCTCCCTCCCCATGCCCCTTGTTCTATTTTAGTCAATAACTAGCAGTTTCCCCAGGCTCAGTCCCCAGGTCCCACCAGAAACCCCAACTGTCTCTCAGTTCCCCTCTCCTCTGTAGTACCCTTCATAGTAAAGAGGAGACAGGACTCACTTATACCTAGGCTTGGAAGGATTAGATTTTTATCAGTAAATGTTGGTAAACATCAATGATGTCACCAGACTCACACACTGACTGTCACCATGATAGTTGAAATTTACAAATAGGCAAAGTAAGAAACATGCTCTTTGATAACTTATTAGAGTCTAAGTCCCATGACTTAGACTTATGAATTAGGTTTGTTATGAATGGACTAGCAAATGAATAGTAAAAACAGGCATGATTTTTTGATTTAAGGGGATTTATTTTGTATATTTTGTATATTTTGACAGGCGATGTTGACAATTTGTGTTTTAATGTTTTATAAAGCTTTAAGTTTTTGAATTGCAACATCTACTGTCATTAAAAAATTCTCAACCTCCCAATGTTATGCAAATGTGAAAATTTAAATAAATAAAAACCAAAAAAAATTCTTAAATAAACATTGTATCTGCCAATTATCAAAAAATAAAAAAATGAATTCTGCCAAACTGACTTATACTGGACACAACAAGGATTTTCCCCATAATACTAGAAAACAAGGAGCTTTAGCTAAACTGAAAGATAATTTCTTTAAAACAGATCAAAAGAAACACTTAAAAAAAGATGCAACACATTGTTAACACATGGAACTCACTGCTCCAGGATAATATACAATCATAGCAAATAGCTTACAAAAGACCCAAAGTAAGGAATAAGAACAGAATCAGAAATGACACTAAAATACAGATTACAAAATAAAAAATTGCTTCTGGGAAAATAAATCACCACCTATCACAAAGCAGGGCACAAGCCCATATCCTTTTCCTTGCACGTCTCCTTTGAATGCAACAAGTTGTATGTAACAACTTGGGCAGTAAATATGTCCTGAGCCAACGTTTTCATAATGCCTCATTAATTTTGGGTGCTCGACCCAAGATATTCAAGGACCTGATTTTCAAAGGTGCTGAACAGCCGTAGCTACCATCTATTTCAGCTGGAGCTGTAGGTGCTCCAGGCTGCTGTAAATTAGGTCCTTAGGGGGCAGATTTTTGGTCCACGGGTCTCCATCAACAGGATCAGGTACCTAACTGCTACTTGTGCATTTGCAAATCTTCCCATAGGTGCTTCGCAGTGGGCACCCCAAATTAGTGAGGCACTTGTGAACATTTGGTTGTAAAGTCTTCTAGCCAAAGGACTGCTTTGATTCACAAAAACACCATCTAAAAACTAGAGTTCCTTGCATGTTAAATCATCAGTAGACCAAAATTCTGTCACACGACTAGGAAATTCAATGCCAAATTCAGTTCATCCATTGCTTCCTTAGTGCTTATGTTCAGAGCCAGGCTTTTCACTAGCTCAGCGCTCTGAGGAAGATTACGGTTTACATAGATTTCTCATTCTCGTCCACTAAAAGTTCTCCATTCTGTTTTGGATCATTTCTGAAGGGTTGTTGCACTGCTCGGACTCCCCATGCCTCACACACGCAGCATGCTAGGAGTCAGGCCCCAAAAACCATAAGACTGGTGTAAAAACCTTTGGGATTCTTCTTTGCCTTCCGGTTTCTGAGCCTTTAGGAAACACTCATGTCCCATTTTCAAGCTTTTCTCTAAAAACCCAAGGACTAGAGAATTACTCTTTAAGCTGAAATTCTCAGGTAATCATGTGACTCCATTAGCTGGGGCTTTCTGAAAAGTACCTAAGAGCATGAAAGATGGCAACACTGGCCTATATGCTAAGCCCAATCCATTAACATGACCTCCAAACACTTCCCCTGTATTGGCATGTCCTGCTTTTAGTTCTTTCTGGGCCTGTTCATACCCCTTTCACCCCCATCCCCTTCCAAGCTTTCCATGTATGTCACTAGCACTGAGTTTGTTTGTCTCGTTTCTAACAAAAATCACTCCGAGCACTCTCTGTGTTCTCTGCGTCAACTCAACGCTGCTGATGGCTTCTTCCTGTTTGGTGCAGACTCTGACTACGTGCACCTGGCCAGAGGCTCTCCAATTTGGGATAGCTCTCCGGGGACGTCCCTGAGGTCAGCACTGATTCTTCACTTGCTTGCCGTGTCATTATATTTTTGGCCAGTAATGCTACCTGTCTTCCTTCTCGAGTTAGAGGAAGCTATTACGATTTCTACTGCAGAGTACAACAGCCCCCGGTCCTGATAATCCTGTTTTATCTGAGCCATCAGCAGCAGATGTGGAGGGACCAGTTGTTTCAATGGCTGCTTGCTTCCTCCAACCATTCAGGGGGTTGGGAGAGGAGACAGATGCCAGAGGTGGCTGGGATGGCAGTAGTGATAATAAGAGCTGTGGGAAGGTTACATGGGAACAGAAGCTAGGGCAGCAGGAGCTGGGCTGGTGATACAGAGGATCAGGAGTTGAGTGTGGGGGACAAGGATCTTGGGGGGATGGGAAGGAGAAAGATTCCACAGATGCAAGACATGGGCTGTAGTAGGGGAGCAGGAGCACAGCTGAAAGTGAAGGAGTTGGGTTGATGGATGTAGCAGGGCTGGTACAATGGGACCGCAGAAGGTGGGTGTGGGAGGACCAGGACAGTACATGTCCTAAGGGACTTGTGTGTGTGTGTGTGTGTGTGTGTGCGCGCGCGCACAAGCAAGTGTGCTTGTGGACTCTAGAGATTTACAGACTGGCATTATAGTCGGGGGCCGGGAGAGGGATGTATGTCAGGGATGGTGCTGGAAGGAGGTATTTCAGTGATTGATTCTGCCCAGCAAGTGGCACCCCCTAGGTATTTCTTGCACTGAGAAGATTGGTAAGCGCAGCTCTGCTAATCCAGAGTATGAAAAAGCCTTTCTCAGCTGGGATGGCAGTTCCTAGTATTGTCAACTTTTGTGATTTCATCAGGGCCTCACCATATTTTTTCTTAAAGCCCCAGCTCTTGGAGTCATGCGACTGCATGAGGCCCTCCTCAGCATTCATTTAAGAAAGTAACAAACAAGTACATTTCTAGTGTTCACGATTATGAATAAAAACTGGAAAACATGAACCTTAAAAGTTCAGAAACCAGAAGGCAAATAAAAAGAACCTGATATTTATTATTTTTTAAAATCTCATTATTTTTATTCCAATCTCATGATTTTAGGGCCTGACACATGCTCTTTGAATGCTTGGAATTGGCAGTACTGGGTTCCCAATGTTCCAGGGCATAAGCCAACCACCACATTCCCCCACTATGATATCTTTCAGCACATCCAGGTGCATTCTGGAGCTTTTACACCTCTCTCTGCAGCCTTTAGCCATGGCCAAAATTAGAGGCACAATATCAACCTAGATGGACAGGTCGCAAAATACCTTAATGTTCTGGTAAGGCAAGTGGTTCAATAAGGGGCCTGTCAGACCTCAGCTCGCTTCTGACTGGTGTCCTGCCAGCTGCTGTGACTAAACAGACTAAACATGGGACTTCAGTCGGCTAATATGGGTGCTTCTGGATTTCCACTATGATAGCTCAACTCCCTCACAGAGCTAAAGGGTGACGCCAAACTGATAAGGCATCTGTCAATTCCCCCTTAATTACATGCACAATGGAGAATGTAAAGAGAGGCTGAGTTTTCTGCTCAGCGTCATGTCTTTTCCCCCTTCAGCTGAATGGAAACACATGTTATTGGATGCAAATCTATCTGTGTAAAAGAATCATGGCTATTTCCCAACTGAAGGATAGGAAAGTCACTGCTGGACACTGACTCACAGCAGCAAGCCAGCCTGGCCTTAAGAGCCAAGCGCTCCAGTTATATTTTCCAGCCTCTCAGTCCCGTCTCCAGGAAGGGAGCCTGGATGTTTGGTTTTTGTTTCTTCCTCCCATTTCCTCCATCCATCCACAGCAACTGCTCCTTAGCTGAGGAAGTTTAACAGGCTCCATCTCCCATCTCTTAAGCAGGGGTAACAGCGGAGGAACTCTGTCCAGATTCCACAATAGGCCGTCACCCTTAGCAAAGCACACTCAGGAGATGCAGGCTGAGAAGTCAGACGGTCAGTGTGTTTCTGAGGCTGCAGAACGGGAACATGGCACTCTGTTAAGAACTAAGCCTTCCTTGTCAGATAGATTCATGCCTTAGACTTTTCACTTCTGGAAACTTAGCTGCAAAACCTTGGCTAGGCCATAAGTGAAATGAGTTTGCCAGGTCTTACACCATTCCTATTGTGTGTTTGTCTGCATCACAAAACCCTTTTGTGCTTTGATACAATTCGTAATGATCAGATATTTCTGCTCAAGCAGAACCCAGGGTGGAACAGCAGAGGTGTGCATTAGCAGAGCAGTTGGGTTGTCAGGCCTGAGTGGCGATGACAAAGTTCTTTTGTGGGCCCTGGATAAGAATAGGAGCAATGCTGCTGGTCAGGATTGAGATGCATTGGCAGAACTATACGTGGGAAGCTTGCAGTGCACCTCCTTGCAGCATTTCTGGCTCTAACCAGCATTTTTAGCTTGCCACAAAAACACCAAACCCACCCATAAAATTAAAAAAGGAATCAGTCAGTGGTACTCGGCATCACCCTTTACAAAGCAGATGAAGCACAGTTTAATTTAAAAAAGAAATCTTTTTGCGGATACAGATTAACACAGCTGCTACTCTGAAACCAGTTTAATTTCAGATTCTCTCAGCTGATACTGTCCATTAGTGCATTGACTGCTCAGATATGCAGCCATTTGCCATGCTGACAGGCACATGATAAGACCCTAAAGGGAAATTTGCCAGTCTCCTTCAATATTTCACACCAGTAAGGTCTCCCTTTAGCCCTGTGATATGTGCACTGGGGTCTCTTGTCACTGGTTGGGGAATCTCTTCTCTTATAAACCAACTGCAATGGAGGGCAGACAGGAAAACATTTTAACTTAGGCTTGAATAGAGACTGGGAGTGGTTGAGTCATTATAAAAAGTAACCTATTTCCCCTTGTTTATTCCTCCCTCCCCCCCCCCCCCCCGCCCCAGACGTTCTTGTTAAACTCTGGATTTGTGCTGGAAATGGAACCTTGATTATCATACACATTGTAAGGAGAGTGATCACTTTAGATAAGCTATTACCAGCAGGAGAGTGGGGGGGGGGGGGGGCGGGAGAAGAGAAAACCTTTTGTAGTGTTAAACACCCATTTTTTCATGGTCTGTATGTATAAAAACATCCTCACTTTTTTTTTTCATGGTCTGTGGGTATAAAAACATCCTCACTGTATTTTCCACTTTATGCATCCGATGAAGTGAGCTGTCGCTCACGAAAGCTTATGCTCAAATAAATTGGTTAGTCTCTAAGGTGCCAAAAGTACTCCTTTTCTTTTTGCGAATACAGACTAACACGGCTGTTACTCTGAAACCATTTTATCTTCAGACATTCAAAATACATAGTGACACCCCCCGCCCCCCCAGGCATGATTTGATGGAAACACCAATGGGAAAGCTTTTACAGTGTGGTCATGGTGGGTGAGGTGGGTGCATCTGAGGATAAAGTACAAAGCTCTTAGGAGTGCAGAAAAAAAGTATTTGAAAAGCAACGGCAACTGCAGAAAGGATGATACTATAAATAGGGAATTCTGTTACCATGATGATGTAAAGGCCAAGAGATGACACACAGAACTGCGAGAACTTGGAGACCTTGGAGAAAAATCACCTTTTGTTTCCTTCAAATGTGACCAGACTTTGAGGAGAGTCCCTCGTAGCTTCTGTTTGTTGTGGGATTAAATCCATAGTGTGTGCTGAATACCCTCACTGAAATGGTACAATTGGATTATAGCTACCTATTTTTTATTGTTTTTATGTTTTGTAGTCTCTCTGAAATTAGACGTGGGCAAGACCAATTGGGTCACTAGCCCATTCTCCAGCTAGAGAAGGATTGTTCCCTTCACTGTATTCTCAAGTGCTTTGTCTAGTCTGTCCCAGGCAATCAGGTTTGCTCCTCTTTCTTTAGGAGATGATTCCACAGCTCAACTTCTTTTTTAAGATATTAACCCTCATATTCAGGGCTTGATTCTTCAATCACTTATACATTGAAACTCCACTGACTTTAGTGGGGTTGTTCCTGATTTATAACAGGGTACAGAAGGAGAAAAACAGGCTCCCAGCTCAGACCACATTTTCATGTACTCTGTTTCACTCTGCTACTCTGTTATATCTTCTTGTATCTGCCACGCCTAAACAAATCTTTTCCATCATGCTGACAATTATTCCTTTTTATGGGTCAATTAGCTCCACTCCACCTAATGAGCTGAATTCATGCCTGTTATCACGCCTCTGAAACGTATGGAGTGACATCAGGGATAAATTTGTCCCATTAAATTCTTTTAATCTTTCCTCAGATCAATATCTCTAACCCTTTAATCACATTTGCTGCTCTTCTTGGAATTCTCTGCAATTTGTCAAGATCTCTCTGGTACTGAGGCACTCCCAACTGAATGCATTTTGTAGGTTTAGTCCCAAAAGTGCCATACCAAAAGGAAAACCATATCCCCACTTTGGCTTGAAGCCCAAAATCTCACTGGACTTTTTGCACACCATATCACTATGGAAGGTTGTAAGCAGTTTGCTCTCCACCATCATCCATAGGATTTTCTTGGCATTAGTGTCTTCTACATACACAACATCTGTATTTTGGATTATTTTCCCCTGTTGTCCTTGCATTTTTCCAAGTTGAATCTCATTTTGCTGTTTCTTGCCCATATTTCTTACCTCTCTATGTCCCTCTGTATCATTACCCTCCTTCCTTGGTGTTCATAACACATCCCAGTTTACTGTCATCTGCAAATGTAATTAATGTACTATTTATCTCTCTTCCAGCTCATTAATAACAGTTTAAAACAAAACTGCCTCTAGCACTGATGCCTGCAGTTTTCCCCTGGACACCTCCCCTAGCTCATTACATCGTCATGTTGTTATTCTTTTCAGCCAGTTCTCACTGAGCCACGTATCCAAGCCAATGTCACCATGCTAGTATTCAAGCCAATATGATCCAACTTTTCCAGTAAGATTTCCTGAGGCACTGCACACACCTCTCCTGACCTTCGCTTGAGGTAAATCAAACCACACTAAAATTATGTGAAAGACAATGGACAATGGAAATTTAGGACGGCAGTGGGGTTGGAGCAAAGGGCCAGGAGTTTCTCCCAGGAGCTAGGACACCCAATTCAAGTCTAGGCAATGCTAGGGTCGTTCCCTTTTAATGTTTTGGGTTTGTCCCAGTCAAAGGAAAATGTCATGGCAGCATTGTACAGTGGGTAATGCACCGAACTAGAAATCAGGAGATTGGGTTTCATTCTGACTCTGCCACTTACTTCCTGTGATCTTGGGGAATTTGCTTAGCCAGCCATGCCTCGGTTTAGCCTTCTGTAAAATGGGCAATAATGGCACCTTTGTACAGTGTTCTGAGATCTAGAAATTATAGGTGCTAACATGTTTTCTCACTCCATACCCCTTTTGCATTCTCCTCTTCCCCTAAATTAAACCCCTTCCAACTCTGTTGTATTTCTGAACGGGGTATGTGAGTAGAAACCCCAACATCGCCAATCAGATCTGATGTGATTGCACAGGGGGATAGCAACTGCGACAAGAACGCTCTGTGGGTTCCCAAGAGGTTTGGGTATATTCAAGATGATTCCCTTGGTGGTGTGGGACTGAAACCAAACAGTAAAGGGGAAACTCCACTAATGGGAAAAACATAGCAGCCAAACCCCAAGGCCAGTTCTCCAGGAAACCAAACCCCCACCCCAGATAATCAACTTGGTGGTGTCTCTGTGTGCAACACTGACCTCTACTGGAGGCAGACTGGAGCTGACTTTACAGTTAATGGAGGGCTGGTTCCCTCCCTTCTGTCTTGCTCTTCTTACTCTCCTCTCAGCTCACCTAAGCTGCATGTGATCCTCCAATCAATGCCCCAATCTGTGAATCCTCAGTGCAGGGCCAGGAACCGCTCAGTTCTGCTTCTACAAGGCTGGGTCTGCCCCTGTGACACATCTAATCTGTGCCCTGCCTGCAGTACATGTATCAGTGCAAAGAGGAGAGTGGAATAGTGTTGATCAGAGGCCCTGCAGTTGTGGGAGCTGCGTTGCCTCAATGCAGGCAGCTGTACAGGAACATGGACATTTTGGGGCAGGGAGCATACTCTTACTGTCCCAGAAAACAGGCCAGAACACCACTCCAGACATTGCCTTGCAGGAAGAGACAGACTGAGTGGAGCTGGCATGGGACAGGTAGGAAGGCAGCCATTATAGGACTGGCTCTGCAAGAGGAGAGAAGTGTTGTTAGTCAGTGGGGCAAGGAAGATCCTGAGCAACTAACTAGGGCTGCTCTGTATCTTGTCACAAGGCCTGGCTCTTGACAGATGCTTGCCTGCCAGCAAGACCAAGTGTGCAGAGGGAACTTAAGCCCGCCCCAAGCCCTGATCAGCACTGCCAGACTGTATCAGCTACCCACAAACAGGGGAGTTCCATCTACTAGCTGCATCAGGAGAGCTGCTTAGAAAGCTCAGTAGGTATCCCCCTCTGGGCCGTAAGTGCTATCCCTGATTCTCCATGCAGTTTGACAATCCTGGTGTCTGTCTGAATGGTATTGCACATGCTGCCCAATCTCACCTGGGCACTTGCAGTAACTTCAACTGCAAGCAGTAAGCCCAGCACGAGAGAGGCCAGGGATGGTCCTAAGGAACTGCCCCTTGTGCATGGGAAAGGTTCCATCGTGGGATTTGCACTGCAGCTTCCTAACACATCCCATCTTCCTCTAGTAAAGCAAAATGACAGCGGGCGCAGAGAGCTGGTACATCAGAACCCATCCAGCTCTCTCCTGCTGACAGCTCTCCTCCCACTTGCCTCTTGCTGTTTCTAATGCTCCCTGGTGTTGTGTGATAGATCATTGGACCCTGGGAGGGTCCGATTAATGGGCTCAGTGAGAAACTGTGAGATGTGCGGGATTTCTCCAATTTCTAATTAAAAGCATCCGGGATTGGGAGTCCCAAATGCAGCTGTGGAGGGAGTCAGTCTTAGGAAGGGACTCTTCTGTGCATTCCTCAGCCATCTGGGCACAATGAAACTGAAATATTGGAGTGGTTTTGCTTAGAGATTGACTGGTTGCCTCAGTGGATGTTTAGCAAAAACGAAGGCCAACGTTGGATGCATCTGCCTTTCTGAAAGATGATCTCATCCCCATCCCACAGACAAGGAATCTTGAACTGGGTGGTAGCTGGTTCCTGAAACAGCTTTGCAGATTTCTGTAAGGTTTCTTCGCTCTCCCAGACTGTAGGTCAACAAGCACCATTTGCCCATCCTAAACCATTTGCTTCATGTTTAACCTAATGTACACAAGGGACACATCTAGCAACTGGAAATCTATCCATTGGCAGACCATCCCTTTGCACCCATGCCTTTCCTGCCCTCTGTAAAGTGATCACCTCCCTGGGTGTTGAATTTTTTGGGCACGTTTTGGCTTTCATGGAACTTTTTACTGTTCCACAGAATATTTCCCTTGCTGCCTTCTCGTACTTAATTAAAACCATTGTTTTTCTGGGGAAATTTAATTGAAAGAACATGTATTTCTACCTCTTCTTTGGAAGAAATAAAGAGCCTTCATACTTGTGCTGTTCTAGTACAACTAGGGGAATATAATAAAATCACAGCAGGACCCAAAATAAAGCCTTATATTCAGACACTGATGTACATATAGCCAAAACATTGTGATGCTTGAAATCCAGCTCCATAGTTTGCACTTGATTCTAATCTCTAAGTCAACAATTGCAGACACTCTTTCTTTGTAACTGCAGGGCAAGGACATAGTCAGTTGCAGGTTTTTTATAGCTGGTGAAATTAGTACAAACAGCAAGAAATTTGTTTATCAAGGAAGATACAAGTATGGGAGATGGCAGAATGTATAAATGGGTTTGGATTTCAAATACCCACAAAGTTCTGGGGTATTCAGAGTATTCTGGGTTTTAGTTCAAAGCCTATCTTTAACAAGCATTTGCAAATACTTTGACTTTGTTCAGTTATTGTTCAGTAACAAAATGTATGTGCAACACTGTCCTCTACTGGATGCAATCAGAATTGCTCAACTATGTGTCATAACCCTACACTGTTAACAATGACTCACCTCTAGCTCAAGTGGGTAGGGCCTGCAATTTTGGAGCAGGAGAATTTTAGTTTCTCTGTACTGCTGCTGTGAAGTTCTGAATCATGAATCACCAAGTTCCTAGATGTACATGGATTTGATCTTTCAGCTCTAAGGACTGCACTTCAAGGTACTTTACAGACTGTGTAATGTACACCAATATATTGAGGGCTGATGGGCTCTTTCGGAGATGCAGCTGTCTCTGCAGTGTCAACACAACACAATGGTTTAGATCAGGAACTGAATGATGATTTATCCATTTCAGACAACAAGTGAGAATTTAGGTGGGAAGAGTGCATTAATCTGAGTTGGACTTTAGCCCAGACATCAGACACCAAGACTAATTCCTAGTGGAAAGAGCACTGGACTAGGACTCAAGAGACCTCAGGACTTTTACTTATATAGGTGCCTATTACCCCCCGTTCCCCGTCCTGATTTTTCACACTTGCTATCTGGTCACTCTAGAGCTAGGTGTCCATTATTATTATCATTGAAATGTACCACGAGATCTTGAATAACCACAAATGATTAGGAGTCAGTCCTGGTTTATCATCTCACCCAATACCCAGCATCTTGGCAGCAGCACAGCACCCCCTAACACCATACTGGGGTATTGATTCAGTACTGACTCAGAGGAAACAGCAGACCTATTTCAGACCTATTGATTCACTGAAGCCACTTCCTGATGTAGCTGGGTTTCTGATAACTTTCATCCAACTACTGATTCAGATTATACCTGCTCCAAGGCCAAGAGAGGAACAATCACAGGTTGGTGTGTAAACTGTTGGCAGAACATAGAGAACTTTCTTCAAGCAGCAGCCACACATATAATGTGTGCACACATTGGTGCTCTTTATAATAACCTACAAAAATGTTGTTACAACTGGACTTGTTGTTTTAAAATAAATGTCACCTCATTTACTATTCCTATTCTTTTAACTCCCCGCTGGAGCTGGTGTTATTGGAAAAGGCCATTTCTTTCTCTGTCCTCAGACTCTCTCTATGGGATTATTCTCCCCAAAGTTGCTATGTGATATGTATAAGATGGAGATGAGAGCTGTTCACAGGACAAAGAAAAGATCTGAGTGGTAGAAAAAGTGAGAATATGTGAGGGACTGTCTACAAGAAACCGTCCAAGCGAGTTATAGTTTAGGTGCCGGGCTCCCACATTGTACTACATCTCCTACGATGCACAACAGCCTCCTCCCACTTGGGTGAGTAGAGGTGGTCACATCATGGGAGTTCCTGGCCCTGGTGTATCTTGGGTGAAGTAGTTCGAGTAGGGAGCTGAGTCCATAAAGAAGAATGGCGACATGAGGAAGCTGAACTACAACTCTCATGAGGTGTCACAGCAGCATATCGAAATCAAAATATTTCAGTTTTCTGCTGAACTATTTTAGTTTTGGGACATCTCGATTTTTTGATGAGAAAAGAAAATTTGTCTATGCAAAGCAGACACTTTTTGAGAAAAACTTTGTTTAGTTAAAATCCAAGTTTCCACCAATACATTTTAGATGAAAACTTTCCTATCAGCCCTAGTATTTATACCATGCTCATCATTATGGTATCCAAATGCCCAGTGAGTGATATTTACCAGCCTTCGTATTCATCCTGGACACAGGACTGTTGCAAAGAACTTGCACCCTGGCATGTATAGCTCGGGCACTGACTTCTGATAACTATGCTTCAGGTTTTAGCTCTCTTTAGAATGTGATTGCAGGATTCTCTGAGGCAAACACAGGCTGTATGCAGCAAAATCAGAAAATTAACTTTTGTTTTACAATCAAAATCTATGATTTAACAAGACAGATTTTACTGTCACACCTGTGTCACATAGGCAACCTTTTCTATGGCCTTCCTGCAGGAGAAAGGGCCTGATTCTGCTCCCATTGTCTTCAGGCTGAGAAGACCCTAACTGGTTTCTCTGAAGCACTACCAATTTTTCAGAATACTGTAGAATAGGTAAAGCTGGGCCAACCCAATCCCCCGCTGTAAAATGAGGAAAATAATACTCCCTACTATATGGGGTGTTGCCAGGGTTTACTTACTTACTTACTTACTTACTTAATTAAATAATTAATGGTATTAAAGTGCTTTGAGACCCCCAATAAAAGGCCCTATATTAGTAGAGATGTGCAAATAACAGATTTTCCAATTCACTGGCAATTATGAAAAACTGTGGACAATAATTAATTTCAGGTCAAACCAAAAAAAATTTTTTTTTGAAATTTTCAATGAATTGAAAAGTCAGAAAAAAATGTGTTTTGGGTCAAATAAAACAATGTTTTGGTTTGGTTTCAATCTCAAAATGAAAAGTCATTTTGAACAGAAAAGTTTCATCTAGAAAATGTTGAAACAAAATATTTCAACTTTTTGCAGAATTTTCTTTGTTTTTTCTACATGAACAAGTCATCCAAACCGACATGAATTCACAAACTGTTTCAGTGTATGCAAATCTGCATTTTTCAGCAGAAAAAAGTTTTGGTTTAAAAATTTTGTCCAGCTCCATGTGTAAGTGCAAAAATGTCATGATTATCATGCTAAACCCACAGGTAAAAATCTGCTGTGGTCTCAGTGAGTCTTCTTGTAAATTATTGACAATGGAAATACAAAAACTTGAAACTGAAGTTATAAAATACTTGTGACAAAAAAAAAATACCCTCATTTTCTTTCAAGCTACCTCCTTTCTTCGGGTCTATCTGATAGTTCAGTTTGGGATTTTATCACATATTAAACATGTGTGGTGGCACACAATTGGGTTCTCTAAAAGGAATAATTACAGCAAGACTTTACTTTGTTGGTAGTCTTTGTCAGCCCCTACTAAAGAGTTGGAGCCTTCTCCCTTGCAGCCCCAGTGATCTTCCTGCCTGAGCCTTCAGTGAAGTTGTTGTTATCCTCCATTTCTGGACATTACAACCAGTCGCCAAGGAAATCACGACTTCACGGCAGAACCGTGTAACAGGATGGGATGAGAATCCTGGAATAAATATAATTGGGCCAAATGTTTCTTCTCTTCTTCCTCTAACAGCAGGGAGCAGAAATTAGTAGAGCCGCAGTGTTGGGTAAGGAAGAGATACATGAAAGAGGTGACTCCCCTACAAACCCATGAGCTGAGAGGGGAAGCACACTGCCATACAAATGGAACATCACTTCCAATTGCACCTCTCCTTTTCTTCTTCCCTCCTTCCTGCCCTCCCCAATGCAACTCTGCCTCTGCAGAGGCAAAACTGAAAGTCAACAGTGAAGTAGTGTACCATGTGAGAGCTGGATACGATGCACCACTGTTATTTCCTTTGGCTAAAGCAGAGTCCAGTTTACAAGGTAATAATCTCAGCGAGCATCACCAGGACATAATTTCAGAGGGCGTTGTCAGAAAAGTCAGGGGTTAGAAAGAGATGCTATTTCACTTTGCTATGGTAAATTAAATGGCTTATTACAATTCCATTAGCTGAAAAGCAGGGCTGAACTTGGAACAAACTATGGAGGCTCTGAGCTCAAGGGACATTATTTATAAGGACCAGTGTTGAGCAAGATGTGTGCTCAAACTTATTGTCAATCGAAAACAAAAAGCCAATGGCAGGCTTCAGGTTGTGTGTACACCTGAAAATTCTCAGCCAAGAGGGGAACCATGGACCTGATCTGGGCTCCCCCAAATCACATTAAATTCTATAGATGTTCTATGAGGGCTCTGCATGCTGGACCATGAAGGCATGTCCCTGCATCAGGGAGTGTGGTCACCGTATTTATAATATGCCTTAAACACACCTCTCTGGCTTGGATTGCTCACGCAGCAGGACAACAGTGTAACAGCAGCAATTTAATGTGGCAGATTTCTCAGGCCCTGTAGTTCGACTACACTTTATTAAAACGTGATGGGGAAGGAAGAGGAGTTCCTCTTGTTAAACCTTTATCTGGGAGCCAGAACTGTAACAGCCAGGTGATATGCAGTAAGATGTAATTTCATGATGCAGTTCTAATGCAGTTATTTCACTAGTGAAGTGGTGGTATTACTAACGCTTAGCACAGCAACTCTCATGGTGTGTTGTTAAAAAAAAGCAGCCATTTGTTGACATTGTGCGTCCAAGAATCTGTTCACAACAACTAAACGTAAGTGAGAGCATTAAAAGCAGTGCACTTGCACAGGGTCTCCATCTTTGCCCCCACCCCCTCTGACCACCAGGAAAAAGAAAAGAAAACAAAACTGACAGGTTGCAATTCTGTTCAGGGGCCCCCAATTTCCATAGTGCAGAGGGCCCCAAAATTCTTTATCTGGCCCTGATTAGGAGAAGCAATTTGGCCTAGGGTCTTGTGACCAGGACTATGAACTGGGAACTTCTGTAATCCAGTTCTGTTTGTGATTGCCTATATGGCCTTGGGCAAGTCACTTAATGTCTGTCTGATTTCTTACATGTAAAATCATTATTAGAAAAAAATCAATTTGTACTGAGAAATAACCATTTTAGGTGCTGATCCTGAAATGAGCTCTACACAAGCAACCCCTTGTGGCTCCAAAGACACGACTGGGGCCATGTTGCGACCTTGTGCCCTTTAAAAGTGGGAGCTGTAGTTGTAGGTCGCATGCTGGCTCCTAGTCATGTGCTCCACAGGAAACTGTATATAAGGCTTCCTGCCTCCTTAGGCAGAGATGCAGATAGGAGAGACCCAGGCTTAGGGAACAGACTCAACTGTGTGTGCCTGCCAGGTGGAATGCCTGAGAAGAAGAAACCTGCCGTGAGCATGAGCCAGCTGGAGAGGGTGGGGAAGCCCTGGGACAAGGACCTAGACAAGACCCTGAGGGATAGTGAGGCTCTTTTGAATCTTTGTTTCTATATTAATAAAGAAAAGAATTGAGGAAAGTCTGCAGACAGGCTGCTCCAGCATCTCCACTGCTGCTCAGAGTTTCCCAGAGCAGTGGCAGCTTGAAATTAACAATACACTGGCCAGTTTCACTGTCACTATTCAGAATCTTATGGGCAACTGTGAAACTGACAAGAATAATGTTAATTTTATTCCTGCCTTGATAAAGCTATGAGCAGCAGCTGCAGCAGACACTTGGGAAGAGACAGAGGAGCCAAAAAACAAAGGCTAAAGGACTTGGGATAGAGTAGTGGAGATATCTCAGAACATGCTCTCTGCAGGGAAGGAAGAAGAGAGCAAACGCTCCTTTCCAGCAAAAAGGAAGAGGTGGTTCAAATGTATTAGATACCTGCTAGGAAGAGATTGATATGAACAATGGAGTCAATCAGCAGAGACTAAGGATAGTGCCCCTGAAAGAATGCCCAGCACCTTCCCAACAGCTACGTCTGTGGGGAGGGCTGGTCTTCTCACCAGGGCTCCTCCTTTCATTTTACTGGGGAGCCTCTCAACCTGGTCAGCCTTCGGTCACTTTAAGTTCTCTGGTTCATAAATATATGTTGAATACATCAAGCCTGGCATTCCATGTTCCAACTTGAGCATATGTAAACTTCCCAAATACCAATTGTACTTCTTAATTCTTAAAGATTTATTGTGCAGCAAAATGAATTTTCCCCATTTTCTTTAAAAGCACACTTTACTTTTTCTGCCCATGTTGCAAAGAATCGTTACTGACTGGCCCAGCCCAGAGTATAAAAAGGTAAACACTTCTGACTATTATAATAATTTATTATAAGATTCAACCCCAAGTGTTGTCACTGACCTACAGGAATAATAATAGTCAGTCTCATGATCAAATCACTTTACAAAAGAGGAGCCTGATTGTGATAACATTTGCATCCAGTGTAAATTAGCAGTAAGCCCATTGAAGTTAATGAAGGTGAACTGGTGTTCAGTGATCTTACTGCCAATTTACATAGGATCAAAGCCAAGGAAGTGAACATTTTTCAACCTCTGACAAAATCTCTATGTTGCTGAGCTTAGAGGAAATTCTATTTAATACTATATAGGGCAATATTTGAGTTTAGACCCAGTCTGGAAACTTTGGGCCTGATGCCAATCTCATTGACAGCTCTTTTACACCAGTGTTACATCACTAGTTTGAGTGGAATTACTCCTCATTATACCAGTATAAGTGAGAAGAATGAAGCTCTTTTGCTTTAGATAACACTCAAACTTAGATTTGAATTTAATCCCTTTTGAAAAAGCAAGAGATTTCCTTTCATGACCAGCCCTGGTAAAAGTTGGCAGCTTTTCTTCTGATGTGCAGCTTTACCATCCTTGGTAACTTAGTGGACCTTTTAAGTCAATAACTCCAAGAAATGCTGACATCCTGTTTCTTAGACAGGAGCTTTGTACGGTACAAACTGACAGCAAAAGGCTTTTCTTTCTCTCCCTCTTTTTCTAAAGAAACACAGGAGAATGCTGTAGATCCTCCTCTTGGTTAACCACAGATTCCATGAAAAAGATTAAAGTTACAGTATGCACTGTCTGCAGTTCCTCTGAGTAAGAGATTTCCATTGCAAATTATTATCCATCATATTGGTGCATAATAATTATACTGTATCCATTTGGTCTCTGCAGTCAAGACCTGGAGAGGAACAAATGTCTGAGGAGTGACAGTATTTATCTACTGCTCTTCTTGGCTCCCAGTCTGAGCATCTATTTTGAACTCTGAACCCTCCGACTTCCAAGAACTATAAAGGCACCATCAGAAACACAAAACAAAACAGTGTTTAACTTCTGTCAGTCTTCTAAAAGCCAGAAATTTCAGAAAAGAGCAAATACAGAACTGATCTGCTTAGCTTGTGCTAAAAAGTAGACTATGGTTTTTTTTCAGTATTTATTATTTTTAAAATACTACAGTAATTCCAGCAAAGAACCCAAGTCCTGCAGTAACTCTAGAGTAAGCTGTAAAGGTTTGGGCCAAGTACGGGAGTACGCCTTTCAGTAAAAGTAAAAAGTTTAACACTTTGCAGCAACTCTAGGCAACAGTTCATTAGGGCAGGATAATTGCAGCTATGTAACACACGCTCTTTATTTAAGATCACATGAAAGCCCTGAAGTGCCTCTAGGTAGCAATTAGCAAAGGGTCATTCGGGTGTTTATATAAGCGTTTCTGTAACGAGGATGGTGGAGTCCTGCCTCTCTTCCCTGCCTCCCCGTGATGCCTGCAGCCCAGCATGTCAGTTTCAGAGGCTCCAGGCAGAGACTCGGCTGTGGGACAGGAGGGATGGCTCAGCCCCAGCCGCGGGATGCCTGCAGCACTCCCGGTGCCCAGCTTTTCGGATGCCCGCTGGCTGCTGGCACCTTCACGGCGGAGAGGGGCGGACCCAGCCCAGGGAGCTCACCTCACACTCAGCATTTCACATCGCCCAGGCTGGCCCCTCCAGGCTGGCTCTGGGGGGGCCCCACCCCAGCCCCTGTGCAGAGTAGCCGGGGGGGCGCGGACCCCCCCCCCCCTTACCTTGTCCGGCTGGTGGCCGAGGTTCTGCAGCCGCTCCTTGTCCGAGCCGCTCCGGATCTCCACTCCGGGGGCGGCGGCGGGGGGCTCCCGCGGGGGCTCGGGCTCGGGCGCCGCCGGCTGCGGCTGCCGGCTGCCCCGGGCTCCGCGCTGCCCCACGCTCAGGGCCCCGAAGTCCAGCGTCTTGCTCTCGAAGGCGCCCTCCACGCTGCAGAACATGCCGCCGTACTTCTGCCGGGGGACCTGGGCCGTGGTGCCCGGCCGCGCCAGGTACACGGGCAGCTCGTCCTCCTCCCGGCCCCGCCGGCCGCCGCCGCCGCCGCCCGAGGCCATGGCCGGGATCCGGAGCGGGGAGCCGAGCGCCGCGTCCTGAGGCAGGGGCAGCAGCGAGCGCCGCGCGCGGAGCTGGGGGGGGAGGGGGGGTCTGAGGCGCGGGGAGGGGGGGGCGCTCTGCTGCTGCGGCGCCTCCGCCCGGGCTGGGAGCGGGACACGCGGGCTCAGCAGGGGGCTGGGCAGGGCGCGGGGATTCGGAGCCGCTCGCGGCGGGCTGGGCACGGGGCCGGACACTCACACGAGAAAGGGGCCGGGCCCCTGGCGCGCTCTGGGCACTAGCACTGGCCGGGGCTCCCGCTCGGCAGGCCGGCCGGGCACTAGTGCTCACAAGTGCTGCCCCTCAGGGCGGAGGGCTGAGCGCTTGCACTCCCCCCGCGCTCGCTCTGGCAAAGAGCAGCTCTGTGCACACACTCCCTCGCACGGAGCAAGGGGCTGCACGCTCCCTCGGATCTCCCCGGGCACCCGCCCTCTGTGCACACAGCACACGTATCAAGACGCATGGATGCACGCGGGGAATGGGGCTGGATCCTGTGATTTCACTGAGACTAGAGTTCTCTGGTTGTCAGTGTGAATGCTCGTGCCCCTAGGCTCACTGAGTTTGGGGGCTCGTGGGCAGCTGTGTTCCCTGGCTGTGCTAGTGCACAGCCCCCTTTCTCAGCGTGACTGCTGGGGAGTGCTAGAGGACTGCCCCACCACTGCGAGTGGGAATGCTAGTGCCCAGCTCTGCAGCCTGTGACAGATTGCTAGAGCAGATTTCCCCTTCCTGAGTGTTAACACGGGTGAGTAGAGAGCTGATCCGAACCCGACTACTGGTATGGTTTCTGCTCACCTCCTCCTGCCCATGGGCCAGGGTCAGCCGGGCGGTGGCTGTGGGCCCAGCTCATGCTGGTCACTGCCACCTTGCTGCACTCTGTGTGTGCAGCAGAGTGAGTGTCCTGATGAGTTGCAGCGTCTCCCACTCCAAGCACACTCAGCACTGCCAGGTGGTGGTCACCGCCATGCTGATCCCACTGGTAGGAGGCAGCCTGAGGTGAATTTCAGGCATGGGGAATGGGAAGGTCCCACTAGGCCGAGCTCCAAGGAAGTGGGGGGAAGTGTTGGGTTTGGGTCTGGTCAGTCATGAAAATGACTCAACAGTCTTGGGTCAGGTCCAGATCCAGGTTGGGCTTTAAAATTAGGCTCTAGTAGACCTCTGCTGAGGAATATTAGTAGTGCCCAGCCCTACTCTCTAGGAAATGCTAATGTGCAGTCCTCACTCGGGAATGAATACTGGAACTAATCACAGACTATACTCACTGTGCGGAATAATACTTAGCTCTTACACTGAACTTTTTATCCATAGATCTCAAAGCACTTTACAAAGGAGGTCAGTATCCTTATCCTCATGTTACAGATTGAGAAGCTGAGGCACAATGAGGTGAAGCGACTTGCCAAAGATCACCCAGCAAGGCCAATGGCAGACCTTAGTGCCAATCCAGTGTTCTATCCGCTAAAGTGGCAGAATCTAGCCTTGATTGGGGCAATCCACTGTTTTTATACTGAGTGGGCTGTGCATAAGCACTTGTTTGCACACTCAGGAAGTGGTCTTGTGCACTTGTACACACTCACAAGCACTCACCCACACAACGATCATAACTGTGCACTCATAAGTCACTTCGTCACACTATTGCATAGTCACACACACGGGCGTAGTCATGCACATAAAAACACTTTCACACTCGTCAGCTACATAGCTACATAGAGACTTACAATAGACTTGTATTCACGCTACAATTACACATAGGCACAAGCTCATAAACACACCTTCAGCCCCATTCATACCATCTCACTCATGCACGGGCACATACATGCTTGTTTACATTGCATTTTGATGATCACACTGAGGCTTTTGTTTAAAAGCATAGAACTTAAGGACAGTTGTATGGCCAGGATTGAGGTTTACATATTTCAGGAGAGTATTTAACAGAGTAAAACAATAACCTGCCAAGTCTGTCAGACTGTATAAATTGTGGTCAAACTTGGTTTTTTTCATTCTTTTTCTGATCAGTGATCACTCTATCAGGTATGTTAATGTCTATACACAGTACCAGGGCTTTACATCAGATCAACTGACTTCAGACATACTGAGAATTGCACCTATTATCATTGCCAGTTATCATTTCTCCAATTTTTCACCACAAAACCCAGTAGTTTTATCTCTCTAAATTCAGTGCTTGACTCAGCCCCAGGTCTCAAGGACCAGGATGTAGGGTCCTTAGTAGCAAAACATCCACCTCGAGTGGAGGAATGTTGATTCAACACATCCCCTGTGCATCCTTTCCTATGCTATCCACCTTCCTCCAGGATAACACCTTCCCCTGGACAGACAGGGCCTGTCCTCCCTTGAGGATGAACACATCTTACGGTGCAGCAGTTCCCATTAATGGAAGTGCAATTTATAACACCGCCCTCTGGCTTGCGTGCCAGCAGGGGTGACAGGAGCCCACTGAATGCAGAGCCATTTCCTTATGGAGATGTCTGCAGCTCCAACAAATGCTGCTTAGGAGAATGGGGGCGGGGAGAGTGGGGAAATGTTCTTAGTTCCTGGTGTTGAACAGGCTACTGGAAAACTCAGCAAAGCCATAGTGTCCGTGTGATCGGTAATGCAAGAGCCGAGGGTGAAATCGCTAGGGAAAATCCAAAATACTACAGGATCAAAGAGATGCTAAAAACAAATATGAAGCCAAAGGGTTTTGGTGAGCTTAGGTGAGCTATGCTCTCAGGTTCACATTTCTCACTCAGTAGTATGCACTATCGGCACAATTCTACCCTCAGTTACACTAGTGCAGCCCTGCAGAAGGTTGAATTTGGTCTTATTTGTTTCCTGATCATAGCTACCTTTGAAATCAAGCTGCATCTAGCTTTGTAACTCTGTGGAAGGTTATCCATGTCTCTTTCATCTGTGCAGCTTGGTTAAACATATACATGCTCTTTTGATGGCAGGAACAGCTCCTTGGGAAAAGCGTTCTGTGGTGCTTTTGCACATATTGTGCTATCCATCACATTATAGATAAGGTGACAGCAACAGTGCCTAAAAGTCTGCACGTGACTGAGAATGAAGGATTGGTTCTGGGAAGCAGCATGAAGAACTTCAGGATTTTGCTTTATAGCTAATATCCATAACAAGCACATGACCTTGGAAGGCACTGTGGTCCACATAAGGGGTTCTCAACCTTTTTCTGAGGCCACCCAACATGCTATAAAAACTCCATGGCCCACCTGTGACACAACAGCTGGTTTTCTGCATATAAAAGCCAGAGCCAGCGTTAGGGGTTAGCAAGCAGGGCAATTGCCTGGGGACCCATGCCAGAAGGGCCCCTATGAAGCTACATTGCTCAGGTTTCAGCTTCAGCCCTGGGTGGTGAGGCTCAGGGCCCTAGGCTTCAGCCCCATGCAGTGGGGCTTCTGCCCTGGGCCCCAGCGAGTGTAATCCTGGCCCTGCTTGAGGCCCCCTAATGGGCCCTGACCCCTGGTTGAGAACTACTGGTCCACAGGACTAGGAACCAGGAGAGCTGGATTTATTTCTCTCTCTGCTACTGATTTTCTGTGTGCCCTTGGGTGCATCATTTCACCTGTCTCTGTTTCCTCATCTGTAATAATGGGGCTACAATACTTACTTACTACAATACTTACAGTGTTGTGAGACTTAACCCACTAACATTTGCAATGTGCTTTGAGATATTCAGCTGCAAGCACTATGAAGGGCACTAAACCGTTGTTATTACTATGATACTTAAAGTGTTGTTATTACTATTTTACTCCTATTCCTCAAAAAAGTTTTCAGTAATGTCATAGCCCATCTGTGGCTACCATGCAGCCAATGCACTTTGAGGTCTTACTAACCCTTAAATAATATGTGCTTATGATCAGTCTGACAGAGGGACCTCTGAGTCCCAGTGTGCAGGGACTTCTGAGTCCCAGTATGCATCTCATCGCAATAGTTCAGACCAGTATAATTGGAAATACTGATCGTCCCAGGCATGGTCATGAGAAGATGGGAGACAGGGCCTTTTCTGTTGAAGGGCTGTGACTTTGGGGTGTTCTTCCCAGCACACAGGCCAAGCACGAGAGACTAAAGAGGATTTAGGTTCCGTTTCAGATTTATTTGCTTTGGGATTGTTTTATATTCTGTCAGCTGAGATCTGACCTGGCCTTTCACAGGAATCAGGGATGGATGTAGGAACCCTTTACTCTTGCATATGGGATGCTGTATTGGCTTGGCTAGCACAGAAGGGGGTGAAGAGCAGCTCTGCTGCAGCCTAATAGTTGGGATCAAGGATGTGGGCATAGAACGTTCCCCCGTGAGAGATGAGGTAGTTGGAGGTGATTACAGAGTTGTGCTGTTCTTTTCACCTCCTGATTGCTCAGGGTTGGGGAGCTCTTCAGCCCCAATAAGCTCATCCACTCCATGCTCCATTCTGGATCTGCTTACTGGTAAGAGTGAGCCATCTCAGCCAGCCAGCTGGGGAGACCAGCCTCCACCTCTGTTGAATTGGAGCAGCTTTGAGCATATGCAGAGCATCTCTGGCATCAGCCCCCAAAGGCCAGAGGTGGGGTGGGGGGGTCGGATGGCAGGGGGGTGATGAAGTCGCATACTCTGGCTCCCTGGCAGTGGGCTGGACGCATTGCCATGCAGTCATCATATAGCAGCATCTGGGGAGGGGAACCTTTCTCAGGATTGAAACTGATCCACAGCCACACACCTCCAGGCAGTTCTGCTGTTGACAGTAAAGTCAAGATTTGCCTCTAAATTTGGGCTGGGTGTGTAGCATCACCTAGCCCTAGAATGTAAGTTCTTCAGAGCAAGAGAGCCATGTTGTTATGAGTCTTAACAGAACCAGACACATTTTCAGTATTGTATATACATTAATTAAAAACTATCTAGTCCAGATTCTAATGTTCTTACATATGTTGAGTAGTTCCTTACTCCATGAATGGGCTCATTGAAGTCACTGGGACATCCATGGAATAAGGTGCTATTCAGTCAGAGAAAGGGCATCAAAACATCTCTTGTATATTGCTCAATACCGTGTGGGGGACAATTCTTGGTTTTGTTTCTGTACCTTCTTTAGGATTAGCTCAAGTTGCCATTCACTTTTAAGATGTATTTTTGTAACATTGATGATAGGTGCCCTGAGGCTTTTAATTAGAAGATGCCATGGAAATTAAAGTTTATTATGATTAATATTTAGTATTATATGTACATCAGGGTACTTTTTATTGAGCCCAGCAGAGAGTGCTGTCTAAAGTGCTGTATATGTATACTCCAGACCTGGTTAAAGGCTTTTAATTACACAATTGTAAAATTACCATATTAATTAATTAAATGGATTTAATTTTATTTAAATAATGTATGGCATGCTCATTGCCAGAAACAGATAGTTAAAATCATGAGCCAGGCACAGTGGCCAGGCTACAAAGCCCTACCACCAACCCTATCTCCCCTGTGTCATCTGCACAGGCTAGTTGGAAACAAGGGAAGTGAAATGATCATGGATATAAATGACCAGTCCCAACACATGTTGAAAACAGTCATGGGGGGATACTTACCAGTTTCTACGGGGAGAGAATTCCTCTGAAAAAGCCTTGTTGCCAACTTGAAGCCAAATGAATCTTGACATGGCAAGGAAGGACAACTCAGGTGATCTCAGTTGTCTTTGAGTTCATAAGGTCGCACAGTCTAGGCACCTTCGTCCTAGAGTATAGTTTCTTAGTCCAATAAATGAACAATTCCTTGGTCCTAGAACAATAGTGCCTTTGTCCTAGTGGACAGGAGTCTAGGTCTCAGCCTGCTAGTTGGGCCATTTTGGTCATCTATTGAAACAAATAAATGCAGGGAACAACATTATTTTATGGGAAATGATCCCCTGTATTGACATGCATATATCTGATTTTATAATTGATAATAAGTAGCCCTTTTAACTGGGTTAGAATAATATTTTCATTAAGCCAGACACTCAAAGAAGGAAACTAGTCACCAGTTGTGTTACAGGGCTAACAGCGATAATTATGAATGAGGGGATGAGGTGCAGCCTTCTTAGAAATGCCCTTTAGGTAAATCCCTTTCAGATGCAGGATTAGTTAATGAGATGGGACATAATCACCCTGCCTGGTGTGAATATTTTCTAATTTTGCATACTGGGCCCCTTTGTTTGTTTCCTTTGTTGTTCTTGTCCTCTGCTGTCAGAGCAGCAGTTAGTACGAGTTAGGGAAATCTCTGAGTCATAATGATTACTAACCAATATGCTGAAAAGGTCACTATGATCCACAAAACACAGTGCAACATTCATGTGTATTTTTCATTTGCACTAACCTGTTTGTAGGGTGCCATCTTTTAAATAACGATTTGAAGGGGGGATACAGCTGCTTAGTGAATCATACAAACTGAGAAGTTATTCATAAAGAAGTTTTATTAGGTCATCTAGTCCATCTGCCTGCCAAGACAGATTCGTTCCCTGACCCTGCTGTATATTTTCTAGTGTTTTTTCTAATCCATTTTTCAATGTTTCACGCTGTTGGATGATTAGCTGATTCATTAAACTATGCACTATCAATCAACAAACTTTTTTTTTTTGGTAGCCCTTTTTTTCCAAATGCTCTATTGAAATGAAATCATCTATAATAAAAGTGGAATGGCACTTTAAAAAAAGACATTTCCAAATCATTAGCTTCCTCTTTCCATTACCATGGTCTCTTGTCTATTGGAAATTGCTAAATGCACCTGGAGGTTAGGATCTGATTTTCTTTTCCATTGTCTCATTAACAAAATGAAATGCATGTCAGCCCTTGTTCTTGTTTTAAGGTACAAGCACATTTCTGTACTGAGAAACAAAAGCACTTCATTAAACTATAGTGCTGAGCACTATAGCCAGATTTTGTAAAGGGAGGGGTCATTTTATGACCTATGAGAACATCGGTAGTTCTTTAATGCGATGATTTTCTCTGTTATACCGTGATCAAGTCACCCCTTACGTTTCTCTTTAATAAGCTAAATAGATTGTGCTCCTGGAGTTTCTCACTACAAAACATGTTTTTCAGTCCTATCTCATTCTCACAGTTCTTTTTTGAACTCTCTCCAGTTTATCAACATCCTTCTTGAAGTGTGGATACCAGAACTGGACACAATATTCCAGTGGCAATTGCACCAACAAGTATAGCGGTAATATAAGTTTCCTACTTCTACTTGATATACTCCTATTAAGCCCTTTTAGCCACAGCATCACTGTGCCATGCTGGCACTGAAAGAATTAACTAGATCTGGAGAGCTCAATTAGGGCACCTTGTTGCACCTGGAGGGTGGGCCAAGTCCAATTAAAGATGAGTCACAGCTGGTGGGGTCACAGCTGCTGGAGGGAGGGGACAAAGATGAGTCACAGTTGCTGTCTTCTTCATTATTTACTACTTCTCCAATCTGTGTCACTTACAAACTTCATCAGTAATGATTTTATGTTGTAGTTTTTTTAAATAATTGATAAAGGTCATTGATAAAAATATTAAATAACGTAGGACCAAGAACCTAACCTTGTGGGTTCCCATTAAAAATACACTTACTTGATGATAATTCCTGTTTACAGCTACCTTTAGAGACCTATTAATTAGCCAGTTTTTAATCCATTTTAGTATGTGTCACGTTGATTTTGTATCATTCTAGTTTCTTAATCAAATGTGGGTATCAAGTCAAATATCTTATGAAGTCTTAGGTATATTACCTTAACATTATTATCTTTAGCCACCAAACTTGTAATCTTATTTAAAAAAAAAGTTAGTTTGACAAAATGTAGTTTCCCCCCATGGCGATTGGCATCAATTATATTACCCTCCTTAATTCATTATTAATCGAGTCCTGTATCAACTATGTATCTTGTGGCTCAGAGTGCTATATTTCTGGTTCTAACAGGAAGAGTGTTTTTTGATAAAATGTCTACTAAATTGCTCCCTTCCACAGCATCATTGCTTCAGCCAGTTGCAGACTTTGCCCCCTGCTTCTCCCCACAACAAACTCTTCCTTGGGTTGTGTATACCCATGGGGGAAGGAATGTGGGTACAAGCAGTGGCTCACCATGCTGAGCATAAGGTGCATATCACGATTGCATATCACACACTACGTAATTGTATGTGTATGACACTTTGCAGGTGCACATCTCCCAAAGGCACCATTTAAGCAACTATAAGGTTACATTTATTTTCATGGTAATTTTTTAATTGTTCTGGTGAGGAGAAGGAAATGAGGCAGCTGGGCCATGAAGTAACTCTCCCACAAGAAAGTGGCATGGTTTTCTAAGAGGAACTTGAAGCACCTTGGTTCCAGTTCTGGAAATGCATGAAAATATGCATTGAAGAAGCTACTAAACTATGGGAAAGGCTGCTTCTCCAGCTGTGCTGTAGAGGCATGTGTGAGGAGGAAATACTTCCCCACTGTAATGATTCCCAAGATGATTTGACATCTAAAAAGACGCTGCACTGGTCATGTTCACTGCAAGCTCCAAAATCTGTATTGAATTCAGTGGGAGAAGGAGCAGGCCCGTTATTGTTTAGTTGTATTGTTGTAGACGTGCCAAATATGGCTAGATATAGTACACACATAGAATGGAAAAATGGTCCGTGCCCCAAGGAGCTTTCATCTAGTTCCTGTGTTTATATCAGGAATGTCTCATTTCTTTTTACCATCCCTTCTATGCAGGGCCGGCTCCTGGCACCAGCGTTCCAAGCAGGTGTTTCGGGCGGCAGTTCGAAAGGGGTGGCAGTTCCTTCGGCCATGGTGGCAATTCGGCGGCAGCTTCTCTGTGCCGCCCACTGCGGTGGCAAATCAGCGGCAGCTTCTCCCCTTTGCGGCCGCAGTGGCAAATTGGTGGCAGGTTCTTCCTTTTGCCGTCCACGGCGGCAGTTTTTTTCACTGCTTGGGGTGGCCAAAACTGTAGAGCCGGCCCTGCTGCTATGTCTGATACTCTCAGAGCTGGTCAAAGTGGGGCTCAGAACATGTTCCACCATTAGAGGTCTCCTCCCTTCAGTGCTAGGGAAGCGCTGCCAGAAGCAGCCTGCTAGTGTAGAGATAAGTCTGCTTATCTTTGTTATTTCATTCAACACCTGGGCAAAGCACTGTAGAGGAATCCACCAGCTGGTAACTATTGTACTGAATCATATTAGCATCTGTTCTGACTCAATCATCCTCTAGATTATTTTCTGCATGAATGTTCTTTGATGTTAATAATGCTACAGTATTTGAAAGCAATGACCCAAACTCTGTTGCCCAATGATGTTACTACAGGGCTTTGGTTCATTACTGTAGAACAGTGTGCTGGGTATGCTTTTTTTTTTCTTTTTGTTTTTTTTAAATAAGGTAATGTCTTGCTCAGTTATTAAGGTTCAATCCTGCAAGACTTTGATGTTAAAGGGAGTTCTTGCATGAGTATGAATTATTCCTGCGAAAGTATTACCCATGAGGTTGCGAGTCTGCAGGATCTGGCCCTTGATTTGTAAATTAGGTTAGTTAATGCTATGAATTTCAGCAGCAGACCCTGCTAGTGTTGTTGTGTTCATTATATTGTTATTACAAAAAGGTCTGAGATGCCCTGAACCAGAGTTTGGGGATGTTTGAATTCAGACTTCCAGTTCAGGCTTGTTATACTGGTTGGAACTGCACATCAAGCCAAACTCCCTCAAAGTCCAGGGCACTTGATACAGGTTTCATAATTGTCATTCCTTTTACTGGTTTCAGAGTAGCAGCGTGTTAGTCTGTATTCGCAAAAAGAAAAGGAGTACTTGTGGCACCTTAGAGACTAACCAATTTATTTGAGCATAAGCTTTCATGAGCTACAGCTCACTTCATCGGATGCATTTACTATTACTACTTCTAATATTGAGCACTTATGCTGTGGCAAAAATGTCCTCAGGCTATACAAAACAGAAATTAGTAGACCTTCCCTGCCCAAAGATCTTATACTCTAAGAGCCTCTTTTACCTGCAGCTGAAGTCAATGACAGTTTTGCCTTTGACTTCAGTGGCTACAATGGACAACACACAATAACTTTGGCTTACTAATAGTAGCTGCTGTGTGACTAAGGCCTGACTTTTTCTCACAGCTGTCATATGAGTCTTTTTTACAGAGATCCCATGCTTTTCATATCCATGGCTTTAGCTATTTCTAAGTTGCTTCATGCTGGCTTGCAATATTTGGATCCACCCTAGCATTTCCTAGCTCCCTGTTATCACAGAATATCGGCTGAGCTTGTCCTTTACATCAAAATGAGAAAAATAAAGGGTCTGGCAGGTAGCAAGTCATGCCTATGACATGTAACTCTTTATTTTTGAGTTTTAAGTGTCTTTCTGCAGTTACTCCCTTTTTTAGAGGGGTTAGGACAGTGGTAGGCAACCTGCGGCCCGCGGGCTGCACGTGGCCCATCAGGGTAAGCTGATTGCGGGCCGCAAGATGTTTTGCGGACGTTGCCCGTCTGCAGGCATGGCCCCCTGCAGCTCCCAGTGGCTGCGGTTCGCCGTTCCCGGCCAATGGTAGCCGCAGGTTGCCCACCACTGAGTTAGAAAGTTACATAGATGCACTTTACAAGCACCATAACTGTTTTTTCACAATGATCATTTGACTCAAAGAATCTTGTATTATTTAAGGGAAATAGGCTGTTGACATTAGTTGAGATTTGACCCCTCCGTCACCCAGTCCCCCAAGCCTGAGCTCCTGAAAGTCAAGTCCTGAGTGAGGATGTTTTCATTCATGCCAAATCAATGTAAAATGGTTTTACCCTGGTTTTCCTATAGGCCTGGAGACAGCAGACCTTTGTAATTGTGCATGGAAGGAACATAATGATGACATAACCTTGTTAGCATGGTTGTTATACATCTGGCTTCATAGATCATTTGCTGCAGCAGTTTATTTGAAAATGCAATAAAAAGAAATTGGGGTAGGTAGGAGGAAGAACCATCTCCTCTTCCATAACTAGTATGGGACTATTTCTAAAAATGCCATGGAAAACTGCATCCTACCTGTCAGTGTCACTATTAACCATAATAAAAAAGAAAGTTATTTCATCCAATTCTAATTTGGAACCTTCTTTGCAGTGATGCATCCCTCACCATATTATTTTGTGCAACTGGGTGTCAGGTTCTAGGAAACTGCTTAGATAAACAGAACTGTTCTGCTGACTCACTCTAGCAGCCAGACCAGAAGGCCCTTCAGAACTGGATTTTGTTTGTCTTAGAAGTCAGAACTAGGGAGAGAGACAGGAGTCCTCTAGGGAGCAACTCTAAAAAAAAACTCCAAACAAACAAACCAACAAGCAGCTAGGAAGTCTGTTTGCTGTTATTTAAGTTAAAAGTAAAGCAAATCCCTGGAAAGGGGGTAAATTTTGACCCTATCCAGGCTAAGTGTGAGTCCATCTGTCCTGTGTTAGGAGCAGGGTGGGAACGCCACTTACTTAAAGGCCTCTTGCCAGATCCTTAACAAGTGTAAATCAGCATCACTTCACTGCCTTCAATGGGGCTACTCTTTGTAGCTAAGGGTATGTCTACACTACGAAATTAGGTCTATTTTATAGAAGTCGATTTTTAGAAATCGATTTTTATACAGTTGATTGTGTATGTCCTCACTAAGTGCATTAAGTCGGCGGAGTGTGTTCTCAATACTGTAGGTAGCATCGACTTATGGAGCGGTGCACTGTGGGTAGCTATCACACAGTTCCCGCAGTCTCCACAGCCATTTGGAATTCTGGGTTAAGCTCCCAATGCCTGATGGGGCAGAAACATTGTCGAGGGTGGTTTTGGGTACATGTCATCAGTCACCCCTCCCTCCCTCCATGAAAGCAACGGCAGACAATTGTTTCACGCCTTTTTTCCTGGGTTACCCGTGCGGATGCCATACCATGGCAAGCATGGAGCCTGCTCAGCTCACCGCTGCTGTTGTGAGTATTTTAAACACCTCGCACATTATCTTAGAGTATGCGCAAAATCGGGCTAAGAGCACAAGAACAATTGTGATGAGGACATGGACACAGACATTCCTGAAAGCACGGGCTGTGGCAATTGGGACATCATGGCAGCAGTGGGGCTGGTTGATACAGTGGAACTCCAATTCTGGGCCTGGCAAACAAGCACAAACTAGTAGGACCTCATAGTGTTGCAGGTATGGGATGATTCACAGTGGCTGCGAAACTTTTGCATGTGTAAGGCCACTTTCCATGAACTTTGTGAGTTGCTTTCCCCCACCCTGAAGTGCAGGAATACCAAGATGAGAGCTGCCCTGACAGTTGAGAAGTGAGTGGCGATAGCTCTGTGGAAGCTTGCAATGCCTGACTGCTACCGGTCAGTCGGGAATCAATTTGGAGTGGGCAAGTCTACTGTGGGGACTGCTGTGATCCAAGTAGCCAATGCAATCACTGCTGTTCTGCTATCAAGGGTACTGACTCTGGGAAATGTGCAGGTCATAGTGGATGGCTTTGCTGCAATGGGGTTCCCTATCTGTGGTGGGGCAATAGACAGAACACATATCCCTATCTTGGCACTGGACCACCTTGCCAACCAGTATGTAAACCGCAAGGGGTACTTCTCAATGGTGCTGCAAGCACTGTTGGATCACAAGGGATGTTTCACCGACATCAACGTGGGATGGCTGGGAAAGGTGCATGACACTCGCATCTTTAGGAACTGTTCGAGCAGTTGCAAGAAGGGACTTACTTCCCAGACCAGAAAATTACCATACGGGATGTTGAAATGCCAATAGTTATCCGTGGGGACCCAGCCTACCTCTTGGTCCCATGGCTCATGAAGCCGTACACAGGCAGCCTGGACAGTAGTAAGGAGCAGTTCAACTATAGGCTGAGCAAGTGCAGAATGGTGGTAGAATGTGCCTTTGAACTTTTAAAAGCTCGCTGGTGCTGTTTGCTGACTAGGTTAGACCTCAGTGCAACCAATATTCCCATTGTTATTGCTGCTTGCTGTGTGCTCAACAATACCTGTGAGAGTAAGGGGGAGACGTTTATGGCGGGGTGGGAGGTTGAGGCAAATCGCCTGGTGGCCGATTTTGAGCAGCCAGACACCAGGGTGATTAAAAGAGCACAGCTAGGCATGCTGCGCATCAGAGAGGCTTTGAAAACCAGTTTCATGACTGGTCAGGCTACGGTGTGACAGTTGTGTGTGTTTCTCCTTGCTGCAAACCCGCCCCCTTTGTTGATTTTAATTCCCTGTAAGCCAACCATCCTTCCCCCTTCGACCACAGCTGGCAAAGGAAAGAAAGTAACTATTGTTTTGAAACCATGCATTCTTTCTTTATTAATTAAAAAAAAAGTGAGATAACTGACAAGGTAGCCTGGGTGGGGTGGGGTGTGGGAGGAGGGAAGGACAAGGCCACATTGCTTATTGTAGCCACACTACAAATCAAAACTGTTTGAATGACAGCCTTCTGTTGCTTGGGCCATCCTCTGGAGTGGAGTGGCTGTGTGCCCGGATCCTCCTCCCCCGCCCGCCGCGTTCTTGGACATCTGGGTGAGGAGGATATGGAACTTGGGGAGGAGGGCAGGCGGTTATACAATGGATGCAGCGGGGTTCTGTGCTCTTGTTGGCTTTCCTGCAGCTCCAACAGATGCTTCATCATGTCCGTTTGCTCCCCCATTAGCCTCAGCATCGCCTCTTGCCTCTGCTCTTTACGTTCACTTAATGCTTTCCTGGTCTCTGCCACTGAATGCCTCCATGCATTAAGCTGTGCCCTATCAGTGCGGGAGGACTGCATGAGCTCAGAAATCATGTCATCGCGAGTGCATTTTTTTCGCCTTCTAATCTGTGATAACCTCAGGGACGGAGATAATGGGGGAGCATAGAAACATTTGCACCTGGCGGGAGATAAAAAGGGAGATTAAAATTTAAGATGATACATTTTTGAGAACAAAAGGGAGACTCTTTCACAGTGAATCAAGCAATTCACAGCAGACAGCACGTGTGCTTTAGGTACAAGGTCGCATTTTTCCTTTTATATTGAGTGCCTGCCGGTATGGTGACACATCACAAATGGTGGGCAACAGAATTTGGTTTCCAGGCAGCCATGGTAAGCCTTTTGGTACACGTGGTTGGCTTCTTATGCCTTCATAACATGTGGGAATGGTTTCAAACTGCAGTGCCATCCTTTCCCATAGCAAGCAATGCCAGTTGAGTTTCACATTTAAAAGAAGGGGCTGCGGTTTTCAGGTGGATGTGCAGCACACACCTCCTCCCACCCCGCCGCGTGGCTATTCTCTGGGATGATCCCTTTTAGCCAAGCACAAACAGCTGAGCATGAATGGGGTCCTTTTACTGTTCCCTTACAAAAATTCCCCTATTTCAACCAGGTGACCATGAATGACATCACTCTCCTGAGGCTAACACAGAAAGATAAAGACCGAATGTTGCTTGAATGCAACCAAAATCCAGGACCATTCGCTGCCATGCTTTGTGCTGCAATGATTCCAGACTACTTGCTACTGGCTTGGCGTGGTAAAGTGTCCTACCATGGAGGATGAAATAAGGCAGCCCTCCCCAGGTACCTTCTGCAAAGGCTTTCAGAGTACCTCCAGGAGAGCGTCATGGAGATGTCCCTGGAGGATTCCTGCTCCATCCCCAGACACGTTAACAGAATTTTCCAGTAGCTATCCTGGCCACGAACGCATCCCAATTCTTCAGGGCAAATCAAACATTAAACACTATTGCTTTTAAACCCTGTATTGTAGTTACAAATGTGCACTCACCAGAGCTGCCTTCTCTGGCTTCAGGGTCGGGGATCCCGCCTTGGGAAGGTATTGGCTCCAGGTTGAAGAAAAGGTCCTGGCTGCCGGGGAGAGCGGATTCACCGCTTGCCTGCTGCGCATTCTCCTCCTCCTCCTCCTCCTCCTCCTCTTCCTCATCCACAAAATCCTCCTCCCTGTTGTGTGAGACTCCCCCCTTGCAGGTGTCCACGGACAGTGGTGAGGTAGTGGTAGGGTCCCTCCCTAGAATGCCATGCAGCTGATCATAGAAGTGGCATGTATAGGGCTCTGGCCCAGAGCGACCGTTTGCCTCCTTTGTCTTTTGGTAGGCTTGCTTGAGCTCCTTGACTTTCATGCGGCACTGCTGTGTGTCCCTGTTGTAACCTCTCGCCACCATGCCCTGTGCGATTTTGGCATATATATTAGCATTTCTTCTTTTTGATCGGCCTGCACAGATTCTTCTCCCCATACAGCAATCAGATCCAGTGTCTCCCTTTCTGTCCATGCTGGAGCTCATTTGCGATTCTGGGGGGACTACATGGTCACCTGTGCTGCTGAGCTCACCACGTTGACCACACAGGAAATGAAATTCAAAATTTCCCAGGGCTTTTCCTGTGTACCTGGCTAGTGCATCGGAGTTCAAAGTGCTGTCCAGAGTGGTCACACTGGAGCACTCTGGGATAGCTTCCGGAGGCCAATACCATCAAATTGTGTCTGCACTACCCCAAATTCGATCCAGCAAGGTTGATTTCAGTGCTACTCCTCTCGCTGGGGAGGAGTACAGAAGTTTGACTCCAAGAGGAGATTCTACCATCTTTGCTATATGCATACCAGTTTTCTTCCAATAATAACTCTTCAACTCAAATACTAAAGGATGTGGGGGGCTTCATTTCCAGTGTGTGCTGACCTTTGGCTTAACTTCATTATTAGGTTTACTTGCTTAAGAAATGTCATGCTCACAAAAGGCAATGGACTAATAACCCCAGAAACTGTAACCTTCTCCTTATCCATGAAAAAGCAGCGGTGTAAGTTTTCTCCAGCATGCTCCAGACTTCACTTCTGACTTGAAGGAATCTCTTTTTGAGATGACAAGAGAAGTTCATTCTCCATAGTCGATCCAACCTTCTGCCCTCTGGATGAGATTGCCAACTAAAGGCTGTCAAAGTGTCTCATCTAACCTTTTTTAAGCAAAAAGTGACCTTTTTTTAATTAAATGGAAATTTGTGGGGAAAAAAATCAACTTTGGAATTTTTCGTCAAACTGAAATTTCAACATCCAATACCTGCAAATGTTCCCGTTTTCAAAACTGAAAAAAACAAAAACAGTTTTGGTGTTTTCATCAAATTCCTCAAAAATTTTAATGGAAAATCAAATGGGCCTTTGGAACAACTCTTTTGCTAGCTGTCACTCTTGTATCTGTCAGTTTCTTCAAATTATGGCCAGAGTCATTTGGTAGTACAGCAGATGCCATTCAGGCTATTTTATAGCATTAGGACACATATTTGAAACAAATTCACTAGGATTAACACAGTTGTTAGGGGTGTAAACAGTGTCTGATTGCTAGGTGGGAAAGAAAATTAAGGACCTCTAGGCTACAGGATGGTTGCCTCAATCTGAGTCAGTATTTATTACTTTCTTAACAGAGTTCAATAACTGAGTCAATATATTATGTACGTTATTGTAGTCAGATAACACATGCATTGGTATATGCCAATTTTATGTCATTTTAAAGTTTTGCTTGAAAATACTTTAAAAGAGTCCATATGGTATTACAAAGACTTGTCTTGGGGCTAGAACACTAGATTTGAGACGAAAGTAGAGGCATCTGCCTGGCTTTCCAGATTCCAGTTCAGAGGCCCCCAATCCTGCAGTGGGATTATTCCCATGAGTTAGAACAATTTGCATAATTGAGGATTGCTGGATTGAGCTATCTCATGACTGTGATGAATTTGATTCAACATCTGTGTAGAAAATGTACCTAAAATCTATTGCATGTGTATAGCACATGAGTTTAAAATACATATGATTCATTCAAATCAAAACCATTGGAATGCTCAAAGGCATGTCTCAGTGAGGAGTATTTCCATGCCAAATTTCAGTTTTCTACCGCCAGCCATTCAACAGTTCAAAAAAAAAAATCACAATTTTTTACATTGGAGGAAGATTTTTGGAGTTATTCCAGATTTACGCTGGAGAATCGTAACAACTCCCATTCAACTGTGTCAAATGCTTTATTCAGCATCTAGTGTCAAAACCACAGGGGAATGTGCGTTGTTAGCATGTTGGCTTATGTAGCAAAATGTTGCTGGGCTAGCCACATCTAACATTTTTTCTCTTCAATTCTATTTTATCATGTTGTACTCTTTGAGTATTTAATACTGACACATTTGCATAGATTATACAGACTTGATGGGCAGTAAGTTAGATCGGTGACAGGTTGGTCCAAGAAAACTCTATTGGTGTTTCAGAAATGGAGCAATGACTCTTCTTCTTTCCAATGGGAAATTCTGTCATTTTAACATTTGTTCCCAATCTGGATGAAATGTTGAAATTTTCTGTGGAATGGAAATTTTGAAGAATTTTCTCTTTAGAAATGTTGAAACATTTAATAGATATAGATTTGAAGGCCAAAATGGACACTATGAGCATCTAGTCTGACCTCCTGTATAATACAGGCCATAAAACTTCTTCAAAATAATTCCTAGAGCATGTTTTTGAAAAACATCCAGTCTCTGGTGTATTGCCTTGTGGAACTTGTATTGTGGCCCCCATTCTCTCTTATAAGCCAGGCTTCCTGGTTAGACTAAATCTCCCATAATGCACTGAGAGTCATGAAACTCCTCAGAGCTCGGTCAGATGGAAATCAGCACATTACTTTGAGCTGTTGGCCTCCAGGGAGCCCAGCCCATAAGAGAAAATATGGACCTGAACTACAACTCCTATAAGGTAATGTGTGCAAGGAAATGCAGTTTAACGGTTTTTTGGAGCTGATTCAAAACAAAACTCTCTGGGTCAGTTAAAAACAAATGAAATAACCTGTTTCAGATCAAACCTACCAAAAATGAAATATTTAATTTCAATTTCATAGAATCATAGAATATCAGGGTTGGAAGGGACCTCAGGAGGTCATCTAGTCCAACCCCCTGCTCAAAGCAGGACCAATCCCCAATCAAATCATCCCAGCCAGGGCTTTGTCAAGCCTGACCTTAAAAATTTCTAAGGAAGGAGATTCTACCACCTCCCTAGGTAACGCATTCCAGTGTTTCACCACCCTCCTAGTGAAAAAGATTTTCCTAATATCCAACCTAAACCTCCCCAACTGCAACTTGAGACCATTACTCCTTGTCCTGTCCTCTTCTACCACTGAGAATAGTCTAGAGCCATCCTCTCTGGAACCACCTCTCAGGTAGTTGAAAGCAGCTATCAAATCCCCCCTCATTCTTCTCTTCTGCAGACTAAACAATCCCAGTTCCCTCAGCCTCTCCTCATAAGTCATGTGTTCCAGACCCCTAATCATTTTTGTTGCCCTTCGCTGGACTCTCTCCAATTTATCCACATCCTTCTTGTAGTGTGGGGCCCAAAACTGGACACAGTACTCCAGATGAGGCCTCACCAATGTCGAATAGAGGGGAACGATCACGTCCCTCGATCTGCTGGCAATGCCCCTACTTATACATCCCAAAATGCCATTGGCCTTCTTGGCAACAAGGGCACACTGCTGACTCATATCCAGCTTCTCGTCCACTGTAACCCCTAGGTCCTTTTCCGCAGAACTGCTGCCTAGCCATTCGGTCCCTAGTCTGTAGCTGTGCATTGGGTTCTTCCGTCCTAAGTGCAGGACCCTGCACTTATCCTTATTGAACCTCATCAGATTTCTTTTGGCCCAATCCTCCAATTTGTCTAGGTCCCTCTGTATCCTATCCCTGCCCTCCAGTGTATCTACCACTCCTCCCAGTTTAGTATCATCCGCAAATTTGCTGAGAGTGCAATCCACACCATCCTCCAGATCATTTATGAAGATATTGAACAAAACCGGCCCCAGGACCGACCCCTGGGGCACTCCACTTGACACCGGCTGCCAACTAGACATGGAGCCATTGATCACTACCCGTTGAGCTCGACAATCTAGCCAACTTTCTACCCACCTTATAGTCCATTCATCCAGCCCATACTTCTTTAACTTGCTGACAAGAATACTGTGGAAGACCGTGTCAAAAGCTTTGCTAAAGTCAAGAAACAATACATCCACTGCTTTCCCTTCATCCACAGAACCAGTAATCTCATCATAGAAGGTGATTAGATTAGTCAGGCATGACCTACCCTTGGTGAATCCATGCTGACTGTTCCTGATCACTTTCCTCTCGTGTAAGTGCTTCAGGATTGATTCCTTGAGGACCTGCTCCATGATTTTTCCAGGGACTGAGGTGAGGCTGACTGGCCTGTAGTTCCCAGGATCCTCCTTCTTCCCTTTTTTAAAGATTGGCACTACATTAGCCTTTTTCCAGTCATCTGGGACTTCCCCCGTTTGCCATGAGTTTTCAAAGATAATGGCCAATGGCTCTGCAATCACATCCACCAATTCTTTTAGCACTCTCGGATGCAACTCGTCCGGCCCCATGGACCTGTGAACGTCCAGCTTTTCTAAATAGTCCCTAACCACCTCTTTCTCCACAGAGGGCTGGCCATCTACTCCCCATGTTGTGATGCCCAGCGCAGCAGTCTGGGAGCTGTCCTTGTTAGTGAAGACAGAGGCAAAAAAAGCATTGAGCACATTAGCTTTTTCCACATCCTCTGTCACTAGGTTGCCTCCCCCATTCAGTAAGGGGCCCACACTTTCCTTGGCTTTCTTCTTCTTGCCAACATACCTGAAGAAACCCTTCTTGTTACTCTTGACATCTCTTGCTAGCTGCAGTTCCAGGTGCGATTTGGCCCGATTTGGATATTTTCCCAATAGAAAATCAAAAAATTTCAGCAAAATCAAAATTTTGGAAAATTTTAATCTTGTGGAAACTGCATTTTATGTCAGAAAATCTTTGCAACAGGAAATTCTGGACTAACTCTAAGTGCTAAATAGTAATTTATAAAGCTAAGGGGTCATAATGTAGGGGTATTAGTCACTTGGAACTCAAATTGAAGAAACTTTTGTAAAGCTTAATCAGAAGGCTGATTTTTCCTATAAAAAAAGCCCAAGTTATTTGACATTCTGTATAGCCTAAGATAAAGGACTCAAGACTCTGCCCATGTTGTTAACTAAATTCTACTTTAAGAAAGCAAGAAATCAAAAAGCAGATTATATTACAACACAGTGCACTTTTATGCTTCATACATTGCCCTGCCAGGCCTCCAAAATTCATTTTAGGGAGCATTTCACATTTCATTCATTTACAGCATTCATTGTAGGGTACAGAAATAACAAGTTCCACTTATGTAAAAGTTCCTTACTGTATTACTCAAATGAGACTTAAAAGTTGTTTATTTTTTAAATTTCTCATGCAGGCTGCAATGGCTTTCAGATTACAGCTCTATATGTTTTAAAGGATTATTAGCTGGAAAATCTTAGCTGTTACTTCAGGTAGGCTTTTAATATTTAGTCTGTGTCCAGGTGTAGTCCCAGGTACAAGGTGAGGCAAGTGGCTGAAGATGTCAGACTGGATCCTCTGTGTCTTAAATTTGGCTAGACTAAACTTTTCTCCCCCAGCTAGTCTCAGGAACTAAGTGTACAACTTTCCCGCTCTGGATTTAGTTCTGGACTCAATAAGAACTATTGGACACCCTCAGATGCTCAGATAAATTTGCCAAGGTGCCACAAGTACTCCTGTTCTTTTTGCGGATACAGACTAACACGGCTGCTACTCTGAAACTAGAGACAAGGAGGGTGAGGTAATATTTTTTATTGGACCAACTTCTGTTGGTGAAAGAGAGAAGCTTTTGAGCTACAGAAGAAGAGCTTCTGTTTCAGTCCTCTCAGAACTAGCTCTTTGCTCTTTTCCACTTCCCCATGAAACACTGAGTTATTCAAAACTGATAAGGTCTTATTTCCTGTGGGAAAGGTGCAAATGGCCTTGTTTTAATCTAGGAACATTCCATCCAGTATACGCCTTAAATTTTGCAGGATAAACTCATGCTCCTTGTTCTCTGCTAAAACCAGTTTATACTAAACCTAGGGTCACACCGATTTCATTCAACCCAGCTAAAATTGTTTTAAATTATAATTTTCTAGTTTTGATACTTTTTTCACTAGTGTTATTCACCACCTATACTAATTACATTTTATGTCACACTAACTAGAAGGTCCAGATGACTCAAGATTAGTAATGGATTACAGAACCTTTCACCCCGGGTTTTTGGTTTGAATTTATCCCAAGTCTGTAGCAATCAAAAGTGTGACTGACTTTATATTAAGGTTTCACTAGCAAATAGTTTATCAAGGATAAAAAATTATTAATAGGTATTATAAACATGCTACAGATACAAGCAGCACATGTTATAGGTACCTATATGCACATCAATATAGGGTGCTTTACATGGTTATAAGCAACCTGTTGACTTCTATAATCTGTAACAATTATCCATTTTTAACACATCAGCTAATTATGTATTAACCCTTTATAAATTGTTTATAAATGGAGCCTTAATGTCAAGTTTGATCCAGAAGGCATTACCAATTGCTGGTCTACGTAGAATCAATGGGCAATCTACATAATAAAATCCCAAATGGCACCCTCTCTGGCAGTCTCAACAGAGTGGCCAAGGGATGAACTCATGGACCCTTTCACCAATGCAGGGCAGCATGTTGATGGTTGCAGTGCCACTCCCTTTGGTATACATTTTTGGCCCAGCCTTGCATTCCTCAGGCACTGAAAACTACCACTAAATTCAACAGGTATATTGGGTGTGTAAAGAATGTAGGATCAGGCTGTAAATCCTGCATTAAATTCACTTCCAAATAGTTTACAGGAAAACCATTTTCTATAAAATAGAAGGATACATGTCACAATGGGGTTAGACTCTGTGTCTGCAAGGAACAAGATTCCTTGTTAATTAGCCAGTAATTCAAATGAGAAATTACTGGAATGGGAAATAAATAAAAGGGATGTTATCTGATAACATGCAAAGCCAGACTACACTTACTTAACAACACAGTACCCATTGTGCCAACAGAGATTAATCCACTGTCCGTCTGCATTGCAGTGGTATAAATTTCAAGGTGGAATAAGAACAGTCTGCCTGCCCTGGAGTCTTCAAGCCTGGCTCAGTGTTCATGACATGTGAAGTCACTGAGAACAGCTGAGAAAAGCCAATCCATTTGAGAGGAGCAACAGTCCACACTACTGTTCCCCGGTGCTGAGCATTTGTTATGATTAACTTTAATTGAAAACATAAATGAATGGCTAGCGGCATAGCACATGCAGCAAGCAGGCTTGTCATAGTAACAACTCTCTTCAGAACAATCAGCAGATTAGAGCCAGTTCTTTACTGAATAGAGTGACTCAGAAGACTTCTTGAATGTCAATACAATATCACTTCCTTTCAGTGAATGTCCTATGCCTTAAAAGGAGTTCATGTTATCAGGGAAACTCTTGTAGCAGGAGGAAGCAATGTTCCTCACAATCTGGGTTTGATATAGGACGAAGCCATAACAGACTGTATAGTGCATTCCATAGAAAACATGCTGGTGAATTTCAATCACTTATAAAGAGTGGGGTATGGGAGTGCTGTTTAATGGTTAAAGCACAGGACTGGAGTCAGGGCTTCTCAGGTGAAATCCTGACTCTTTTGAGCCTATGGAAAAACTCCCATATTTTAATGGGGCCAGGAATTCATCACTGGGCTGCATTTTTAGCTCTGCTGCTGACCCACTGTTTGAATTTGTGCAATTCTTTCAATCATTCTGTGCCTCAGTTTCCAAATCTCTAAAATGGGATTAATTATAATGACCCTCCTTGCAAGAGAGGTTTAAGCAATAAATAATTATTTGTAGAGATGAGTTATTATTAACTTACTTATGAAAATTATTAACTTTTTTGAAGGTCAGGTTCCTCCAGGATTCTCCCTTTCTTTCTTCCATTCTTTCTCTTAGGCTTCATATTATAATCAAACCCCTGTCCTGCTCAGGAGGGTCAGTGACAGCTGTTTCAAAAGCCAACATAAAGGATGGCTCAAGTGTGAATCACTCCCTCCTAAACGGGCCAGCTACACGCTGGCCCAGCCAGTGAGCGTCTAATCCCAAGACTGGAATTTATCCATATGACACATATTATGCTGTCTCTGGACAACCAATCTTGCCCCATCATGTACTATGTTGTGACATATTGATTTGCCATACTGCTGTCTAAGCTTGTGTCTCAACTCTGCGATAACTCAGCTGAGGATCTCAGTCAACACCTCTGGAACACTACATAGCAATGTTAAGGCCATGATTTCCAATGACAACTGCTCACTAGTATTGTGCAGTGTATCAGGAACGAACAAAATACCCAGCTCTCTATTTTAATTTGCTTTTTTAAATTAAATGATAATAGCAAGCTGCAGTATTCCCTATGGCAGGCCACTTATGGCAATTGCCTATTACGTCTCTAGTCACCACTTCTCAGGCCATAAGCCTCTCTGTGTCTTAGTGTAACAAACTACAGGGCAGGGGGAAAGATGATTAATAGGAAATGAGAAATATGGGCCCTGTCACATCACGTTAGCTGATGCACCAATAATATGTGTGCATTCCTTGAGGCAGCAACTGTAAGGGGGTAAAACAATGCCTGCATCAGTCTGACTATGTATATGAGGGTCAACATATTCTTTATGGGTTATTTGCTTTTACTAATGACTTAGAGTTAGGTCCTGAGCTGTGTCCAAGCTATGCTTGGTATTATTCAGGAATGGAAGACAGTGGAGCAAAGGTGGCTTTAAGGATCGTCCTGGCTCCTGATCCTGGAGCTGGACCTCTCCCTGGTGAAGATAGAGCAGCATTCAGACTGCTCTTACTAGTTGCCCACTATTTCAAGGGGTGTCCTAGCTGCAAAGAATTGCCTTGGCATAGGAATGCCCCAGCTACACCACTTTTCCTTTGGGAATAGTCCCTGCAACAAGGACATGGCAGGAATTGGCATAGGGGCATACACAAAAGTCTCCTTCTTGATTTTGAGGGTAGTTGGTTTTTAAAAGAAACCTAAGATTTTCATAGGATTTGTGGAGTTTACTTCCACCTACCTGGTGGTGGTAGGTGGAATGTGAGGAATATTTTGCCAACAAGCATTATTACCAAAATAAAACCCTATGTGACGTGCAATATGAGGCCCTTAGGACTGGGATGTAGAGGATTCAGTACAACCAGAGGTAATAAAAGCAAAGCCTGTCCCAGCTTTAAAACTTGCTACTGGATCCAAACTGGCAAGAATTAAGGTACTTCAGTCTCTTTCCAAACCCTGCAAGGGAATCATATACTTAGCACTCTGGTTTTGTCTTCTAGCCATATGAAAGCAAAAAGAAAAGCAAACACAAGAGATGTTTATACTTGCTTGGCCAGAGAATGAACCTAAGTACTGGCTGAAATTGCTGTTTGCTGAGATAAAACACTGCAGGACAGAGTCATCACACATGAAAAGAAAACCTTTTGGTGTTGTTATTTTAAAGGAAAGCAGAGTCTTTGGGAGATTTATGCATTAAGGAAAGCAGAAGAAAAAGAGAAAAAAACAGAAGTGATCCTCCTTTTAGAGCCTCAAATCTCAGAAATGTTAATCTCTGATCAGTGGGAAGTGCTATAGAATTTTACCATAGTGTTTTGTTTCATGTAGCTAGCTGGCTGAGGGGGCTTAGTAATAACATACAGATGCTTTCACCTTTAAATCACTGGTTCAAATCTAACCAGCTCCGTAATGATCACAAGACCCTATAAAAATATTTTGCGCTCATTTACTGAGCATCTCTCATCTGAAGATCTGAAGTCTTTTGCATATGTTGTTTGTTAAGCTTCATGAGACCCATGTGTGGCAGGTAAGTCTTATTATTGCCTTTTTTATGGATGTGGAAATGTGGACACACTGGCCCAGTTCCTCAAAGGTATTTAGGTACCTAATTCTCATTGTTGTAGATGGGAATTAGTTGCCTACATAGCTCTGAGGAAGTGGGTCAGTGTGGCTAAAACTATGTCTACACTGCAATTAAAAACTTGCGGTTGGCCCATGCCAGCTGACTGGGGCTTGCAAGGCTTGGGCTAAGGGGCTGTTTAATTGCTTTGTAGACGTTCAGGCTCAGGCTGGAGGTCAGGCTCTAGGACCCTGCGAGGTGGGAAGGTCCCAGAGCTCTGTTTGCAGCTAGTCTACGTGGCAATTAAACAGTCCCTGAGCCCAAGTCTTGCAAGCTTGAGTCAGTCCGGGCCAGCTGCTGGTGTTTAATGGCAGTGTAGATATACTCTAAGTGATTTGTCCAAGGTCACATGATGAGTCATTGGCAGAGCTGAGAAAAGGACCCAGGAGCCCTCACATGCTGCCTCCAACTTTGGTCACTAAGGGCATAGCTCCACCTAAAATGCTACATGGCACAGTCACAGAGCAGCAGCTGCACCTCTGTAGGGCTTCAGTGTAGACTCACACAACAGCGATGGGAGGGGCTCTCCTGTCATTGTAGTTTATCCACCTCCCCAAGAGGTTGTAGCGAGGTGAATGCATAGGTGCTGATTCTGTGGGTACTCTGGGGCTGGAGCACCCATGGGAAAAAATTAGTGGGCACTCTGCACCCACTGGCAGCCAAGCTTCCCCTTCCACACCTCCTTCTCCCCCAGGAATGTGCTGCATCCCCGCTTCTCCCCCTCTCTCCCAGCGCTTCCTGCCCTGCCCCCCCCCCCCCGCTGCATAACAGCTGTTTGGTGGCACTTAGGATTTTTCTGGAGGGCGGGGGAGGAGTGGGGACGTGGTGCGCTCAGGGGAGCAGGCGGAGAAGGGGCAGGGGCAGGGACTTGGGGGAAGGGGGTGGAATGGGGGTGGGGCTGGGGTGGGAAAAGGCAGGGTGGGGACTTTGGGAAAGGGGTGGAATGGAGGTGGGGCGAGGGCAGTGCAGGGGCGGGGCTAGGGGTCGAGCACCCACTGGGCAGAGGGGAAGTCGGCGCCTATGGGTGAATGGAAGAATTCTTCCGTCAACCTAGCACTGTCTACACTGGGGATTAGGTCAACATAGCTATGTCTCTGAGGGGTGTGGATTTTTCATACCCTGAGAGACATTGCTATGCCAACGTGAGTTTTCAGTGTCGACAAACCCTAAACAACATCTGTTGATGCTGATGGCTGGTAGGTGGAATGTGTGGAATGAGCTCATAGGTCTTAGTCCAGTTCTTAGAGGGCAAGTGTTCATATCAGAGAGCCCACCATTGCATTTGGCACCTTTCTTGTCAATCTGACCAAAATGGCCAATTATTTAATGAACCCTGGAGGCAGGGCTGGTGCAAAGATATTTTGCGCCCTAAGCGAAACTTCCACCATGCGCCCCCGCTATATATCAAAATCTACTACATTTTATTTTACCTTTAGAATATCCAATTATTGTTATTAATAACATTTATAAAATTAGAATGGCAGATACTCCGTCATACAACAACTGACAATATCAATATGACAAATTTCAGCAACCTACACACACATATTTGCACATGATAAACATGTACATTCAAATACTGAACATACACACGCAATTGATACAAAGTATTAGCGAAATGATGCAGCAGCAACTGCCAGAGTCTTAGATCTGAAACAACTCAACAAAAATAGTTAGCCTCAGTCGACAACCTCTGAAAACTAGTAAACTTAGCCCCATAAACAGCCTGTCAGAACGGGTAATGTCTGCTCGCGACGAGAAAAACGACGCCCTTGCCACTTTGTACCGTAGTGAAGCAGTACGCTTGTGCCTGCAACGCAGAGTTGGCATAAGCTATAGCTATAATGTACGAGAGAACAACAAGTTAAAATGCAAGTTCAACAACGTTTCTCTTTTCTTTATTAATTCGTTTTCCAGCAAAAAATTTTGGGGCACTGCTTTTTGGCACCCCCAAATCTTGGCACCCTAGGTGGCCGCCGAATTCACCTAGTGTTACATCGGCCCTGCCTGCCTTAGACTTTCTCTAAGGCAGGGGCGGGCAAACGTTTTGGCCTGAGGGCTGCATCGGGTTTTGGAAATTGTATGGAGGGCCCGTTAGGGAATGCTGTGCCTCCCCAAACAGCGGGGCGGTGGCCTGGCCCCCTGCCTCTTATCCCCCCCTTCTTCTTGCCCCCTGATGGCCCCTCCCCAGGACCCCTGCCCCATCCACACCCCCCGCTCACTGTCCCCTGACCGCCCCTGGAACCCCCACCCCTGACTACCCCCCGCTGCCCCATCCAACCCCTCCTCTCATTCCTGACTGCCCCCCCGGGACTCCTGCCCCCATTCAACCCTCCCTTCTCCCTGTCCCCTGACTGCTCCCAGAACCCCTGCTCCTGACTGCCCCCCGCTGCCCCATCCAACCCCCCTTCCTGACTGCCCCCTGAAACCCCTACCCCCATTCAACCCCCCTGTTCCCTGCCCTCTAACTGTCCTGACCCCTATCCACACCCCCACTCCCTGACAACCACCACAAACTCCCCTGCCCTCTATTCAACGCCCCCTGCTCCCTGCCCCCTTACCGCGCTGCCTGGAGCACCAGTGGCTGGTGGCGCTACAGCCGCACCGCCTGGCCGGAGCCAGCCATGCCACCGCGCCGCACAGAGCACCGGGTCAGGCCGGGCTCTGCAATGTGCTGCCCCAGGAGCTCGCAGCCCCGCCGCCCAGAGCATGGCGCCAGCGGCGCAGTGAGCTGAAGCTGCGAGGGAGGGGGAACAGCAGGGGAGGGGCTGGGGGCTAGCCTCCCGGGCCGGGAGCTCAGGGGCCGGCAGGAGGGTCCCGCGGACCATAGTTTGCCCACCTCTGCTCTAAGGGATGGTCCCTTCACATCAAGTCAGAGGTACAACGCTGTAGGAGTGCAGTGCTCAGGCAGCTGTCACTGCCTCTGCCCATGTTATACTTGCTTCTTGATTAAATACAAGACCTCGTTCTCAAATCCTGGCCCTTTGACACTTTTCACCCCAAACTAAATTCACTTAAAACCGCACTTTGAAATTTTAAAAAGCCTTTGATTAAGAGAAAGGAAAATACTGGGAAATGTAAGTGGACTTTGACACTTTAACCAAATCATATCCTGTTTTTGTTTTTTGAAAACTCACAAATGTACTTGGTGCTCCACGGAAACCATACAAAAGACTGGTCTCTGCCCTGGGGAGTTTACAGTCTCAGGTCCCAATCCTGCAATGGGATGTGTGCCGGGGTAGGAGTCCAGCTGTGCAGATTACATCACAGGATAAGGGCCTCCCTCCTGTAGAAGCTAATGACAGTGATTCCCAGAATGAAATGACAGTCTCCTTTTGAGGCACCAGGACAACAATTTGTCTTGGTTAGTAGGTGTGATCTCTACCTGAGAGGGGTGACAGTTCTGTAGTCTGAAAAAACAATGGCTCTAATTTCGTTAGCAGGACACAAAGAACCAAAGAAGAAGCGTTGGATTTATTCTGATTGGATAGTGGTGGTTTTTTACTCCCACTGCCACCATTTCCTAATGGCTTCTTAATGAAGTCCCTCAACAACCAGCCACCTGTTTCTCTTGTGGCAGGACCCAGTTGGAAGAGGATGCTGCTATCTCTGAAGGAGCTGACTTTTAAAATTCATGCTGAGTTGTAAGACTTACCAGCCAATGTTTTACTTCCATTCTGCAGCTTAACGATTGACTGTCAAAAGAATACATAATCAGAATGCAGCCTGGGTAGGAGAGTGACAGTCTTGTAGTTCTGCTGACCTGAGGAGGGGGAATTCTGATCTTATTTACCTACTGGAATGAAGTAAGAGTTTGGGGAAGATTCTGATTTCACTGGGATAAATCAGGAATAACCCCTTGAAATCCCCATTCATTGAGCTCATTCCTTTCCAAGGAGTCACTCCAGATTTATACCAGTGAAAGTGAGGTCAGAATCTGTCCCACTGGAATTACACCAGCATAAAATTGGTGTACATGAACTCACAATCAGCCCCTCTCTGTTTTATGGGAAGCTATGGTAACATTCACTGGCTTCTGATTATAGCAGCGGATGAAAGCTGTTTGACTTCATCAGTCAAGCACAGCAAGGAGGCTCTGAGATGCAGTGAGAAAGCACACAGGGAAGAAGTGAATGAGCTCAAGGTTCCTGGGCATCTAGGGTCCTCCCTTTGTGTTGTACCACTCGATGCTGGGCACAAAAGCTTGAAAGATTTTACGCAGTATAAAAAGCAAAGAAATAAAGCAGAAAAACAAGAGTTCACCCAGCCGATCCATCCACAGCAAGCAGCAGCTCTGTGTTAAGTTTGTCCTTGTTTTACTTGTGTTAGTGTTCTTATTTATTCTGTACTCACTTTCCATTGGCGTCTTCTTTTGAAATGGTCACCAAAGGAGTGCTAAGGACATAGATCAGTGGGTCATCCCTTCAGAGACGTTCAAATCAGGACAAACATAGACAATTCCCCTTACTTTACCTGCCAGACAGGTAGTGGAAAGAAGTGAACTCACGTCCATCCAACTTATGGAGTCTGCTTTTCAGGGAACTCTGGAAATAGGTGTCTCTGATGCCAAAAAAAACCCCTAGTGGGAGCATGTCTTTCCCAGTCTCTTCTTTGTAAGTTCCTTCTGGAAGGATTTTGTTCCCCCAATTCCTTCTTCTACCTCCCACACAAAACTCAGGCCTCTCTCACATTGTCAAATTCTAGTCTCAGTGGCAGTGGAGTGAAGCTGGACTAACTCTACAGAATTCAGTGGAGCCACTGCAGATTTCCTCTAGGGTAACTGAGTCCAGGATCAACAGTGTGTGTTGGGAGCAGGTGGAGTAGAACAGGCTCTGCCAGCTTTATGCCACCAGGGGATTCCCATATGCCAGGGAAATCCTCAACTGTTTCTTTAGGAAAGCTTTCCAGCTGCTTTGTGCCACTCACAGTGGCTAAGGATCTGGCCCAATGTGTATGAAAATAAGGTCTGAACAATACATTAGAAAAGAAGCAGGACAAATGCATAGGATCATACACCTAAGATCTGTTGTTTTGGGGGCCAGCAAGGAGCAAGATACTATTATATTCAGCCAGGTGGCCCTCTTTTTGCTTTTCACCAGTCTCTGTTCAGTTAAACTGTCACTCAGTTGCTTTGCCTGTGAGTGCAATATCCACTCCAGCATTTTATCTCAAATCATCCTCTGATGATAGCAGGTTTCCATGAAGAGACAGGGAGCTTATGTCACCTGGAGCCTGGCATCACATGCGCTTTCCTATCCACCTATGGGTGGTGATGTTGATTGTGTTTAGTGGGCCTGATGCTCCGCAGCTTCCCATTCCGTCATTTACTCCAGTGTCAAGTGGGTGTAAAATGCTCTTCAGATCAGAATATTTGGATTGTACTCCCACATGGCGCTAGTGTAAATCACTGCACATGTGGGAGGCTGAAGCGAATCAGTATGCATTTCAGGACTGGTAATTCAGCTTACAGTAAGGTAAAGTTAATCATAGGGCAGGCTCTGGTCCTCCAGAATCTCCATGTCCCCTTGCCACATAACAAATAAAGCTCTTGCTGTCTGTGTGTGCTCTCCCGTGAAACTACATGCCTCTCTCTGTACCCTCCTTCCTCTTCAACTGAAGGGCCTCCTCATAGATTCCTGCCTGTTGTTGTCATCACAGCTGCTTTTATCCCTGCACCAAATAGCTCATCTGTATACTATCATCTGCAGGCTGCAATGAAGGGAACTAACCTAATTCACCATGCCACAAACCTGGCCCCATTTAGTAGTGGATTGCGTGGGTCACCACAAAATACTGTTATGCTGAGCACCATTTCTCTGTAAATGTTCTTGTATGTGGGATCTGATATAAAGAGACAAACCCTTGCTGTGAAGGTTAGATCCATATCCAAATTGGAGGGGTTCTGAGCTGGGATTTTGATTTGGGCTCATTACAGAGTGTGTGCAAGTTGCAAATTTCAAATGTGTAACTGGATCTGGACTTTGAAAATATACAGTAGGGCGAGGGGTGTTGTGGATCTAGAATTCTGGTTGATGTAGTAAAGTGGTTATCAAGGGGTTAACCTGTTTAGTTAACAGTGAGTCCCTCGCATGCACACACACACTCTTCTGATGCAATAAAGCAGCAAGTTCTCAGCCTGCAGTAGACATATGTTTGTTGCACTGAGCAATCCCTTCACAAAATTGGTGAGGAAAACATAAGAATGTCAATTTATAGGAAAATTTAGAAGTTTAATGAAGAAAATGAGGATTGGCAGCTATATATTGAAAGACTGGGCCACTACTTTCTTGCAAAGGAGATTATGGATAAGGACAAATAACAATTTTCCTCTGTGTCTGTGGCAGTAATATCTATGCCTTCTTAAGGAGTTTGTTACTGTCTAAGGGCAGGTCTACATTACCACTTATGTCCATATAACTTACGTCGCTCGGGGTGTGAAAAAGCCACCCCCCGAACGACGCAAGTTACAGCGACCTAAGCCCTGTCCACACCGGCACTATGTTAATGGGTGACGCTCTTCTGCTAACGTAGCTTCTGCCTTTTGCAAAATTGGAGTAATTATGCTGATGGGAGAGCTTTCTCCTGTCAGCATAGAGAGTCTTCACCAGATGCACTATAGCGGCACAGCTGCATCAGTGCAGCTATGCCGATGTAGCACTTCTAGTGTAGACTAGCCCTCAGAAACCAGGACATAAAAGTTCAGAAGACCTGAAAATGATCTTAACAGAGCATTATGCGCCAAAGCCAAGGATTACTGTAGCATGTTTCCAGCTTGTATAGTAGGATGAGGACACAAGGTGAAACTGTAGCTATGTATGTGGCAGTACTAAAAAGATTAACTTAATATTGCTAATTGGGAAATGTCCGAGAGGATATGTGTGACGTTGCACTCTATATGATTTTATGAAAATATGCTAATGAGTGTGAATATAATGTAACTGAAATATGCTTCATGCAAAAGGTCTCTTGTAAGGTATCATTACAAAGCTTATAATCTACTGAGTGTGGTCATCCTGTTTGTATAAATGTATCACTCTTGTATCTGAAACTAGAAATATGAAATATAACTCTGAGGGCCTATTGTAATTATGCAAAGTGTGGGCCATTAATGGTGGTTTGGAATCTTGATGGCTCCCATCAGCCAGGACAATTGACTGTGGATGGCTCTGTTTGCAGGCAGGCCCTCCTGTGAGTCAGGCTGGGAGGAATGAATGCTTGGAGTCTCACAGGAAATGTGACCATGTCACGTGGTACTGAAATCCATCTTAAACCTGGTGCTTTTCCATTTTTTGGGGGGGGTGGAGGACCCAGAGAGACAAAGGATTCCCGCCTTGTGCCAAAGCCATATAAGGGGGTGAAACAGAACAAAGGGGGCAGCCATCATGAGGAATCTCCTAGATACCACCTGAGCTGGAACAAGGGCTGTACCAGAAGTAAGGATTGTGGCCAGACTAGGAAGGTGTCCAGTCTGTGAAAGAAACTTATTGTAACATCTCTAAGGGTGAGATTTTATCTGTATTCCGTTTGATTAGACATAGACTTGCGTGTTTTATTTTATTTTGCTTGGCAATTCACTTTGTTCTGTCTGTTATTACTTGGAATCAGTTAAATCCTACTTTCTGTATTTAATAAAATCACTTTTTACTTATTAATTAACCCAGAGTATGTATTAATACTTGGGGGTGGGGGGATGACAAACAGCTGTGCATATCTCTCTATCAATGTTATAGACGGCAAACAATTTATGAGTTTACCCTGTATAAGCTTTATACAGGGTAAAATGGATTTATTTAGGGTTTGGACCCCATTGGGAGTTGGGCATCTGAGTGTCAAAGACAGGAACACTTCTGTAAGCTGCTTTCAGTTAAGCCTACAGCTGTTAGGGGACATGGTTCAGATCTGGGCCTGGGTTTGCAGCAGGCTAGCAGGTCTGGCTCAAACCAGGCAGGACACTGAAGTCCTAAGTTGACTGGGCAGGAAAGCAGGAGCAGAAGTAGTCTTGGCACATCAGGTGGCAGCTCCCAAGGGGGTTTCTGTGATCCAACCCGTCACAATATGCTGCAGGACAGATTCATTTGTTGTATTAACAGAGAGAGAATTCAAAGATGAATGGTGGCTGAAGGGAACTTAAGCTTGCCCAAAGCAGTAAAACTGACAACAGCAATGAAAGCTGCAGTGAAAAACTTACAACATTTGCACTTAGGTTGCAGGGACAATCAAACATTCAGCTCCATCCCAGAATCAAAGGCAGCATATCATACTGGAAATCAGCCTGCACCCTAGATGTGATGAAGTCAGACATATTCTTCTTTGCAATATGATATTCGATAAGTCATTCAGTTCTTCAAAAAGAATCAGAATCATAATTTTGAATGATCAAGAATCTGATTCTGCAACCCTGTCTGCTGAACCAGGATTACATGAAGCTAAAGTCACTGTTTCATCTACATTTGATCTGCTATTGCTTAAACCTCTTGGTGGTAACTAGGAATAGGTACATACCAGTCCTGAAGCCCTAATGTCCTTACTCCCATAAAACTCCCATTGATTTCAGTTTCAGATTTGCTTGGCCAAGAGCTGAGTAAAAAGCTTCAGGAATGGGCACTATATATAGAAACCCTCTGAAATAATTCACAACTGATTACTTTTTGAGTTTGGTCTTTGTATCTAGTTGTAAAAAGAAAAGGAGGACTTGTGGCACCTTAGAGACTAACAAATATATTTGAGCATAAGCTTTTGTGAGCTACAGCTCACTTCATCGGATGCATTTTTTCTTTGGCCTTTTTACCATTTCTCATGTGTATGGCCATATATATATATAGGTGCCAGTGTGTCCGTTTCCATCCCCTTGAGTGTGTGTGCTTTTACAGGTCCCAGAACTAGAGAATCAATCATTCAACCATTCAAATCCTTCATCCCATGGTAGGGCAACTCCTTAGAAGCCAGGTGGGGATACCACAGTGAATTTAGGATGTTTCGGCGATTCTATATTCAGAATGTAGGAGAATGTGAAACAGAGACTTTTCTTTCTTGCCAAGCCAGAATATCTGAATTCTTTTTCACAACCCATGTCTGTAAAACAACTGCAACTGTGCTGGCCTGTTAACATTAGGCTTAGAGAGGAATTTTAGGAGAGCTAGTTATTTTAAGGTTCTCCCCTGTCATATACAAAGGAATCCAAACTATTTAACTATTGTAGGTTGTTGTTGTTTTTAATATAAATATTTGGCACATATTGCCATTGCTAGGAGCTTAAACAACATGTTCCGAAGATTTATCATCTCCTTCGTTAAATCTGTATTCCCCATAGTTATAAAGAAAACAAAGACCGATGCTTTCCAGTTATGTCTAAAAACAACAGTGTTGTTTGAAAGAGTGTTTTGACCCTGAATGATGGGTTTTCAGAGAAGAGCTTTGTGAACTTTAGTCCTGAAAGTCATAACATCTCAGGGACATATGAACTCCAACTCAGATAACTAATCACTGCTCTCCTGTGGCCCATTTTAAAAGCATGGAATATTATACAGTACCAAAACCACATTAAATGATCATGTACATTTTCTGTATTTCTCCTCATTGGTGACTGCAGTTTATTTGTATCTATATCTGGAAACTTATACAGTGATAATAATGTACACTTCAGTAGTGCCTTCCATCTAAGGATCTCAAAGCACTTTGGAAAGATGGGTCAGCATTATTATCCTCAGGACAAAATGGAGGTACAGAGGGCTGGATTAGTTCTCCAGAACCTGAGCAGGAGGTAGTCCTGTAAGGGTGGAGGTTGTGGCTGTAGGTGGGGTGGGGAGTCTGGTTCAAAAAGCTGCTGGAAAGGGGGATGTGGTTGTGGCACCCTGAGGTTCTGCTGATTCAGAGAATTATAAGAGACTAAGGCCCTGATCTTGCAAACATTTATGCATATGTTTAAGCACATAAGCAATCCCACTGACATCCATAGGAGTATGCCTATGTTTTACGTTAAGCATGTACATGTGTGCTTGCAGGATTGAGGCCTAAGAGCTGTATGTAACCAATGTTACCTCTGGCCAAAAGTTCACACTGGGGTGTCTGAAGTTAGGCATTTAAATCCCTGTTTAGGCACCTACATAAAAATGGCCTGATTTGCCTTCAGGCCCCTTGATTTCAATGGGAGTTATGTGTGTGTGTTTCAGTACTCGAAAAGCCAACCCCTTTTATTTAGGTGCCTGGACAGGGATTTAGGTGTCTACCTTTAGGCAGCCCCATTGGAAAATCTTGGCCATTGGCAGTTATATTTTTGCAAAGTCAGCGAAGGGTTTATGGTGGAGGGGCATTCTTCTTTCAGTTCTTTTGCTTCATTCTTCATAGCTGATTCTGAGGCTACATTCTGCTCACATGGAATCTTGCAAAGCAGATCAGTAGTTGTATCTTTTTATGTGCATTTTGTATAATGTTAATATTATTGAACTTCTGTGGTGGTCTAAGGGTATGTCTACACTATGAAATTAGGTCGAATTTATAGAAGTCGGTTTTGTAGAAAGCGTTTTTATACGGTTGATTGTGTGTGTCCCCACACAAATGCTCTAAGTGCATTTAGTCGGCATTTAGTCGGCAGAGTGTGTCCACAGTACCGAGGCAACCGTCAAGTTCCAGAGCATTGCACTGTGAGTAGCTATCCCACAGTTCCCGCAGTCTACGCCACCCATTTGAATTCTGGGTAGAAATCCCAATGCCTGATGGGGCAAAAACATTGTCGTGGGTGGTTCTGGGTACATATTGTCAGGCACCCCCTTCTCTCCCTCCCTCCCTCCGTGAAAGCAATGGAAGACAATCGTTTCACGCCTTTTTTCCTGGATTACCCGTGCAGACGCCATACCATGGCAAGCATGGAGCCTGCACAGCTCATCATCACCGTATGTCTCCTGGGTGCTGGCAGACGCAGTACTGCATTGCTATATAGCAGCAGCTCATTGCCTTTTGGCAGGAGACAGTGCAGCATGACTAGTAGCCATTGTTGCCGTACTCCTGGATGCTCTTTTAGCCGACCTCGGTGAGGTCGGTCAGGGGCGCCTGGGCAAACATGGGAGTGACTCAGCCAGGTCATTTCCCTTTTAAGTTTCGTCTCATGGTGATTCAGTCCTGCCGGCAGTCCTACTGCACCATCTTCTGCTGAGCACCCAGGAGATGATGATGGCCAGCAGTCATACTGCACCGTCTGCTACCAGCAAGATGTATAAAGGTAGATGAAGTGGATCAAAACAAGAAATAGACCAGATTTGTTTTGTATTCATTTTCTCCTCCCTTCCTCCCTCCCTCCGTGAAATCAACGGCCTGTTAAACCTAGGGTTTTGAGTTCTATCCTTGAGGGGGCCATTCTGTTTCTCCTTGATGCAAAGCCACCCCCTTTGTTGATTTTAATTCCCTGTAAGCCAACCCTGTAAGCCATGTTGTCAGTCACCCCTCCCTCCGTCAGAGAAATGGCAGACAATCATTTCTCGCCTTTTTTCAGTGCAGATGCCATAGCACTGGGAACATGGAGCCCGCTCAGATCACCGTGGCAATTATGAGCACTATAAACACCGCGCGTGTTATCCAGCAGGATATGCAGAACCATAACCTGTAAGAAAAGCGAAACCATGCGAGGAGGAGGCAACTGCAGCGCGGTGATGAGAGTGATCAGGACATGGACATAGACTTCTCACAAAGTACGGGCCCTGCAATGTGCACATCATGGTGTCAATTTGGCAGGTTCATGGTGTGGAACGCCAATTCTGGGCCTGGGAAACAAGCACAGAGTGGTGGGACCACATAGTGTTGCAGGTCTGGGACGATTCCCAGTGGCTGCGAAACTTTTGCATGCGTAAGGGCACTTTCATGGAACTTTGTGACTTGCTTTCCCCTGTCCTGAAGCACAAGAATACCAAGATGAGAGCAGCCCTCACAGTTGAGAAGCAAGTGGTGATAGCCCTGTGGAAGCTTGCAACGCCAGACAGCTACCGGTCAGTCAGGAAACAATTTGGAGTGGGCAAATCTACTGTGCGGGCTGCTGTGATGCGAGTAGCCAACGCTATCACTGAGCTGCTGATATCAAGGGTAGTGACTCTGAGTAATGTGAAGGTCATAGTGGATGGCTTTGCTGCAATGGGATTCCCTAACTGTGGTGGGGCAATAGAACCCATATCCCTATCTTGGCCCCAGAGCACCAAGGCAGCGAGTACATAAACTGAAAGGGGTACTTTTCAATGGTGCTGCAAGCACTGGTGGATCACAAGGGATGTTTCACCAACATCAACGTGGGATGGCCGGGAAAGGTACATGACACTCGCATCTTCAGGAACTCTGGTCTGTTTCAACAGCTGCAGCAAGGGACTTACTTTCCAGACCAGAAATAACCGTTGGGGATGTTGAAATGCCTGTAGTTATCCTTGGGGACCCAGCCTACCCCTTAATGCCATGGCTCATGAAGCCATACACAGGCATCATGGACGGTAGTCAGGAGCTGTTCAACTATAGGCTGAGCAAGTGCAGAATGGCGTTAGAATGTGCATTTGGGTGTTTAAAAGCGCGCTGGCGCAGTTTACTGACTCGGTTAGACCTCAGCGAAACCATTATTCCCATTGTTATTACTGCTTGCTGTGCACTCCACAATATCTGTGAGAGTAACGGGGAGACATTTATGGCAGGGTGGGAGGTTCAGGCAAATCACCTGGCTGCTGATTACGTGCAGCCAGACACCAGGGCAGTTAGAAGAGTACAGGAGGGCGTGATGCGCATCAAAGAAGCTTTGAAAACCAGTTTCAGGAATGGCCAGGCTATGGTGTGAAAGTTCTGTTTGTTTCTCCTTGATTGAAACCCTCCCCCTTCCCACTCCCCGGTTTCACTCTACTTTCCTGTAAGCTAAGCACCCTCCCCCCCCTTTGATCACCACTTGTAGAGGCAATAAAGTCATTGTTGCTTCACATTCATGCATTCTTTATTTATTCATCCCACAAATAGGGGGATAATAGCCAAGGTAGCCTGGGAGGGGTGGTGGAGGAGGGAAGCACTGGGTGGGGTGGTGGAGGAGGGAAGGACACGGCCACACAGCACTTTAAAACTTTAAAACTTATTGAATGCCAGTCTTCTGTTGCTTGGGCAATCCTCTGGGGTGGAGTGGCTGGGTGGCCGGAGGCCCTCCCACCGCGTTCTTGGGCATCTGGGTGAGGAACTTGAGGAGGAGGGCGGTTGGTTACACAGGGGCTGTAGCGGCAGTCTGTGTTCCTGCTGCCTTTCCTGCAGCTCAACCATATGCTGGAGCATATGAGCTTGATCCTCCAGCAGCCTGAGCATTGACTCCTGCCTTCTTTCAGCAAGCTGACGCCACCTACCATCTTCAGCCTGCCACCTCTCCTCGCGGTCATATTGTGTTTTCCTGCACTCTGAGATTGTCTGCCTCCACGTATTTTGCTGTGCTCTGCCAGTGTGGGAGGACAGCATGAGGCCAGAGAACATTTAATCACAAGTGCGTTTTTTTCACTTTCTAATCTTCGCTAGCCTCTGGGAAGGAGAAACACATGCAGCTGGTGGAGGAAAAAAAAAGGGAGAGTGGTAGTTAAAAAGACACATTTTATAGAACAATGGGTACACTCTTTCACAGTAAATCTTGCTGTTAACATTACATTGCACATGTGCTTTCATTACAAGGTCGCATTTTGCCTTTTATTGAGGGTATGCCGGTTTGGTGTGAGAGATCACTCACGCAGGGCTGGGCAAGAGAATTTGTCTTGCCATGGTAAGCCACAGTCTTTTGGCTTCTTTAACCTTCATAACATGTGGGAATGGTTTCAAACAGCAGCACCCTCATTTCCCATACGAAGTAGCCATTGGGATGGCCATTAAAAATGGGTTGGCAATTTAAAAGGAGGGGCTGTGGTTTCTGGGTTCATGTGCAGCAGAAACCCAACTCACCTCCCCCCACACACACCCCCAATTCTCTGGGATGATGGCTTCACCCCTCCCCCCACCGTGTGGCTAACAGCGGGGAAGATTTCTGTTCAGTCACAGGCAAACAGCCCAGCGGGAACGGGCACCTCTGAATGTCCACTTACTAAAACCACCCTATTTCAGCCAGGTGACCATGAATGATATCACTCTCCTGATATCACTCTCAGAGAGAGAAAGAACGGATGTTGTTTGAATGCCAGCAAACACTGGGACCATACGCTGCAATACTTTGTTCTGCAATGATTCCTGACTACGTGCTACTGGCCTGCCGTGGTAAAGTGTCCTACCATGGAGGACGGAATAAGGCTGCCCTCCCCAGAAACCTTTTGCAAAGGCTTTGGGAGTACATCCAGGAGAGCTTTATGGAGATGTCCCTGGAGGATTCCCGCTTCATCCCCAGACACGTTAACAGACTTTTCCAGTAGCTGTACTGACCGTGAATGCCAGGGCAAATTAATCATTAAACAAGCTTGCTTTTAAACCATGTATAATATTTACAAAGGTACACTCACCAGAGGTCCGGGAGCCCGCCTTGGGTGGGTTCAGGGGGTACTGGGTCCAGGTCCAGGGTGATAAACAGATCCTGGCTGTTGGGGAAACCAGTTTCTTCGCTTTCTTGCTGTGAGCTATCTACAACCTCCTCCTCCTCATCATCTTCCTTGCCCCCAAAACCCGCTTCCATGTTGCCTCCCACTCCTTGGACAGAGTCAAAGCACAGGGTTGGGGTAGTGGTGGCTGCACCCCCTAGAATGGCATGCAGCTCATCATAGAAGCAGCATGTCTGGGGCTCTGAACCAGAGCGGCTGTTTGCCTCTCTGGTTTTTTGGTAGGCTTGCCTGAGCTCCTTAATTTTCACGCGGCACTGCTGTGGGTCCCTATTATAGCCTCTGTTCTTCATGCCATTGGAGATTTTTTCAAATATTTTGGCATTTCGTCTTTTCGAACGGAGTTCTGCCAGCACGGATTCGTCTCCCTATACAGCGATCAGATCACGTACCTCCCATTCAGTCCATACTGGAGCTCCTTGGCGATTCTGGGACTGCATGGTCTCCTGTGATGACGAGCTCTGCATGGTGACCTGTGCAGGTGAGCTCGCCACACTGGCCAAACAGGAAATGAGATTCAAAAGTTCGCAGGCCTTTTCCTGTCTACCTGGCCAGTGCATCTGAGTTGAGAGCGCTGTCCAGAGCGGTCACAACTGAGCACTCTGGATAGCTCCCGGAGGCCAATATCGTCAAATTGCATCCACAGTACCCCAAATTCGACCCAGCAAGGCTGATTTCAGTGCTAATCCTGTCATCGGGGGTGGAGTAAGGAAATAGATTTTAAGAGCTCTTTAAGTAAAAAAAAAAGGGCTTTGTCGTGTGGACGGGTGCAGGGTTAAATTGATTTAGCACTGCTAAATTCGACCTAAACTTGTACTGTAGACCAGGCCTAAGACTGGAAGCCTTGTGAAAGCAAAAAGCACCTCCTTCTGGAAGCTCCTGGACCAAAATGCATCTCAGCACATAACTCAATTAGGGCATTATAAATAAATAGAAGTAGATGGAGCCCTATTATATGGTCATTATTGAGTTAGTTTTGCTGTTTGTTTATATAATGAATGGGATGTTCAATTCTGAACCATCAATGCACCTGGGATTCAGCAGTCGCTAATGACCAGATGTGCTGCTAAACTGAGAAGATTTAGTAACCCGCTGGTATAGTTCTCTTAAAGCCAGAGCCTCTTCAAGTGTTCTCAACTTATGAATGCAGGCTCCACTAAAGGTATTGTGTGTTTGCCTGCATCCTACATTCAAACATTTACATAACCATGTGTTGGACCAGCCTTGGTCATTAACCACTGGAATTATTCTCTGATTGCTATGAAGGACAGTGACTTGTTACAATCCGGATAAGATACACCACTTCATAGTCCGACCTAATTTATTACCCTGGTTTCTAGCTTAACTGATATGGAATTCCCATGCTGGCCTCCCGTAAGACTTCTTCTTATTTGGGTCACTTTTAGAAAGTCTAATTAAGGTACTGATATAGCAAGGCACTTAAGAGCCTGCCTTGCTTGAAGTGTATCAACACTTCCACTAACATAAATGAGACTATTCAAATACTTAAGGTTAGGCAGATGCTAAATACCTTGCTGAACTGTGGCCTAATTGAGGGAAATTTGCCTTTTTTGGTGTATGATATGTGCCCTTCAAAAAAGTTGCACAAAAATCTCAAACTCTTTCACCTAATGATCCAAATTCCTGCAATGAGCCCTTGTTGTGCAGAGCATTTCTGTGATTACTTATTGTAGTGATGTTAGTATTTCCTCTGAGGACAATAATAAAAGCTCCTCTCTGGAGCTTTTTATTTTTAGCTTAAATATTCAGGAGAATTTAGAGTAGATGGAACGTGGCTAGTTTCTGAAAGTCCTGGATATTGAAGTCCTATGTTTAGGAACATAGGAATTGCCACATAACATTAGACCAGTGCCCCATTTAATCCACTATTGTGTGTGTGGGACTGGGAAGAACTAGAAAATTCAAAGGAAGGTACAAGCTTTCCATACACACCACTGGTTGACAGGGTGCTTCAACCTTGATCATGGGCAGCCAAGGGATAGTTCAGAATGTGTAGGCTAAAATTAAGAACAAAATAATTAAAACTTTGAGATAGTAGAGGAAACTAGTGACTTTAATGCTTCCAAGTAGAAAACATAGAGGCATTACAGGTCCCTCCAAAAACTGGAGAGGGGTATGAGACAGGATTTTGGAGTTAGGGTTGGATGCAATGTTTGATGATGTTTCAATCCAGGTTTTCATTTGAGGCCAATGTCTGCTGGAAAGGTATAAATAAGAAGGCATGCAGTATGTTAAGGGTGTACCGTTCATGTAGCACTGGAGATATTTGATTAGGTGACAGGAAGGAAGAGAGTGAAATGAAGAAAGCATACTGCCCAACTGCTATGCAGTGTTTTCTGAATTCTTTCCCAAATGTTCTGTATGCAGTAGGCCAGTCCCTGCAAAGCATTCAGTAAATGATACTTGGGGGATTCTTCACAGAACTACAGATGTGCCTAAGCCACAAAGTTTGGAGGTGAACTTCCGCAGTGCTTGGGGATGGCAGAGTGTTTGGATCCAGAAGTTGGGAATAGGCCGGTGTCTCCATAGATTAGAATTTAGACTGTAAACTCTCGGGAGCAGGTATCATCTTTTTGTTCTGTGTTTGTAGAGCCCCGAGCACAAAGGGGTTCTGATCCATGACTAGGGGTCGTAGGCGTTACAGTAATACAAATTAATAATAATAATGAAAGAAGCTGAAGGAGTTGGGACAGGAGCAACTGGGAAGAAAAAATTGGGCTGGACTAAGATATCTCAGAAGAAATTCTCTTTTTCTATGCAAAGAATGTAGAGGCACAGGAGTTCTGTGTCCTACTCCATTGGCCTCTTACACCAGAGGAGGAATGAATGCGTTTTGTGAGTAGGTCCCTGACTGTGCATTTGTAGCTTAAAGAAGTACTAAAGCAGTTAGCTCATCACGGTGTGGTCTGGCTGCAGGAAGGGAATTTGTGTGCATGGTGGTAATGAAGTCATTTCCTCTACTGCAGGCTAATCTGTGAGCTATTTAGGAGATCATTGTTAGTTTGATGAGAGTTGGAAAATCAGAGAGACTGCAAGGGCTCCAGATGTTATTGGCATGAGAGGATGCCCTATCCTATCTATTACGGGGGATGGGAGGGAAATAACTCATTTTACAGTCTCGTTTCTTGTTTTGAAATGAGAAGGCTTCGAGTTAACTGGCTCATCATAAACTTGATTCCTTTGCTGTAGTGTAGGAGTTAAGAGAACAGTTAAGAAAAAAACTGGTTGAAAACCCAATACAATTTCATGGGAATTCGTTGACATTTTTATTGGTTTATTTTTTGAAATTTCAAAGTGTACAAAAATGTCAAAATATCAACATTTTTGAGTTGTCATAAAGTTTCAACCAAATCCATAGCTCTCTGGAAAATCCAGCATCTTTTGAGGAAATAGGAAAATTTCAGCTTTTATATCTTTATCTTTTAATAAAAAATTGAAATTTTGCCAAAAAATGTAATCAGAAACACTAATTTGGGAGATTTCTACAAGATATAATTATTTGTCTCCTAGCATCTCCACTCTAAAGGCCAGATGGAAGCCAAGATGTCATTCTCTTTTTCCCACCATGCCCCCCTTTCTTCCTTTCCCTCCCCTCCCCTCACCTTTCTTGTTCTCTTATTTTTGGAGGGTAAATCAATAACATATGAATTAAAATAAAATAAATAAATAAATATATTATGTATTTTAAAATGAGGCTTAATTTGGCTTGTTAAGATGAACACAGTTTTGAACATTCAATTATTTTCGGGGCTCTCGGTTAATGGCAGTTAACTCATGCGATTAACTCAAAAATTAATTGCTCTGGGGCTGGGGAGTTTGGGGTGCAGGAGGGGGTGTGGAGTGAGGCAGAGGGGTTTGGAGTGAGGGAGGGGGTGTGGGTTCCGGCTGGGAGTATGGGCTCTGGGGTGGGGCTGGGGATGAGAGGTTTGGAGTGCAGGAGGGGGCTCCAGGCTGGGGCAGGGGGTTGGGGTCCGGGGGCGGGGGTGAGGGCTCCAGCTGGGGGTGTGGGCTCTGGGGTGGGGCTGGGGGTGAGGGTTTGGGCTGCAGGAGGGGGATCAGGGTTGGGACGGGGGTTGGGGTGCAGGAGGGGTTCGGGGTCCTAGTGGCGCTTACCGTGGCTCCCAGAAAGCAGCCACCAGGCCCCTGCCACCCCTAGAGGCAATGAGTGGCCAGGGAGGCTCTGTGTGTTGTCCTCATGCCCACAGGCACCACCCCCACAGCTCCCATTGGTCATGGTTCCTGGCCAATGGGAGCTGCAGAGCCGGCCCTTGCGGCAGGGGCACCGCGCGGAGCCTCCCTGGCCACCCATGCGCCTAGGGGCTGCAAGGACCTGGCAGCTGCTTCTGGGAGCTGTGCAGAGCTAGGTCAGGCAGGGAGCCTGCCTTAGCCCTGGGGCCCTGCTGCAACACCGACTAGACATTTAAAGGCCCGGTCAGCAGTGCCAACCAGAGCCGCCAAGGTCCCTTTTCGACTGGGCATTCCAGTCGAAAACTGGCCACCTGGCAACCCTACAATCAGATGTGTAACTTGGGCCTTCTCTACACAGGAAAGTTTTATCAATTATACCAGTGTAGTTATACAGGTATTCACACCATGTGGATACTTTTACTCTGATATAACTATTTCAGTTTAAATTCATACTTAGATTATATGGAAACTTCCCAATACGCAAGGTCTTTCTGCCTCTTCTTTCTTCATCAGAACCGTCACTCCTGTCTTTCTTCTCCTTCTGGCTCCTATTGGCAATCTAAGCTTTAGAGCACCCAAGGAGTCAGTGTCCAAAGGCAGTTTAAATTGTCTCAGCAATAACTCATGGAAGAAGCCACTTGTTTTATGAAGGGAGGTTTTCTCTTCCATCTGGAGAGGGAGAATTATTAAGATTATGAGCAGGCCAGTTCTTGGAGGTTAACGAGACTGTTTGTGGGAGTTGCTGTGGTGACCATGAAATGCTAACCAGGAAGCAGAGAACAGTCAGCTGTGTCTCTGGACTTAATATTATGATTTCATGTAAGACATCAAACAAGAATGCAATAACTCAGCAGCTGTGCTTTGTGGATCTAAGGGAAACCAGATGAAGCAAGGCAACATAGATCCCTTCGGCAAGTCACCTTGTTTTATGATATACTCTTCTTAGGGTGCATCTACACTGCAATAAAAGACCTGAGGCATGGCTGTGGCTAGCCAGGGCCAGCTGAGTAGGGTTTGTGGGGCTTGTGTTAAGGGACTGTTTATTTGCTATGTAGATGTTCGGGCTCTGGGATCCTCCCACCTCGCAGGGTCCTAGAGCCCAGGCTCTACCCCGAGCCTGAACATCAACACCACAGTTAAACAGCCCCTTAGCCCAAGTCAGCTGGCACAGGTCAAGGGCAGGTATTTAATTGCAGTATAGACATACCCTTTGCGTCCTTTTAGCATCAGGCACCAATGAACGTGTATGAATTCATGCTGGGCTGAGAGGCCTGAATGCTGATGTTCTCAATACAGAGAACAGGCACAGCATGCCGTACATGCTGTCCCAACAATATGCTTTGTCCCTGATTTGCAGCGACTACCTTGTGCTGGAGGGGGGAAGAGAGGAGTGCAGTATACATAGCCCATACAGTCCTTGGCTGACAGTGGGGACAATTTTGCTGGTCAATTGTTCAATTGATCTTTATCCATTGGGAAGTGGCTGGAGATCCCCAAGCTCCCTTCAGATAGAACAGAAGTAGACAAATACCAGATAATATTACTTTTATTAATATTCGTTCCTATTTTTAATTTCTAACAGTCATTTTCATGCCCCTTTTGTTTTTACGTTCCTCATATACTCAGTAGAATGAACTTTACTATTACAAATACTTGTCTTTTTATGTAAGTCTGAATGCTCAAATGTGATTGCAAATATTTAATACGAAACTCAGATATGCAGCTTGAACAGCTCAAATTTCATCATATAAGTTTCCAGTTAGGGAACAGAAATAAATCCATGTGATTTATGTAACTAACCTACTCTGCACAAATTTCAATTTTCAAATATGTGCAATGAATGGTTCATGAACAGTCTGCAAGCCAAGAATTATTTGTTGAAGAAACTCACACTAATTTTGAACAATGACTACATCCATATGTGAAGAATTCATGAACAGTAAAAGAGGCAAAATTTGTCATCGAAACTATTCTTTATGAATTATTCTCTCACCTCTACTGATCAACAATCAGAGGATAACAACTTTGTCACCCCTGAGCATGACTAGATTTGAAGAGGTGATCAGAGGTAAAAAATATATATTTTATAGTCCTTTGAACACTTGAGTGTGTATAAATCCAAACTGATTACTATTCCTATTTACAATTTTTTAATAAACACAGAGAAATACCATTTATGAAAAGCATATCCACTTTCCCTTTTGTAATGCAGTACCATGTCATTGACATTTGGACTACAGTAACTCCTCACTTAATGTTGTAGTTATGTTCCTGAAAAATGTGACTTTAAGCGAAATGATGTTAAGCGAATCCAATTTCCCCATAAGAATTAATGTAAATGGGGGCGGGTTAGGTTCCAGAGAAATTATTTTCACCAGACAAAAGACTATATTATATACACAGTATAAGTTTTAAACAAACAATTTAATATGAAACATGGCAATGATGATTGTGAAGCTTGGTTGAGGTGGAAGTCAGAGGGTGGAAGAGGGTAGGATATTTTCCAGGGAATGCCTTACTGCAGGGGTCGACAACCTTTCAGAAGTGGTGTGCTGAGTCTTCATTTATTCACTCTAATTTAAGGTTTTGCGTGCCAGTAATACATTTCAACGTTTTTAGAAGGTATCTTTCTATAAGTCTATAATATATAACTAAGCTATTGTTGTATGTAAAGTAAATAAGGTTTTTAAAATGTTTAAGAAGCTTCATTTAAAATTAAATTAAAATGCAGATCTGATCAGTTTAGTGTGATCCTTACCCTTGCTTTTCCTTGCTGAGTTTCCCAATGTCTGGCATGTATTTGGATACTTGAAGCTGCACACAAGCTTCTGAGTGATCAGTTGTTAACCGGCTCCGAGAGGGACAGAGGACAGATTTCATGTGTGAAAATACCTGTTCACACAGGTATGTGGATCCAAATGCTGAAAGCATTGCAAACGCAATTTTCTTCAAACAGTTAAATTTCACTGGCAGGGACGTCCAGCAAGTCAGAATAGAGGCCCCCTGATCTCTCTCCGTAGCTTCAAGTGCACTCCGCAGATCTCCAAACTTTGATGCCCACACTTCTGAGCTTTTTAACTGAATAAGCTGCATTTCGAAATCTTCAACACCCATCCACTGAAATACAGACAAATCCAAGGTTTCAAGTCACTTTCATTGAACTTTTCAGGTTTAATTAGAAAAGAAAGCATTGGGCCAAATCGCTGGAAATCTTGAAATCTGTCAGAAAATTGTGATTCCAGTTCTTGCATGTACATTCTAATCTCAGCGTCAAGCGCAGTGCGCTGTTCCACATGGCATGAGAGTGATGTAAGCAGCAAATCAGGACTTAAAAATATCCCAGTACAGCTGGAACAATTGTTAAGGTGGGGGTGCTGAGCTGTGCCCCTTCTTGCCCCTGTCTGCACCCCTCACTGCCCCAGGCTGGGGCCAGTGGGCCACAGCTGGGGGTGGCTGCAGAGCCCTGGGCCGGCAGCCAGGACCCCAGGTCAGCAGCGGAGCCCCCGGGACCGGTGGCCAGGACCCGGGCAGTGTGAGTGCCACTGAAAATCAGCTCTCGTGCCGCCTTCGGCATGCATGCCATAGGTTGTCTACCCCTGCCTTACTGCTGAATGACCAACTAGCACTCGGCTGAGCCCTCAAGGGTTAACACATTGTTGTTAATGTAGCCTCACACTACAAGGCAGCAGAAATGGAGGGAGGGGAGACAGCATGGCAGACAGAGACAGAGACACAAACCCTCTGTGTGTGTGTGAGAGAGAGATAGGCATTGCTCCTTTAAGTACGCTGACACCACTCTAAGTACATTGCCTTTTTATGTAGATCAGCAAGTTGAGACAGCAGCTGCTGCCAGCAAACTCCCTCTGTCCTGAGCCCTGTCGTGTCCCCCGCTGCTCTATGGAGGTAGGCTAAGCGGAGGGGGACACCCTGACATTAACACCCCTCTTTCCCCTCCCCCCCGCAGCAAGCAGGAGGCTCCCCGGGGCAGCTCCAAGGCAGAGGGCAGGAGCAGCACGTGGCCGGGGGGGAGGGACAGCTGAACTGCCGGCAATTGATAGCCTGCTGGGTAGTGGCTGCACAGGGAACTTAGGGGAGCGGGGAGCTGATAGGGGGCTGCCGGTCCACCCTGGTTCCAAGCCCCGACCAGCTTGCTCCAACAGGCTGCTCTTTCTGCAAGCAGTGGACAAAGCAGGCAGCTGCCAAACAACAGTTATAAGGGAACATTGCACAACTTTAAATGAGCATGTTCTCTAATTGATCAGCAACGTAACAACGTTAACCGGGATGACTTTAAGTGAGGAGTTACTGTACATCTTATTCCAACATCATTTTTATTATTATCATTTATTATTTGTAGTATAGTTGTGGCCTGAAACCCCAGTCAGGATTGGGACCCCGTTGTGCTAAACAATAGGAAGAGGCAGTCTATATCCCGAGGAGCTTACACTCCTGAATCTGAACTGAGCTCCATGCAGACGAACCCCTCCTTGCAGATATGCAGAGCACCATTGACTTTGGTTTAAGACAGGGTGCAACAAACAAGCAGAAGGATTGGGGAAAGGAGAATGAGGAAAACTTTCCCTTTGCTATAAATTTGTATGATGCTGGCCCTAAAGCACAATGGGGCCCTGATCTCTAGGTGTCAGTGTAACACAAATAATGAGGTCAGACTAGATCAGGGGTTCTCAAACTGGGGGTCAGGACCCCTCAGGGGGTTGCGAGGTGTGAAAGTAGAATGAATTATATTGAAATTATAATTTATTAAAGAAATGCTACTTGAAGGGTTTGTTGAAATATAGTTGTCAGGAAGAGAAACATTAAGGAGTGTGAGACAATGGGTCCTCAAACTAATTAACTTAGAGCTCCTACTGAACTAGGAGATTGGTAAATGTTAGTATGCAAATAAGATATGTATGTATATTTGTCAGTTTCTGCTTTCTTTTGTCTCTTATGTTAAATTGGCTTTGGCTTAGCTGTATAAATAAAGAAAAGGAGGACTTGTGGCACCTTAGAGACTAACCAATTTATTTGAGCATGAGCTCAAATAAATTGGTTAGTCTCTAAGGTGCCACAAGTCCTCCTTTTCTTTTTGTGAATACAGACTAACACGGCTGTTACTCTGAAACCTGTATAAATAAGTTATCTTGAGCCTCAGAGAGGGCCTCGCATCTGGGTGCATTAGCAAAGCGCTTTGCTAATAAACAGAGTGGTCTGACAAATTATGTGAGTCCTGAATATGACTTTGACAATTTGGAGGTTCCACCGAGATGGCAACCATCTTCTCTGGGGCTGTGTGACTTCTGACTGTTCTGAGGACGGCCGTGGCAAGCCGGCACCTGAGCATTTGGCCCGAGTGGTCCTCCGCCAGAATGGAAGGGTGCATGACCACAGTGAAGTCTACGCCATCGAACCTGTTGGTTCCCACTCTGTTCTGGTAGGGATCCCGGGATCTGACATCAGGAATCTGGTCAGGTAATTATTTCTGTGTTTTGTCCGGACTGAGGACTGTCTTGTCTCTGTGTCTATCCGTCCTCCCTGTGGTGTGTTTGAGTCTGGGCGCTGTCCGGGGATCGGCTGACCAAAGGGTTCCTGTCCCCACGGTCTGAGTGAGTGAAATCTGCACAATCGCAGCTGCACCGCGCCTTGGGTAAAACCCTTGGTGTGAAAGCAAGGGCGATTGAGGCAGTAGCCTGTGGGCTCCTTTTGTGTGTTGCACTGGGCATCGCTCTGACGAACCCGACTTTCCTTCTTGTGTGATTGGTGTGTAAAGTCCTCCTGTATGGGTAACCAGACGTCTAAGTCGGGACAGTTCCCTAAAGGAATGCTGGCTCAGTTTATGTATTTTAGGAAGAGTCTGGACTCCTGTAAATTTCTGGAAAAATGGTCTAGGCTAAGGGGGTGAGGTAGAGTGGCTACTACCACCACTATGCTTCTGTCCCCAGAAGCCTTTACAGCTATTCTGAGGGAAAATGGGCCCTTTTCCCACAGAAACGGTCTGTAAGGGACTGCTGCAGGCAGAGAGAGAATCTGATCAAAATTGTTTGACTATTGGGTAATGTAATCAAAATCACTAAAGGATGTAAGGGGTTTCTATTGGAACTTAACTTGGCTGCTCCTGGTTGTGTCTAGTTGTACAAGATGGAAGTGTAATCGGGGTACAGTTGTGTAAAAGAGTAATCACAGTGCAAGGGATGTTAGGCAAAAGAGAATTTTTTGTGTGTGTATAGTGCTAAAATCTGAAGCTGTGTCTCAGCTATTACCTGAGAATAAACTTATAGCTTGGTACAACAGAGAAACTATTGCAAACATGGTCTGTTGCACAAGAGGGGAAACTGAGGTACACCACCTCATGAATTTCATAAATGATCAGTGAGTGGGGTAATTCACTAGCCTGACTATAGAACAGCCTGACTACAGAACAAAATAAGTACAGCCTGGAGGTAATTCTTCTGTTTTTCCTGCAATTAGCAAGGAAATTTGTAAAAGAAAGTCGTATTATTATGAAGCAATAATCTGTCCCCACCAGGGGGGTGGAAATTGTTTCTTTTGTTTTTAGACTCTACAAGCAAGCTGGCGCCAGCGGAAGAATAACTCAGAATACCATGGATCTATGTTTTGTGTTGTTTGTCTGTGGTGTTTGTCTTGTTGCTAGCATTGTTGTGTTTTAATGAACAGAAAACCTCATGACATGGTTGGGGGATGGCTTCAAAAGGCTGACCTTGGGGGCGGGGGGGCAGATGTGTATGGGAATGCAAAAGGCTAACTCAGGAGAATCCCAAAATTCAGTGGCCACTGTTAGGATCTTGGGACAAAGACCGAGTAGACGTCTTAAAAGACAAACTCGGCCAACCTAAAACTAAATTGGCAAAAGGAGAGGTTGATTGTTTCATGCAGTGGTGGGAAGAGGCAAATCATAGGTGGACAGAATCAAAACTTGCCTCTCTCAAAGATTCTGGCTTCTATCCCACCAGATGCAACTTATTTTACTGTTGTTGATTTGTGCTCTGCTTTCTTTTCTGTCCCGGTTCACCCTGACTCCCAGTTCCTGTTTGCCTTTTCTTACAAGGGGCAACAGTACACATGGACCACACTGCCCCAGGGGTATACTGAAAGCCCGTCATATTTAGCATTAGCCCGAGACCTTGCTGACCTTGTTTTCCCTCCAGGTCCACACTAGTCCAATATGTAGATGATCTACTCCTCTGTTCCCCTTCATTGTCTGCCTCTGAAACTGACTCTTTAGTGCTCCTTACTGCCCTAGCAAATAAGGGTCACAAAGCTTCTCGCTCTAAACTACAACTCTGTCAAGCTTCTGTCACATACCTTGGCTTTCTCCTCTCCCAGGGTTCCTGTGCACTTTCTCCCACCTGCGTCCAAGCTATCCTTAGCTTTCCCCAACCCCGCTTCCCACGCCAGGTCTGGAAGTTTTTAGGCATGGCTGGATTTTGCAGACAATGGATTCCCCAATATGCCTCCCTTGCAAAACCTCTCCAGGACCTCACTCGATCCTCTGTGCCTGACCCCATGCCATGGCCCCCTGAGGCCAAGTCTGCCTTTGTTTCCCTCAAACAGGGTTTGGCTTCTGCCCCTGCCTTAGGGCTGCCTGACTATTCTAAGCCTTTTACCCTTTTCTGCCACGAACAATCTGGGTGTGCACTTGGAGTTCTCACTCAGATGCACGGACAAAAGAACCGACCAGTGGCTTATTTCTCTGCCACTTTAGACCCTGTTGCCCAAGGCTTACCCCCCCTGCCTGCGTGCTGTGGCTGCTGCAGCGCGCCTAGTCGAAATGTCTGATTCCCTTGCTCTCCGCTCTCCTCTTACCCTCCTGGTCCCTCACTGACCTCACCCTGCTCCAAGACTCTGCCCCAGAAACCGAGAGAGAATCCTGGGATGCCCAGGGTTGCTCTCTACATCCCGATTCCTTTTGGCGCTCGCCTACTGGCACCTTTGTAGCCCCCTTTTCACTCTACCCATCTCTGGCCGCCCTGCTACACGGTGTTTCGCATGTCGGAAAGGAGGGGATGGTCTCTGCTGTAACAAAGACAGGATGGTGGGCCCCCCCATTTTAGCTCTTTTGCAGCCCGCCACTGTGCAGCCTGTACCATTTGCCAAAGCCATAATATTGGTAAACCTGTAAAAGTGGCCCAGGGGTTCCGGGGCCTGCCTCAAGCACCGTTCTTGCACAAATGCCTAAGTGTCAACAATATGAATTTATATTGGTTATGGTATGTTTATTCTCCGGTTGGATTGAAGCCTTTCCTTGTCGCAAGGCTGACTCACTGTCTGTTGCCAAATGTTTGTTAAATCATATTATGCCTGCCAAGGGAATTCCTGCTACTCTGTCCAGTGATCGGGGTACACATTTTACTGGACAACTTGTTCAACACCTGGACCGTATATTGCATATCAAACACCTGTTGCACTGTCCCTACCACCCACAGAGTGCAGGTGCAGTTGAAAGACAAAATGGTGTACTTAAGAATAAGCTTACTAAAATTTGTGACTCTACAGGATTAAGCTGGCCAGTAGCCTCACCATTAGCCCTTATGGACATGAGATCCACTCCATCCCAAAGGCATAAATTAAGTCCCTTTGAAATTGTTATGGGACACCCTATGCAAGCTATGACTACCATTACTCCCGTTCCAGATTTGAACTTGACTCACAGTGCGCTCCTTCAGTATTGCAAGGGACTAATGCAAGCTGTAAGTCACTTCCATTCACAGGTTCGAGTCGCCTGGCCCACGGAACCCACCTCCGAAGCTTGCCACAACCTCGAGCCAGGTGATTGGGTCTACGTACGGCGCCATCATCGAAAGCACACCTTGGAGCCCCGGTGGAAGGGTCCTCATCAGGTACTGCTTACTACACAGACGGCTGTTAAACTATCTGGCATCGTAGCGTGGATACATGCTTCACAGTGTAAGAAGGCACCATCCCCAGAGAACCAATCATCACCTCAGGACAACGCAGAGTCAATTTTGACTCCAGAAGAAGATGTAGAGGAACAGTCTGCAATACCTTACAATCTACGCTCTCGTAAGGGATGCCAGAAGCAGACGACGAACAAAAAAAAAAAAAAAAAAGCAGTAGCGAGCCTAGTGCCTACTGCCTGGTGGGCATAAAACCGTGACTGCGGTTCCCTCAGTTGAGATTGTCAGAACCAGAAGAGCCTTGCCTCCAACATGCGCCTCTGCCTGTTCCTCGGCTGCTGGACAGGGTCTGGGGAGACCACGATGACAATTCTTTTATCCAGCAGCAGGTGTGGATAGCTCAGACCCTTAATATTTCTAATTGCTGGGTCTGCAGCCACATCCCAGCCCACCCTCAAACTGGTGTTCCTGTCCTGGCTATCCCACTCAAGTCCCCAGACCTCACTGGAGGGCCTTGTTCATTTAACAAAATATGGAACAGCAATGACACTTGGGAAGCGGTGGGAATAAATGCGCCTAAATGGATAAGTGTGGTGGAGGGAAAAGGTCATTGGTGTTGAGTGTGTAATGGGACAGGGCTGGATCTGGGGAAAAGCCGTTGCCTTCAGCATATTGTGGCCAATGGTGTATGGGATTATTCAAACAAAACTAAAAAATGGCGGGCCGGGTATGGAGATATGAATTTTTTTCTCAACCTGGGATCAAACAGAGAAATCACTCATGTTCCCCCTACAGTAACCTTAGTGAAAACAATACAATCTTTCAATGTCATGCAAATAACACCACTCCTCGTAAGGAGAATTACCCTGTACCCTTTGGGGGATACTACTCCTCCTTTGCAAACACCTATATGATAAATGGGTGCAACCGACCCTTCCTGGCCTTAATAGGCCATCACTGGGTGTGTGGGACCAGAGCTTATACCGCACTACCAGCTAATTGGTCAGGAATCTTTTATGCCGCCCGACTCTTCCCACAATTCCGAGTGCTAGGAACCTTCCCTCGAGAATGCCTCCGCAATTTCAGGCGAAAAAGAAGGAACTTAACAGATGCCCAATGGTATGTAAATAACATAAGCCCCTTAACCTGGGAAGAGGCCATTGGCGGTTCCTTAATACCATTAGGGGGAGTAATACATCATGCAAAAAGGCTCCTAAGGTTACAAGCAGTAGTTGAAATAATGGCAAATGAAACCGGAAAAAGTTTAAAAGCCCTGGCCAAAGAAACAGGGGCAATCCGACAGATGGCCCTCCAAAACCATCAGGCATTGGACATAGTGCTGCCGGCAAAAGGAGGGACTTGTGCTCTCATTGGAAAAGACTGCTGTGTGTATATACCAGACAACACCAATGAGGTAATAGATCATGCTAGCCACTTAGAACAAATCGCATATCTTCCCCACGAAGAGCCACGTTCTTTATGGAAGTGGCTAAGTAACCTTTTCAATTTCTCTGGCATAGGAAACTGGTTGTTTCAGGGAGCCCTAACTCTCCTGTTTGGAATCCTAATAATTTTTTTATGTTTTCAGTTACTTTCCTGTTGTATCCAAAATTGTGTCAGGCATGCTACACAGATAGCTGCCCCAAACCAGAGTGCTAATTTGATGATTTTAAATATCTCTGATGAACAAAGAGATAAAGAACGATTGATATGTGGAACCCAGTCATTGTTGGTCATTGCGTAGCTTGACCAAAAGGAGGGATTGTGAAAGTAGAATGAATTATATTGAAATTATAATTCATTAAAGAAATGCTACTTGAAGGGTTTGTTGAAATATAGTTGTCAGGAAGAGAAACATTAAGGAGTGTGAGACAATGGGTCCTCAAACTAATTAACTTAGAGCTCCTACTGAACTAGGAGATTGGTAAACGTTAGTATGCAAATAAGATATGTATGTATATTTGTCAGTTTCTGCTTTCTTTTGTCTCTTATGTTAAATTGGCTTTGGCTTAGCTGTATAAATAAGTTATCTTGAGCCTCAGAGAGGGCCTCACATCTGGGTGCATTAGCAAAGCGCTTTGCTAATAAACAGAGTGGTCTGACAAATTATGTGAGTCCTGAATCTGATTTTGACAGAGGTTATTACATAGGGGGGTCACGAGCTGTCAGACTCCACTGCAAACCCCGCTTTGCCTCCAGCATTTAGAATGGTGTAAATGTATTTTACACTGTTTTTAATTTTTAAGGGGGGGTTGCACTCAGAGGCTTGCTATGTGAAAGGGGTCACCAGTACAAAAGTTTGAGAACCACTGGACTAAATGATCTGATTATTCATAGATTCTAAGGCCATCTAGACTGACCTCCTGTATAATGCAGGCCATAGAACTTCCCCAAAATAATTCCTAGACCAGATCTTCTATTTAAACATCCAATAGTGGTTTAAAAATCATCAGTGATGGAGAATCCACCACAAGCCTTGGTAAGTTGTTCCAATGGTTAATTACTTTCACCTTTAAAAATGTATGCCTTATTTCCAGTCTAAATGTGTCTAGTTTCACCTTCCAGCCATTGGACCATGTTATACCTTTCTCTGCTAGAATGAAGAGCCCATGATTAAATATTTGTTCCCCACGTAGATACTTATAGACTGTAATCAAGTCATCCTTTAACATCTCTTTGTTAAGATAAATAGATTGTGCTTCTTGAGTCTATCACTTAGGTTTTCTAATCCTTTAATCATTCTCCTGGCTCTTCTCTGAACCCTCTCCAATTTATCAACATCCTTCTTGAATTGTGGACACCAGAAGTGGATACAGTATTCCAGCAATGGTCAAACCAGTGCCAGATACAGAGGTAAAATAACCTCTCTACTTCTATTAGAGATTCCTCTGTTTATGCGTCCCAGGATATTTTGGCCACAACATTCCAGTGGGAGCTCATGTTCAACTGGTTATTCACGTGACCCCCAAATCCTTTTCAGAGTCTCTGCTTCCTAGGGAATAGTCCCTCATCTTTTAAGTGTCGTCTACATTCTTTGTTCCTTGGTGTATACATTTACATTTAGCCCTGTTAAAATACATTGTTTGCTTGTGCCCAGTTTACCAAGCAGTCCAGATTGCTCTGAATCAGTGACCTCTCCTCTTCATTATTTACCACTCCCCAATTTTCGTGTCCTCTGCATTTTATCAATGATGATTTTATGTTTTCTTGCAGGTCATTGATAAAAATGTTAAATAGTATAGGGCCAAGAACTAATCTCTGCAGGACCCCACTGGAAACAGTTTTGAGTGTGTTAAGGTGTATATCCCGGACTTTCTCCTCAGAGCATATTGTATGATACCAAGTCAAATTTTATTATTTATTATTTAACTGTAACAGAAACATATAGTTTAGCTACATGTACATCAAGTGATCTTTTTAAAATAAATGTTATGATATCAACAAACAAACACAATATTTACTAGTAGTCCTTACTAGTTTACAGACTTCTATGTCTGCCTTTAAGATTCTTAATGGATGCTGTCATAAATATAAAGGGAAGGGTAACCACCTTTCTGTATACAGTGCTATAAAATCCCTCCTGGCCAGAGGCAAAACCCTTTCACCTGTAAAGGGTTAAGAAGCTAAGGTCACCTCACTGGCACCTGACCCAAAATGACCAATGAGGGGAAAAGATACTTTCAAATCTGGAGGGGGTTCTGTTCAAATCTGGAACAAAGGGTTCTGTCTGTCTGTGTGATGCTTTTGCCGGGATCAGATCAGAAATGCAAGCCTTCCAACTCCTGTTAAGTTAGTAAGTAACCTAGCTAGAAAATGTGTTAGATTTTCTTTTGTTTAATGGCTGGTAAAATAAGCTGTGGTGGAGGGAATGTATATTCCTGTTTTTGTGTCTTTTTGTCACTTAAGGTTTTGCCTAGAGGGATTCTTTATGTTTTGAATCTGATTACCCTGTAAGGTATTTACCATCCTGATTTTACAGAGGTGATTCTTTTACCTTTTCTTTCATTAAAATTCTTCTTTTAAGAACCTGATTGCTTTTTCATTGTTCTTAAGATCCAAAGGTTTGGGTCTGTGTTCACCTGTACCAACTGGTGAGGATTCTTATCAAGCCTTCCCCAGGAAAGGGGGTGTTGGACTTGGGGGGATATTTTGGGGAAAGACATCTCCAAGTGGTCACTTTCCCTGTTCTTTGTTTAAAACACTTGGTGGTGGCAGCATACTGTTCAAAGACAAGGCAAAGTCTGTACCTTGGGGAAGTTCTTAACCTAAGCTGGTAAGAATAAGCGTAGGGGGTCCTTCATGCAGGTTCCCACATCTGTACCCTAAAGTTCAGAGTGGAGAAGGAACCTTGACAGATGCTTAAGGCCACTGGAGTTTCAATGGAAAGTGCTATAAGTGCTAGCTAGAAGTGCCACAGCGCAGCTGCACCGAGGCAGCTGTGTGGCTGTAGCGTGTCTGGTGAAGATGCTCTATGGTGGTGGGAGAAAGCTCTCCCATTGGCTTAATAACTCCACCTCCGCAAGAGCTTGTAGCTGTATTGGTGGGAGAAGCTCTCCCGCCAACATAGCACTGGCCACACTGACACTTAGGTTGCTGTAATTTATGTCGCTCAGGGGGTATGGATTATTCACACCCCGAGCAATGTAAGTTATCCTGAAGTAAGTGGTAGTGTAGACAAGGTCTAAGAGGCTAATTAGGCAGAGGATACAAAAGGCACAGGAAGGAAGAGGGAAAAGAAGCAGAAAGAGAAGGAGAGCTTTTTCCTGCTTGCCGCAGGAGGCTGCCTCGGACTAAAAGGCTATATAATGTATAAGGGGGGCGGGGGGTAGAAATGAATATTGTAAATAAACTGCACTAGGTGCTTTACCAGCAAAAAGATATTTGGCTGTTTGTGGTCTTGAGCGGAGGCAGGAGCGAGTGGGTTTAGTCCACATCAGAGATTTGCAAACCAGGACTATTAGTCCCACATAAGTAGGCAACAGAATCTGATTTCCTTGATAACGAGACAAGATTTCAGTGGCTCTGGCACCATTGCTATTCTTCCACTGAGATTTCAGCTCTATCCTGGCATAGACATGGACTCCTTCAAGGAGATGTGATACACAGCCATATTAGTGCAGATGCAGGGAGTCCTTAATCTGTGGATTATTCCCACACAAGAAACTGTCACAGCAGTGAATCGGTGTGTATTGAGGAAGTGGTGGATCCACAGGACCTTCCATTTGGATGGTAGTGTATCACAGAAATGATAAGTACTGTAATGTGTTTGAAGGATCTATGTAATTACAGAGTCTCTAATCCATAGATTATTGATTGTTAATTGTAAAGCCACCATCTGTTATGCCAGTGTGCACATTGGTTCTTATAAGGATTTTATTGTTCATGCAAAGTGGCCTGTTGTATCTGCCAGAGTGGTTAGTGTCCAATCCCCCCTCCCCAAGGGGTGTGCTAGCTGGAACTTGAACCATCACTGGAGGGGAAGTTGCAAATGCCTTACAACTCCAGCTCTTCAGTTTGACTGTATCTGACAAGGCCCTGCACATAGGATTATGCTGTCAGATGATGGTGTAATCTAGGGCTGCATCTAGCTAGTGGCAGCATTATACTGAATATAATTAATTAACTGGTAAAAATGAGGAGTCCAGTTCTAGATGAACATTCAGAGAAATTCACTTTAAAAATAGGACAAAACATTTTTTGAACAATAAGAGCTGGTCAGATTTTAAAACTGTTTTGGAAATGTTGACAAATATTTTGAAACAAATATTTCAAAATTCTTTAAGAAAAATGTTTGGTTTACTGTTTTTGACAAGCATACAGAGTGGTCAACATTTTGAAATTTTAAAAGAAAGCTTCATGAACTTTATGTGAAAAATTGTCTGCATTTTTAACCTGCTCCTCTTTGCTCCTTTGTCTATATCAGCTGCTGAATTTCCAGGGTGGCTAGAAAAGCTTTCACAGGTTTCCTCCTCGCTTGAAGGCCAATACTCTTCTGTAAGTCACCATCTAAGACCTCCTGGGATGATTGACTCTGCATCGTCTTGTCCTTTGAGTGCATCATTGTTCCAACAGGACCTAGGAGCTGCCTTGACTTTTGTTTTAACTGCCTCGCTGTTGAGGAGTAGTGCAACAGCAGCTTTGCCAACCTCAAGTAGGGGTTTCCTAACTAGTAGAGGGGGGTCTAGTATCTACTTTGAGAACTGAGATGAGCTTTGCTCAACTAATTATCATGTTTGAGGACCTGGACAAATGGTCAAGTGACAATGAAACCTGCCCCTGGCAGTGAAGGCGATTTCTATGTTGTTTTCAGCCCCAGTGAGGACTGGGGGTGGAGGCTCCATCTCTCATGTCCTAGGCTGATCAGAATGTAGCATGTGGGCCACGGGTCTTGCCTTCACTCTCCCACAAGTCCTCTTTCTTACCCATTTCTTCATGTGTCTGTCAATATTTTCACAGTCAGACTGACGGATACTCTCTAATTTGAACACGAGTAAGCTACTAAGGCTTGGAAATCCATTTGTTTTCAGTGTTAGGCGGTTCTTCCAGCCCAATCTAGATGCATAGCAGATGGCCCATAGACAATCCTTAGGGCATTTATTATATTCAGATAAACATCCAAACAGTGGAAAGTCATTGCAGTCAAAGTTAGCTGGGGAGGCAACACAGAGAAACCTTTTATCGCACATAAGGAGTGACTACGTTTCTTTTTACACAAGCTCTTTATATTGCTTGTCACTATCCATGACAGACACACTATTTACTTTGATAAGCTGTGGTGACTGGGCTAGAGCTTAGCTATTTAAGGACTTGCTCTCAGGCTTGCTACAGGTTTCTTTACCCTTGCTAAATCCTCCTGTACCAGGACAAGACTTGGAAATTACTTGTTGCTTGTAATAATATTAGGGACACACCTGAATCAAAATCCTGAATCCAAACATCTCTTAACTCGAGTTGAGGGTTAAGAATCTGATCCTGACTGGATCTGAATTTCATAGTTGTTCTCGGTGTCTGTAAAGGCCCAAAGCAAACCTTTGGATCTTTTCACATCCAAGCTTTGGGGAATTCAAAATTGGGCTCCATAACAAACATTGGGGCTTACGCCCATCTTTAGGACTTGATTCTGATCTGACTCCTGTTATGTTTGTATCAGTGTCACTCTGTGTACTTCAGTAGACGTACTCCTGATTTACACTATGAGCAATCAGAATCAGGTCCTTAGTTAGAATAATACCTACACTCAGCTCGGGAGTGGATTATGAGCAAGAGAACTCTGCCCTAAAAATATTTCTGTTTTTATCATACCAATCCTATGTGACAAGAGCAAATGCATTTAAGTATATTGATATCCTAGGCTGATAGGTGTCTGGTTAGCTGCACAACATAGCCCATAACTTGACTAACAGATTTGATGTTTCTTGGCACTGTAAATGTTGGCTTGGAAGATGGAGTCTGCTGCCTTTTCTTGGAAGGCACTGCTGAGTCCTTTTGCGCAGCCCATGCTACTGTGGTAGCATGATGACTGGCAGCTTGTTGACTGGATCTCTGGGGAGGAACTTGTCCGCTGTGCTTCTGCAGCATCCGTGGCAAGGTTCCAAAACTGGTGCTTTTTATAAACGTAGCATCTGGCTGGTATTTTAAGTGAAACAGACTGGCGAAGCAGGGCAGTCTGTAATCATCAGGGCAGCATCATGTTGATTCATAATCAGAATCTCTGGAACTTCAGAGTTCCTAACCTATCTTTTCTGGTCTCTTGTATATTCAGATGTTTTAAAAGTGAATTCGGTGCTCTGGAATGGGGCCAGATTTACAGTCCTGTAGGCTGAGGTTCTCTTTCTCCATAGACAGGTACATCATTGACAACAGTGTGAGTTTCCTCTACATCCTGCCTCTGTATACTACCAATGAGTTTCTACTGTGACCTGGAGGGATAAGGTGGAGGGATTATACGATCGTTCACTTTCCAGGCCATCCAATCCTAGATCTTCTTGCCAAGATTGTCAGCAAGGGTGACAATGCTTATTGTGATCTTTCCCTTATGCAGATATTTGCCCACCAGGATTTAGAGAGATGGAGAAGATCACATGCATTTAAAATATCAAGGGCCAAATTCTCCTCTCACTTACATTGGATTAAATAAAAAATAACTCCAATGAACTTAGCGGAGTCACCCAAATGTGAAACTGGCATGAAATCAGAACCAGGCCCTTTGGCTCCTGCCTGCAGCACAATGCATCCAGTATTTAAGGTGTTCATATTCACTACATAGAAATGATTCCAAAAAACTATTGAGAAAACAATGCTTCTCTGAGGATAAACAGTGAGTGTTGCTTCAAGCTTCATCAAGTTAGAACACAGGAAGTACCATACCAGAACAAAGCAATGGTCTGTTTAGCTATGCTGACACAGAATAATAGTCCCTCCTGGCCAGTATCCTGTCACTGAATAATGCTCCTTGATGGATGCTTCAGAAGAGGGTTACAATATCCCTATATTGCACCTAACCTGTGTAATCCATTGCAGCAGGATTGCTTGCAAGATTAAGGATTGGGGGTTTGGGCACTTGAAATGTAAACTCTTTAAAACAAAACAAAAAAACAGGAGTACTTGTGGCACCTTAGAGACTAACCAATTTATTTGAGCATAAGCTTTCGTGGGCTACAGCCCACTTCATCAGATGCATGCAGTGGAAAATAAAGTAGGACGATTTTATATACACAGAGGACATGAAACAGTGGGTGTTACCATGCACACTATAACGGGAGTGATCAGTTAAGCTGAGCTATTACCAGCAGGAGAGAAAAAAAAAACCTTTTGTAGTGATAATCAAGATGGGCCATTTCCAGCAGTTGACAAGAATGTGTGAGGAACAGTGGGGGGGGGGGGGGGAGATAAACATGGGGAAATAGTTTTACTTTGTGTAATGACACATATCTATTCAGGGGACACCATCATTGGGCCTAATCACATCAGCCAGACTATCAGAGGCTCCTTCACCTGCACATCTACCAATGTGATATATGCCATCATGTGCCAGCAATGCCCCACTGCCATGTACATTGGTCAAACTGGACAGTCTCTACGTAAAAGAATAAATGGACACAAATCAGTCGTCAAGAATTATCACATTCAAAAACCAGTCGGAGAACACTTCAGTCTCTCTGGTCACTCGATTACAGACCTAAAAGTCGCACTATTACAACAAAAAAACTTCAAAAACAGACTCCAACGAGAGGCTGCTGAATTGGAATTAATTTGCAAACTGGACACCATTAAATTAGGCTTTAATGAAGACTGGGAGTGGATGGGTCATTACACAAAGTAAAACTATTTCCCCATGTTTATTTCCCTCCCCTACTGTTCCTCACATGTTCTTGTCAACTGCTGGAAATGGCCCATCTTGATTATCACTACAAAAGGTTTTTTTTCTCTCCTACTGGTAATAGCTCACCTTAACTGATCACTCTCATTATAGTGTGTATGGTAACACCCATTGTTTCATGTTCTCTGTGTATATGAAATCGTCCTACTGTATTTTCCACTGCATGCATCTGATGAAGTGGGCTGTAGCCCACGAAAGCTTATGCTCAAATAAATTGGTTAGTTTCTAAGGTGCCACAAGTACTCTTGTTCTTTTTGCGGATACAGACTAACATGGCTGCTATTCTGAAACCTGTCTTTAAAACCAAGTACACTTCTGAATGATAGAGAGATAGATAAATAACCTGTACACCAGGGCGAATTTATTTCTGTCCACATTTGGTGATCAGTTCATGCTCTGAACCATAAGTATTAATAAAATATGTCCTGGCTGCAAAGGCTATTCTTATTCATGTATGTATAAAGAAGAGGCAGTTTTAGATCCAGACATCCTTGAATTTCCTTGAAGAGCCCACACCAGGATCAAGATTCAAATTTAACAGCTAGCTTCTAATGAGCCCAGACCTGAATAACCCCATCCATTGTTTTATTTTAGGAATATTTGAAATCTGACTCCAGATACCACGTCGTAAATCTGTGGCTCGGCTCCATTTCTCACACATAAGAAATGTCACATATAGTCCTTTTAAAAAAAAGTACTAATTTTTTGGCCTGAAAATCATGCAGCCGTGAGTTCCACAGGCCCTATTGTACATTATGTGCATAAAGGTTTCCTTTCATTCCATTCTAAATTTGTTACCTTTTAATGTTGAGTGCCCTTGTGCTCTGGTATTATAAACAAGGGCAAAGATGAGTGCATAGCTCAACTTTTTTGTTCCATTCATTATTTTAAGAGTATTTTATACATGGGCCAGAAATACATACCTTTGAGCTTTGTGGAAATTTGGATTTGGGTCCAGATCTGGATTGTTCAGGTTGGATCCATTTAATGTATTTTGTTATCTTTATACAAAGACACCTTTTTTACTTTAAAGATCCAGTTCCCAGTGGTTTATGGAAAAGAATAACAGCTTAAGTAAACAGGAAATTCTTGCATCAGGATGTGCTGTAGCTATAGAATGTACTTAATCTAGGTTTGCTATGGATTTGAGTATAAAAGGGTGGAAAGATTGTAAATTGCATGAGTAACTACATCTGTGCACTTTAAAAATGTGTTTTCCATTGCTCCTCTAAGACTTCCCCTGGCAAGCGTCTACAAGGGCTCTATTGTGGTGCATGCTGTTTGCACTGCCCTTCCGCCTATGGGATTACGAGTTTCCCCAAAAAGACAGAATAATATTTGGTCTCTCTGACAACAAATGCAGTGAAAGCATCACTATGCTGCTGCCCTGAGTAGGAGCATGAAAAGGACTGATTCTCCTCTGTGGAATGAAAACCTCAGCAAAAGCCTGACAAGCCCAGTTTGTTTACTGGAGCAGATGAGGGTTGTGGAACCTCAGGAGAGCAACACGCCCGGGGAATTCGTGGGAGGAGATGCATTTTGAAGTGTCAACTGTGTTTTGAAGTTAGAGGCTTTGTCATATCAATGTTTTGGAGTTACTATGTTGCTGATAACAGACATTACTTGTGACATGACCAACACAAGGCTCAATAACTCCAGCATATCCCATCAAGGATTAATATGCTCAGGGTGAACAAGCCTAAGGAAATAGTCTTTTTATTTTTCACTGTCGCCCTTCTAAGTGTCCAAGTATGAAAGCATTAAACCTCACTGTCTGATAGATGGGGAAACTAAGGAACAGAAGTGAAGTAACATGCCCAGGGTCAAACAAAGAATCAGTGGCAGAGTGAGGGTTTCCCCAGGTTTCCTGGTGCCCAGCCCAGCCCTGTGCTTTAGCTAGACCCATTATCAAAAGGAATGTATTCTTCAGTGTCTGCATTCCCTTGGCTAGTATTTCAGGATTCATTTTGGAATAATGGCCACTCATGCCTGCTCAGCTCAGCATCACATCGTTCTGTTTAGTCCTGCAGCAAAGTCATTATTGGTGTTTGCAACCTGCCAGGTCTTTGCCATGCAAATATGGATGGGCAGTAAGATGACTGTGCAATGGCGTTGAATAGAAAGGGAAGATGGACTGGGGAGGAGAAAAACCTTGTTTAACCATAATACTACTGATCGTTACTAGAGATAGGTCATGGCCCTGGAGTTCAGATCAAGGTTTGGCTTCAAACATGAACCGCCTTAAAGTTTGATCAGTCACATGCTGAACAGGGAGGGTCAGGAAATTTTTGATGAAATGGTTTTTCATTGGAAAATGCAGATTCATCAAACACAAAACTTGTGAAAAAATATCAGTTTTGAGTAAACTTCCTTAGGTCCAATGGAATCCCTGGTCAAAATGAGAGAGAGAGAGAGAGAGAGAGAGAGAGCTCCCACCCACCCCCAAAGAGTCTTTAGCCCCATGGTAAGGCCAGATGGGGGAGCCCAGCTACGAATCCCTGCTCTGAATCAGAAAAAACAGACTGAGGCAGAGTAGGGAATTGAACTTGGGACTCCCACATGCTAAGCAAATACCTTAGCTACCAGGCTATAGAGGCACTCTTTTGCTAGCCTCATGACTATTTAATTATTTATTCAAAGTGGAACAGCTGCTACAGAAGCCATTGAGAAAGCTCCACCCCAGAATAGCCTTATCCTAGCAGGGAATCAGGCAGAGCAGGGACTAGAACCTGAGTGAATGAACAAGAGACCAGCTATACTGGGTCAGACCAAAGGTCCATCTAGCTCAGTATCCTGTCCTCCGATAGTGGCCAATGTTAGGTGCCCGAGAGGGAATGAATAGAACAGGTCACCATCAAGTGATCCATCAAATTCCCAGCTTCTGGCAAACAGAGGGTAGGGACACCTTGCCATATTGAACTCTATCTCTTTTTTTAATTAGAAAAAAAAAGTCTTGGTTACATCCTGATGTGGAATGGGAAATTTTTTTTGAAATCTCAAACATTTTCACAGGACAGGAAAACCATTTGTCGACCTGCTGTAATGCTGATCCAGTTCTGCCCATTACAGATATGGGTGCAAGCTGTGAAGTTGGGATCTGATCTCTCTCACAGTTCAGGGAGGGTAATGGCAGTCATGAGGTAGGGGGAAAAGGTCTGTTCCAATCCATTGTTGTGATTCACGCCCATCTTGTAAAATTTCTATTTAAATATCTTAAATGAGTTCCCAGTGCATCATAGAGATTTTAATCACCCACTGCAGCGCATCAGCTCATCTGAGCAGCACTCAGAGAAGGAAATATAGGTGAAGGTTTGCCTCAGTCCCTTTTAATATTGGCTTTGTGTCTGAAGAGCCTTACTGTTTAAACAGTAATACCTGTGAAATCAGCACAGTTGATAGCTGGCTCCTGCTGAACTCAGAATGAATTATATTCCCTTTAGACTTCAAGGCAGGATTGTTTCAATGTGTTGCCATCTGCAAACTGTGTGGCACAGTTTCGGGTGGACATGGAAGTCTCTTGGGTATCCGTAGTCCCACTCGGGTGGAAGGAGTTAAGGTAGTGAGCCAGGGCTCATGGCAAGGCCCCAATCAAGAACCCAGGGCTCTGGAGAAAGAACCCTATAAAATGGCTCCCTGGGAAGCAGCTGGGAAAATTGCTCATGTTAGCAGGGACTGAGCCAAATATAACAGCTATAGAGTAGGCTGAGCTTTGCTCTGGGTTATTAGAGGTTTGCTGTAGCTTGATCAGGAACTTCTTATCTCTTGCTTGTTAATGAGCATTCAACTCAAACTCCTGGTGATAAGACTGGAGGAGTAAAGCTCTTTGGGAAATATTTCTCCTTGCTGAATTGCCCAGACTGACTTAGTAGCCTAATTCCCAGTTACAATTAATCTTTGCTCAGTGAGAAGCTGTTGGGCAGGGAGGAATGATTTTGCTCTAAGAGGTGGAGTATTTAGCATCTCGTGTAAAGGGCCAAGACATCTTTTCCTTCTTCCTTGATTGCTTTGGTAACAATTCATGGAGATATAAGACAAGGTTTTTGACAGCACCCAACTCTCATTGACTTTTAATGGAAGGTAGGTACTCTTGAAAATCCTCCCCATAGTCATCTCTATTAAATCCTTTTCTGTTTCTCATAGGGGCAGTTTGGGAGATGCTAGGGTTCTAAGGGTTAAAACAGCAGAGAAACTGGTTTAGTCTGCTACTAGGTTCTTATACTTCTGGGGCCCCAAATAAGGTCACTTTGCAATAGTATGTCAGTTGATGGCAGGAGATGGTTATATAAACATTTTAAATAGGAGTGCTAATTTCAGAGCATGTGTGACCGGATGCCCAGAGGAGCCAGGTGAGGTCACTCAATTAGGATGAACTGCAAAGAATGGGGTAGACCACCCCAAAGCTGGTGGAAATTTTAATACTTAGATTTACCAACCGAGCACTAAACAGCTTCTATTATAACTCACTGGTTACTCAGAAGCCAACAACACAGTTCCCTCAAAGTAACCCAGCCTCAGGCCTCCACCTAGTTACCCAAGTCAGATATGATGAAGATTAATGAAAATCTTATTTCACCATATAAAAAAGTTCTACCAATCCCAAAGGACTGGATACATTACCTCCCAGTTTAATGAATCTTCTAGATCTTACCCAAATACATGTATATAGCCAATTCTTATTAACTAAACTAAAATTTATTAAAAAAAAAAGAGAGAGTGTATGCTTAAAAGATCAATATACATACAGACATGAGTTCAATTCTTGAGGTTCAGATTTATAGCAGAGATGGTGAGCTCTGTAGTTGCAAAGAGTTCTTTTAGAATTTAGTCCATAGGTTATAGGCCAATGTCCAATATCATATCCAGGGTGTACCAGCTTAACTGGGATCTCACCTAGCTACTTAAACTTCCCCTGATGAAGCTTAAGCAAATCTGAGATAACAGGTTCAGGACCCAAGCCATTTTTATATAGTGTTCTAGCATCCACTTGACAATACAGGCTGAGGTAAACAATAGGCTTTTGATGTAACCTTCCATTTCCTAAACACCACCAGTAATTAGTTACACAAATTAACATAGGGCAATTTATCGTTTAGGCAGTCTATCACAAACTTCAAAGAGACATATTGACAATGACATTATTTCACCCAAGATTAATCTAAATGTTAATATTCCCTTTTTGATCTCTGAATCAATAGCTATAGTGACAGACAGGAACTGTTTGTTTACATGGGTAACGTTTATGAGTACACATATACAATTACAGGTTTCAGAGTAGCAGCCGTGTTAGTCTGTATCCGCAAAAGTCCGATGAAGTGAGCTGTAGCTCACGAAAGCTTATGCTCAAATAAATTTGTTAGTCTCTAAGGTGCCACAAGTCCTCCTTTTCTTTTTGCAATTAGTATCACCCCTAACTTTTAACACTATAGGTTTGCATTTCAAAGTTCTAGCCTATCTACCATGAATGGCCCTAATTACCATTTGCATACCTTCTAACATGACTTTAAAGGTTGGCTCTGGGTCATCCAGCCTGCAAGCTGCTTATCCCTTTCTGGCCATGAGTTATATTTTGTATAAGATTCGCTGCAATTATATAGCAGTGGTAGCAACAATGATTTGCATGCTTATATTTTAATTAGACAATATCACAGTATGTCTGGTGCTTTGTGCAATGTTCTACAGCACAAGAAATCTCAATCTCGCTCTGTTTTCTCCCAGCAAACCTGGTCCAGTTCTTTCATTAACCCAAGGGGGTGTTTTAATCATGAACGGTGCAGAATGATAGTCTGTAACAAAAACAAAAGTGCATCCTTTGTTCTCCTTCATGGAAAGAAGTAACATGCCAACAGAATGCCACTATTACCATTTCTAATGCTTACTTTAAGCTGGCAATATATCACTTCCACAGGCGTTCCTACGCAGGGGGTAAAGGCATTAAAAGTATCTAAATCATAAGTCTGCCTTTTTTGGAAGATTAGTAACAGATGAAACGTACTTGTCCACTGCTTGCAAATGATAGTGGAAAATATTATGATCTGCACCGTAGGCTTGTGAACTCCAGCAGGAACTGGAGAAAAATGCAACTGTTTCCCCTCATTATGAATATTGGTTTTGGTTCAGGTATTTTTAAAGCTGGATGAGTTACTGCAAAACATTTTCCCATCAGGGTTCATTTGAATTGTATGTAAATTCAGCTATGTTTATGCCACCTCTACATTTATTTTTCATGAATATTCTAGAGAATGAGTTCACTGGTTGGGATGTTTGCAAAAAAACTGTGAATTTTTAGTGTATATATTCACAGAAAGAGAATTTCAGATTCTTAATTTGTGAGTATTCACACAAAACTTGATTCTATGAGTTATGCTCATCCAGTGAGGAAGAGAAACAATACCATCTGACAAAGGTGTGCAATCAAAATAGCCATAATGCTGATTATTGAATATTCATATGAACTGCTTGTTCATATGAATGAACCAGGCCAAGAAGCATTTGTAGAAATACTTTGGCTTTAAGAATTTTACATTGCAAATACATTAAAGAAAATTGTGGTCCGTTTGTAGACAATTCACAAACTCAAACGGGAAATTCACTAAACAGATAACTAACTACATGTTAATTGCTCGGCTCTTCATGTTTGTAAGATGAGCAGGCCAGATTCTGCTGTTGTTGATAGTGGTGTAAATCCAGAGTAACTGAAATCCATGGAGTTACTCCAGATTTACACAAAACACAGCTGAGATCAGAGTCTGGTCCAAAGTACATGAGAAGCTCAAGCAAATGAGTCTGAGAAAAGTCCTATGACTGCTGCAAACAGAACCCCACAGGGAGAAAAAAGCTAGACACAATAAATAACTTTTTATATCTATAAACAGAGGCAAAAATACTTGTGTTTTCAAATGCTGAAAATTAGGGAGTGATTCAGACTGACCTTATCCTCTGCCCGCCCCGGCACAAGAGTGAGACTGAATTGGTGTGTGTGTGTGTAAAATTAGTTCCAAGGCTGACTGTGAATGCTGAGTCTGTTAGATCTCTAAGTTAATTTACTGCATCTGCCATTGCTTAGCTGGCCCAGTCTCCAGGATGAAACACAGGGATTTCTTTTAAAAACGAGTACATTGAGTGGGCTTTGGTTTTTTTAGTTGTGACCCAGTGTAGCAGCAGAGAGAGTGAGACTCTTGCTCTCCGATTAACATCCCTTTTGTGTGTATGTATGATGGAGGAACAGATATTTGGGGAAACAGATATGAAACTGGGGCACTGAAACTCACAAAGGAAAACTGCACTGACTTCCTCAGATTTTCTACTGACCCAACCCTTGTCTGGGTGGGGGAGGGAGTCTGGAAGAAACATGCTGCCATCTTGTGATGAGACTCAGGAACTTCATCAGCACTGAGGCAAAAAAAAAAAAAAAAAAAAAGTGTATATGGCATATTTGAACTCTAGCTTGAGGTTTAATTTAGTCATATTTGGGGTAGTAATTAGAGATAGCAGTGTGATGCTGGAAGAAACGCTAAATGCTCGAGCTCATTGGGATGCTGAGTCTCTGGCTGCCAAAGAGAAAACGTGTGAGCAAGTCAATGTGGTTTTGGAAAATCTTGAAGTAGAAATGGGCACAAATAGACAAAGATGATGCCTAGATATTGTGGTGATTGGCGAGCTGTAAGCACCTGAGAGAGGGAGAGAACCAAAAAGCTAATACATAAAAAATCCAGGTCCTAACATCCCTGAATACTGTGGATGTTGAAATGTTTGAAATCCAAAGACAGATCTGGATTTACATTTTCTATCTGGCCCCAACATTACAGTGGCTTGTGACAAAATCCTGTATCTCAGTGCCCAAATGCTGTGGCTTAAGCCCATCACTACCTGACAGCATCTCTTTAAACAGGATGACACCTGCTGAGACAATAACCTCTTAAAGGGTGCAGGCAGCTACCTGCCCATGTGGATTGTCTGGGGATTGGGCATCTTAGAAAAGGAGAGAGAGAGTATGTACAAACTTTCTTTCCACATTTTTATCACTTATTTAAGTAATTAGTGCCCTTGTTTCATACTTCATTCTATCACCTTATACAATGCTAAATGCTTTGAGATAACATAACATACTTACAACATCTTATGTAAAGATGCATGCGGATATAAAAAGTTGCCACAAAATATAATCTAGTAAAACTGAAGTTATACTTCCTGAGCGTATACAACTGTGTGGAATTTGTTCTCTTCTAAGGGATTTACCAATGTAATGGCCACTGGCTTACTGGGAGATTGCTGCACTTTGTGATTTCAAGTTTTCTTTGTAGCCATTCAGAGTAAAGTTGCGGAACTCATTGCTATGCAGGCAGGGGTAATTCAGTGTCTAGAACATTGCATAGAAGCCGGGCTGCAAGAGTAACCTTGGCCACAGTGGAATTTACTCTTTAGAAGGAGAGTTTTGTTAACAATAAAGTCTACCAGCTTCCATGGACCTATTAAATATAGTCCACTGGAGACTTGAGAAGCTTGTGGCTGATTCAGTCAATGTGAAGAGCTAAGTTAGATCAGGGTTGTGGTGAACAGGAACCTGACATATGATGGAGGATGATTCTGTCAAGTAAAATATGCGAAAGAAAGGAGTGCTGCGTGGACGGGAACTTGAAATGCCACTTCCAGCCCCCATCTGGTGGGGTTACTCCACTGCTCCCTACTTTTTGATTTGTTTATAAAATGGGCCTAATTGTTGACATCTGAGGTATATGCACAAAATAATAATAGAAAAATAAGGACGGGCCCCGGTTTCAAACAGCTGCTTCTGTTTGCGCTTCTGTGACATATGAGCAGCAGATACCTTACTGTGCATGATGCTGTTATGTGCAGGTGACAGGGTGTTCACTGACAGGCGTTAGTGCTTGAAAACATTGGGTGGTTGCGAGCGCATGGAGAGAGCATGCATAAGGTCCCTTTGAAAACTGCGTCCAGATTCTACAATCATAACAACGCCCCTCCCCCGCAGCTATTCTCTAGAAACAAACTGATCATCAACCCCCTTCTGCCCATCTCCTCAGTATCAGCCTGGAAGGAGAGGCAGGATTTACCCCTGCCCTAAAAGGTAGCAAATCTGGCCTTGATCTTGCTACTGGGGGAAGTGAATTGCCCCCCACCCTGCCTTTTTTAATTGGTTAGCTCCAGTATCTCCAGTCCACTACAAAGGGGAGTGGAGCCTCTCATAAAGTCAGTACTCAGAGTATGTTATGTTACGACGAGATGTTATCTGCCTTGCCCGCCTATAGTTGTCGCGTCTGCGTGTATATGTACCTGTGGTGTACTGCTCTCTCCACTTCAACATAACAGCCTTCAAATAGGGAAAAGGTTATTATAAAGAGGATGGAGATCAGTTGTTCTCCATGGGTAGGACAAGACGTAATCAGCTTAGTTGGATATTAGGAAACACTTTCTAAGTCTATACGGATAGTTAAGTACTGGGACAGTTACCTCAGGAGGTTGTGGAATCCCCATCACTGGAGGTTTTTACAAACAGTTTGGACAAAGGCCTAGCAGGGATGGTTTAAGTATACTTAATCCTGCCTCTGTGCAGGGCGGGGATGGACTAGATGGCCTCTTGAGGTTCCTGTCAGCCCTACATGCCACCTTCACACAGAATCCAAATAGTCTCTGAACACATCAGTGAATGTAAACTGAGCTTTTTAAAAATGCTGCTGTTTTATTTTTTTATACAAACTAAAACACCAGAGGTCATTGAATCCTATATTAAATACATAAATTAAAAAATAACCATTCATAAAACTTTACATACAATAAGGATTCTCATCTACACATTAATACATATAGTACATATACATATACAGAGTTTATCAAAGGGTCATTCTGCCAATTCATTTACAGTTCTCTTCTGGAATAGACACAAAAACAGGAGCAAAATATGTACAGGTGCTGATGCGAAAGAGAAAATAAACCCTATTGGGTTGCCAAAGATTATGAGGCAGTTTATTGAACGTAGACTCAGTGAAAGCGAAGGCCTGGCCAGTTCAGTCCACATGGGATGCAATGGAATTGGACGTTTTGGTGATTCAGAGGATACTCCCACTGAGTTTAGGATGAGAGACTGGAAAGCTCAGTAATGCATCCTGTAGGCATTGCAAAAGGAGAGCTTGGAGTTGTGACCCATGTTGATATTAATACTGCTGAACTGTGCGGGATCACCTATTGTCCTTTGAAAAGTCCATGGATATTCACTAGTTTTGTTTGTTTGTTTGTTTGTGGGTGCTGTACAAGGCTAATTTGAGGGAGCCATCTCAATAATTTGCCCAGTGAATTTCAGGAACAACATGGAGAGAGCAGGAATAAAGCTGCAGGACAGTGGTCATAGAAAAGACACAAGTTGTCAGTGAGATGCAAAATTAAACCACAAGGTAGGGTTGCCAACCCTTCAGGATGGTCCTGGAGTCTCCAGGAATTAAAGAGTAATCTTTCATTAAAGATTATGTTGTGTGATGAAACCTCCAGGAATACATCCAACCAAAATTGGCAACCATACCACAAGGAGTTTAATCAGCCATGTCATCCAAACAACCCTTGGCCCAAGTCCTCATTCCTAGGATTGGAAGTACACTTTTGTAAGCTATAACAACATTCTACTATATACACTGGGGATATATATATATATATGTACAGTTTGTGTGTGTGTGTGCATATATATATATATATATATATATATATATATATATATATATATTTGTGTGTGTGTGTATATGTATATATATACACACACACACATATACAAATATATATATATATATATACAGGTATATGAATGTGTGTATATATATATTTTAAAAGGTGAACTCATTTTGATCTAGCTGAATGTAGAAAGTTTATATAGTTGATGTCAATGGGCATGTATTAGGCACGGTTTGTGTTACACTGTGGAGGGGTAAATGTTGTTGTTTTTCAAGTCTCTGGAGGAAATCTGGCAATCCACTCCAAGTGGTATCTTCCAGGATTTTCACAATTTGACATACAGGTGACTGTGGATTATCTGTCCCACCTCCAGAGCCTTAGCAAAAAGGATGGAGTGTGTGTGTGTGTGTGTGTGTGTGTGTGTGTGTGTGTGTGTGTGAGAGAGAGAGAGAGAGGATGAGCATGCACACACACATAGCCTGTTGTAATAATCACAACTGTCTTGAAATACATACGCTTTTACAGTAGGTTTCAAATGCTGGGGAATTCCATCTGGATTGATCCCAACTCCCTTTGTTACATTGTAAGGCCTGAACCTACTCCCATTGCTGCCAATGGGAGTATAGCCACTGAATTCAGTGGGAGCAAGACTGGTCCCTAAACATGGTTTGTAATAGTGCGATGTCAGGCCCATATAATCTCATTGACCCAACTGAAGTCAAAGGAGTTGCACAGGTCTAAGGACAGAGTTTGATCCATTCAGCCATGAATATTTCAAACAGAGACAATGTATTAAGTTGAAGCAACACACATGTAGATAGCAAATACATGGTAATATCCGGTAACAGATCAGAATCAGACCATTTTGTACACTGTAAATGAATAAATGACATCTGAATGGATTGCACTGAAGGAAGGGTAAGGGACATGTGAACCTCCAACAAGTCTGCTCAGGTGGGGTTTGAATTTGCTGCAGTTCACATGGAAATACCCATTGCACTACATTTTCAAAGGCACTCCCACTCCTGCCTCTAAATTTACTCCTGCCATTTCATATATGCAATAGCTTGCATAACCCATAAAACAAATTTGCACCTGGCAATAACACATGCAGAATTAGGTATTTAGGGCTCAATCCTGCAACGGGCCCTTACAAAAAGGAAGTACCACAGTATGGTGCAGTAATCGTCCAAATGCTATAGCATACAATAGTGATACGGCAGTAACTATTACTGTAGTAATCTGCAGTAACTTTTTATAAGGATGCTCATCATCTCCAGTACAGGAGCTAGGAGCACTCAGCACCTTGCTTGGTTTTGCTGTTAGATATCTATCTTCTTGATTTGAGTGTGCAAGTGCCATTTAAATTGTTTTTTAAAAATGCTCTATTTATGGAACTTCAAATTTATCACCCCCCCAAAGGTTGCATAAGTTCTTTTATAAAGACAAAGAGGAGAATGAATGACTGATGCGGCACCTGTCAACTCTGCCAGTACAGTTGTAAGGGATGAGACATACCAATCAGAGACAAAAACCGAAACCAGATGCATTTCTGAGTGCAGAAGGGAGCCAAAGACTCATTGGGAAGTGCAGTGTATTTCAGAAGTTCTAAATAGAGAAGTCTGTCCCAAAGGAAGTCAAAGGTTTATTCTGAAACTGGACTTTTTCTCTGCTTTACAAACTCTTGCTTTGACTGACAGAAACCAAATGGTCTTGTGTAAGACAAAAAATCATTTTGTAGAAAACTGAGGCCACGGGTTATCACGAGGTAATGCAACATCACAAAATACAGAGCAGGATCTGGTAGCTCTTACTCATGTGAGCAGGCCCATTGACTTTACTGGGATTACTCACCTGAATGAAGGCTGATGGGGTCCAGCCCATAATTTGCCATCTTTAACTAAAGCCTATTATTTCTGTTGGCAGTACTGCCTGGCCTGAGATTTCATAGGACACTGTGGGTAGTTCTACACTGCAACTAGACACAGGCAGCTGGCCTGTGCCAACTGACTCGGGCTAAGGGCTTTTGGCTAAGGAGCTGTTTAACTGCAGTCAAGATGTTTGGGCTCAGTCTGCAGCCCAGTTCTGGGACCCTCTGCCCTTGCAGAGTCCTAGAGCCTGGGCTCCAGCCCAAGCCCAAACGCCTACACTGCAATTAAACAATCCGTTAGCCTGAGGCCCACGAGCCTGAGTCAGCTGGCATGGGCCAGCGGTAGGTTTTTAATTGCAGTGCAGACATACCCTGTTTGACAAATGGGTATGAAATTAACTTGTGTTGCCACAGAACAGAGGAAACAGCATCAGAGAGAAAACTGTCTTTTGTAACGGAGAAGATTTTGTAAAGGTTGTTCAAGAATACAAACAGGGCATAATTGTGTGGGAGACTCCCCATGGTTCTGGCTCTGGAGCTACAATACTGTACTGCTAGCAGCACCTCTGGAAAGCGCATACGGTGCCTGCTGCATAGACTCTTCTACCGCAGGGTTTCCTCTGAACAAAGAACATGCCGTGAAATTGCATTTTTTCAACGTGTCCATCTACTGACCGGTAACAAACATATTCCTGATGCAGAATTCAATGGACTCCTTTGCTAAAACAGAATCTTAAAAAGATGACGTGGTTTTGCAATTTAAATTATTTTAAGGAGAAAAAGCCATTGACAAATAGCTTCCAAACTGGCATGCAGCAAACAAATGAGCCCCCTGTCGTAGAATGGAATACAATACCGCAATTACTCGAATGAATAGCGCTTACACATGTGAGCAGCCCCAGCGGGGTAGACCCTGGGAGATGCCAAGTACCTGAAACTATCTACGAAAGTCACATGTTGCAGAAGCCCACAAGACCTGTGCAACGTGGTGAAGTGGATAGAACACTTGACTGGGACTCTGGACTTCCCAAATCTGCTACTGGCCAGCTGGATGACCTGGGGCAAGTCACCCTATCTGTGCCTCAGTTTCCCCATTTCTAAAAGGGGAATGATAATGACACTCACTTCCTTTGAAAAGTACTTAGAGATCTACTGATGCAAAGCATTGTATAAGAAGTAGATATTATTTAAGTCCAATTTAAGACCTATTTTGAGGGCTTAAGTAATGCACAGATTGTGTGCTGGCCCTTACTATTTTTTTGTATTACAGTAGCATGTGGAGTCCCCAGCCAAGATCATGGCCCTACTATGTTGGCACTAGACAAAAACATCATAAGAGATATTCCTTCCAACTGAAATAGACAAGATAAACAAAGGGGAATGGAAACAGAGGCATGGCATTAGTTGTCCAAGTCATATTGCAGATCAGTGGTAGAGTGGGGAATAGAACTCAAATTTTCTGATTCCCACTCCTGTGCCCCAGCCATTAGATAATGCTGCCTTTCTGCGCCCCCCGAAAGGGGTGAATTTAATTCTCCCTGTGAGTTGCAGGTGTTCAGCACTTCTCAAGGTTTGGCCAAATGAATAGGACTACATGTGTGAGTAAGAGCCTGATTCAGGTAAGCAGATATGTCTACACGGCACACTCACTGGGGCATGTAGTGACATGCCTCAGTGAAAAGCAGACTGCATCCACACTACAGTTAGCTAGCCTGAGGCCTCCTCCTGCATGAGCCTTCCCTCGCTGCTGGAGTCTTTCTCTGGGGTGGGGAAAGGCTCCAACAGCTCTCTGCTGTCAGAGCTTCTCCTCACCACAGGGAGCTGCAGGAGCCTGTTCCCGCTGCCTCTCCCCGCCAGAGCCTTTCCTGCCTACGGTAGGGAAAGACTCTGCAGCAGGATGGCAGCAGGACACTACAGTGCTAAAAATAGGAGTGTAAATGGGGAGACACTGCCTGGGTGTGTAGAGATCCTTGTAGGGTACGTACGCTAAAGTTCTGGCATATCTTTACTTGCCTAAGCAATGCCTCACTAACACTGCTATTGACCCTGCGCTAGGGGCGCATGCGGTAGTGTATGTTCACTGCACACCGCTGTAAAGAGCGTGCAGTATAGGCATTCCCTAAGGGTAGTAAGATCAGGTCCTGTGCATTGTAACAGGGAGATAAATGTTGCACTGAAAGGCAAACTACTGCTACCGGTCCTTAATTGTGACAAATGACAAGTGATACATTTGTCCTGTGCCTAGTAAAGATGCTTTTGCCCAACTATTACCTATTTTTGGTTCATGCACCATTTGTCAGGAAGCCTGCTGACAAAATCACTTTGACAAACAAAACCGAAATATTCGTAACTGTTTCACATGTTCATTAGCGTACAATTTTAGACAAGCTTGGAAATCAGTGTTCTGTGGGATCAGATAACATAGGCATTCTTCCCTCCTCCCCCCTCCCCTGACACATTATTTCTTTCTTCAGCCCCATTCCAGTGATCCTAGATACGTTAGGAGTAATTGTGAAATCAAGTGTGGTCGTTTCTTCAGTGTGTCAGTCTTTAAAATGTATGAAAAGTATCTAACAATGTACGTGCTGTTCTTTATGGAGCGATCAATAAGAAAGATAAGGCTACAGCATTGTCAGAAATCCTCATCAGGTCCGTCACCCACATTCTTCCCTTCGTCTGCCCTGCTAGCTGGTGGTATGTTAACATCCCCACCACGTACGACATGACGCCCAGTTCCGCCCATCATGAAACAAAACAGAGTATGTTTTTCTTTTTGTTCACATTGCAGCTGTCATTGTTCCTGAGTTTAAACCAAAAAGAGAAAGAGAGTCCCTGTAGTAAGGAAGCCGGATGATTCAAATTGAATATTTTATTGTCAATATCCCCTCACAGTTTTGAAAAGCATTTCTCCTGCTCTGTCCCTTTAATATTGATTTATTTTCCATGGGGTGTCATTGTTACATTTAATATCCCCCTGCACAGCAGGGATAGATTGTTCTGTTGTAACTTTGGTTCCATGCCCAATGCCCATTTGTACTTCATCTGCTGATTCTGTTTAAAATTTTTTTAATATGTTCACAGTTTGTTTCTCCCCCCTCTCTTTTTTCTTAGTTTGACATATAGAACTTCATTAAATGCAGCATATATTGTAGCTTTAGACAGGAACTGTCAAGTAACAAATCTTGAATAATGGCTTTAAAATACATGGTGGTTGTAGTCTTGGCTACAGGTTGTTGTATTTTTAAATCGGTGTAAACAATGTTCTCTTCTTCATGGGTTTGGAAGCATTTGCCTTTCTAAGGACTTATCTGTGTAGTCTGGCACTCTACAAAATAGAAAAGAAAAACATCTGTATTAGCTAAATGGAGAGATTGCATCTATCTATCCATCACTCCCTCCCTCCCACTCACGCACAGGGTTTTGGAGATTTTCCATTGCTGGAAAGGATTTAGTCAAGAATCTAACACATGGTATTCCTCAACACAGCAAGCTATATCCCTCTGCTACCAAAGGCCAAGGATTTAGAACCCAACTTCTACACCCTAGAAGTCAATGGGAATGTTGCAGTTGATTTCAGCGGAGAAGGGCTTAAGCCAGGCCACTCTACCAGAGCTGTCTAAAACTTCCACAAGGAGAGAGAAATGAAAGCAGGTGGAACTCTCCTGGTTAAAGGACAACCCCCAAGTCCTTTGTTCATGAAACTTTGAAGTGAACTTGGACTGTGTTTTGGATGAACCAGGACCAAGTTTGGGGCTGAGTTTTGAGTCCATCCACCCTGCTTATTACTGATTGGGAAGGATTATGGGCTTTGCTTAAATCAGGAAAAACTTGGCATTTTTCTTCTGAATTTTGCTTTGGGGTTTCAGGTCCATTTAAATTCTGAAACAAATTCACAGGGTGCAAAATCCAGGCAAACTGAATGTCCTTGCACATACACATCTTTTCCTCCCAAACCCTCTCAACTAGGGGAATCTCATATCAACAGACTCCCGAGAGTTTTGCACAAATGGATTCTACAGTTTTTCTCCCATTCAAGCACTTTATTTACTTCCTTTGTAACCCTGTCTCCATCGTTCCTGAAAGCAACAGCTGTGATAGCTGTACTGACCCTAGGAGGCCATGAATCGTCATCTGAAATTTCAGCTCTATATGCCCCCAGCTGCTTAAGGGAAGAGGAGAGGATAAACTGTAAAGAGAGGTATGGAAAAAGTACTCTTTTTGAACATAAAATGGGTCTCCAGCTACACTTCAAGGAAGATTTACGAATGGATCTATTTAAAGTCTAAAAATTACAGCATCTAAGAAAACTGGCATCCAGGAGTACTATGGCAATTGGCAAAGACACTGATCCATTTGCTTCCTGTGCTCCCCCCACCAAATTATAAGAACCATAAAATGTTGATGTCATATGACTTTTTTTTAGGACACTACTTTGGGACCCCTTACTCAAATGACCCCAAATTTGCACCACTAACCCTACCCTAAGTCCTGATGAGGCAATACAAATTTCAAGGCAATCTGGATGTGCACGTGGATGTTAGAGCACTTTGAAAACCAGCTGTTAAATAGTATGCTAGACTGAACTATAGAAATGCTACCATCCGATGCTAATGCAGAGTTGTTTGCCAATGCCTCTCTCAAGGCTACCTATACCTCTCCCAAAAGGTTCATGTGCTACCTCCCCTGCTTGCAGTAAGGAATGAGCACATCAGGGTGGGGGAGGTAGACTGAGTTGGTGCAAATTGCACCTGTGGGATTTAGACAGAATTGGAAGATGCCCTTTCATTATGTTCTGCATTTATATCCCCGTGTACTTTTGTAATTTTTCCATTGTCATGGCAGATTTTCTGTTCTCTACACAGATTTAGCTGTAAAATTCACTTCGCCCGCCTTCGCGCTGATCTAAATCCCTCTCCCTGCTCATAGGAAGGCAGGCAGGCAGGGCATGGGTATGAGATCCTAATTTTCTGCATGAAAAACAACAAATGAACGAGTCTCTTCTTTGGATGGAACTTCAGCTATCTGACAGGATAGCCTAGAAATGCCAGATTCTGCCAGCTGGACATAGCTCCTGTAACTACACTCAGGCACAGAGAGGAGCAACAGAAGGAAGACGTGAGCATAGATATCTAATCATATTAGACAATCTAGCACCTACCTTTGAGCATCTGGGCCTGAATGACTACCTAGACTTTTATGGTTCCCTAAGGCAGGGAAATGTAAGCCTGATTCTCATATCGCAGCCTTGTAAATCAGGAGTAACTCCACTGGGCAAAATTCTGCTGTAGTTACACGGATGTTATACATCGAGTAACTCTGATTACCTCAATAAAGTTACTGTTGATTTACATCAGTGTAAATAAGAGCTGAATTTGGCCTTATTGTAAAATCAGTTAAAGGGTGTGGGAAGAGATGTTTTGGGATAGAGGTGGGTGGATCCTGATCCAGTGGAATGTTTCCTAGGTAATTGTTCCAGCCAATATAAATTAGATTGGCCTTAACGCTGCTCTGATTTACACTGGGTGCCCACTATAATTCCAGCCAATCCATTAGATTGGGGGAAGCATAAAAATGGTTTAGAGTCACCCTTGACTGTCCCCTGGCTCTGTGAGTTCATTTCAGCTGAGAATTCAAGCCTGAGTCTAGCAAACATTCCATTATGTCCTAGAAATCTGAGATGGGTCACTTACAGGTTAAAGGACGACTGTGTGCAAATGAACAGAAATGATAATCTTCTGCATGGTCTTTACTGGACTGTTAATGAGGGGCTCCAACCTGAAGCACCCTCATCAGCTTTCTCTAGCCAGACATTACCTGGATGGACAAGCTCTCCAAATAGGTCACTCTGGCAATTACCGAATATGGTGGTTACAATGTACGCAGCTTTGCTTCTGATTTTTTCTTCCCATGTGACTGTGCTTTCATCTCCTGCTCTAAAGCAGAGGGAGGAGGTGGCAAGTCTGGGAGCAGGAATTCAGACTGACTTTCAGTATGTTTTGGAAATAATTAGGAGACTGTAATTTGAAAGTCACCATGTAACCCAGGCATACAAATTCTCCCTGAAGAGTTTCTTCTGGCAGGCAGCCACTCAGTGTTAAAGGGCATGTTTAAAATATTTCCACAGGCTCTCAGACAATAAGGCGTCAGGAATCTCATTTAGAAACTGTAGGCAGTTTTCTAATTTAGGGAATGTGTATTTCTAAAGATGCTGGCTTACACCTACGGCTCCTGAAAAGCCCTTCTCTGAAACTCTAATTCTGTGGCTTTTCCGTCTTATTTCTGTACCTGAAAATCCCCCCTTCCTTCCTCTCTGGCACTCTAATAACATGCATAAATTCTCATAAAATATTCATGAACCAGTCTAAGCTGGGACCTGGAATTTTCCTGTGCTAATTGAAATGAAAATTTTCAACCAGCTCTTCATGTTTTTTCAATGAAAAAATGGCTTTTTTGGGGTCAATGTTGAAATTTCTGTCAGCCATTTTGATGACATTTGGGGGGGGTTGTTGAAAAAATGAAACATTTTGGCTTAACATTTTTGGATTTTTTTTTCTTCAAAAACCTGAAAACTTTTGAACAAAAATTTCAGTGCAAATGAAAACTTCTTGATTTTTATTGAAAATGTTGCTGGCACAAAGTACATTTCCTGATCAGTGCTAATACTGGTGCGAAATGCAATTAGGTGCACCACACTGCAAGTCTCTACAGTGTCAAGGCATATTGTGTACAGAATAGAAAGGGAGAAAAAGTTGATCATAGCTATGTACTCTCAGGGACACATTTATAAACATAGTTACCTGAACTGAGCCCCTGAAGTAGACTTTATGTGGTACATTTTCAAAAACTAATACCAAGTTTTCTTTCTCCTGGGTGCAATTTGCATTGGTAAAATTAGAGTGCTGGTGTCTCTAACTCCTGCTTTACTCCCACAATGGGGGGAGGGATAGCTCAGTGGTTTGAGCATTGGCCTGCTAAATCCAGGGTTGTGAGTTCAATCCTTAGGGGGGCCATTTAGGGATCTGGGACAAAAATTGGGGATTAGTCCTGCTTTGAGCAGGGGGTTGGCCTAGATGACCTCCTGAAGTCCCTTCCAACGGTGATATTCTATGAATGGATCTGGAGGCGCAAATACTGAGATTTGTATCCATAGCTGAAGTGAATTGTGCCCAGAGGAGCAGAAAATGCAGGTGCAAGTTTTGAGGAAGCAAATTGCACTTGCACAAAAAGAATCGTAGGATTAGAAGGGACCTAGAGAGGTCATCTAGTCCAGTTCCCTGCACTCAAGGCAGGACTAAGTATTATCTAGACTAGTGGCTCTCAACCTTTCCAGACTACTGTACCCCTTTCAGGAGTCTGATTTATCATGTGTACAGCCAAGTTTCACCTCACTTAAAAACTACTTGCTTACAAACTCAAACATAAAAATACAAAAGTGTCGCTGCACGCTACTACTGAAAAAAATGATTACTGTCTAATTTTTACCATATAATTATAAAATAAATCAATTGAATATAAATATTGTACTTACATTTCAGTGTATAGTTAGTATACAGAGCAGTATAAACGAGCCATTGTCAGTATGAAATTTTAGTTTGTACTGACTTCGCTAGTGCTTTTTATGTAGCCTGTTGTAAAACGAGGCAAATATCTAGCTGAGTTGATGTATCCCCTAGAAGACCGCTGTGTACCCCCAGGGTCTAACTTGCTCTTAAAAATCTCCAGTGACAGAGACTCCACAACCTCCCTGGGCAATTTATTCCAGTGCTTAACTACCCTGACAGTTAAGAAGTTTTTCCTAATGTTCAACCTAAACCACCTTTGCTGCAATTTAAGCCCATTGCTTGTTGCCCTATTCTCAGAGGTTAACAAGAACAATTTTTCTCCATCCTCTTTGTAACAACCTTGTATGTACTTGAAAACTGTTATCATGTTCCCTTAGTCTTTTCTTCTCCAGACTAAACAAACCCAATTTTTTCAATCTTCCCTCATAGGTCATGTTTTCTAGACCTTTTAATAATTTTTGTTGCTCATCCCTGGACTTTCTCCAATTTGTCCACATCTTTTCTGAAATGTGGTGCCCAGAACTGGACATAATACTCCAGTTGAGGCCTAATTAGCGCAGAGTAGAGCAGAAGAATTACTTCTCCTGTCTTGCTTACAACACTCCTGCTAATGCATCCCAGAATATTTGCTTTTTTTTTGCAATAGTGTTACACTGTTGATTCATATTTAGCTTGTGATTCACAATGATTCCCGGATCCCTTTCCACAGTACTCCTTCCTAGGGAGTCATTTTCCCGTTTTGCATGTGTGCAACTGATTGTTCCTTCTTAGTGGAGTTCTTTGTATTTGTCCTTATTGAATTTCATCCTATTTACTTGAGACCATTTTTCCAGTTTATCCAGATCATTTTGAATTTTAATCCTATCCTCCAAAGCACTTGCAACCCCTCCCAGCTTGGTATCGTCTGCAAACTTTATAAGTGTACTCTCTATACTATTATCTAAGTCACTGATGAAGATATGGAACACAACCGGACCCAGAACTGATCCCTGAGGGACCCCACTCGACGTGCCCTTCCAGCTTGACTGTGAATAACCTAAAAACATGTCCCAGCTACTGTGCTGGGTCATCTTTCAGAAGTCCTGTGTCAGGAACTTCTAGTCAGTGGCTGGGATACCACAATGCAATCCCCTAAAAAACTGTTTGCTAGAGCCAGGAAATATATTTAAAATGTTGGTAACTCCAAAATGGGACAGTCTGTTTGGAACTGTTTGGAAGAGCCAGGGGTATAGACCTATCAAAAAACATACTGTGGATTGGGATGTGCCCTGAAGATCACCCAATTTGGGTTCTGCCTGGCCAGTGGAAAGGGAATCCCAGTCAATGTGGCTCCTTGTGTGAGTTAGCACTCCTCACATGAGCAAGGAATTGCAGGAACAGGACTATTCTCTTGAGCTTCTCAGTTGATCTCAGCTGCTAGGGCTGAGCATGAGGCTTCTCTCAGCTACACAGAGGTTGAGAGAGGCTTTTCTCAGACACACAGGATTCAAGGCATAAAGGGCTTATAAGTTATAACCAGCATCTTGAATTGCACCTGAAATGAATTATGTAAGGCAGTGCGAAATGGGGAACTGGTGAAATATGTTCCCTGTGCAGCCCCGCTTTGAATTTCTTCAGGTGGTGTCCTGAACAGTGCATTGCAATAATCCAGTCTGGAGGCAACAAAGACATGGAGAGCAACCAAATATGATAGCTGCTTGATAGTCCTGTACCTTAAGCACAAGACTGCCATCCTTCCTTCTGTGATCTGGAGACCGTTAAGTTTAAAAACTCAAGGCAGACCCTCAGCTAGTGTAAACTGACATAATGCCACTGAAGTCAGTGTACCCAGATCAACTTATACCAACTGAGGATGTGGCCTTCATTTCATAAGAATCTATGGGACAAACACTAGTTTCATGGAAATATGTGAAGCGGCCTTACCTTTCCAAGAGGCACATTGACATCAAGGCCAAAGAATAAAGGCAAGAGAGAAGAACAAGAATAGAAACAGAAACTGCAGAAGAAAAAAGAAGATTATGTTAAAAAAAAAATCTTGCTGTACTGTCTTAAGGGTCAGAGCTAGTTCTCTTTGCAATTCATATGACAATGATAAACTCAGTTTAGCATGAGACCTGAAATAATTATGCATGCAGAAAACATGTTTTCCAGTTGTGTCTGCAAATACCAACCCCTCTTCTAGGTGTGAAAAAACTAGACTGTATCATTTTTTTTTAACTCATCAGCAAAATGAATGCATCCAACACCACATGGCAACACTGGGCCAGATATTCTGCTGGTGTAAATCAATGTAGAGTCGCTGAAGTCACAAACTGGTGCTGATTTATACCAACTGAGCATCTGGCACCTGGTTTCTAAAATGGTGCCCACTATCCATACTAGTAAACATGCTAAGATCATGGATACATGATGTAACACTGACCTTAATCAGACATGTCCCTCATACTGAACTATTAATAACTGACTCTTGGATCTCTTCCATCATGATCCTTGCTCTTCTAGTGGGAGGAGAATTTTTGTGGTTTGAAAATGTGGCCATCCAATGTCTTCCATCACAGTTCTCCATTGAACCATGTCACAAATTTTGTTTTGTTTTTTAAATCAAAGGTTACAACATAATACACTACCAATTTTTGATCCATTTTCTGCTTGTGAATGTATTATATACTCTTGCACATGCCCTTGATTTCTATTGAACATCACTGAAACTTTGGCAGCAAAGTGGAAAAAGAAGAATGTGTGAGTCTAAGGGGTTAAAATATATGTTTATTCCATTATTAATCGGATTACTGTTAGACTAGATGTTTTTTGGTGAAGAACTGGCTACTGTCACAGTTTCAATGCCTTTGAGATTTTTTCTTTATTATGCTTTGTTTTGCTTGTTAAGTAAATTGGTCATGTTCCTTCAGACATAGTTTAAAGGAAGTTGTGAAGGCAAAAATGAGCATTCAGATCCACAAAAGACTTTATTTAATCATCAGGCACAGGAGGTGGGATCATCTTCTAGCCGTTTAGCAACTTTTGAATTAGTTGGCTGCCTACTGCATTTTGGGTCTCAGTTGCCTTGACTGCAGTGAGCCTGTGATTAGGCCCATTGCATTTCACTTCAGGAATGTATATACAAAGTCAATAAGCAAAAAATCTTCAATTTCTTTTGATGTCACAGTTCAGTAATGGGGCAGGATTCTGGTACCCTTAGTCACATTGTGTTGTATCTTACTCTAGTCCCCACTGGTTTCAACATGGGTAATGGTATCAGAATCTGGCCCTAAACTTGTATGACTGAGGGGCACAATCTGGAAATCTTAACTCAGTTTCATTCAATTCTTAATGCTGGCAAAACTCATCTTGGTTTCAACGGGAGTTTTGCCTGCATATAAAGAGTCTTGGGTAATGACTGAGTAAGGACCTCAGCATTTGCCTCAACATAATTTGCTACATAATCATATTTTAAATAAGATGTTTATAATTTTTATAGAAAAATATTGTTTTCTAAAGGGAATAGAGAGTTTGCAGGAAGGGGAAAAACAGATCTGAGATTGTCTGGATATAATGAAAGACATAAAATGGAAAGAAAATGAAGTGGAAAGAGAGACACTAACATAGTTCAGTAAATACTTTTATGATTTTTAGTCTCAAAAAATTGTCTCAGACCCAATAAAGCTGATCTGATTCTTTTAAAATCTGTAAAACAACCAACCTTTTCCTCTAGGTCCTTGATCTGTCTCTTCTGGACATCAGTTTTATCTTCTAAATCTCGGATCCTCTAGAAATAAAAAGCAAACAAACCAACTCCAGACTCTGAATGCACAGACGAGAAAATGTTAACTGTTTTGCTCAGCTGAACAAATCACCCAGCTGGGGCAAATTTTAAAGATCCTGGAAATGAACAACTAAGAAATCCAGCCAGTTCTGCATTGGCATAAAATCCTTTGTCACCACTATTCCTTCTCTGCCACCCCTTGATTTGCCGTGCCCACATCAGCGCATACTGATCTCTGAAAATGAAAGGCGTTAAATGCAATGATTATGTCCCAGAGAGATTAATTAGCAACTGCCCACTTTGGGAGGGGAGGAACGGAAGAGATTAGAAAGAAAATCCCATTCACCACCTATTTGAAGAAAGTCATCAAAGTGCTGGAACAATTTTTATTGTGGGGGGACTGAGAGCCATTGAACCAAACTGTAACCCCTGTATATAATGGAAACCACTTCAACCAGGGAGTGTGGCCCCTAGTTCCAGCATTTATGCAAGTCGGTCTTATCTGTGCACTGTTCATAGCTGACACTGATACTGTTACGTATCGTAGGATACTCTTTAAAATCACTTTTGATTTTAAGGCCAGAAGGGGCCATTAGATCATCAGTCTGACCTTCTTCATAACAGAGAATTTCATCCAGTCACTCCTGCATTGAGCCCAATAACTTATGTTTGAGATTTGTGCTATGAGGCTAGATTCATGAAACAGTAAATAGGAAGAGAGAGTTGTTAGGTTCTGAACTTTAAGAGGCAAAATATTCCCACAGCCTCCATAAAGAAGATAGTGAAACCTGCATTTGCATGCATAGCGCAGGTATTTATATGCCCTAGACAACTCAGCAGTGAAAACCAGGCCAGCTGAACCAGGATCTCTCATAAACTAGGGAGAAACATTAGACCATAATCTGAATTCTTTCACAGCAAAACAATATGGATGTATTTGTTCTAAGATCTTGGTCCTTGTGCACTACCTGATGTGCCTGCTGTAGCAGCTCCATCCTCTCCTGAAGAATCTGGCAGTCGTATTCTCTGCTTTTCCTCAGCATCTGCCGTCTTAACTTCTCTACAGCTGTCCTCAGCTCCTCCTGTTGCTTTTCACTTAGCAGTTCCCCAAACTTTATCACCGTTTCTTGCTGCAAAGCATTGTACAAGGTAGCTTCAAGCTCCTGGATTCTCTAGTTGATGGAACACCAAAAGTTGGTTAGAGATGGAACACTGTACTAAATATAGCTGGGATTTTTTCTGGTCATAGATTCAGGCGTCTACATACATACAAGAAGCTTCCTAGGTATACGTGTGTGCAAGATTAAAAAGCAGAGCTGGTCAAAAATGTTTCAATGTTTTGGCAAAAAATGTCCATTGAATGTTTTCATTGAAATTCATAATTGTGAAATGTTTCAAACCGCTACGGTGCTGGTCAAAACTGGGATGGAATTTTCATGAGCATTTTCACCAGTTTTTTCTAAAATCACAAATCAAAATACTGAGGAAAATTTCATTGACATTTACACTTTGAATTGTTTTGACCATCTCTGTTAAAAAGGAATAAGGGTGAAAGATCAGCATGCCAGGATACAGATTTCTCTCTTGAGTCTTAGTCTTGCTAATACATGAACATGTTCATTAATGCAGGGTTGGGTAGCTCATCACTTTATCCTTTCCTCTTATACACGAAACACTTCAAAGCTGCACTCAGCAGGTATACACCCTGTATACAACAGATTTTGCTGGGCTGGTATTTTCCAATAAAATCGGTTGCAATTTGGTATACTATCTTCTCACTATGACAGGGGTGGCCAAACTTACTGACCCTCCAAGCTGCATATGACAATCTTCAGAAGTTCGAGACCTAGGTGCACCTGCCAGGGCTCAGGGCTTCAGCCCTGCTCCTGCTGAAGCCCTGAGACCCCCCTTCCCCTACCCCACCATCCCACTGCAAGGCAGTGATCCCGAGCTCCCGCCCAGTCTGGTAGATGGAGAATGGGGACGTAGGGGGCTACGCGAACCACATTTTAACTGTAAAAGAGCTGCATGTGGCTCGCGAGCCGCAGTTTGGCCACCCCTGCACTCTGACTTTCACTAAAGGAGATATTTAAATATTCCTGCACATGTCTAGTTCTGGTTGTCTGCAAGACTCCAACTGGGCAAGGTGACTCTAATGAAGGACATCTACTGTTAACTCGGAAGAGTTTCTACTTTAGAGTATCCGGCTTCTCATGATGTGAAGAGGCCAAGTACCATGTTGATGTTGTGCAGACTGCAAGGTGCTGGTTTAGCAGCATGGAGAAAGGCAGATATGAAAAAGTTAGGAAGGATGTGCAAAACCCTCTCTCTCCCCAGAATCTGTGTCGTGTTATGGTGTGTGCTGTAGCATTTTCCTTGTACATACCATGTATGCCTGGTCAAGAGCTTGCTTCCTGTAGTCTAATTCTTCCTCCAAATAACCTTTTATTTTGCAAAACTGCTCCTACAATGAACAATAATTTTGACAGAAAAAATGAATTTGTTAGTTGACATGCCATGGAAAGTATTATTTGATCAACCACAGATGTCTGATGGGAGCAAGAATTTATGAGATCTGTCAGTAATGGAGACTTTGCATGGTTGTTAATATCAGATTACTATCTAGCAAAGTCTGAAGGAAAAACAATTATGTTTGCTTTGGTAAGGTAATAGAGTAGAAATGTGCTCTGGTCTATACTGGAGTAACTCCAGAATGACTTTGTTGTCTTCTGTGGAATTGCTCAGAATTAGACCAGTGTTACTAAGAGCACAATTTGAACCATTATGATTACTTTACAGTCCATGTAAACTTGTTCATCTTTTAGGTATATTACTTCCTCCAGTTAAAGAGACTAAGAGAGAAGCCAAATCCTGACCTCGCTGTAGTTATACTAAGCACAATTCAGCTATGAACGCCTTGCCTTTAAAATATTAAGGATTTAAAGCAGGAGTAGTCAAGAGGCAGACCGTGGGCCAAATCTGGACCACCAGATGCTTTTGAACAGACCTCAAAATCTTTTTATTTACTTATTATTATTATTAATTATGTATTATTTTCTCTAGAGTCTGGACCTTGTCTATACCTTGACCAAGAAATTTGGACCTTTGCAAAAAACAATTGATAACCCTTGATTTAAAGTGTGTTTAAACAACATAGTGTTACAATTCAGGGGGTTTTTTCTACTTAAATTTCTCAATGCCAGTTGATACATGCCATGTATTTGTCTGTAAATGCTGTAAGGCAAGAATCATGACTATTTGCCTGCCTGAAAAGCACCCAGCAAACTCTGGGCCCTATATCCATAATAATAACCAATTAGCACCATTTAAAGGTGAAAAAAAGACAAGATCAGAGATGAACATTGATAGCATTTAATCATGAAAAATCCCACTTCACGCTCTCACAATTATTAAATGCAAAGAAAATTAATAACAATGTTATGGATTCACCAGTGATCAAGAAGATATAATGCATTTTATTTGCTAAAAGATTATTTTTTCTGACTCTCTAAGACATCAAATATTTTGATATATTCAGTGGTTTGTTATAGATATATATCAAAAACGTTTGCCTACCATGTCACTTTCCAGTTCCATCATCTTCTGGTGTAGAGCTGCTTCAGCACCTTCAATCTGCTGGATCCACTAGAGGGTGCAAAACACAGAGCTGTAACCCACAGCACTTGCAACTAAAGTGCCCATGACAAACAGGACCCCGCCAAAATGCTTCCCCTCTATTTTGCCTGACTTCAGTAACCAGAAGGCCAGAGCCCCTTACTAAGGGTGTGGCACAAAATAGCTTTACAGATGGCTTCGACAGCTACTTGGAAATTCCATAGGCATAGGGGGAACCCCGAGTGGCATAGAGCTGGCTATGCTCGAATTATGCCACTCTCTCCTTTGTCACCCCTTTTATCTGAGCTGCAAAAACAAATCAGTTTAAACAGAAATATTTCAGATGAGATTTTTCAGAACCAAGTAGGAGATTTTGACACACAGTTCCTATTTACTTCAATGGGAATTGTGTGTCTATATTCCTTAGGTGGCTTAGAGAATCCTAGCCTTCCAGTCCATTGCTAGTTTGACCATATATGGTTGATGGCTTTGCATAACTTTCCTCTATAAAGTTTACAGTCACTACTTACATTTAGTGTGGAAGCTGCATTTGTTACAGATCTAAATTCATAGCTTAGGATAGAGATAGACTAGAAACTTCTTCAGGTATGGTAATGTCAGTGAGGGTGTGATTCTTTTATACCAGTTCTATATAGGCACCTTTTCTAGTGTGGATGCAATTATACCCGCAATAAAGTGCATTTGTTGGGATAGCTTATTGGCTTTGGGGAAACAGTATAAGCTATGCCAGCAAAAGTATTCCAGCAAGCCTTTTTTACTGTAGAATAGGCCTTAAATAGTGCATATACTTGAGAGACAAGCACCACAGAAATTGTACCTTTTCTGCCAAGGATAACACAGTGCTAGCTTGAATTATAGCCACTTGCTCTTCATTTCTTAAATTCTGTAAAGTGAAAAAGAAGAAAACCAAGCTAAGGAAAGGATAGCAGTTTTCTAAAAGCATATTTATATTGTTAGAAGAAAATCCACATTCTGTTCTCACTTTCCACAGTTTGCATGGAACTCTGTCGTGTATTGCACAGAGCATTACACAAACAAACAAACACATTAACAGGTGTCAATAAATACAGAGTATACAGACTATTGATTATTTATAGCTAGGCTCTTCAAAGGAACCTGACCAAGTGAGGTGTCCAAATCCCATGTAAATTCAATAGGAGCTGGGTGTCTAGCTCCCTAAGGACCCTTTGAAAATTCTATCCTACCTTGGGAAAGGTGACGACTCTTACCTTTCTGCATAATGCTAACCTGAACAGACTGACTGGACATTCCAATCCAAAGGTATGTGATGTGAAATGCAGAATAAAACTAGACTCCTTATAAACAGGATGGGCTGATTCTCCCCTCAGCTACATTGGTTAATTTACACTGGTGTAACTTCGTTGGAATTAGTGGAGTTACTTCTGATTTACACCAGCATGAGTGAGATCCAGAGCTGAGTAGGTACTGCTATTGCTTTCATTTGAATTTCCTATACAGTTTCTTAAAGTGAATTTAGTGCTGTCAAAAGGGGCTAGTTTGACAGTCCTGGGAATTGACGTCTGTTTATGGCATATGGCCGGGACTAAATAGGCAGCAGCACTGTGACCCCCATTTACAAAGCCCTTTTACACACCCTCCACCATGTTCTGGCAGGCTCAGGGTCCATGGGATAATGTATATTCCTGCCCATTTAATTCCTGGTCTGTCTCCTGAAGTTGCCAGTAGGGGTACCATAAGGCTAATTGAGATGTGATCAGCTCAGACCACCAATTCAATTCACACAGGCTACCAAATGACTATCAAATACCAATAACAGTTAGACTGGAGCTATATTCAGTTTGGTGACTCAGAGATTAAAGGCTCAATATCCAATTACCAATACCCAGATGCCCCAGCTCCCCCAAATCCTTAACTTCTGGAAATAACAAGACCCTTTATTAGAATGATCCTTATAACCTGACTCTTTAACAAATAATCTTATGGTAAATATACTGTCATACTTTTCTCCAATTTTACTGGTGCTACTTTACAGCCTACCAGGAAAGCTAGCCAGGACTCTGACTTACCCCGTTGTCACCCAAGATGTCTAACTGCTTTATGAGGTCTGGAATGCTGACATCCTACAACACAGAATAACATAAAGGTGTCAGATGCATGTTTAATCGTGGTGGTGGTATCTGGCCCCTGGGAACAGGTCCGAGATCAACAAAACATTTTGTAATAGCAAATAGTCAGCCACGAGATAGTAATGATTTTCAGACACTGCTGATTTCAGCTGACTCTGAACCAGTGATTACCAATATGGGTATGGATCCTATTCCCCCTGAGCCATCTTGAACTCTTAGGGCTTGTCTACATGGGGACATCCAGGAAAACTAATCCAAATTGATGAAAAGTGTGACTTTGAAGTGGATTAGTTAAACCACTTTAAACCCCTGTGTGAACACCCTCATTCAGAATTAAGTGAATTAAGATAAACCATACTAAATTAAAGGACACTTTAATTCTGAATAATAGCATCCACAGAGGGATTTAATGTGGTTTAACTAACCCACTTCAAAGTCACATCTTTAATTAATTTTCCTGGATGTGTCTGTGTAGACAAGCTCTTACTTAATACTCAGGCCACATGGTTAAAGTTTGGCAAAGTAATAAACAACAGAAAACAGGGTCTCATAATGGGAAATGCTGGGCAACCTTAGTTAAAGGTGGAGCTGAAAGCTCTGCCTATAGTAATGTTAACATACCTTGACACCTTCCTTCATACAGTAGATCTGCAGAGCACTTACACCATCTGAGAATGGGTGGATTTGGAGATTAAATGGTGGGGACCGTCTTTCTCTTTCCTTTAAACATATGGAAATGCACAGGAGAATGTGTTAGAATGAATAAGCTATGTAGAACATCGAGTGATCAGATAACACATTCACTCTCTGGTTTATCATGCCTTGCAGTGTGTCAATTCTTTACCTCATAAAAAAGTCAAAAATAATTGCATTATAATTTAGCTAAGGCTGAAAAAAATGCAGTGTGCTAAGTGGTATGGGATTCCAGTCCCAGGCAAATATTTGGCAGCAAATAATGTATTTGATGGATTTTGTCTCTTTTGTCTGATTTCAAATTGCCTGGGAGCAGCTCATTAGCTCATTAGATTTATTTGTAATCCAAAATTATTTGCCAAATAATGGTGGTGAATAATTCTTGGTCTATTGGTTCTGAAAATATTCAAAATTCAAGCGGTGCTGATTAATTTGGTTGGACATGTGATCCCAGGCTATGTTGCTATCTCCTGATTAGATGAGTGGAACTCTTAGGGTATGTTTACACTGCAGCTGGAAGGGCGCTTCCCAGCATGGCTAGACAGACATGCGCTAGCTCTGCTCAAACTAGCGTGTTAAAAACAGCAGTGTTCTCCCGGTAGCTCAGACAGCAGCTGGGGTGAACTGCTCAAGTACAAACACACTGAACCCCTTGGGTACGTACTCAGGTGACTGGCCTGAGTCACCCCCGATTCTGCAGTGGCTGTGTTGCTATTTTTAGTGAGTGTGTTTGAGTAGAGCTGGTGCATGTCTGTCTACCCATGTTGGGAAGAACCCTCCCAGCTGTTGTGTAGACATAGCCCTAGAATCAGGTTTCTGGTGAGAATATTCACATTAAAACTCCATTACTTTGTTAAAATTTGCTGTTCCTGCAAATATTCCTCCCTGCAAACTCATTCCCTATAATGTTTGTGGAAAGTGATTTCAAAGTAAGCATGAACACAACAAATTGATCCATTTAATAATTTGTATGACTATTCACTGAACATATTTTGCAATACTTGTCCAGCTCTTTGGGACTCAGGCCAAGAGGAAAAAGATTTTATATAGCTGTCTTATCTGGTTTCTATGAGTCTTTCAATCATGCATAGGAGGGAGTGGAGTGGGCCCCAAATTTAACTTGCAAACGTATTTTAGTTTATGGGACATTTAATTGAGCCATTTGTCAATTTACTTTTATATCAAACAGAAACACAGCTGACAGCTAAGGCTGTCTGTAAGATTTATCAGAAAGGATCTGTCACAACTCTTCTTTGTGGGAGTTAGGAAAGGATTGAGATACCTACAAGCTCTGATTTGTGAGCAAATGAAGCCCTAAATGTTACTTGAAAACCACAGTAGAAGAATAAAACAGGGATGGGACTGGAAAATCAAAGCAAGGCAGGATTATTTTTCTTGGACTCCAAAAGCAGAGTAAGTACAACTAAACCCAGATCCAGGCACACTAATAGAAAGGGCAGAATAGGCTCAGAGTCACCCTCCTCATCTTCCCACGAGTGATACTGAACCTGAACTTCCATGGCTTATCCATGTTCAGAGTATCCCCTTCAGTAAATGTATAAACTTGGGTGATTCTTGTTAAAGTCATAATAAGAGATGATCAGCAAATGGAGATGGCCTGAGTGGGGGGAATGGTGCCTCTAAAATGGCAGCGCATGGACTTGGTTGGCTAGTCTGGGTACTTTCTGCCTGCAGACTCTGTTGTTGTTGTATGAGCTATTATTTGTATCGCAGTAGTGCCAGTTAAGGACCAGGACCCCCTTGTGCTAGGCATTGTACCAGCACAGAACAAAACATCACAGGCACTGTCCTGGTTTTGACACTACTATCTATGAAACAATAATGATAATAATTTGCATTTGTATAATGCCTTTTATCTGGGGATCTCCTTATCCTCATTGTACAGATTGGGATACTGAGACACAGAGAGGTCAAGTGACAAGCCTGAAGTTACACAGTGAATCAGAAGTAGAGACAAGACTAGAACCATACCTCCAATTGGGGGGGGGGTGTCAGAGTGAGGGCACTGGCTTTAGCAGATGTTATTAAGCACGCTCAGTCCATGTGAGCATGCTCAGTACAAGCCAAGCAGCAAATCTGTGTGGGGTGGGGGGAGGATGTGACTCTGCATGCCCCTGCCATATGTCACCTCTAACTAGAACCTATGTCTCCTGACTCTCAGTCCCCTGTTCTAACGAAAGTCAGACACTGCTGCCTCTCAAACAGTTCATCTGAGAATGAGAAACTGCAGTTTCTTACTTCAAGCTCTAGATTCCGGAACTCCAGCAGTTCATTCTGGTCCCTGGCATCCTGCAGCTCCTGTTGCAATCGGCTGTTGTCTGCCTCCAGTTTTTCTATCTAGTAGAAATATTTGAATTAATGGTTTGTGCTGCCATTTCAAAACCACTGATTGTTCCAAAAACAAACCAAAACACAAAGATAGGAACTGGCAGCTCAAAGAATAAAGAGGGTTCAAACGGTGCAAAACCCCAAACAGGAAGATGTTTCCAAAGTTGCTGTTTTACTTGATCAAACTTTATTTTACAGATGAACTTTGAAAACAAACTCTATAAAGCTCATTGAAGGCAATGGCTGGAAGTTTCAAAGGAATTATGTACCTCGCCACTTTTGAAAATCTCAGTTTAAAAGATTATAAGTAACATTTTCAAAAACACTTAAGTGATTTAGGAACCTATGTGCTATTGAAAGACAATAGCGTAGGTTCCTAAGTCACTTAGACGTTTTGGACAAATGTACCGGATATATATCCCGTAGTAAAGAGTACTGATGCTACAAGGAGGGGATGCTTTTTATTTCTAGAAGCACTGTTTTGTCACTTTAAGCACGGCATCAAAATCTCCAGCCTTAGATAGCAACGGTAAAGACTTAGCATAATGTAACATGATTGGCAGTCCCTGTCCCAGCCTTGGAGGGACTATGCCTGTCAGACATGGGCTATATGTGAAGAGCTGTGTGACTAAACCTACGAATAGAATACCAGAGTCTGTCCACACCATTCAATACATTCATAAGCACCAAATTCTCCATCCACAATGTGTATGCATATTGTACCCCCTAAAAACCTCTAATACCTGAGGCCTTAAACTTACCTTTTCCAAAAGCTCCTGGTTCCTCTTAATGAAAAGCTGTTTATCTTCTACCCAGTGGGAATCCTGTTTGGTAAAGCAACACTGTTATATAATAATCGGGTAACTATTTCAGTGCTTAGCCTGGGAGTCCACATGAAATTGAACATGATTAACAAATGTGCAGTGTTGGATATTACAGTGATAGGCTTTTTTCTATCTAACAGAGGTAGAATTATAGTAGCTGTATGTTCATAACAATATATTAATCTAGAAATGAGTAGCAAAGCTTCTGAACCCATTAAGTCTTTTCATTAGAATGTGGTGCTCCTTCCCTTTGAGCCGGTATAGAAACAATGCCCCACGATGGAGTCACAGACATGCTGTTACAAGTATTGGGATGTACAATGGGATCATGAGCACTCATGGTTCCTATGGCACATTTTGTAAGAGTACAGGTATTAATCTCATTGTCCCACCCAGCCTTCTACCAACCTAAATTCCCACTGAAGTTTCAAATATTGTCAATGTTAATTTCCTGTCCTCAGTTGTTCTGCAGTGATCCTGTGTGGTGTTAAACAGATGTGAAATTCTACCCAGAAGTCTGCATTTTAGTGGTGGGTGAAGTGATTCCCCCTCTCCCCCAGCTACTTTGGGATTTTGAGGTTTAATTAATATGTATTTATAAAGGACTTTAAATAAGCTGTAATTAGGCTTTGTAAAGATCTGAAAATCAAGGGCCAGAATCTGATCTCCATTACATCAATATAAATCTGGAGTAATTCCATTGACTTTGA